>NC_089596.1:33892921-34492921 GCF_019320115.1 Miscanthus floridulus
CTCAAGTTCAACTATGGCCCTATGAAGGCCCATGACTGTCATGTCATTATGACTCAGCTACTCCCTGTTGCCCTACATGGTATCCTCTCCCAAAGGTCCACGCCCCAATCATAAAGCTTTGCTCGTTCTTCAATGCGGTCTCAAAAAAGGTCATTGATGTGTCCACGCTAGAGCAGCTGCAGCGGGACATAGCCGAAACTCTCATTAGGCTTGAGATGCATTTCCCACCGACTTACTTTGATATCTCATTGCATCTGCTCATTCATCTTGTTGACCAAATTAGAGCCCTTGGCCCAATGTACCTGCATCAGATGTTTCCTTTTGAAAGATTGATGAAAGTTTTTAAGAGATATGTTAGGAATAGATTTAGGCCAGAAGGGGGCATGTTTGAAGGATGGTCAACGGAGGAGGCCATTGAGTTCTGCACATATTATCTGGACATCAAAAGGGTTAGAGTTCTAGAATCTTGTCATGAGGGAAGACTACATGGCAAAGGAACGATCGGGGAGAAATCTGTTATAGTAGACGACCCTGTTTCTCTCAAACAGACACAGTTTGCTGTTCTCCAGCAAGCCGAGGGTGTGATGCCATACATTGACGAGCATATGCAATCGCTGCAAACTCTGTATCCGAGCAGGTCACAGGCTTGGCTAGATAAAAAACATAAGGAGGAATTTGTTAACTGGTTACGACATCGCTTGCTTGGAATAAAGTTGGGTAATCAACTGGATGCCTTAGCCAAGGGGCCTTCGAGTACATATCTTAAGTACCAAGGGTATGAGATCAATGGATTCACATTTTACACAAAAAAGCAAGATGGAAAGAGCACATACCAAAATTGTGGTGTTCGTTTTGATGCTCACGATAAGAACAGCAACGTGCAGACGACATACTATGGTTTCATAGAGGAGATATGGGAGCTAGCCTACGGTCCATTGAAGGTAGCTCTTTTTCACTGTCAATGGGTCTGGCTTGAGGAAATCAACACTAACAACAAAGGGTTCACTATCGTTGATCTCACTAAGACCGCATACAGAGACGACCCCTTCACCCTTGTAAGAGATGTTATGCAAGTCTTCTATGCAAGGGACAAGAAGACAAAAGGAAGGCTAAAAGTAGTCCTAGAAGGGAAAAGAAAGATTGTCAGTGTCGATGGAGTGATGGACGAAGAAGACTACAGGGGCTATCAGGAAATGCATCCATTCGGGGCGAACGTACCCCTACCTATCCTTCAAGAGGGTGATGAACCTGCTTACGTAAGAATTGATCACACTGAGGCCCTCATTATTGATGCACCTAAAGATAGTTAGATTATTATTAACTATGTAATCATTATGCAGACGTTGTATCAGTAATTCACACTGAATATTTAATTTGTATTTTGTGCGCATCTCTACAATGTAATTATTGACTATGTAATCAAATATTAAGATGATATTCACAAACACTATTATTTGATAATTATAGACCATTAATTAATTATCATAGAATTAAATAATCAAGACATAATTTTTTGTGTTATTTTAGAATATAAACTAACTGCATTATTTCTATTAATAAATATATAAAGAAAAGCAAACTAACCGAACTCCCTATCCTAGCTCAGTGGTTAAGGCCGCACACTCTGTACTCTAAGACCCGCGCTCGAATCCCAGGTGGGCCAAACTTTTTTGATTTTGCATTTATTATTTAGTAGTGCATTACGATGGGATAAAAGAAAAAAATAAAACCATTCTAACCGAACTCCCTATCCTAACTCAACGGTTAAGGCCGCGCACTCTTAAGCCCGTGACCCACGCTCGAATCTCTGGCGGGCCAAACTTTTTTTTATATTTTTTACAAAAAGGCTACGATGGTAGGCTCCAAACCGACAGTGTTTTTTATATTTTTTACTAAAAGATGGCGGCAGGGCCCTTCACTGCAGGTTTTGGTTTTAAAACCGATAGTGATAGCTTCTATCACAGTCGGTTTCTCAAACCGACACAGAAGGCCCAATTCACTGTTGGTTTTTAAACTAAAACCGACAGTGATGTGTAGATGCTCCTCACATGCCAACAGTGCTCCCATGACCACAATAGTTGGAACACTGCTACCACCTACCTCGACAACTTTAGTTCAGAAATAAAAATGTACCACGACTGCTAGCCCCTATAAAATGGCCCTCGGTCAGGAGCTAGCCTCTCCATGCATGTTGGTTTCAGCCCGACCTTATCAGCCATGATATAATGTTTTCCTCTCACAGCAAACCACAGATATCGTTAAGCATCGTAGTCCACCAAAATGGTGCACACATGAGGTACTAGAAGAATGCTACTGAGGTACACATGAGGTGGTTAAATTATAATGTGTTGATACACATTGATGGTAACATTGACCTGTACACAAATAGATATTTGTTACCATATATGGAATTTTAGTGTAAGGTCTTTGTTATCGTATATGTAACTTATTTCTAATTTTTTGTAATTTTTTGATGTATTTCATTACTATCTAAATAAATATATCGTTCTTGTTAAAACTTTTCCACTGTAGTATCTAAATAAATATATCCTTTACATATATGCACCTTCACTGTTGGTTCTATTTAGAAACCGGCAGTGATAGCTATCTTCACTATCGGTTCTATTTAGAAACCGGTAGTGATTACCACCTTCACTGTCGGTTCTATTTAAAAACTGGCAGTGATGTCCATGCCCCCCTATATAAAACAAACTGCCAGCCACATACATCGATCCCACCCACCTACGAACTCTCTCAGTCTCATTTCTCACATTTCACTCTCACTTCTCAAGACATCCACTCTCTCTCTACGTGATTTGGTCATGGCTCCTGTATTTTTCAATTGTATTGATATGTTGTCTTCTCCAATATTGTATCTATATTCATTTGATCTATATTTATATTCATGTTTCTTTGCATTCTACATTTATATATATTCTTATTCCTTGCATTCGATCTATATTTAATTATGTTGCCACATTTTACTTGGAAGAATTTTTTTATGCATATATTTTATGTTCATATTTTTTTTGCATTTTATCGATCAGGTGGTATGAACAACGGACCTCCCCCACCACAAGAACCAGGTTTCCACCCTGACGATGAGCCATTCGCTCCTAATGTGGCCATTCCACGGTTTCCTATTCTAGCTATTGTATGAAATATTTTCCAACATCTTTTGTTTTTTTATGATAACAAATAAGTGTAATTAGTTTAATATCATTATTGCATGCATATATGTCACAGACTATATCCCCAATAGATTGGCTATGAACAGCACTTAGCTGGTTCTTTATCTCGGATATTGTCGAGAACACGATATCTAATGCAAGTGGTCGGCTATGGACGTGTGAACTTAGTTTTTTCATCCCTATAAGGGGTTCAAATCATCGGAACCATATCCACGGGACGGGAATACAGAGCCCAAACATGATAAGCGCCCAATTAAGTGCCATGCGCATCTGTTTAGAGGCACTTTGACGTATTTGCTATGATGTGCCTAATTTCTCGTACTTCAAGGCACTTGCTTTGAATGCTGGTGATATCCCCGTCCCGCAAGCAAGCGAATGGTTTGTAAGCTACAACCATGCGGATGTGGTAAAATAGTCACTTATACCTGAGTCGTGGTTATTTATTATTTATTATTGTAATAATATTCTCTATTTTTTTTATTTTTTTTTCATATGCAGATTGCGCTACAGGACCTTACCTATGCTGCATGTGGCTTGTGGGCCGTTCTAGACCAAGCTACAGAGCAACTCGGGTACGATTGGGACTTCTGCAATGGATAACTCGGCTAGCTCACTATAGAAGAACGCCAGTACTGCATAAGGATTACTAACAAGGGCAATGGTCGTTCAGTAGGTTACATCTATGGCTGACCATTCTTTTGGTATTATGAGGCACGAGAGAGTGCACTCATACGGGCATTGGACTTCATCGATACAAGTAGATACATAATCCATGACATCAACTACCATATATGGCTACAGAGGCATGTTAGTGTGCGTGGCTCGATCGATCCCGACAGTGATTTTGATAGTAATTAATGTTTATTTAGCTAGGTTTTCAAGGTCGTAGTTTAATTGGGTTCTAATTTTAATATGTACGGCTTTGTGTGTTTAATTATTGTCATGCATGTAATTCGTGTAACATTTGTTGGGCAATTAGAAATATACATTTCGGTGTCGTATTGGTCTTAAAATTATTTTTAGGCTTACACATGCCATGTGTGAAGGAAACACCAAGTTTAGGATTTTCCGGAGATGGTTTGCTACTTTCTGAGGTTTAATTGAATTTCCGCGCGATGAGACCGTTTAATTATAGGTTGAACTGAGTCTACCCACGAAAAGATCTAGAATAGTGCAAACTTTTACACAGGCTCTGATGTGCCCTAGGGATAATAATTTTGTGGAGGTGGATGAAAAAAATCTATTGAGTCCATGATGAAATTCATCATCTTTTGTCTCATTTGGCACAGAGAAAAATATAATAAATAAAAAATGATCAGAAAAACCTAAGATTCTGTGTGGGGTCTTAATTTGGGTGTACATGCTTGCCAAAAAAATTTCAAGCCATTTCAACATAGGCAGAGTATACATGCTTCACAGAGGTACATGTGCCCTTTCATCGAACCATGACTATACACATAGGTTATCAAGGTTTCTGTGATTCGTAGGCATTCCGGTGTCGTATTGGTCTTAAACTTTTTCTTAGAATTGCACGTGCCACGTGTGAACGAAACACCAAGTTTAGGATTTTTCGGAGATGGTTTGCTACTTTCTGAGGTTTAATTGAATTTTCGCGCGATGAGATAGTTTAATTATAGGTTGAACTGAGTCTACCCACGAAAAGATCTGGAATGGTGCCAAACTTTTACACGGGCTCTAATGTGCCCTAGGGATAAGAATTTTGTGGAGGTGGATGAAAAAATCTATTGGGTCCAAGATGAAATTCACCCTCTTTTGTCTCATTCAGCACATAGAAAAATATAATTAATAAAAAAATGATTAGAAAAACCTAAGATCCTGTGTGGGCTCTTAATTTGGGTGTACAAGCTTGCCAAAAAAATTTCAAACCATTTCGACATAGGAATACATATGCTTCTATTTATTTATTATATAAAAGAATTTTTTAATATATATAAACATCACTATCGGTTTTAAAAAACCGGCAGTGATGAGAAGAATCCGACAGTGATGCTTATTATCACTGTCGATTTATTTTGAAAACCAGCAGTGATATATAAAAAATTAAAAAAATTTGTTCCAGCCCTCGGGTTTGAGCTCGGGTCTCGGGCTACAGAGTTTAGACACTTAACCAAAAAAATATTTCAAGCCATTTCGACATAGGAATACATATGCTTAATAAATTATAAAATTAAACCAAAAAGATTGGGCCACTCAAGATTCGAACACGGGTATCAGGGGCTGAGTTGTGGGGTCTTAACCATTGAGCCAGTAGGAGATATTCGAAAAGTATGGAAAAGATAAGTTACTTATGCTGTGACCGCTACACGACAATCACTGCCGGTTTAAAGAATGGTCCGGTAGTGATGTACCCCCATCACTGTCGGTTTCTACTTACAACCGGTAGTGATGTACACCCATCACTGTTGATTTCTACTTACAACTAGCAGTGATGTACCACCATCACTGTCGGTTTCTAATTAGAACCGACAGTGATGAGGTCTGGTATAAAAGCTCGCCGTGGGTTGAAAATTTTCAACCCCGCGCCAACCATTCCCAGCCCCGCGCTCCTCTTCTTTGACGCCGACGCCCGTGCACCGCCCCAAGCCGGAGCACCCATCCACCGCCCCCTGCGCCGCCGTTCCCAGCCCCACGCTCCTCTTCTTCGACACCGAGGCCCGTGCACCGCCCCATGCTGGAGCAATCGTCCACCGCTCCCCGCGCCACCGTTCCCAGCCCCGCACTCCTCTTCTTCAACGCCGATGCCCGTACACCGCCCCACGCTGGAGCACTCCCCATGCCGTCCACCGCCAGACACCGGAGCACCGCTGAGGCCTTTAGGAGCACACGTGGACAACTGCTTTCCCACCCCCACGGTGAGTGCGTGGCTCACTGCCCGCTAAGTGTTCAATGAAATGCCCCACGGTTGTTGTCTTCCCAATAGTAACTGATTCCTATTCGATTGAGTTACATGCTGTTACTCTTTGGTTTAGCTATAGGTAGAGTGTCAATTGATGGATTCTTATCAAATGTGTACACATATAATCGCTATAGGTAGAGTGTCAATTGATTTTGATGGAATAGCATGCTTAAAAAAAGGCATCTATAGATGTTTGTTCTAGAAAAAAAAGTTAAAAATAACTTTTAAAATTGGCTCAGCAGCAGCAACAAGTATGATTTCTAAACCACATTGATCTCCGAATAATAGACAGTCCAATTATTGAGGTTATTTTTTTATCATGTCAAGGATAAAAAACATTAAATAGATTTAGTTTGGCCATATAACTTGAATAATAACTCTTGTTCAGTGAGTTACCACTACCACTTACCACATGCCTAATTTACTTAAATATATAGGCAACCATGGCACGGTATGTAGTGCATGTTGGTCATATGCCTGGAATTTATCGAACCTGGAAAGATTGCTATGCTCAAGTCAATCGCTACCCTAGTAATTTGCACAAAAAATATAATACAGAAGAAGAAAATCCACATACTTCTAGCCTACAACTGCGAGTATGTGTTCTTGGCTTTTAATTTTATGCTTCTTTTTTTGTTAAGATTATTCGATAATTAGGATTCTGTGATTACGATAACTATTTCGTCTTCATTTATGTTAATCTTGCTAAAAATCTGCTTGAGGTGTGGGACTCAAAGAAAAAAATCATTTCATCATCTCGATGCACTGTTGGCTGTGCTGAATTAGTAAGCGATCCTAATAACTATTATTTTCTAATCACACATACCGCTTTCTAATGTTTTTCCTTTTAATGTTGCTCAGTGTCCAAAGAAGACATATCGGTGGGACGCCGGTCCCATTCAAGGTTGTCGAAATGAAGGGGAAGTACCTATCACAGTCAGCGGGAAACAATGAATGCGGGTTTTATGTAATGTGGGCAATGCTTCGCTACATCGGCGGGAAATCGAAAGAAGCCGATAAGTTGGTGTGTATAATCCCCATTTCATTTATGTCTGTTAATAATTCAACAAAATGATTTACTGTTCCTCTTTGGATATCGTCTTTTTTGAATGACAGCGCAAGAAATATAAGCACGAAAGACTGCTAGACATGGAGATCGTCGCACTACAATCGAAGCTGGCAAAATTCATCTTACCTGAGGTATTGGAAAAAGATGGAGTATTTTCTATTGCACAATCCATGAAGTACAAGGACCAGTATAGCCTAGAGCGGTTCGCCAGATTATTATAAGAAATCCGAGAAGCATGTGTGAAGTCCAAGAACATTTCTTTTTTATTTTGAGGGATCGAGATGTGGATAAGAACATTTGAATTGTAATCGTAACATTTGTAATATTTAATATTGATGGACCTGTTGTCTACGTAGCGTATATAAAGCGAAACCCGATTTCATGAAAAAATATAAATTAAAATAAATTATAAAACAATAAAATATGAACGGGCAATCACTGCCGGTTAGCAACAAACCGACAGTGTTGTCGTAACCATCACTGCCGGTTAGAAGCAAACCAACAGTGTTGTCTTGCTCAATACTGCCGGCTTGAACCATGAACCAACACTAATAGTTACAAGAACACTGCCGGTTTGATCCATGAACCGACACTGATATTTACTACAACACTGCCGGTTTGATCCATAAACCTACAATGTAGGCTTGCTCAACACTGTTGGCTTGAGCCAAGATCCGACACACTTAAAGCAATAGTCACTGTCGGTTGGCACTACAAACTGACAGTGTTGTTCAACTGGACACTACCCGCGCAGCCTGGAACCAACACTGTTTCCTGTAGATCAGTGTCGGTTTTTAAGAACCGGTAGTGATGTCAACCCTCCATCAATGCCACTATCGGTTCAAAATCTAGCAGTGAAGTGGGTTTTTGAACCGGCAGTGATATCCAGATCTGGGGTAGTGGCCTCCTCCCTTAACTACCATCCACTATCTACTCCCCTTCTTCTTACAGACTTTATATTCCAACCTGACCAATTGAAATTAAAAAAAAGACTATAGATGATATGTCCATACTTGATCTAGACCTTGTGAGAGTTCCGATCGAGCCTACTGGCTTGCTGGTTGCTCTGTGCTGCGTACTTCCTATCATTCGACCGCAACATGCAAAACCGCACACGTCTTCAATGTTGAAGCCGTTGTTGACCGATCACGACGAGTTCGCAAGTCGCACAATGATTGAGTCACCCAAGCCAAGGCCACCTGATAAATTGTGGTAGAAATTAGGGGTGAGGGGGGGGCACAATACCCCTGTTGCCCCCTTGCCTTCACCCCTAGACATGGTCACATATCCACCATATCATCTCAGTTTGGATTCCTACTCAAACTTGGGCCAAAAAAGAAACAATGCATGTGATGGCAGTTGGGTTGGAATCAACTTCGGAGGAGTTGTGGTCATAGGGATAAAACTGCCCGATCATAACTTAACAAGGATAATTTTGCCCACTTTTGCAAATCTTTTGATGTTTGGATAGTTATGTCTATCAAACAATTAACTCAGGGGGTGATACCAAATTTTCTAACAACTTCTACAAATCTTAAATTTTGTAATATATCAAATTAACCGCTTAGTGGAGGTTGCTCCAAAAAGGGATCCTCTAGGTTGTTAAAATCCAAAGTCAATGGCACAAATTATCATGATCATTGGAATCACCATACCTAGAATCAGTGTTCTTTCCATTGGTTTTGCATGTATTGCTAGATGAAAACTAGAAGTGGACCTGCACTTCTGACCTCACCTTAGCACTAAAGTGACCACGTACTTGAGGTACAAATTCTTATTGTCACTCTAACCTTGGTGTAGCCAAACTAACAATGCATATCCTGATAAAAGCCACAGATAACTTTAGTGATGGTTAGGTAAATGGGGCTTTGTCGGTTTCTTCAAGGGGATTCAAACAACTTTAGTGATGTTAATATCTTAGGTAAATGGGGCTTTGTGGTTTTCTTCAAGGGGATTCTAAGTGGGACAAGGGAAGGAGAGCAAGAAGGGCTTGAGCCCCCGTACCCCCGTGCTACAATGTAGCTAAAAACACCCCATGCAACTTTTATATGAGTTTTACTTTGGCGATCTTTCTAAAAAGGTGCTTTAAGATTCATAAAGTTTGTCTTCAAAAAAAGCACCGCAACAGTTCTATTATATTTTAAATGGTCTAGCAGTAATGTAATACTATGTTTGCAACTACTAGAATGCTTACCACAAAAATTGATGTGTATGTGTATGTGTATGGTGTTATTCTTATGGAGGTCATTACGAAGATGACATATATCTAGTACCAATCTTTGGAAAAAATGTACTTGATCATGAGAAATTTTGGAAGGTTATAGACCCCACACTAGAGTTGAATTCTGACGACTTACTCGAACACACCTATTGGAAATAGCAAACCTTGTCTACCATTGCACTACATTACAACCAAGCCGGAGGCTAGTGATGAATCATTGTGTAAACATTCTTTCCAATATGGTGGACCATTTGTAGCAAAATCCCAGTCGATGATGCAGCATGGCATTGCGTGAGATTGTAGAATAATGGAAGAAAGAAAAATCTAATATATCTAGATTAGTATGAGGTGGTGACACTTGATCTCAATATATGAGGGCTAAACATTTAAAGGAGGGCTAAATCTTTGAATATATAGGGGCTAAAAATTTAAGGGGGGACTAAAGTAGTGAACCATGGTGTTGGCGTGGGTGTAGTGGGGGCTTGAGCCTCCCTCCCCAACACAACCCCTACACACCTTGATAACGTCACTGTCAATATATTAGGTTCAAATTAATATTAGTTACCCTGAATGCATGGACTAATTATTGTAACTAGACTATTGAAAATAAAGGTCATACAATAGTTGAACCACCTAAACATCCCACCTTAATGGTTCAATTGCAAAAGGAAGAAGAAATCAATCCGACTAACCTCTCTCTTAGCAAAATATTGTTTCTAACATGCATATTTGAGAGTTACCTGCTTCCCTCCTTGCCTACTGATGTCTGCTCTCCTCCTTGCCAGTCCCCACATAGCCACACCTTCCTCTTTGAAAGGATCAAGATGCCCAAAGAGGGGGTTGTGAATTGGGCTAATATAAAATTCTTGCGAATTAAAACCTATCACTTAGCACAATTCACCCCTTGTGCCCAGTATGTGTTTCTAGCCTACGCACAAAAGTTTTGCACCCTAGTTCCAACCCAAAGCTAACATGTCAATTCTAGGAATGTAAAAACATATGAGTAATTGCACAAAAGCAAATGCTCAAAGTAAAGAGAGGGTTAGGAACATGGTGATGTTTTCTAAGCTATCGGGGAGTTGGCACTCCTCACTAGTCCTCACCGGAGCACTCGTGCAAGGGTATAGCTCCCCCTTGATCCACGCAAGGATAAATTATTCTCTATAGGTTGATTCTTCTCCACTCTGGCATGATGAATGACCCACAACCGTTCACAACATCACTTGGGCCTCTCAGAATTGCCTCTGAAAGATCACCAAGCTATCTAGGTGATGCCGATCACTAAGAGTAACAAGCACAAACTCTCATTTGACCTAAATAAGCCTAATGAGGATGGTGGATGCACACTTGCTACTCCCTATGCACTATTGGAGTCCTTAATAATCTTGCAATTAGCAAACTCAAATCATGGCACTATGGTTGAACTCTCCTTTGCACTAGGTGCCTAAAAGCTCTAGTTTGGTTTTGGTGAATTGATGAAACCCTAGGTGCTAACCCTTTTACTCTAAGTGATCATGATATAGGGTAGCACATTCCAAGTGGTGGAGCAAACAATGATGATCATGATGATGGTGGTGATAGCCATGGTGATGATCAAGTGCTCGGGCTTGGAAAAGAAGAAAGACAAAAACAAAATGGGCTCAAGGCAAAGGTGAAATACATAGGGCCATTTTGTTTTGGTGATTAAGACACCTAGTGGCTGTGATCACATTTAGGATAGATAGCCATACTATTAAGAGGGGTGAAACTTATATCGAAATGCGGTTATTAAAGTGCCACTAGATATTCTAACTCATTGCATATGCATTTAGATTCTAATGAGTGCTAACACCCTTGAAAATGTTTGTGAAAATATGCTGACACACGTGCATAAGGTGAAACACTTTGTGGTTAGCACATTTGATCAAGGGTGGCAAAGTTGGTGAAGAGAAGGTGCTATTTTGCACTGACTGGACATTGGTCACGAGCTGACCGGACTTGGTGGTGGTGTGTTCGGTCAATTATAGTGAGTTGGGCGTGCTTGGCCTTGGTTTGGCTCATGATCGGATGCTGCACAGTGATTGTGAACAGATGCGCAGGGCCTACATCCGATCATAGGTGACGTACGCTGACGTATGCGAGTGCGCTTGGCCAGAGGCGATCGAATGCAGGGGCGCATCCGGTCATCAATGATTTGATGCGTCCAATCATGAAAATCATCACCAGATGCTTACTAGAAGTGATATAATGATGGTTTACTGTGGCGAGCGGTGCGTCCAGTCATTGGGTGAAGCAGTGAGGGCATGCATGAGCAGGCGTGGCACTGGCGTGTCCGATCTTGTCTCAGGCACGTCCGGTCTTTACTTAACCACATGTGGGGAGGCTTTTGGCTGTTGGAATCGTGCGAACAATGTTGAACACGGGGGACACATGGATGGCTAGCATCGACCGGATGCTTGGGCTAGAGCGTCCAGTCACCCCAAGTGATAGTGCAGTGTGAGCCCAACGACTCTATTTCGTGGGGGCATCTATTTAAGCCCCATGGCTGGCTCTAGCTCACTCTCTTGGCCATTTGCATTGACATAGCAACCTTGTGAGCTTTGCCAAAGCCCTTCCACTGATCTTCATCATTGATTCATCATCTTTGTGAGATTCGGAGTGAATCCAAGTGCATTGCTTGAGTAATTACATCTAGAGACACTTGGTGATTGTATTTTGCTATGGATTTCGCTTATTACTCATGGTGGTTGCCACCACCTAGATGGCTTGGTGCAGCGAGGATCATCGAGCAGAGGAAGGTGCTTGTCTCCGGCTCTGATCGTGGTGATTGTGAGGGGTTCTTGACCTTTCCCTGGTGGAGATCCAAAAGATACTCTGGTGGATTGCTCATGGCTTGTGTGGTCTTCATCTTGTGTTGGTTGTGCGGCACCCGATTGCGGGTTAGGCTTGTGATGCTCCAAGTGAGTGAATCGTCACAACAGGGACTAGCTTGCCGGCAAGCAAGTGAACCTCGGTGAAAAATCTTGTCTCATCATTGTCTCTGAGGATTTCATTGGATTTTATTGTGATTGATCGATTGTCTCTTGCCACGGTGGTATAGCTTCACTACCTTGCTCTTGTACTTACTTTCCTAGTGTAGCTAAGCTCTTTAGTGTAATTTGTTTTGAGAGCTAGCTTGTGTCGAGTCTAGTGGTTAGTGAGGCTCTTTAGTTAGTCTTTGAGAGCTCACTAACTTAGTGGTAGTGACATAGCCATTTGTGTGCTTAGAGACTATAGAAACTAGAATTATGGTAGGTGGCTTGCATTTTTAGTAGGCTAGTGCAAGAATTGCTTCGCCTCATATTCGTCTAACCACATTGCTTAGTGTTGTTGTAGAATTTTTTATAGGCTATTCACCCCCTCTAGCCATTTGGACCTTTCAAGTGGCATTAGAGCCGTGGTCACCATGATTTGAGGCTTAACAACCTTAGTGATATTGACCACACATATCAAGTCAATCAATGGAAAGGTGTGGAAAGTTGTAAAGACCAAGATTGAGATTGCCAATTCAGAGAATCCCACCGTGGCCGAAGAAGTGTTTCTCCAAAACAATGATATTGCTCTTAGTGCCATTCATGATGCTATTGATGAGAGAACATTTAAGCAAATAAAGAACATTGAGATGGCTCATGAGGCTTGGAAGAAGTTGGAGGAATCATTTGAGGGCACTCAAGCAGTGAAGGGCACCAAAGCATATATTCTCAAAGAAAAGTTTACAAGTTTTAAGATGAAGGATGATGAGAGTGTGCCGGAGATGTTCCATAGGCTCTAAGTGCTTATCAATGATCTCAAAGCACTTGGTGAGGAAGTGAAGGACAAGGATTTCTCTCATAAGTTCTTGAGATGCTTACCATCAAGATTTGGCATGTTGGTCACCTTGCTAGTGAGGAGTGGTTTGGACACAATGACACCAAACTAAGTGTTGGGAGATGTGATGACCGATGACACATATAGAGATGATGATGAGAAGGAAGAAAAGAAGGAGAAGAAAGATGAGAAGAAGGATGAGAAGAAGAAGAGTGTGGCATTTATAGTCACATCATCGTCAAAGGGCAAGGCCAAGCAAGATACATCAAGTGAAGATGATGATTCAACCTTTGATGATATGGATGATGAGAAGATGGCTCTCTTTGTGAAGAGATTTGGCAAGTTCATGGTGAAGAAGGGCTATCGTGCTAAAAGAAAGAAGTCTTCATTCAAGAATAAGGAAGAGTTAAGAAGGTGCTTCAAGTGTGGAAGCAAGGATCATCTTGTTGCTCAATACCCATACAATAGTGACAATGATGATGATGACAAGAAGAGCAAGAAGAAGGTCAAGAAGGTGAAGAAGGACAAGATGACCTTCAAGAAGAAGAAGAAGAAGGGTGGTTCATATGTGGTCACTTGGGATAGTGATGCTTCCTCAAGTGATGATGATGATAGTGATGATGACAAGACCACCAAGAAGAAGGCTCTTGCAAGCATTGCCATAAATGAGAAGCTGTCAACACAAAAACGTGTTGGGCACATGAGCAAGCCGGAAGGGTCTGCTCGATGGAGCTGGAGATCCGCCTAGCTTCAACGCAGGGATGATCAATCCTGCGTACTCCTCCCGAGACGTACCAATCAATTTAACCCTGCGATTGATAAGGAGAGAAAGTTTATCAGTAATTTAAGGTGGAACATGCCAGTCTATGCCCAGACAGTTCCAAGTGTGCCGTTTCGGGAGCAGCCATACGGGAAGAGCAACTGAATAGCTGGTCCGTACAGAAATAAGCTATTACAGATTATAAAGCTCATGGGTAGTGATTAATTTCATATTGATAGGTACAATACTCGTAGATGTAAATACAATCATCAGCTATATAGATAGTGCCAGTGTAAAGCATTAAGCCGATGAATCTAATCAGGAAAAGATATAGCATATGAATGAATCAACTATCTGATACGAACAGATCTACAAACGCTCTGAATCTAATTTGTTACCACCAATAGTGAGGTTCGATCGGATCGATGGCAGCTATGATGATAGTAACAAACTAAAACCGAAGAATCCACAAAAACATCCGTACTTCGATAGGCTTTCCGAAAGACATGCTACACGTGAAGGCTCGGATGAATCGGCGAAAATAGCCGATTTAGGTGAAAAGGACTACAACGTGTGAGCAATCGAATATTTCACTTGAACAAACATATGGACTCCTCAGACTCAACCTGCTATCTCTAACAGTGGGGTTCGACCGGATCGATGCAGCATTGAAAAAGACAACGAATCAAACCCTTAAAGTACACAGATCTATTCACGCTTGACAGAATCATGGACGCACACCGTAGGTGTTAACACATAGGCGATCGACTATTTAGCAAATGTAGGCATAGCAAACAGCTAAGGTCATGCCTAACCAGGAACAAATCTACTAACTAGCATCCTCCAATCTACAGTGCCATCAGTGGGGATCGACTAGATCATTACATCCATAATAGTGAACTATAAACTAGATTCAACTAGCCAGCATACCTCTTCAAGATTATTCATGCCTTAACCGTGTACTATGCATGATCAAGATCGAAGTAAAAATAGCCGATGAAGCATAATCCGTCGCTCAGGGTAAGAAACATCTGGTTGTAGTAAAGTGAACGACGGACTAAAAGGATATAAGGCTGATCTAAATCGATCTCGACCGGGCGGATTGATGTTGTTGTAAACTAATAACAATGAAAACATTAGCAAGATCGGTAACTTAATGAATCTACCCAAAGGACGCCACCCTTAGATAGAGCCGATAACTTGACCTTAATCTAGTTTGAGCAGTGGAGGTCGACCGGATCGATGCAGCCATACTTGAACTAGATAAGAGTCAATAACTAGCTTATACTAGAGTCGTAGTGGAGGTCGATCGGATCGAAGCAACCATACGAACAGAAGTATAAGCCATGATGGTACTTACAGACAAGCCGGAGGTTAGCCGGACCGATGCAGCCCTGCTCGCTGAAGAACTCACCGAGATCCACTCTACTCTTACTCCTAAGGGGTGGCCGGAGCTGAAAAAAGTAAATGACTTGTATTTGATTGATAGTGTGTCCTTTACAATAGCCGAGGTCCAATATTTATAGAGGCTTTTACATGTATGCCATTAAAAAAGTTTGTAATTACACACAAGCCATTAAAAAAGTTGACCGCACATGAGTGCCATCGTTCTGAACTTCTTTGCTCTCCAAGTCGTTCCATCGGTGTTCTGTTCGTTTTTCACCGTTACATGTGGGTCCGGTCAGTATAAAGGTCCAAAATACCCTTCTCTCATCCTATCCTCTTACTTCTTCAGTCCACACCGCTCGCACTCACGTCCGAGATCGGTGGAGCTCGCACCCACGCCCGGTAGGGCTCACGCTCGTGCTCGTGTCCACGGTCGATGGAGCTCGTGCTCATGCTTGCAGTAGGCAAAGCCCCGCTCGGCGGAGCTCGCGCTCGAGCTTGCAGCCGCCATCCCCTCCGTTAGTAGCGGCGGCGTCCATGCCTGGCCTTGCGCTCACGCTCGCGGCAGCCTATCCCCTCTGGCAGCAGTGTCGTCCACGCTCGGCCTCGCGCTCGCGGCCGCCATCCCCTCTAGCAGCGGCGTCCTCATCCATGCCTGGCTTCTCCTCTCACTTGTGGTCGGTAGAGCCCCGCTCGGAGGAGCTCGTGCTCGAGCTCATGGCCGCCATCCCCTCCGGTAGTGATGTCCTTGTCCACACCCAGCTTCCCCTCGTTCTTGTGGCCGATAGAGCCCTGCTCGATGGAGCTCGCGCTCAAGCTTGCGGCCGCCATCCCCTTTGTCAGCGCTCAGGCTCGCGGCCATGGGCGTGCCTGCCATGCTGTGCCACCGCACGCTCCACGCCCAAGCAAGGTGCAGGCGCGCCTCCCGTGCTGCCATGGCCATGAAGAAGGAGATGGCGGTGCTGCTGATGGTGGCTGCTCTGGCCACCACCGTCGGCATCATCGCCATGTTGGGGGGCAGCTGTGCGGGGGTAGCTCCACTCCGACCACTGTGCCACCTCATCCAGGCTAACACGTGTGAGCTCGTGGCCACAGTGATCGCCTTGGCGCCGCTGCTCCACGTGGCTGCCTAGCCTAGCCCTAGCCACCGTGAGCACGGGCATGGGGGAGCTCTGCCCCAGCCACTGCGGGCGCGCGTGGGCGAGCTCGGCCCCGGCCAGCCACCGTGGGTGCGGGCGAGCTCGGTCCCGGCCATCGCGGGCGAGCTCGGCCCCGGCCATCACGGGCGAGCTTGGCCTTGGCCAACCGCCATGGGCGTGGGTGAGCTCTGCCCCAGTCGACGTGGGCGAGCTCGGCCCTAGCCAGCCGCCGTGGGCATGGGCGAGCTCCGCCCTAGCCGTCGCCGACGCGTGCAGACGAGCTCGGCCCCGGCCAGCCACCGTGGGCATGGGCGAGCTCCGCCCCGGCCACACGCATGAGAAGAGAGATTGAGTTTGAGAGAGAGAGGATAGGGATGAGAGGGTTATTATGGATGTTTTGACTGACCTGATCCACTTGTCAGGACTCCCAAATGGTGAAAAATGAACAGAACACCAACGGAATGGCTTGGAGAGCAAAGAAGTTCAGAACGATGGCACTCGTGTGCGGTCAATTTTTTAATGGCTTGTGTGTAATTACAAATTTTTTTAATGGCATACATGTAAAAGCCTCATATTTATACTTGGAACCTATGCATGAATCCTACTTAAGCACGACTCATTACAATCTTTGGTATAAGAGAAAATATTCCTAATTTAAGATAACTTGGACCCTAATCTTTCCTTTTTTGTAGAGTCCAACATGTTTTTCCTAACGCGAACCGCAGCTTTTATTGTTATCTGCTGGTGCTATCTGAAGAGAGCCGATTCTAGTACTACATTCAAATCAGCTGATACCGACCTTTATGCAATCGATTCCTTGATGACACGATCTTGGGAGCTTTTGAGTTCCTGCAATTCTTCTTCCCAAATTTTGGTGTAAACAGAAGCCTTCTCTCTTTGACACTCCATCAACTTGCTTCATGGCTAAGGCCACTAAGGTACAAACTTATGACGATGGATGTGATGGGGAACATGATAATGAAAGTGAAAGTGATGATAAAGATGAACCAACTAAAGGTGAACTAATTGACATGTTGGAAGATGCTAAAGAATATTTTGACATTAAGAGAAGGGAATGCAAAGACCTGCGTATGGAACTAAAAGCCCTTAAGCAAGCCTTTGATGAGCTCAATGCATCTCATGAGAGTCTAAAGGAAAACCATGAGAAGCTTGGCAAGGCTCACAAGAAGCTTGAAAAAGCTCATTCCTCTCTACTTGATGAGCAAAATGAGATGGAGCATGTTGTAACATGTAACAAAGGATTAACATGTAACATAATTGATGAATCTTTCTGTAAGCCTATTGTTGTTGCTCCCACTGACCCCTCATGTAGCTCATCATCCACTTCCACTTCACCTATGAGTGATGGTTTCACTTGTGATGCCCCACTTATGGTTGAGAATGAGACCCTTAAGAAGGAGGTAAATGAGCTCACTCGTGCCTTAGGCAAAGCCTACGGTGGTGAGGACCGCTTGCTTATGTGCTTGGGTAGCCAAAGAGCTTCTCTCTATAAAGAGGGATTGGGCTATACCCCCAAGAAAGGCAGGACAGCCTTTGCTCCTTACAAGACTAGTTTTGTGAAGAATAATGGTCAGTTTTGCACTAGTTGCAAGCAAGTTGGTCACATGGAGCAAAAATGCATGAACAAGAAATCACAAGCTAATGTATCCTCAATTAAGCTTGATTCTTTCTATGTGCTTACTAAGGGTACTAATGGTATTCATGCTAAGTTCATTGGTGCACCGTGGATGGGCTCAAAGAAGAAAGCCATTTGGGTACCAAAGAGCTTAGTAACTAACCTTCAAGGACCCAAGCAAGTTTGGGTACGTAAAAAGAATTGATATTCTCTTATAGGTCAATTATAAAGCCGAAGGAAGGCATTGAGTTCTTGATAGTGGGTGACTAAACACATGACCGATGATGCAAGAATGTACAACTCAATCAACACCAATGATAGCAATGTTTATGATAGTATCACATTTGGTGACAATGGCAAAGGCAAAGTCAAAGGGCTGGGTAAGATTGCAATATCCAATGACATGAGCATTTCCAATGTGTTGCTAGTAGAGAGCTTGGACTTCAATTTGCTATCCATGGCTCAATTGTGTGATCTTGGATTTAAGTGCATATTTGGAGTAGATGATGTACAGATCATAAGTGTAGATGGCTCTAACTTGATCTTGAAAGGCTCTAGATATGAGAATCTATACTTGGTTGATTTCAATGCTAGTGAGGCTCAATTGTCAACATGCTTGTTCACTAAGTCTAGTATGGGTTGGTTATGGCATAGAAGGCTTTGTCATGTTGGAATAAAACAATTGAATAGATTGGTTAAGCATAACTTGGTTAGAGTCTTGAAAGATGTTGTGTTTGAGAAGGATAAGCTTTGTAGCTCTTGTCAAGCCGGCAACAAGTTGGAAACACCCATCCTAAGAAAAGTATGATGAGCACTAGTAAAGCATTTGAGTTATTGCACATGGATTTGTTTGGGCCAACACAATACACTAGTATCAGTGGAAATAAATATGGCTTTATGATAGTGGATGACTACACTAGATATACATGGGTATTCTTTCTAGTGGACAAAAGTAATGTATTTGTAACATTCAAATCATTTGTCAAAGGCATTCATAATGAGTTTGAAACAACCATCAAGAAAGTTAGAAGTGACAATGGTAGTGAGTTCAAGAACACTAGAATTGATGAATTGTGTGATGAATTTGGAATTAGACATCAATTCTTAGCCAAGTACACACCTCAATCAAATAGCCTTGTTGAGAGAAAGAATAGAACACTCATTGATATGGCAAGGTCTATGCTTAGTGAGTACAATGTGAGTCAATCCTTTTGGGCCAAAGCTATCAACACGGCTTGCTATTGTAGCAACTGCCTCTATTATCACGGATTGAAAGAGAAGACACCATATGAGCTCTTGAATGGTAGAAAGCCCAACATTGCATATTTTCGGATCTTTGGTTGCAAATGCTACATATTGAAGAAAGGCACTAGATTGAGCAAGTTTGAAAAGAAATGTGATGAAGGATTCTTGCTTGGATACTCAACCACTAGCAAAGCATATAGAGTTTGGAATTTGGCAAGTGGTACTCTTGAGGAAGTTCATGATGTTGAATTTGATGAAACCATGGGTTCACAAGATAAGAATGAGAACTTGGAAGATGTTAGAGGCATTCAACTTTCAAATACCATGAAAAACATGGATGTTGGTGACTTGAGGCCTAGGCAAGTGAATGATGAAGAGGATGATCAAGTGCAAGTGATCTCTAACTCAAATGTGCAAGATGATACAAATCAAGCAAGTTCAAGTGATTCTCATGACAATGTGCAAGATCAAGTGGCTAGTACATTATCTCAACCTAATGATCAAGCAAGTGCAAGCAATGTTCCAATACTCCAACCAACCAATATTGCAAGAAATCATCCATTGAACACTATAATTGGAGATATTTCTAGAGGTGTACAAACAAGATCAAGATTGGCTTTATTTTGTGAGCATTTCTCATTTGTGTCATCCATTGAACCAAAGAAGATAGATGAAGCATTGTAGGATGTTGATTGGGTGAATGCTATGCATGAAGAATTGAACAACTTTACTAGAAATCAAGTATGGGAGATAGTTGAGAGACCAAAGGGACACAATGTGATTGGAACCAAATGGGTCCATAGAAACAAATAAGATCAAGATAGGATCATAGTAAGGAACAAAGCAAGATTCATAGCACAAGGTTACACTCAAGTTGAAGGTCTTGACTTTGGAGAAACATATGCCCCGGTTGCTAGATTGGAAGCAATTAGAATCTTACTAGCCTATGCGTGTGCCCACAACATCAAGCTCTATCAAATGGATGTCAAGAGTGCATTTCTAAATGGCTACATCAATGAAGATGTATATGTTGAGCAACCTCCTAGTTTTGAAGATGACAAGAAGCCCAACCATGTTTACAAGTTGAAGAAAGCATTGTATGGCTTGAAGAAGCACCTAAAGCATGGTATGAGAGGTTAAGGGACTTCCTACTCTCTAAAGGGTTCATGATGGGCAAGGTTGATACCACTCTTTTCACCAAGAAGATTGTCAAGGACTTGTTTGTGTTGCAAATCTATGTTGATGACATCATATTTGGAACAACTAGTCTAGACTTTTGTGAAGAGTTTGAAAAGATGATGGCTAATGAGTTTGAGATGTCCATGATTGGAGAGTTGAGTTACTTCCTTGGTCTTCAAATCAAGCAATTAAAGAATGGTACATTTATGAGTCAAGACAAGTACATCAAAGACATGCTCAAGAAGTTTGGCATGAATGAAGCAAAGCCAATTAGTACACCCATGGGAACAAATGACAATTTGGATAGTGATGCAAGTGGCAACATGGTGGATCAAAAGTTATATCGCTCTATGATTGGAAGCTTACTCTATGTGACCGCATCAAGGCCTGATGTCATGTTTAGTGTGTGCATGTGTGCAAGATTTCAAGCCTCACCAAGAAAAAGTCACTTGAAGGCAACAAAGAGAATATCGAGGTACTTGAAGCATACACAAAATATTGGTTTGTGGTATCCCAAAGGAGCAAAGTTTGAACTTGTTGGATATTTGGACTCCGACTATGTAGGATGCAAGGTTGAAAGGAAGAGCACCTCGGGCACTTGTCAATTGTTGGGAAGATCACTTGTTTCATGGTCATCAAAGAAGCAAAATAGTGTTGCATTATCAACCGCTGAAGCCGAATTCATATCCACCGGTAGTTGTTGTGCACAAATACTTTGGATGAAGGCCACCTTTAATGACTTTGGAATCAAATTCAAGAAAGTGCCATTGCTATGTGATAATGAGAGTGCAATCAAGCTAACCAACAATCTGGTTCAATATGCAAGAACAAAGCACATTGATGTCCGCCACCATTTCATTAGAGATCATCAACAAAAAGGGGACATTTGCATTGAGAGTGTGGGCACTGAAGATCAACTAGCTGACATATTCACCAAGCCACTAGATGAGAAAAGGTTTTGCAAGCTAAGGAATGAGTTGAACTTATTGGATTTCTCAAATATGTGTTGATGCACCCCCACTTATATGACATGCCTCTCCTTCGAGCAATCCAAGGTAAAAGTTGATTGGCATGGCATACATCCTTTCCTAAGGACATGTTTAGTACATCTAGTCATTCCTCATGTTTTATAGGCTCATTCATGAAAATCAAATGAATTTGATGCTTGTATAGTACAACTATTGCTTCTATGCTTGACTTGATCTAGTGGTAGCGTATGACATGTTTGTGGGCTTATGAACCTAGTGTTTGATCTAAAAAATGAGCTATAAGTGTTTAACTCAACATGGTACAAGACAACCCTTTTTTGGAGGTGTGAAGAAGCTTGTCCTTGGATCAAACTGAGTTACATATCTTTGGCAAGTGTTCTAGATTGGACCAAATTTGGGAAAATGATCCTCACCCCATTGATTGACACTGATAATCTTAACCTATCTAAAATTGAACCTTTGTGGTCATTGATGACAAAGGGGGAGAAGCAATTCACAAAGATAGGGGGAGAGAAATAAAGATAGAGTTAAAAGATGACATAGGGGGAGTAATAGGAAAGTAAGGGGATCAATTAAAACTTGAGCACACAAGTAGGGGGAGCAAACTTATAAACTTGATTGATGCATTTGAATGTGCGTTTCATATGTTTGCTTGCATGACACAAGTTTTAAATTAAAACTACATGCTTATGTTGTGTATGCTAGTTGTAAGTTTAAATGATGAAATGAGAAACTAGCATGCATAGGATAGTTAGATATGCCTTGGTTTTGTTTTTCAAGTGGTACTAGAGCCTTGTTTATAATGTGATCTCATGAGGTATCTAGTGTTTGTGTTTTGCAAGTAATTCCAAGTGGCATCTAACTAGAAATGCTGCTAAGGATGGTATATTTGGTGCACTCCAATTGGTATCATGCTTCAAAGGTCCATTTCTTAAACCTTAGCATCATTTGGTAGACATTACTCTCTCACAACTCAAATCCATGCATATCTGTAAGCTTCAATCCAAACTCTTAGCACATATGTAGGGGGAGCTAATGCTACCAATTGGGGTTCATGGAACTTGTCCATATCCTTTACACATGGTAAAATGTTTGGGCAAGCAACATGGATTCAATTAAATTTCAATTCATATCTTTGTGAAAGGGTTGTCATCAATTACCAAAAAGGGGGAGATTGAAAGCTCTAGTTTGGTTTTTATGAATTGACGAAACCCTAGGTGCTAACCCTTTTACTCTAAGTGATCATGAGATAGGGTAGCACATTCCAAGTGGTGGAGCAAACAATTAAGATCATGATGATGGTGGTGATAGCCATGGTGATGATCAAGTGCTCGGGCTTAGAAAAGAAGAAAGAGTAAAATAAAATGGGCTCAAGGCAAAGGTGAAATCTATAGGGCCATGTTGTTTTGGTGATCAAGACACCTAGTGGGTGTGATCACATTTAGAATAGATAGCTGTACTATTAAGAGGGGTGAAACTCGTATCGAAATCCAGTTATCAAAGTTCCACAAGATATTCTAACTGATTGCATATGCATTTAGATTTTAGTGAGTGCTAACACCCTTAAAAATGTTTATGAAAATATGCAAACACACATGCACAAGGTGAAACACTTGGTGGTTAGCACATTTGATCAAGGGTGGCGAAGTTGGTGAAGAGAAGCTGCTGTTTTGCACTGACCGGACGCTGGTCATGAACTGATCAGACTCGGTGGTGGTGCGTTCGGTCAATTATAGTGTGTTGGGTGCACTCAGGCTTGGTTTGGCTCATGACCAGATGCTGCACAGTGATTGTGACCAAACATGCAGGGTCTGCGTCTGGTCACAGGCGAACGGACGCAGGGGCGCATCTAGTCATCAACGATCTAACGCATCCGATCTTGAAAAATCATCACTAGATGCTTACTGGAAGTGATCTGACGCTGGTTTACCATGGCGAGCGGCGCGTTCGGTCGTTGGGTGAAGCAGTGAGAGCGCGCATGAGCAGGCTTGGCACCGGCACGTCCGATCTTGTCTCGGGCAGTGAGATCGTGCGAACAACGTTGAATGCGGGGGACAAGTGGACAGCTAGTAGCGACCGAACGCTGAGGTTGGTGTGTCCGGTCAGCATGACCAGCGCGTCCGGTCACCCCGAGTGCAGTGTTTTCCTAAACGCTAAACGGTAAACAGTCGGTCACCTACCGTTTAGCTATTATTTGGGCTAAACGGTCAATTAAACGGGCTAAATGGTCAATTAAACGGGGTAAACGGACGATTAAACGGAAACGGACGGAAACGGCGCACCACCGTGTAGCGTGTACACGGCGTGTACACGGGCTACACGGCCGTGTAGGCGAACAGTGCCCGAGTGACAATGCAGTGTGAGCCTAATGGCTCTATTTTGTGGGGGCTTCTATTTAAGTCCCATGGCCGGCTCTACCTCATATGGCAGAACCACCCAAAATAGCACCTTTACGGAGGCGCTCGTCTTCCCCTAGACACTAAGCACCCCAAAAGCGAGCTACATCAGACAGATTCCGTTGAGCATACCCCAAGGGAGAACTCGAATAATCCATGTTTTTCCTCTAGGATCCAATAACGAGAACGAGTTTACAATACTTAGTCCATTTCATACAACCAGAGTTCTTAGAAATACATTATTATAGTACCAAGTTCAGAGTGCGGAAATTAAACATCGGAATTAAAATAAACATCTAATGGTAGAATACAAGGATCCGTCTGTGCCTACCAGAAGAATCCTCCACACAACAGCTACTCTTCAAGCCACACCTGCAACAGGGGTAAATAAACCCTAAGTACACAATGTACTTGCAAGACTTACCCAACTAGTGGGAATAATTTTCTGACTCCAAAGGATATGATAAGCTTTATGGTTTGCTGGGTTTCATTTTTGTGGAAGGCAATACTAGTAGTGAATCCTCATGTATGTTTCTTATTAGCAGTCATGATTAGTTCATTATCTAACCATTCTATGTAAGCACCTGTTCTACTTTCAAGCAAGAGTTGAGCAAATTGATCCATTTTACCATCTTTCATCTTCTAGTTCTTACTACGGTGCTAGACTGTAGACAAGTCGTATCAGATTACCTAGTGATTCGTGAAT
The DNA here is from genome assembly GCF_019320115.1 of Miscanthus floridulus. Classification (NCBI taxonomy): domain Eukaryota; kingdom Viridiplantae; phylum Streptophyta; class Magnoliopsida; order Poales; family Poaceae; genus Miscanthus; species Miscanthus floridulus. The sequence continues at coordinate 33,917,581 of NC_089596.1, forward strand.
CAATGTGCCCAGCTGGGTACCCTGAAACACATGCCCTGCTTGTACCCTAGGCATAAGTAGGACCAACCCACCACTCTCCTGTCAAGGGGTCTAGGTCCCTGTCCAAACTTGGACTCCAAGCCCCCACACCTGAGTCCTAGACTCAGAGTGGTGCTTAGACCTCCACCATCCCTGCCTCCAATTAGTCAGTCCAGAAAGAGCTAGAACCCACGACAAGAGAGCAATGAGCCTTCCCTGCTCTCATAAACAAGTATGTGCTCAGGATAATAAATCTGTGACTTGACTAGAACCCAATGCAACGGCCGATCCTGAACCGACACGGACAGGAAAAATAGTGTAACCAAGCTATGCCCTGTTGGTCGTGGGACACAACCTCTTACACCCACCAATACCCATACCATATCCCTGCCCGGTCTCTATTTTCCTTTCACCATTTTATCATGAGAGGGATAATAATAATCACCTATTGTGAGTAACGGTAGGTTACTCACGCTACCGAAAATCCTAAGCATAGCAGCTACTCGCACCTATACTTGTAGGACTCATAGGATAGATATATTTATGCAGGTGGTTTCCATAAAATGCCTGTAACATAAATGCACATCACAGATACATATATTCAGTGCTTATTCAAAGTAAGGGTTATGCATCGGGACTTACCTTGGGTAGGCGGGGTGTTAGCAAAGTCAGTCGCTGGTGGCTCTAGGGCTCCCTCCTGTACGAGAATCTCCTCCTCGTACTCTTCAATCACCTCCTGATACTCCTGCTCGCCCACGGTCACGAACTCCACCAATTCGTTCTCTACATGCATGCAATGATGGTGCAACACTTAGTACTATGACAACAACAACACTTAATTAACAATACATCTACCAAGCTATTAAGCTAACTCTAATGACTAAGATGCTAAACCACCCATCCTTTCCACTAAACAGGTACGAAACATACAAGTATTATCGTAGTAGCCAAAATACATTTCTTACCTTATTTAAGATTTAATATTTATAATAAACAAGGAGCACTTGGCTAACCTATATCTCAACCTATTCTAGTACTACAAAAATTACAGCAAGCACACAATAATATAATGAAACTACTGCAAAAATTTCATGGTCAAAGATATTACCGATTTGCCACAAAATTCCCTACAATAAAGCTTCTAAATAAAATTAAGCATGTTAAATGATTTAATAGCCCTAAACAACAACACAAACATATATGAACTAATCACATCATCCGACAGATCTCTATTTTAGGAACTCAACAAAATTTATTTCACAATTTTTGGGCACCTACAAGATTTTATATTAATTATCAAAGATCAGCTCAAAACTTATTTCGAAAAGCATTTACTAATTCGGTAACAAAAAATAAAGCGCAAACAGCCGAGCTCGGCCCATGGCCAGCAGCCGACACAGCAAAACGGCCCACGTGGGGAGGCCGCGCGCGCGCTGGTACTCTTGCACAAACACCCTTGAGCTACCGACAAATCAATCCGCACTCCACACAACTATTTCTAGAGAGAGAAACTTTACAACAGGGCCCTCTCACTCTTCCCTCTTTGCATCGGCCAGGTCCCCCCGGTCACCTTCGCGAGCTCTAGCGCGATGGCGGTGGCATTGGCACTCCTGCCAGCCACCTAGGACCTCCCTTGCCCAAAATAAGAGGTCGACGCTCACCTAGGGGTTGACGCGAGTCGCCGGGCGGAGGTAGAATGGATGGGGACGCGTCCAGGTGGTCTCTCCATGGTGGTGAACACCCTGTGGTGGCGGCAGCCGTGTTTCGATGAGCCTAGGCACAATAGAGGTGATAGAAACAATGGGTGAGCATCAGCAACTCACCCCATAGCTACCCATGGTGGTGGCTTGGCTAGGGATGGACCGGGCACATCTGGCCACATGCGCACAGTAAGCCCGATGAAAGACTGCGGTGGCGTGGCCATGTCAGTGGCACCGGAAAGGCAGTGGTGATTCAAGTGGGGTTCACAGGGTGACGTGGAGGTGGAGACAAAGCTAATGGTGCGGCTGGCTGGCTCAATCGGCACTAGGGGTCGAGTTTGCCATCCGCTTTGGCCGGAGGCAGCCTTAACGGCTCGGCGGTGAGGGAAATGACCAATTGGAGTTTGGTCGGGCTTAATTGATGGCCAGAGAGGACTAGGCGATAGCAGGACTCCCATACTAGCACCTGGCGTGAGTAATTGAGTTGAAAACAACCAGGCGCTACAGATTTGGCTTTCGCATGGCTCGGTCCTGCCTACCCCTCCTTGGTGGTAGCAATGGCACGCGTGAGAGATGAAGAGAGGGGACATCTTGATACATCGCATAGCCATTCAACAAAAAAGAACAAGGCGAGAGGGTGGATAACTACACATGCGGTGTAGGGCGAGGCCAGTAGCAGCTTGGCATCTGTGTCGCGCGCGGGAGCTCTGCGTCACCTCGATCGGGTACGTTCGACCGCTAATGGGGACAGGGAAGGGGCAAGCGCCGGTCGTGGCAACCATGTGCGTGGCGGTGTGCGTGTAGTGGCGCGAGCAACGACAACGGCTGGCGGAGCAAGGTAGAGCAGCGACGGAGGCGACAACAGTAGCAGGCAGCCAGCGGCCAGGACTGCGGCGACCAGGGCTGGCTAGGTAGCAGCCGCGTAGGCAGCTGTGGCGAAGCAGCGGCCTAGGCTGGCTGGCAGGCAGCCGGCGATGACTGGCTGGCCAGTCGTAGCTGCTGGCAGCGGCCGGCCACGGCTAGGCCAAGCAGGCCAAGCAACCCGAGCTATTGGTGGGCACAAAATTTAAAGCAGCCAATACAACTATGCCACCATGATCTAAACACATCCAACTAAATTATGCTAAAAAGGACATGTTGAGCTACCAAGATAAACCAAAACATGACCTTATAGCTTGACTAGATTTTCCAAAATTAAATGGTCAACATAGCGTAGCCATTACATTACTAAACTTAGAGAAACTCTAGAGTTTAAAGCCAAATTTAATTTCAATTTCAATTTTCCAAGCTATTAGCAATACTAGCTAGCAATATTATTTTGCTAAAACAAGAGTTGCATTGCTTCCTATAAAGTTTGCACTTCAAACCTTATTTGGTGTCACATACATGTTTATAGCATTTTTTGCTTAAATAAAATTGGTGTACAACCCTACTCGATAATTGTACAAATCGCGAAAGAACTTTTTGTTTTTATGACTCGTTTAAGTTACAATGCTTCGTCTATCCATTTCACCATATGCAATATCGCTTAAGTATGATGCTCATGACATGATTTAGTAAGTGATTTATGGTGTAACACTGAGGGTGTTACACTCACTCTCTTGGCCATTTGCATTGACATCGCAACCTTCTGAGCTTAGTCAAAGCCCTCTCACTCATTTCCATCATTGATTCATCATCTTTGTGAAATTGACAGTGAATCCAAGTGCATTGCTTGAGTGATTGCATCTAGAGGCACTTGGTGATTGTGTTTCGCTATGGATTTCGCTTATTACTCTTGGTGGTTGCTGCCACCTAGACGGCTTGGTGCAGCGAGGATCGTCGAGTGGAGGAAGGTGCTTGTCTCTAGCTCTGATCATGGTGATTGTGAGGGGTTCTTGACCTTTCCTCGATGAAGAGCCAAAAGGTACTCTAGTGGATTGCTCGTGGCTTGTGTGATCCTCATCTTGTGTTGGTTTTGCGGCACCCGATTGCGGGTTAGGCGTGTGATGCCAATTAGCACGTGAACCTCCAAGTGAGTGAATCATCACAACGGGGACTAGCTTCTCGGCAACTAAAGTGAACCTCGGTGAAAAATCTTGTGTCATCATTGTCTCCGAGGATTTCATTGGATTTTATTGTGATTGATTGATTGTCTCTTGCCACAGTGGTATAGCTTCACTACCTTGCTCTTGTACTTACTTTCCTAGTGTAGCTAAGCTCTTTAGCGTAATTAGTTTTGAGAGCTAGCTTGTGTCGAGTCTAGTGGTTAGTGAGGCTCTTTAGTTAGTCTTTGAGAGCTCACTAACTTAGTGGTAGTGACATAGCCCTTTGTGTGCTTAGAGACTATAGAAACTAGAATTATGGTAGGTGGCTTGCATTGTTAGTAGTCTAGCGCAAGAATTGCTTCGCCTCATATTTGTCTAACCACATTACTTAGTGTTGTTGTAGAAATTTTTATAGGCTATTCACCCCCCTGTAGCCATTAGGACCTCTCAGCGCCGGACTCGACACTACCCAACCACCGAACATGTCCTGTGGACAACCTAGCTACACGTAGTGCTTTGTTCTTTGGGTTGGTAACCTGAGCACCGGACGAGTAAGCCCTCATTTCCTTCCTTTTCAACCTTCTTAGTGAATGGGGTTACTTCCACCTGATCTTTGGGCCTCCTCTGAGTTACCTAGTGCAAAGTTTGACAAGTGTGAACCACACCTACTCACCACACTCACATAGGTCAAGGTACTTGTTTATACCCCCTTTATTGTATGGCCAAAGGAAAAACAAAGCCCTAAACTACTCACCATACTCACCCCTCAACGCCAACTAACACTTAGAACTAGTACGTCCTTAACCTTGTCGCTTGTCCTTTGAATACTGAACCAAATTTCATCAAATAGGGGCATGAAAACCATTGATTGCCCATTAGTCAATCATCATTCTGACCTAACTTATAATGCCTCTATAAAACACATGTTAGTCACAATGATTGTGTCGTCATTAATTGCCAAAAGCGAATTAGGGGCCTGCTTTCACTCTTGCTTTCACTGGCCGCTACTTTCTTCTTAGGCCCTTGCTCGACACCCCTCTCCCTCCCACCTATAGTGATTCTACCCCTATCCCTCATCCCGACTTCCGAGTCTAGTGTGGTGGGGCCAAGGAAGCGATAGTTGGTGTTGAGTAGGGATGAGCACAAAACTTTTGATATGAGGAATGCATTGATAGTAAGACATATCGTGACTCGGTGGCATCGTTCTTAGGCGAGCCATGTCATGTTTCGAACCATTTTGGCCTGGCACCATAGGTGGGCGTACCATGCCTAGGCCAAGCATGGTATAGCCTGGAAGCACGTCTATTGAAATTGGATTGTGTTTTTCTAGGCACGGGCTGTGATAGACTAGATGACCCAATTAGATATCTATAGGCCGACGGAGGGAGAGAGAAATGGCTCATTGCTACAATGTATAACCCCAGAAGTTGGAGTAGTTTTTAAAGAAGGAACCCTGCTAAGCGAGAACTAAACTTGTACCCGTTGTTTATATGTCGTATTAAGGAAACTAAAAGACCAATTTAAGAGGATTACTTTGATTATTTATTACATGATTTACCTGCTCCCCATCCAGTCCTTTGTCTATAGCGTGGAGTGCATCTTACCTGCAACCTAAGGATGGCAATGGGCAGTTTTGGGTCGGATATCCATGGGTTTCGGGTCTTGTGGGTTCGAGTTCAGGGATGATTTCTCACCCACAATTTTCGGGTTTGGTTTTCGGTTTGGTTTTCGATCCATGGATATCCAAAATAAAACATTTGGAATTAAAGCTCTTTGTTTTATAATATGCTAATAATAACTTGTTTACTTAGATTATTAAATTTATTCTAAGTTGACTCATGAAAATATTTATTATTTGTTGCATCTTGTTTATACATGTGAATATGTGTTTATATATCATGCATATGCTTATAGAAAGTCTTTATTGCTCACTAGTGCAGGACTAGGTAGAAATCCTGGTTGGGAAACCCCCTCTAGTCCTAGTTTCCCAACCGGGACTGCCAATCCAGGACTAAAGGCTCACCCTTTAGTCCCGGGTCTGTTAACCGAGATTGAATGGGGGCCCTTTAGTCCTGGTTGCTTATACTAACCGGGACTAAAGGGGCCTCTAGGATGACCCAGAGGGCGGGCACCTCCAGACCTGGTTCTTATAACCAACCAAGACTAAATATTACTCTTTTTGTTTTCCTTTTCTTTTCTTTTCTTTTGCAGTTTCTTTCCATTCAATTTGTTTTCATTTCAAATAGTTTTCATACACGTATTATATGTTATACCATTGTACTTCATCCATAAATAAGAATGGAAGTAATTAAGAGCTTATATATTACAATAATCATCCCCATTCATCAAGTTCATACTAACCATAATAATTTAAAACAAGTCATTACAATAAACTAGATGTACAACCCCAAAGTTCAATTACACACCAAGTTCATGCAAGCGCAAGTAGATCACCACCAAGTTTGACTACGTCATATTATGTACTCGGTGAAATGTAGGTCACCGATTTTGTATCCAAAAATATTATTGACGTAGAGCAACGCATTAAGTACTACACTCTCCCTTGCTTCAAAGGTACGAGCACAGGGTCTACTAACGATGGTAAGCAGTGGTCAGATGATCCCCTCTTAGTCATAATCAGCTTTTCCTGAAATCATTCCGTAGTGAGTGTTGGCCATTCATTGGCATATTTCTAATCAAAACCCAATGCATACATTGTCTGGTTTAGAATGGCTTCAAAGCTACAACCTGCATAGGTTAAGTCATAGTCCTCAACCTGTAATTGTTGGCATAAAAATGGATTTGAGAACAAAGCTTTCAAATAACAACAAATCTGAATATAAGCTATGAGTTTGACTTCGACTTTACCACATCATTTCGGTTGGTTCGAGCAATCCTTGCACAGAAGCCCGCAACATCAATATACGAGCCCACATCTATTGCTTGTATCGTCATGGAGGATAGTGTAGGTAGGGTGTACCCAATATTTGCAAGCTTATTCAAACATGATTTGACAGCATATTTAATTGTAATTTTCTTCACAGGTGCCTTTACTCCCACCTCTGAGATTTGTACAAAACCTCTACCCCTCCTAGTGGTGATGGAAAAGCCAATTCAAGATTGGACCAATCAACCATTATCTACATCAAAGCTCTCAACATCCTGTTGACACCGTTTTTTGCACGTGTCAAAATAATCGGAGTGGACTAATCGGCAGGGGGAAAGTTATTGAATACTTTGATAGCCGATGAAAGCCAGCTTGTAAAGATGGTTGCCGATGGCTGGTAATGGTCGATGGAAAGGTTGATTTGGACTCGGGCGTTGCCGATGAGGTTGGAGGTGTTATTGTCGATGCCGATGAAGGGAGGATTGAAGACTACTGCCGATGAAACGGGGAGTATGCCGATGAAGGAAGACTTGAAGACTACTGCCGATGAAATAGGGAGTATGCCGATGGGAAGGAGGACGGTGAGATTTCCATCGTAATTGAGGCGGACAGGGAAATAGATAGGAGTTGATTTCCTTTTCTATATTTGTTAGGGTATGATTCATGTAAGAGTCACGTGTTTCCTTAGATATGGGATTGGTGTCCTAGTTGTGTTTGGTTGTGTCTCTTTAGATCAGGGTATAAATATGGAGTAAGGGGCAATGTAATAGATATATCAATCAATATCAAAACCAATTTTTACTCCTATTTGCATCTACTTACTTTTCGGCGACTTCGTCAATTTGCATATTTTTCCTTTTTTACGAGTTCTCATTGATTCGGCGAGCTGCATCGTTTCAGTGCGACCTTCGGCGATTCTCGAGTTCCGCGTGAGCACCTCTTGGCCGTGACTTCCGGGCGTATCGCTGTTGTCAGGACCAAAGTGTTCGTATCTTCATCCTTGTCGATTAGCAGGTCAAATCGACTGGCACGCTTTGGATATCGATTCGGGTATTAGCCCTTTGTGTTTGCAGATCCACTTTTGCATCAACACATCTTTTGGCACGCCCGGTGGGACCAATCAATCAATATGTTCAATCCCGAGATCGATTCAGGGAACATTATCGCAGTATCAGAAGAAGATCTCAAGGAAGAACAGAGGCAGGCTATGGAAAAGGCTGTAGAAGAATACAAGCAGCTTTGTCTGAGATCGTTTAGCTTGAACAAGAGTGGACAAGTCATCCAGAAGCAAGATTTGCCGTTGCCTCGGCAGGTTACCTTTGACTCCAATCCTGGTAAACTTCAAGAGATGGTTAATTCTGCAGTAAATCATGCTTTGATTAATCATTCCAATGTGCTGTCCAATACTGTTCATAATGCTGTGGTTCGAACTCTCAAAGAAGGACAAGCGGCACCACATTACGTTGGGCCTGCCTATCATCAACCAGAGCCGGCATCTGTCAAAACTCCATCGGCTCCTTCGGCCGTTGTGGGTACAGAAGTTACTTCCCCTCCAGTATTGGCAGGCTCACCTAATATTCAATCTACACCGATACAATCAGATCAGGTACTACCAGGAGGGCGAGTTCAGCTTAATACAGATCTATCGGCATCAGCTATGTCAGGCCCTGTGTCTCAGAATAGCCAGATTCCTACTAATTGGTGGGGATATGGCATGCCTCCAGAGTCATCTGCTTTCAATCCTAGATTACCTCAAGTGTTTGATGCAGTAGGAAGAGCGCCTATACCATCGGCCGTTTCGCCGATGGCTCAAGTGCCTCAATATGCCGCAACTACTTCTGTGCAACCAACTCCAGGAGGTTTCCAGATGCCTATGGTTCAAACATTCAATTCAAGTCCATCGGCGAGCTTACTGCCGATGCAGCAGAAAGCCCCTGCTATGAGTCAAACTGGGGTTCAGTTCATGCCTCAAACCAGTTATAATTATCCAACAATATCAGCAAATTACCAGCCATCGGTAAGTTTTGTACCGATGAGTTCTAATAATGATTGGTCAGGACAGTTACCTGTTCAACATACAGTTCAGCGAAATCAGCAGGTTGCAGGGATTCAACAAGGTCATATGCAAGCTGGTTTCCAGAATCAAGCATCGGCAGCCCAGCCGATGAATCCTTTCCAACAGGCTAATGGACCACAAGTAACGGCAAATATGCCGATTGCTGGAGATCGTGGGCCACAAAGATATGTGGAGGGATGTCAGCAGGCACCTCCTGTAGAAATTCAACCAGTTCGTCAGCAGGAGGCTGATGCTTTTTGGGCCGATAAGATAGCAGAAATTATGAAGGATCAGTTTGGGATAAAGCCCAAGGTCAATACTTATTCTTATCGGACTCCATACCCTCCTGCATACGATTTAATTCCTCTCCCAAATCGGTACAAGGTACCAGGATTTCACTAAATTCTCTGGGCAAGATGATACATCAACAATGGAACATGTCAATCGCTTCATTATTCAATGTGGAGAGGCAGCTAACAGAGATGAATTAAGAGTTCGATTATTTTCATCATCTTTGTCTGGATCAGCATTTACATGGTTCATTTCATTACCACCAAATTCTATTATTACTTGGGTTGATCTAGAAAAACAATTCCATAAGTATTTCTTTGCTGGAATCCATGAAAAGAAGCTTACCGATTTAGTAAAATTGAGACAGCGTAATGATGAATCGGTAGAGAGCTTTGTACAAAGGCTACGAGATGTAAAAAATAAGTGCTACAGCCTGGTGCTGGATGATCGGCAGCTTGCCGATCTGGCTTTCCAAGGGTTATTGCCACATCTTAAAGACAGATATGCTTCTCAGGAGTTTGAAAGCCTCAGTCATCTTGTGCAAAGGATCTCTGATCAAGATACTAGGGTTTTTGAACCTAAAAAGAACTGGAGTAAAAAGGTATCATTTGTTGAAGAAGTAGGAGATTCTGACTCTGATGAAGAACCAGTTATCGGCTTAGCTGAGTGGGTTAAGAATAAAAAGCCGATATCATGTCCCTTTGGTCAAAAAGAGCCAGAAAAGTTTACCTTTGATATCACCAAGGCCGATAAAATATTTGATCTTCTGCTTCAAGAGGGCCAAATTAAGCTGTCACCTAATCATGTGATCCCATCGGCAGAAGAGTTGAAGAAGATTTTGTACTGCAAATGGCACAATGCAACTTCACACAGTACAAATGAGTGCAAGGTATTCAGGCAACAGTTACAATCGGCTATTGAATCTGGGAGAATTAAGTTTGGTACTTCCAAGGCCCAGAAGCCGATGAAAATTGATCAACACCCTTTTCCAGCAAATATGTTGGATGCCAAAGGAAAGACCAAGGTATTGACGTCAGAGGCTGCTGAGAAAAACGCGTCAGTGGACCCCCAACATCGGATAACTACCGATGATGCAAAGAGTAAGGGTTTGCTAGGAGAAAGCAGTAGTTCCAAAAATCCTCCTCGACCTGGCATTGTGATTACTCATCGAAGGCAGCAGGAGGGTTGGCGTCAACGTAATGACCGATATCGACAACAGCAAGAAAGTGAGACGTCAGGAAGAATGGAATCGACATAAAGATCATTGGAGATGTCCGTTTTTCATCCATTGCTGGGAAGAAGGTATTAAATTGCCAACTGTTGAAAATTGCCCTGAGTGTAATGGTTATTACGGAGTCAATCGCTCAGAAAGGAGGTTTCAACTTGGTAATCAGGGTTTGTCTATCAATGAGCCGATCAGAGGCAGAGCATCAGTGCATGATCGGCTGGGGGGCAGACTTAGTGTACATGAGAGGCTTGGTAAACGCGCTGGATATTTTCCAAGGAATCAAGAGGAGCTTGAGGAGATGGCAAACGCAAGAGTTCCCGATGAGGAAATATTCTACAGGGACCCTAATATACGTCGTGTAGAACCAACTAGGACTTGTTATCAGCCGGTTTGGAAAACCAAGTTTCCTCGATGGTGCCCAGAGGGTCTGACAAAGACGCAGAGAAGGAGGATGCAACGTGAGCGTCAGGAGGATTTATACCAAGAGGAAAATTCCTCCAATGAAAGGCCTGGTCATCAGCAGTGGCAGGTAAAACACAAAAATAAGGGTCCATCGGCAGATGTTAATATGGTATTCATGTTGCCGATGGAGTTTTTGGCACTATCTGATAATGAGGAAGAAGTTGTTCTCTCTGATCAAGTAGCTCAGTTAACACTAGATCCAATGATGGCTGTTTTTGAGAAACCTACCGATGACGAGAGACAGCATCTTAAGGCTTTATTTGTGAAGGGCAGAGTTGATGGGCAGCCTGTGTCTAAGGTACTTATTGATGGAGGGGCTGCGATTAATATTATGCCTTACGTGATGTATCGGAAACTTGGTAAGGGAGATCAAGACTTGACCAAAACCGATATGATGTTGAAAGATTTTGAAGGCAATGTGTCACCGGCTAAAGGGGCAGTGTGCGTTGAATTGACCATCGGCAGCAAAACCTTGCCAACGACGTTCTTTGTTATCAACGGCAAGGGTGCATATAATCTGCTTCTAGGGAGGGATTGGATTCATGCTAATTGTTGTGTTCCTTCTACAATGCATCAATGCCTCGTACAGTGGATTGGGGATAAGATTGAGGTCGTCCCTGGTGATTCTTCTTATATCATCGCATCGGCAGAATCAGATACTTATGAGCGAACTAAATGCATATCAGGAGAAGCTTGGGAAAAAGAGTTCCTTAGAGTTGCTGATTATGAAATTCCACCGATCCAAGCAGTCGGTTCTGAAGAGGAGTTTTAATGGATAGGTTTGCCGATGATGGAAAATTAGGTCAAGGGTTCACATCGGCAGATGATTTAGTAGAAGTAGATATCGGTGATGGTGATAGGTCAAGACCTACTTTTATTAGTGCTAAGTTAGATTCCAAGTGTAAGCAGCGAATAACAGATTTGTTAAAAGAGTATAAAGATTGTTTTGCTTGGGATTATACTGAGATGCCTGGATTAGACCGATCGATAGTTGAACATCGGTTACCTATCAAATCTGGATTTCGGCCACATCAGCAGCCAGCGCGCCGATGCAACCCTAATGTACTTCCTGACATTAAGGCCGAAATAACTAAATTAATTGAAGCAAAGTTTATTCGGCAATGTCGATACGCAGAGTGGATCTCTAATGTGGTTCCTGTTTATAAGAAAAATGGAAAACTTCGTGTCTGTATTGATTTCAGGAATCTCAACAAAGCCACACCGATGGATGGCTATCCAATGCCGATTGCTGATTTGTTGATTGATGCTGCGGCTGGACATCAAATTATCAGCTTCATGGATGGTAATGCAGGTTACAATCAAATATTCATGGCTGAGGAAGATATTCCCAAGACTGCTTTCAGATGTCCAGGTCATGTGGGGTTGTTCGAGTGGATAGTCATGACGTTTGGTTTGAAAAATGCCGGTGCTACTTATCAAAGGGCTATGAACTTTATTTTTCATGAAGTACATCGGCACATTAGTGGAGATCTACATTGATGATGTAGTGATTAAGTCTGGAGATATCACAGCACATTTAGCCGATCTGCGAAAGATACTGGAGTGCACAAGGAAGCATGGATTGAAGATGAATCCTAATAAATGTGCATTCGGTGTATCGGCAGGACAATTCTTGGGTTTTATGGTGCATCAGCGGGGCATTGAAATCAGTAGGAAGTCTATTGATGCAATTAACAAGGTGATTGCTCCTGCCAATAAGACTGAATTGCAATCTTTGATCGGTAAGATTAATTTCATTAGAAGATTCATATCTAATCTGTCGGGTAAGATCAAGGCTTTCAGCCCACTACTTAAATTGAAAGCTGATCAGGAATTTGTATGGGGAGTTGAACAGCAATTAGCCCTTGATGAAATTAAGAAATATTTATCAAATCCTCCAGTGCTAGTTCCACCTCAACATGGGAAGCCTTTCAGGTTATATTTGTCAGCTGATGATACAGTTATCGGTTCAGCTCTTATTCAAGAATTTGAAGGGAAAGAACGTGTTATTTATTATTTGAGCAGAAGATTAGTGGATGCTGAGACGAGGTATTCGGCCATCGAAAAATTGTGTCTGTGTTTATACTTTTCTTGTGTCAAATTAAGGCATTATTTGTTATCTGCCGAATGTACGGTCATATGCAAAGACGATGTGGTCAAGTATATGCTGTCGATGCCGATATTAAGTGGTAGAATCGGCAAATGGATTTTAGCATTATCAGAATTTGAACTACGCTACAAATCAACTAAGGCAGTTAAAGGGCAAGTGATGGCTGATTTTGTCACTCAGCATTGTAATACAGTGGACTCTCTGGGGATTGCTCCCTGGACACTTTTCTTCGATGGGTCCACATGTGGTGAAGGAGCAGGTATCGGCATTGTGTTAATTTCACCTCAAGGAAGGAAGTATGAGTTTTCATTGCCGATTGTTGCTACAGCGACAAACAATCAAGCTGAATACCAAGCCTTGATAAAAGGGTTAGAATTGCTGAAGGAGATACGTGCCGATGTTGTTGAAATCTTTGGTGATTCTATGCTAGTTATAAATCAATTGGCTGGAATTTATGAATGCCGAAGTGAAGCTTTGATTTCGTATTATGAAAGATGTTTGCAATTGTTGAAAGGATTTAGAGATTTTCGTCTTGAACATATCTCTCGATTGCATAATGAGGAAGCTAATCGACTAGCTCAGCATGCTTCAGGGTATCAGCCTATTCAGGAAGTGCTAACATCGGCAGTTGATACCGATGACTGGAGGAAAGAGATTGTCGATTATTTAAAGGATCCATATAGAAAGGTTGAGAGACGTATAAGGTTCCAAGCTACCAAATATGTGCTCCTCGATGATGAATTATATTATCGAACTATAGATGGAGTTTTACTTAGATGTGTTAGCAATGATGAATCGAAAAGCTTGATGGGTGAAATTCATGAAGGAGTATGTGGGGCACATCAATCGGCTTTCAAGATGAAATGGATGATCAGAAGGAATGGGTACTATTGGCCGACTATTCTTGAAGATTGTTTTAAATATTTTAAGGGATGCCAGGGGTGTCAAAAGTTTGGTAATATTCAAAGAGCGCCTGCATCGGCTATGAATCCTATAATCAAACCATGGCCGTTCCGGGGATGGGCTATTGATCTCATTGGTCAGATTTATCCGCCATCGAGTAAAGGACATAAATTTATTCTGGTTGCTACCGATTATTTCACAAAGTGGGTTGAGGCAATTCCTTTAAAAAAGGTGACATCGGTCAATATGATTGATTTTGTGAAAGAGCATATTGTTTACCGATTTGGTATTCCTCAGACTATCACTACCGATCAGGGCACTATGTTTACATCAGGAGAATTTGATGAGTTTGCTGTAGGTATGGGAATTAAAATTTTAAATTCTTCTCCATATTATGCTCAAGCTAATGGTCAAGCTGAGGCTTCTAACAAAGGGATCATCAAACTCATTAAGCGCAAAATTGAAGAAAATCCTAGGAGGTGGCATACAGTATTAAATGAAGCCTTGTGGTCATATCGGATGTCATGTCATGGTGCAACCAAAGTAACGCCTTATCAGTTAGTATATGGACACGATGCAGTATTGCCTTGGGAAATTAAGGTTGGCTCTAGACGAATACGTTCTCAAAATCAGCTGACAGCCGATGATTATAATACTCTTATGAAGGATGAGTTGGAAGATGTGGCGGGTCATCGGTTAAGGGCTTTAGTTAGTATCGAAGAAAATAAGAAAAGAGTAGCTAGATGGTATGACAAGAAGGTGAAAGTAAAAGAGTTTGCCGATGGAGATCTGGTCTGGAAATTGATTTTACCGATTGGGACTAAAAGTTCAAAGTTTGGAAAGTGGTCTCCTAATTGGGAAGGTCCATATCGGATAAATCAGTCTGTTCCTGGTAATGCATATATTTTAGAAACCCTCGAAGGGGTTGTGTTTCCCAGAGCGTTAAATGGAAAATATTTAAAGAAATATTACCCTAGTATCTGGATAGATGCATAAAAGTATAAGTGCCGATAACAGTACTATCGGCTAGAATTATGCAAGGATGTCAATGTCTCATAAAGTGCCGATACAATAAATAAGATTACACGTTCAACAAGGATTGGATAGCTAATATCGCACGCAGGCGAATCTGGTCGGCTTCCTCCATTTCTTTGATATCGTCATCGGCAGCACCCTCCACAGGCTTGAGTTTTTTCTTCATGGCTAAAGCTTTGCGAGCTTGGATATCTCTTTCTTGCTGAAGGGCTTTGACGGCATTGGGTAGCTGGCTTTCTTCTTGTTGAGCATGAGTTAAGGCTGCATCGATTTCTTTCAATTCAGCCAATAGAGCTATCTTCCTTGCTGATAGATCCAAGATTTTCTGCTTAAGTGCAGCACCCGAAGTCTGCAAGTTGACGATGCCCTTGTGCTTCTCATCAGCGATTTGTTTCAGTTGTAGCATCTCTTCTTTGAGTTGAGCTTGAGCTGCTCTATCGGCAATGCGCTGAGCAGCCCGTTGATATTGCAGTTGGCGGCTTTCTAAGTGAGCTGCTGGGAAGAGTACTTCTTCAACATCGGCAGGGACCTGGCCACGAATTGTTTTGAAAATTGCCTTTGCGGGGTCCGAGTCATCTACCAGTTGGGCGGTACCTTGCTGTAGCAAGTTCAGGAGGGTTTCCAACTTGGATTTAGTCTCTGCCGATATTGTTCCCAGTGCAAGGGAAGAACTTGTCTCCTCTCCATCGTCGTCAGAAATGTCAATGGCAAAGGAAAATAGGCTGTTCGGGGAATCTTGTTCCTGAGAGAGAGAAAAGGAGATCAGTTAGGGGTAAGTATGAGTATTGTAAATCAGCTAGGTTGATCGGTTTACCTGTTTCAAGGCAATTTCCTGTGCTTGACTGGAGGAAGCAACCTGGAGTATGTCGTGTGGGGGATCGGCTGAGCTTGCCGATGGGATATCCTCTGTGACTTCATCGGTGGTGGGCTCTTGAGGTATGATGACCGATGACATTGGGGCAGATGTAGGGATCGGCATAGACCTTTGTCGTTTTGGCTGTGCTTCAGTATCTGTTAAAGCTTTGCGCTTTGCTTGGGCATCGGCAACGATTGGCTGGGGGGCATCGACACTTGTTGGTTGTGAAGCTTGGACATCTGGTACGTTTGCCGATGTACCCAATTGTTGCTGCAAAACAAGTGTAAGATATGATATTTAACAGATAAAATGTAAAGTCAAGAAGCTACCTCTGAAGGTTCATCGAAAGAAGTGGTGCTTGATATCGGCGGAATTGCCGATGACGATCCAGTAGCAGCTCTTACCCCCTGATGATTAAGGTTAATACAGTTTGTGATCGGCATAAGTGAAAATAAACAAGGTTGTTACCTTAAATGCTTTGACCAAGGTTGTAGCAGCGGCCGATGGAGTAGCCCTGGATGTAGCCAATTTGGACTTAGAAGTGATGGTCTTGGTACGAATCTTCTGGTGGGTCAAAGCGGCTAAGGTGGGAGCGTTGTAGCCGATCGGCGATGTTGGGGAAACAGGCCGGAGATTGAAGGGTTTCCCACTTTTGCTCACCGATGGTGCTGGGTTGTTAACCTGTTACAAGAGAATCAGTTACTGATATATGAAGGGAAAAGCAGAAGGGAGTTAAAGGAAACTTACCGCGTCGTCAGGGATGGCATATTCAGGGTCGATCATGTGCCGATATGTGTGAGCAGAAGTTGCGAACAGTTGTTCTTTCCACTCTCGCCACCATTGCTTATATGACTCGGTGATGAAAGATATTGGTGTCCAGGTGGATATATCAACATCTGTAGTATCGGCATCGGGGGAGAGTTGTACTACCTTGTTCCAATCTGTTCCGCAGGTGATTGTTTCCCTGGGTTTGATCACATCGGCAAAGCAGAGTTTGATTGGCAGTTGCCCAAAAGCCAATTGGCGGGATACTGCCGATGGGTTGTAAAATTCATATGTAATGTTGGTGTTTTTCCCGCTGCCGAATGTGTTTACTGGAATTGCCCTGGGAGTGATGATAGCCATCATGAGCTCATTATCTTGATTCAGAGTGTCATCGGCAAAGTTGAAAAGAAGGGGGAATCTGTTTTCTTCGTCAATATAAGGCACCCAGGCCCTATGATCACGAGAAAGACCATTGTAGAAGCTTTGAAAGAATCTGCCGATTTGGTCTTCGTTGGCTTCTGTTCCAGGAAGGACAATTATGGCTTCACCAAAATTGAGGGGTGAGCGTGTTGCCGATTCATCATCCCCAAGCACATAGTCTTCAGCAATTTCTCGTGGGAATTGTTGAGCAAAAAAGTCCCATTGCAAACGTTTGTGCATATGGGCATTCAGCCACATGTTGATAAACCACCACGGGCCTCCCAGGTTGCCGATGGGTTCGCCAAGCAAAAGTTTCTGAGACACTTGATGAAGAAGATGATAAGTGGAGCTCAGAAGGTATCGGCCAAGAGGAAACCTTACGCCATTAGCCAAAAGTTCAGCTGCAGGGAGGAAGGCGTTGGTTGGTCCTACTGATCGACCACAGAAGATAAATTTTTCTAACCACATATTCAGGAATGTGGCATGTTCCCTCTGGCTAAGTGTCCCGGTTTTCTGGTATTCTTGAATATATCCTGTCCAACCGCCGATGTTGCGGGTATTCACCCTATATTCAGACTTTCTACCATAGATGGAGCCTTCATCGGCAGTTGAGATGTCCAAGCCAGTAAGCATGTGGATATCGGCAAGGGTAGGAGTAGCTGGGCCATGTCCAAACATAAAAGTATTGGTCGTGTCTGACCAGAAATAAGCAGCTGCAATTATCATTGATTCATTTTTCTGCATATCGGCAATAGAGAGCCTAATGCATTGGTCTAACCTTCGTTCTGCCCAGTATACTTGCATCGATCTATTAACCCTCAAGTACCAATCTTTCCACCCTTTGGTGGTTTTGGGCCAAGATCGGAATGTGTCTTTCCACAAATTCAGAGAGAAATTTTGGGCTCTAAAGGGGATTCTGTTAACCTCTGCATTGATCAGATCGGTTGGATCTGGGTTGCCCATTGGTCCAAGGCATTGGACGTGCGGCTGATCGGTTGGGATAACTAATTTGTTGCGCAGTTCCTAAGGTTATGGAATCCAGAAGACAGAAGAAAGGAAAAATCACCAACTGAATGAATTTGCAAAAAGATCAAAGTAAAAGGTAATGGAAGTGGAGCGAACCGCGGGGACGTCGAAGTTGATGGCCATTGTCTTGAGGAAGGTGGAGGTACGAGCCGGAAACTTGAAGTTAGCGCCGGAGAAGGGTTCTTGTTGGTTGAGGTCGCGCGGTTGTTCGTCGGAGTCGCCGCCGGAGAGAGAGAATGCCAAGGATTGGAGGCTGAAGGTAGAAAATGAGGGTTCCGGAGAAATCTATTTATAAGCCGCCCAGGAATAAGGGTATTTTGGACTTATCTCTATGTCGCGCGCATATAGGTCAAGGCGGTTCAGAGGGATATGGTAACTGTTCGCGCGATAATCAGGGGATTGTACAGATGAGTTGATGACAAGTAATCATGACTTGGAAGGGATATCGATACATGATATTTTAATTCTGAAAATGGCAGCATTATCATGTTAAGATCTTGCCGATGGGTTATTGTTTCGGTATCTTAACCATAATCAAGGCAAGAGTGGTTGGCGATTGTGCGATATTTACTGAAGTGCGTGAATCAAGATTAGATTTGATTGGATTTGATAACAAATCAAGTTTTGGCTTGGAGAATGAGTTACGGTAATCGGGCAAAGGCAAGCGTTATCTGGAGTAAATTTCGGAGCATTAATGGTTTTATACTCCGAAATTGGGGGGCATGTGTTGACACCGTTTTTTGCACGTGTCAAAATAATCGGAGTGGACTAATCGGCAAGGGGAAGTTATTGAATACTTTGATAGCCGATGAAAGCCAGTTTGTAAAGATGGTTGCCGATAGCTGGTGATGGTCGATGGAAAGGTTGATTTGGACTCGGGCGTTGCCGATGAGGTTGGAGGTGTTATTGTCGATGCCGATGAAGGGAGGCTTGAGGACTACTGCCGATGAAACATGGAGTATGCCGATGAAGGGAGGCTTGAAGACTACTGCCGATGAAACAGGGAGTATGCCGATGAAGGAAGACTTGAAGACTACTGCCGATGAAATAGGGAGTATGCCGATGGGAAGGAGGACGGTGAGATTTCCATCGTAATTGAGGCGGACAGGGAAATAGATAGGAGTTGATTTCCTTTTCTATATTTGTTAGGGTATGATTCATGTAAGAGTCACGTGTTTCCTTAGATATGGGATTGGTGTCCTAGTTGTGTTTGGTTGTGTCTCTTTAGATCAGGGTATAAATATGGAGTAAGGGGCAATGTAATAGATATATCAATCAATATCAAAACCAATTTTTACTCCTATTTGCATCTACTTACTTTTCGGCGACTTCGTCAATTTGCATATTTTTCCTTTTTTTACGAGTTCTCATTGATTCGGCGAGCTGCATCGTTTCAGTGCGACCTTCGGCGATTCTCGAGTTCCGCGTGAGCACCTCTTGGCCGTGACTTCCGGGCGTATCGCTGTTGTCAGGACCAAAGTGTTCGTATCTTCATCCTTGTCGATTAGCAGGTCAAATCGACTGGCACGCTTTGGATATCGATTCGGGTATTAGCCCTTTGTGTTTGCAGATCCACTTTTGCATCAACACATCTTTTGGCACGCCCGGTGGGACCAATCAATCAATATGTTCAATCCCGAGATCGATTCAGGGAACATTATCGCAGTATCAGAAGAAGATCTCAAGGAAGAACAGAGGCAGGCTATGGAAAAGGCTGTAGAAGAATACAAGCAGCTTTGTCTGAGATCGTTTAGCTTGAACAAGAGTGGACAAGTCATCCAGAAGCAAGATTTGCCGTTGCCTCGGCAGGTTACCTTTGACTCCAATCCTGGTAAACTTCAAGAGATGGTTAATTCTGCAGTAAATCATGCTTTGATTAATCATTCCAATGTGCTGTCCAATACTGTTCATAATGCTGTGGTTCGAACTCTCAAAGAAGGACAAGCGGCACCACATTACGTTGGGCCTGCCTATCATCAACCAGAGCCGGCATCTGTCAAAACTCCATCGGCTCCTTCGGCCGTTGTGGGTACAGAAGTTACTTCCCCTCCAGTATTGGCAGGCTTCACCTAATATTCAATCTACACCGATACAATCAGATCAGGTACTACCAGGAGGGCGAGTTCAGCTTAATACAGATCTATCGGCATCAGCTATGTCAGGCCCTGTGTCTCAGAATAGCCAGATTCCTACTAATTGGTGGGGATATGGCATGCCTCCAGAGTCATCTGCTTTCAATCCTAGATTACCTCAAGTGTTTGATGCAGTAGGAAGAGCGCCTATACCATCGGCCGTTTCGCCGATGGCTCAAGTGCCTCAATATGCCGCAACTACTTCTGTGCAACCAACTCCAGGAGGTTTCCAGATGCCTATGGTTCAAACATTCAATTCAAGTCCATCGGCGAGCTTACTGCCGATGCAGCAGAAAGCCCCTGCTATGAGTCAAACTGGGGTTCAGTTCATGCCTCAAACCAGTTATAATTATCCAACAATATCAGCAAATTACCAGCCATCGGTAAGTTTTGTACCGATGAGTTCTAATAATGATTGGTCAGGACAGTTACCTGTTCAACATACAGTTCAGCGAAATCAGCAGGTTGCAGGGATTCAACAAGGTCATATGCAAGCTGGTTTCCAGAATCAAGCATCGGCAGCCCAGCCGATGAATCCTTTCCAACAGGCTAATGGACCACAAGTAACGGCAAATATGCCGATTGCTGGAGATCGTGGGCCACAAAGATATGTGGAGGGATGTCAGCAGGCACCTCCTGTAGAAATTCAACCAGTTCGTCAGCAGGAGGCTGATGCTTTTTGGGCCGATAAGATAGCAGAAATTATGAAGGATCAGTTTGGGATAAAGCCCAAGGTCAATACTTATTCTTATCGGACTCCATACCCTCCTGCATACGATTTAATTCCTCTCCCAAATCGGT
The DNA here is from genome assembly GCF_019320115.1 of Miscanthus floridulus. NCBI lineage: Eukaryota > Viridiplantae > Streptophyta > Magnoliopsida > Poales > Poaceae > Miscanthus > Miscanthus floridulus. Next base: position 33,938,298 of record NC_089596.1, read on the forward strand.
ACAAGGTACCGGATTTCACTAAATTCTCTGGGCAAGATGATACATCAACAATGGAACATGTCAATCGCTTCATTATTCAATGTGGAGAGGCAGCTAACAGAGATGAATTAAGAGTTCGATTATTTTCATCATCTTTGTCTGGATCAGCATTTACATGGTTCATTTCATTACCACCAAATTCTATTATTACTTGGGTTGATCTAGAAAAACAATTCCATAAGTATTTCTTTGCTGGAATCCATGAAAAGAAGCTTACCGATTTAGTAAAATTGAGACAGCGTAATGATGAATCGGTAGAGAAGCTTTGTACAAAGGCTACGAGATGTAAAAAATAAGTGCTACAGCCTGGTGCTGGATGATCGGCAGCTTGCCGATCTGGCTTTCCAAGGGTTATTGCCACATCTTAAAGACAGATATGCTTCTCAGGAGTTTGAAAGCCTCAGTCATCTTGTGCAAAGGATCTCTGATCAAGATACTAGGGTTTTTGAACCTAAAAAGAACTGGAGTAAAAAGGTATCATTTGTTGAAGAAGTAGGAGATTCTGACTCTGATGAAGAACCAGTTATCGGCTTAGCTGAGTGGGTTAAGAATAAAAAGCCGATATCATGTCCCTTTGGTCAAAAAGAGCCAGAAAAGTTTACCTTTGATATCACCAAGGCCGATAAAATATTTGATCTTCTGCTTCAAGAGGGCCAAATTAAGCTGTCACCTAATCATGTGATCCCATCGGCAGAAGAGTTGAAGAAGATCTTGTACTGCAAATGGCACAATGCAACTTCACACAGTACAAATGAGTGCAAGGTATTCAGGCAACAGTTACAATCGGCTATTGAATCTGGGAGAATTAAGTTTGGTACTTCCAAGGCCCAGAAGCCGATGAAAATTGATCAACACCCTTTTCCAGCAAATATGTTGGATGCCAAAGGAAAGACCAAGGTATTGACGTCAGAGGCTGCTGAGAAAAACGCGTCAGTGGACCCCCAACATCGGATAACTACCGATGATGCAAAGAGTAAGGGTTTGCTAGGAGAAAGCAGTAGTTCCAAAAATCCTCCTCGACCTGGCATTGTGATTACTCATCGAAGGCAGCAGGAGGGTTGGCGTCAACGTAATGACCGATATCGACAACAGCAAGAAGTGAGACGTCAGGAAGAATGGAATCGACATAAAGATCATTGGAGATGTCCGTTTTTCATCCATTGCTGGGAAGAAGGTATTAAATTGCCAACTGTTGAAAATTGCCCTGAGTGTAATGGTTATTACGGAGTCAATCGCTCAGAAAGGAGGTTTCAACTTGGTAATCAGGGTTTGTCTATCAATGAGCCGATCAGAGGCAGAGCATCAGTGCATGATCGGCTGGGGGGCAGACTTAGTGTACATGAGAGGCTTGGTAAACGCGCTGGATATTTTCCAAGGAATCAAGAGGAGCTTGAGGAGATGGCAAACGCAAGAGTTCCCGATGAGGAAATATTCTACAGGGACCCTAATATACGTCGTGTAGAACCAACTAGGACTTGTTATCAGCCGGTTTGGAAAACCAAGTTTCCTCGATGGTGCCCAGAGGGTCTGACAAAGACGCAGAGAAGGAGGATGCAACGTGAGCGTCAGGAGGATTTATACCAAGAGGAAAATTCCTCCAATGAAAGGCCTGGTCATCAGCAGTGGCAGGTAAAACACAAAAATAAGGGTCCATCGGCAGATGTTAATATGGTATTCATGTTGCCGATGGAGTTTTTGGCACTATCTGATAATGAGGAAGAAGTTGTTCTCTCTGATCAAGTAGCTCAGTTAACACTAGATCCAATGATGGCTGTTTTTGAGAAACCTACCGATGACGAGAGACAGCATCTTAAGGCTTTATTTGTGAAGGGCAGAGTTGATGGGCAGCCTGTGTCTAAGGTACTTATTGATGGAGGGGCTGCGATTAATATTATGCCTTACGTGATGTATCGGAAACTTGGTAAGGGAGATCAAGACTTGACCAAAACCGATATGATGTTGAAAGATTTTGAAGGCAATGTGTCACCGGCTAAAGGGGCAGTGTGCGTTGAATTGACCATCGGCAGCAAAACCTTGCCAACGACGTTCTTTGTTATCAACGGCAAGGGTGCATATAATCTGCTTCTAGGGAGGGATTGGATTCATGCTAATTGTTGTGTTCCTTCTACAATGCATCAATGCCTCGTACAGTGGATTGGGGATAAGATTGAGGTCGTCCCTGGTGATTCTTCTTATATCATCGCATCGGCAGAATCAGATACTTATGAGCGAACTAAATGCATATCAGGAGAAGCTTGGGAAAAAGAGTTCCTTAGAGTTGCTGATTATGAAATTCCACCGATCCAAGCAGTCGGTTCTGAAGAGGAGTTTTAATGGATAGGTTTGCCGATGATGGAAAATTAGGTCAAGGGTTCACATCGGCAGATGATTTAGTAGAAGTAGATATTGGTGATGGTGATAGGTCAAGACCTACTTTTATTAGTGCTAAGTTAGATTCCAAGTGTAAGCAGCGAATAACAGATTTGTTAAAAGAATATAAAGATTGTTTTGCTTGGGATTATACTGAGATGCCTGGATTAGACCGATCGATAGTTGAACATCGGTTACCTATCAAATCTGGATTTCGGCCACATCAGCAGCCAGCGCGCCGATGCAACCCTAATGTACTTCCTGACATTAAGGCCGAAATAACTAAATTAATTGAAGCAAAGTTTATTCGGCAATGTCGATACGCAGAGTGGATCTCTAATGTGGTTCCTGTTTATAAGAAAAATGGAAAACTTCGTGTCTGTATTGATTTCAGGAATCTCAACAAAGCCACACCGATGGATGGCTATCCAATGCCGATTGCTGATTTGTTGATTGATGCTGCGGCTGGACATCAAATTATCAGCTTCATGGATGGTAATGCAGGTTACAATCAAATATTCATGGCTGAGGAAGATATTCCCAAGACTGCTTTCAGATGTCCAGGTCATGTGGGGTTGTTCGAGTGGATAGTCATGACGTTTGGTTTGAAAAATGCCGGTGCTACTTATCAAAGAGCTATGAACTTTATTTTTCATGAATACATCGGCACATTAGTGGAGATCTACATTGATGATGTAGTGATTAAGTCTGGAGATATCACAGCACATTTAGCCGATCTGCGAAAGATACTGGAGTGCACAAGGAAGCATGGATTGAAGATGAATCCTAATAAATGTGCATTCGGTGTATCGGCAGGACAATTCTTGGGTTTTATGGTGCATCAGCGGGGCATTGAAATCAGTAGGAAGTCTATTGATGCAATTAACAAGGTGATTGCTCCTGCCAATAAGACTGAATTGCAATCTTTGATCGGTAAGATTAATTTCATTAGAAGATTCATATCTAATCTGTCGGGTAAGATCAAGGCTTTCAGCCCACTACTTAAATTGAAAGCTGATCAGGAATTTGTATGGGGAGTTGAACAGCAATTAGCCCTTGATGAAATTAAGAAATATTTATCAAATCCTCCAGTGCTAGTTCCACCTCAACATGGGAAGCCTTTCAGGTTATATTTGTCAACTGATGATACAGTTATCGGTTCAGCTCTTATTCAAGAATTTGAAGGGAAAGAACGTGTTATTTATTATTTGAGCAGAAGATTAGTGGATGCTGAGACGAGGTATTCGGCCATCGAAAAATTGTGTCTGTGTTTATACTTTTCTTGTGTCAAATTAAGGCATTATTTGTTATCTGCCGAATGTACGGTCATATGCAAAGACGATGTGGTCAAGTATATGCTGTCGATGCCGATATTAAGTGGTAGAATCGGCAAATGGATTTTAGCATTATCAGAATTTGAACTACGCTTACAAATCAACTAAGGCAGTTAAAGGGCAAGTGATGGCTGATTTTGTCACTCAGCATTGTAATACAGTGGACTCTCTGGGGATTGCTCCCTGGACACTTTTCTTCGATGGGTCCACATGTGGTGAAGGAGCAGGTATCGGCATTGTGTTAATTTCACCTCAAGGAAGGAAGTATGAGTTTTCATTGCCGATTGTTGCTACAGCGACAAACAATCAAGCTGAATACCAAGCCTTGATAAAAGGGTTAGAATTGCTGAAGGAGATACGTGCCGATGTTGTTGAAATCTTTGGTGATTCTATGCTAGTTATAAATCAATTGGCTGGAATTTATGAATGCCGAAGTGAAGCTTTGATTTCGTATTATGAAAGATGTTTGCAATTGTTGAAAGGATTTAGAGATTTTCGTCTTGAACATATCTCTCGATTGCATAATGAGGAAGCTAATCGACTAGCTCAGCATGCTTCAGGGTATCAGCCTATTCAGGAAGTGCTAACATCGGCAGTTGATACCGATGACTGGAGGAAAGAGATTGTCGATTATTTAAAGGATCCATATAGAAAGGTTGAGAGACGTATAAGGTTCCAAGCTACCAAATATGTGCTCCTCGATGATGAATTATATTATCGAACTATAGATGGAGTTTTACTTAGATGTGTTAGCAATGATGAATCGAAAAGCTTGATGGGTGAAATTCATGAAGGAGTATGTGGGGCACATCAATCGGCTTTCAAGATGAAATGGATGATCAGAAGGAATGGGTACTATTGGCCGACTATTCTTGAAGATTGTTTTAAATATTTTAAGGGATGCCAGGGGTGTCAAAAGTTTGGTAATATTCAAAGAGCGCCTGCATCGGCTATGAATCCTATAATCAAACCATGGCCGTTCCGGGGATGGGCTATTGATCTCATTGGTCAGATTTATCCGCCATCGAGTAAAGGACATAAATTTATTCTGGTTGCTACCGATTATTTCACAAAGTGGGTTGAGGCAATTCCTTTAAAAAAGGTGACATCGGTCAATATGATTGATTTTGTGAAAGAGCATATTGTTTACCGATTTGGTATTCCTCAGACTATCACTACCGATCAGGGCACTATGTTTACATCAGGAGAATTTGATGAGTTTGCTGTAGGTATGGGAATTAAAATTTTAAATTCTTCTCCATATTATGCTCAAGCTAATGGTCAAGCTGAGGCTTCTAACAAAGGGATCATCAAACTCATTAAGCGCAAAATTGAAGAAAATCCTAGGAGGTGGCATACAGTATTAAATGAAGCCTTGTGGTCATATCGGATGTCATGTCATGGTGCAACCAAAGTAACGCCTTATCAGTTAGTATATGGACACGATGCAGTATTGCCTTGGGAAATTAAGGTTGGCTCTAGACGAATACGTTCTCAAAATCAGCTGACAGCCGATGATTATAATACTCTTATGAAGGATGAGTTGGAAGATGTGGCGGGTCATCGGTTAAGGGCTTTAGTTAGTATCGAAGAAAATAAGAAAAGAGTAGCTAGATGGTATGACAAGAAGGTGAAAGTAAAAGAGTTTGCCGATGGAGATCTGGTCTGGAAATTGATTTTACCGATTGGGACTAAAAGTTCAAAGTTTGGAAAGTGGTCTCCTAATTGGGAAGGTCCATATCGGATAAATCAGTCTGTTCCTGGTAATGCATATATTTTAGAAACCCTCGAAGGGGTTGTGTTTCCCAGAGCGTTAAATGGAAAATATTTAAAGAAATATTACCCTAGTATCTGGATAGATGCATAAAAGTATAAGTGCCGATAACAGTACTATCGGCTAGAATTATGCAAGGATGTCAATGTCTCATAAAGTGCCGATACAATAAATAAGATTACACGTTCAACAAGGATTGGATAGCTAATATCGCACGCAGGCGAATCTGGTCGGCTTCCTTCCATTTCTTTGATATCGTCATCGGCAGCACCCTTCCACAGGCTTGAGTTTTTTCTTCATGGCTAAAGCTTTGCGAGCTTGGATATCTCTTTCTTGCTGAAGGGCTTTGACGGCATTGGGTAGCTGGCTTTCTTCTTGTTGAGCATGAGTTAAGGCTGCATCGACTTCTTTCAATTCAGCCAATAGAGCTATCTTCCTTGCTGATAGATCCAAGATTTTCTGCTTAAGTGCAGCACCCGAAGTCTGCAAGTTGACGATGCCCTTGTGCTTCTCATCAGCGATTTGTTTCAGTTGTAGCATCTCTTCTTTGAGTTGAGCTTGAGCTGCTCTATCGGCAATGCGCTGAGCAGCCCGTTGATATTGCAGTTGGCGGCTTTCTAAGTGAGCTGCTGGGAAGAGTACTTCTTCAACATCGGCAGGGACCTGGCCACGAATTGTTTTGAAAATTGCCTTTGCAGGGGTCCGAGTCATCTACCAGTTGGGCGGTACCTTGCTGTAGCAAGTTCAGGAGGGTTTCCAACTTGGATTTAGTCTCTGCCGATATTGTTCCCAGTGCAAGGGAAGAACTTGTCTCCTCTCCATCGTCGTCAGAAATGTCAATGGCAAAGGAAAATAGGCTGTTCGGGGAATCTTGTTCCTGAGAGAGAGAAAAGGAGATCAGTTAGGGGTAAGTATGAGTATTGTAAATCAGCTAGGTTGATCGGTTTACCTGTTTCAAGGCAATTTCCTGTGCTTGACTGGAGGAAGCAACCTGGAGTATGTCGTGTGGGGGATCGGCTGAGCTTGCCGATGGGATATCCTCTGTGACTTCATCGGTGGTGGGCTCTTGAGGTATGATGACCGATGACATTGGGGCAGATGTAGGGATCGGCATAGACCTTTGTCGTTTTGGCTGTGCTTCAGTATCTGTTAAAGCTTTGCGCTTTGCTTGGGCATCGGCAACGATTGGCTGGGGGGCATCGACACTTGTTGGTTGTGAAGCTTGGACATCTGGTACGTTTGCCGATGTACCCAATTGTTGCTGCAAAACAAGTGTAAGATATGATATTTAACAGATAAAATGTAAAGTCAAGAAGCTACCTCTGAAGGTTCATCGAAAGAAGTGGTGCTTGATATCGGCGGAATTGCCGATGACGATCCAGTAGCAGCTCTTACCCCCTGATGATTAAGGTTAATACAGTTTGTGATCGGCATAAGTAAAAATAAACAAGGTTGTTACCTTGAATGCTTTGACCAAGGTTGTAGCAGCGGCCGATGGAGTAGCCCTGGATGTAGCCAATTTGGACTTGGAAGTGATGGTCTTGGTACGAATCTTCTGGTGGGTCAAAGCGGCTAAGGTGGGAGCGTTGTAGCCGATCGGCGATGTTGGGGAAACAGGCCGAGATTGAAGGGTTTCCCACTTTTGCTCACCGATGGTGCTGGGTTGTTAACCTGTTACAAGAGAATCAGTTACTGATATATGAAGGGAAAAGCAGAAGGGAGTTAAAGGAAACTTACCGCGTCGTCAGGGATGGCATATTCAGGGTCGATCATGTGCCGATATGTGTGAGCAGAAGTTGCGAACAGTTGTTCTTTCCACTCTCGCCACCATTGCTTATATGACTCGGTGATGAAAGATATTGGTGTCCAGGTGGATATATCAACATCTGTAGTATCGGCATCGGGGGAGAGTTGTACTACCATTGTTCCAATCTGTTCCGCAGGTGATTGTTTCCCTGGGTTTGATCACATCGGCAAAGCAGAGTTTGATTGGCAGTTGCCCAAAAGCCAATTGGCGGGATACTGCCGATGGGTTGTAAAATTCATATGTAATGTTGGTGTTTTTCCCGCTGCCGAATGTGTTTACTGGAATTGCCCTGGGAGTGATGATAGCCATCATGAGCTCATTATCTTGATTCAGAGTGTCATCGGCAAAGTTGAAAAGAAGGGGGAATCTGTTTTCTTCGTCAATATAAGGCACCCAGGCCCTATGATCACGAGAAAGACCATTGTAGAAGCTTTGAAAGAATCTGCCGATTTGGTCTTCGTTGGCTTCTGTTCCAGGAAGGACAATTATGGCTTCACCAAAATTGAGGGGTGAGCGTGTTGCCGATTCATCATCCCCAAGCACATAGTCTTCAGCAATTTCTCGTGGGAATTGTTGAGCAAAAAAGTCCCATTGCAAACGTTTGTGCATATGGGCATTCAGCCACATGTTGATAAACCACCACGGGCCTCCCAGGTTGCCGATGGGTTCGCCAAGCAAAAGTTTCTGAGACACTTGATGAAGAAGATGATAAGTAGGAGCTCAGAAGGTATCGGCCAAGAGGAAACCTTACGCCATTAGCCAAAAGTTCAGCTGCAGGGAGGAAGGCGTTGGTTGGTCCTACTGATCGACCACAGAAGATAAATTTTTCTAACCACATATTCAGGAATGTGGCATGTTCCCTCTGGCTAAGTGTCCCGGTTTTCTGGTATTCTTGAATATATCCTGTCCAACCGCCGATGTTGCGGGTATTCACCCTATATTCAGACTTTCTACCATAGATGGAGCCTTCATCGGCAGTTGAGATGTCCAAGCCAGTAAGCATGTGGATATCGGCAAGGGTAGGAGTAGCTGGGCCATGTCCAAACATAAAAGTAGTTGGTCGTGTCTGACCAGAAATAAGCAGCTGCAATTATCATTGATTCATTTTTCTGCATATCGGCAATAGAGAGCCTAATGCATTGGTCTAACCTTCGTTCTGCCCAGTATACTTGCATCGATCTATTAACCCTCAAGTACCAATCTTTCCACCCTTTGGTGGTTTTGGGCCAAGATCGGAATGTGTCTTTCCACAAATTCAGAGAGAAATTTTGGGCTCTAAAGGGGATTCTGTTAACCTCTGCATTGATCAGATCGGTTGGATCTGGGTTGCCCATTGGTCCAAGGCATTGGACGTGCGGCTGATCGGTTGGGATAACTAATTTGTTGCGCAGTTCCTAAGGTTATAGAATCCAGAGAACAGAAGAAAGGAAAAATCACCAACTGAATGAATTTGCAAAAAGATCAAAGTAAAAGGTAATGGAAGTGGAGCGAACCGCGGGGACGTCGAAGTTGATGGCCATTGTCTTGAGGAAGGTGGAGGTACGAGCCGGAAACTTGAAGTTAGCGCCGGAGAAGGGTTCTTGTTGGTTGAGGTCAGCGCGGTTGTTCGTCGGAGTCGCCGCCGGAGAGAGAGAATGCCAAGGATTGGAGGCTGAAGATAGAAAATGAGGGTTCCGGAGGAAATCTATTTATAAGCCGCCCGGAATAAGGGTATTTTGGACTTATCTCTATGTCGCGCGCATATAGGTCAAGGCGGTTCAGAGGGATATGATAACTGTTCGCGCGATAATCAGGGGATTGTACAGATGAGTTGATGACAAGTAATCATGACTTGGAAGGGATATCGATACAGGATATTTTAATTCTGAAAATGGCAGCATTATCATGTTAAGATCTTGCCGATGGGTTATTGTTTCGGTATCTTAACCATAATCAAGGCAAGAGTGGTTGGCGATTGTGCGATATTTACTGAAGTGCGTGAATCAAGATTAGATTTGATTGGATTTGATAACAAATCAAGTTTTGGCTTGGAGAATGAGTTACGGTAATCGGGCAAAGGCAAGTGTTATCTGGAGTAAATTTCGGAGTATTAATGGTTTTATACTCCGAAATTGGGGGGCATGTGTTGACACCGTTTTTTGCACGTGTCAAAATAATCGGAGTGGACTAATCGGCAGGGGGAAAGTTATTGAATACTTTAATAGCCGATGAAAGCCAGCTTGTAAAGATGGTTGCCGATGGCTGGTAATGGTCGATGGAAAGGTTGATTTGGACTCGGGCGTTGCCGATGAGGTTGGAGGTGTTATTGTCGATGCCGATGAAGGGAGGATTGAAGACTACTGCCGATGAAACGGGGAGTATGCCGATGAAGGAAGACTTGAAGACTACTGCCGATGAAATAGGGAGTATGCCGATGGGAAGGAGGACGGTGAGATTTCCATCGTAATTGAGGCGGACAGGGAAATAGATAGGAGTTGATTTCCTTTTCTATATTTGTTGGAGTATGATTCATGTAAGAGTCACGTGTTTCCTTAGATATGGGATTGGTGTCCTAGTTGTGTTTGGTTGTGTCTCTTTAGATCAGGGTATAAATATAGGAGTAAGGGGCAATGTAATAGATATATCAATCAATATCAAAACCAATTTTTACTCCTATTTGCATCTACTTACTTTTCGGCGACTTCGTCAATTTGCATATTTTTCCTTTTTTACGAGTTCTCATTGATTCGGCGAGCTGCATCGTTTCAGTACGACCTTCGGCGATTCTCGAGTTCCGCGTGAGCACCTCTTGGCCGTGACTTCCGGGCGTATCGCTGTTGTCAGGACCAAAGTGTTCGTATCTTCATCCTTGTCGATTAGCAGGTCAAATCGACTGGCACGCTTTGGATATCGATTCGGGTATTAGCCCTTTGTGTTTGCAGATCCACTTTTGCATCAACACATCCAGTCTCTCAACGTCGAAATATGAAAGTGTCTCTTCAAGCCAAATAATTGGATCAATTACCTAAGGAAGAAACACATATATATACATATCAGAAAAATATATTCTGTACAAGCGTATTTAAGATATATTAATGTATTAAACATATATCGTTGCTTACTATGCTAGGATGATTGAACGGTACATCCGGTAACCTTGGTTTGAATCCCCAAGCAATACAATAGCCTCAACTCGGGACAATCGGTTCAGGGAGACGTCCAGCCATCTCTTCTCACTAAAGTTAATATATAAAAATTCATATCATTGGAGTCAATATATGAATTCATACACCAAAATTCATATATTCATAAGAATTTCCTTATATATATCACTGAAGTCAATATTTTTCATATACCAAAAGTCTACATATCAAAATTCACATATGTAAAACCTTATACATCAAAATACATATAACTAGACCCTATATATACCGAATGCATATCAAATATATACAATATATCACACTAAAGTCAATATATCAAAATTTATATCACCAAAGTTAGTATCTTTCCTCATATATATATATATATATCAAATTATATAAAAATATATGACTAAAGCAATTACAAGTTAGATCGAATACAAATAGCTAGCTAGCCAATTAGCTTAAGTTAGGGTTGAGTGCTACATTCCTAGAGTAGTTCCCTTCCCCTTTTAATAAGAGGAACAATCAGAATGTTTCTAATTCCATATCTATAATATCATAAAAAATATCTAGCTCTTACTCAACCCTTGAGTCAATTTTTTTAGACCTCCAATGCCATTGACGTCTACTTTTAGTGTAACAAAAGCTACCAACAATATAAATTGTCCATTTAAACCTTATGATAAGTATGTTAAGAAAAAAAGTTGCAGTTGCCTGGAGTGCCACTCGGATATGTGCAATGTATATATACTAGGTAGGCAGGCGCGCTTCGCCGCGCCCGTAGTGACTGCACATAGCTTTGGAAACAGCAATATACTCAGTAGAGTGAAGTAGATGGCAAGCGTTCACAGATTCATTAAGTCTATATATGTACAACAGAGTGAAGCGCCATTCAGTAAAATATACATTAGTTACATCATCAGGCATTGCTGACACAAATGTTTAGGCTTCAACAGGGAGAGTATAGATGTAAACATCATGCATCATGGTAAAGAGAGGATTTATCACGATGGCATGTATGATCATTTCACTTTGATGTAGAAGTTGTGTGTACAGGTAGAGAAAAGTACAACTGACAAATTGGATACAGATCTACTCTGAACATTGATCTAAATTACTAAACTAAAGACATGGGCTTGATCATCGGCCGTAAAGAAATGTCTGGTAGAAGGATACATTCATCATTCATGCGTCATAAAAAAACAATTTGAGAAGTACTTCTTCCAGGAACACAAGGCTCATACACGCTCTCGGCAAAAAAAAAAGTCCATACAATAAAAGCATTTTTTATCTTGAAACACCAAATTTGCAGACTTTGATGCTGCCAAGCACACTACTTTGTCCTGGAAAGCTGAAAACAATTAAATAAAAGTGTGAAGGGAATATCAAATAGGATATAAAGTTATAACGGTAGAAGCATATCGTTCGAAACCATATATAGGCAAAAATAGGATATAAAGTAGTACATTATGCTTTTTCAAGTGGTTGAATAGACAACTACGAATCATCATTTTAATGTCAAAAAAAGAAGCACGGCACCAACAAAAGTCAAGCAAGACCATTGAGTTCCTGCTCTGCTCACTGTAGAGTCTAAAAGTAGGCTAAAGCAAGACAATTAAAGAAGTGCCCAAAGTCACCATACTGATGATATGCAGGGCAGGCTAAACTAAGGCCGGTTGGCACATGATATTCAGATTTGTAATAGAACCAAAATAATCAACAAATAAAGTAAGAACCAAATAAAGAAGAAGGCACAAACCTGGGGACGGGCATGTTTGCTTATCAGGCATGGTTGCATACGACGAACATTCTGCGGGTCTCATTGTAGGAGTCGGTCCTTGGGTTGCCGCTGAGGAGCGTTAAGACGATGCTGGGCACGTCGCGCCACCGCCACGCTCCCGCGCTAGGCCCAGGCGGCGGCGGTTGAGGCAGAGGAAGGGAGGCTCCGCTACCGTGGGCCTAGCGACGGAGCAGAGGTCCCGTGACTCGTTCGGCTTCCCGGCCGCCCTCTGGTGGCCTACCACCCCGGCGTCAACGCCGGGGTGGACCTTGAAGGCGGAGCACGCGGGCGTCGGCGTTAAGTCGGCCAAGGATGTGTCCCCTGATGCCACCGACGGGATGGTCTGGGGCGTGAGGAGGGAAGCTGGATCTAGGTAGCTAGGAGGCGGCCTCCACGGCGGTGCTTCTTACGGGGCGGTGGCGCCGGCGTATGAGCGGTGGGCCTGCGATGTCACCGCTGGGGGAGAGGAAGCGCCGCAGCTAGGGGAGAGGAAGAGGAAGAAGAAGCGCGGACGGAGACGACGAGCCTGGAGTCCCGGCGATTTTTTTATTACTATTTTCTTATATATACTACTCCGTATAGCTCCTGGAATCCGCAACATGCAGTGCTTATAGCACATTGTTCTCAAGAGATGAAAATTGCAGTAGCAGAATGACATTCCGAGAGAAAATGCATTACTGACCGAGCACGGGACACTGTCAACTCTTTTCACTCTGATGGCCATGTCCTCTTATGAGTCCTTGCTGATCATTCGCTTAGAACCATTGCTAGACTCAATCAATAGCAAAAAATCAGGGCCAAGTCCTCCTGATCTTATCATAAAAAATAACCAATGATGAGAACTTTGTAAGTATGAACCTAGAAAGGGAATATGCGGTGCAGGAAAGATTACATACTGAAACATGAATCTTCTCAAAAAGCTGCACAAAGAATGACCGAACCAAGCTGTGGATGCACATCATCTTTACTGCAGCCGAAAAATACATAGTTAGTACACAAGATGCTCAGAACAACCAAAACAGGGATATGTATATCAGGTAGGGTGATCATAAGATCAGGTAGAAACCTTCAAACACTACGAAAAAATGAGGTTTAGATTTTTGAGATCGGATATAGCTGGTCGGAGCGAAGTGAGCAGCAAAGACATTTCACCATGAGGCACTGGTATTAGGAGCTCGTCGTTCGCTGCACTTAGCAATAATTTGGGATGTCTTAGATTGGAACCCCTGACTATTGGAAATCAGCAAAAGATAAAACAAAATGATCAACGAAGCCTATATATCTGTTGCAAAAGCCGAGGCAAGATTAATATAGATTTTCACAAACATATCATTGACCACGAATAGAAGGACAACGTTTGTGGACCAAAGTTTGATAATGGGAATAGACGTATGTTTTCTATAAAACATTGGAACTGGTCAGTTCAAAGTGATGAGGAAGATGAATGAATAATTTGTAATTAGTGTCGAAAAGGATTCCATACCCTGCTTGACATAATTCAGCCGAAGCACGATTTCCACTAATACAAATTCCTTTTGATGACAGTGCAATGTAGGAGCAGAACTGAGGAACAATCGGAGATGTGCAGCTGCATTCCATGAAACATTGGAGACTAACTCATGAATTTACTCAAGAGAATGATACATGCAGGAGTCCCAGGCAAGGCATACCTGCAGCTAACAATGAATCCAAAAGTTGCCGTAGCTGTAGCACCAGCCCCAGCAAAATCTAATAATCTTGAACCTTCCTTCAGGAAAAGCTACTGGAGAACAAGAAAAAGCTTGATCAGGCAGTATGTAATAAGAAACTACATGAGTTGGCAATATTGCTGCAACAGTACTGGGTACCTCAGTGTCCATGGCATCAACTACCCTTGCCCATGCTGACAATATTGTAATGAGATTTAGTAAAGCAACCTTCGGAGAAAGAGAGTTATTGAAATCAATTAGCATCCTGATTATTGAAAACATGAAGAGCAGCATGGCATTATTAGAAAAAGGACATACCCAAAGGAGAGATGACGGAGAAGGAGGAGAGGGTCAGTACCGGCAGATGTAGCTGCCGAGCGGAGCCGCCACCGTCGCCGCCAGCAAGGAAGATGCCACGCACAGACCGTGGGAGGCTCGTGGCGCCGCCGGATACGTCGAGCACAGGCGGCTAGGGTTTCGTCAGCATAGGCGAATGGCGCGGGAGATGGCGGCAGGGATAAGCCACGCCGCGTGGACACCCGGGTCGCTCCGTGGCCGACGAAGGCCACCACCGGGGCCCACGCGCGGCGCTGCGCCGCTGTCCGGGGGCGCAGTCGCACCAGCAGCGCGCCGCGTGGCCATCCGGCGGCGCTGGGACCGGCCGACACGCCGCCACGTCGGGAGAGAGGAAGAGGTTGAGAGAGAGGGACGAAGGGAAGGTGGGAGCCGAGGCGACGGAGGCGGCGTCTGCGGGAGGATCGGCGGCGGTCGGGGAGACGAGCGAGGGCGAGAGGAGAGAACAAAGATTACCTGGGCCAATTTAACGAGGAGAGAGCGATTCGATGATGACACACGCACGAGCCTACGTGTCTGCACACGATTCGTCAACAGGAGCGAAACAGTATTCAGAGTGCTCTCCGAACGCCGATTCCAGGAGCTTTATGGAGTTTAATATACTTGTGTTGTATGTTTAGCGCTCGGTTTTAGATAGAATGAAGGGATGAGGTGAGGTGATCGACGTCGAATACCTGGTGGCAGCAGCGAGGGCGAGGCCGGAGACGAAGGCACCGGTGGAGATGGTGTCAAAGCCAGAGACGAAGACGAGGATGAGGTCGAGGCTGGCCAAAGACTAGGGAGAGGGCGAGGCCACGTGCGCCGGAGCTGAGGACGAGGGCGACGCTAACTGCTGAGGGCGAGGGAGAGGGCTCTGCGCTCGCTGGAGAGAGAGGACGAGGATGAGGATGAGGACAACCGGATCAAGGATGAGGGCGAGCCCGAGGCCGCGCACGCCTAGGAAAGAGGACAAGGACGAGGCCTGCCAGATCGAGGATGAAGCCTAGGGCGAGGACACACACACCGGAGCCAAGGACGATGGCGAGGCTGGCCGCATGAGACAAGGAAGGGGCACTACCGTGTGCACCGGGGAGAAGAGGCCGGATGAGGGCGAGGCTGGCCGGATCGAGACGAGGCCGCGTGCATTGGAGCTGATGACGAGGGCGAGAACGGCCGCCAGAGGCGAGGCCATGCGCGCTGGATCGAAATGGGCGCACAACGCGAGTGGCGAGCACGACCGGCCTGGGGGATTGAAGAAGCGCGATGTGGTGGCGGTGGTGAGTGAAATTTCAGGGAGAAAGAAGAAACAACACCCGTATATATATGGTATAACCCTACAGTCCCGAGTTGGGCCACCAACTAGGACTAAAAGGCCTTTAGTCCCGGGTTGGGCCACGAACTAGGACTAACCCGGGACTAAAGGTGGCCCAACCCGGGACTAAAGCCAGATTTTGGCGCGCGGGGAAACTGCTGCCTACCCGGTAGTTTCATTTCCCGCCCATGCAACAGTTTTTAACATATCCTTTAACATAAATAGGCTCAAAATTAGAAATTGCATAGTAAAAAAATATAGCTCAAAAAATTACAATACAAAATTGCTTTCATATACAAAATTGCTCATATCCTTTAAATGTTTAATAACATATGATATAAATTATAATTACATTTTAAAAATTCTAATCTAAGAAATTCAAAAATAGTTTTCCTTGATAAGATGATTTTAAATGAAAAAGTTGTCCACTACAAAGTTGCATAACTTTTTGGGATCTACAACTTTCGTTTTAGCCATTTCTCCATTTGAGGATATTTTAAAATTTTAAATTTCAAATTTTAGAAACTCAAACATAGTTTTCCTTGACAAAATTATTTCAAATAAAAAAGCTATCAACTACAAAGTTATGCAACTTTTCAAGATCTATAACTTTTATTTTAGTCATTTCTTCGTTCGACAAAATGGTTGTGTACATTGTTTACAAATTTACATCTCTTGCTTATAGTAATGTACACTACCACTTTGTGGGACGAAGAAATAACTAAAATAAAAGTTATAGATCTTGATCATTTATGCAACTTTTATGTTTACGAATTTCTCAGATGAATTCATTTACTTCTATAAAATGCTATTTGGAGTTGCCTTTTTTTGAGAATCAAATTTTGAATTGATAAAACAAATTCACATGAAAAGTTGACCAAAATAAAAGCTATAAGAATACAATAAATTGACAGAGCATGAATTTAAAAAAATAGGGAAAAATCATCAAATTTAAAGTTAGTATCACAGAGAAAGACTAGTTACAAGTTTTAGCTAGAGATTAAAAAGAAAAATCAAACTCCTTTAAAAATTTAATTTCAAACATAATTTTAAAATAGTAGATGATTCCAAATAAAAAAGTTATCAACTACAAAGTTGCATAACTTTTCGAGATCTACAACTTTTGTATTGGCTGACGTAAAGCTTCTATCTTCAATGACGAAAAATCAGGCATACGGTAGCCAATTCGCTCAATTACCTATAAAAAAAGCAGCACGCCATTTATCTCGGCGTCTATCTTGGTCGATGACTGTCGTCTAGTCTGCACGATGTCCTAGCACACCTCATTATTGTATCTAATGGGGATGTCGAAGGCGAGACTGCACGTCCATAACTCATCTCCTTTATCATTCACGACCTCACTTGTCGTCTCAAAGATGTCCCACACCCTGAGCAGCCATAGTGCTGCTTTCAGCCACTTGACAGGTTTTATAATCTGTGACATATGCAACAATCATGTTATGAATGAATGTATATATGCAAAAATTATATTAGCACGCAAAACTTAAAATAATATGTACTATTGATGGGTCTAGGTGACGGGGAATGGCCCTATCTGGTGATGGCGCGAATGGAAGATCGCTAGGGTGGAAACCTAATTCCTGTGGCTAGGGAAGTCCGCTGCCATTGATCGTAGCTAAAAAACTAAAAAAACATCCCAATAAATATAGACCCCCATATAAATATACCATGCAACAATATATATTAGAGAAACATATAAAAAATAAATCATCAATATATATATATATATGCATACCAAGTAAACTTAAATATTTTGTACATAATTATTTTAACGATTATTAACTCTCATCAAGAAATAATGTTGTTAACAAAGATCTAGAAAAACAATAAATGTTTAAGGTTGTGTAGAAATGATGTATAAATAAAAATAAAATCCACCATTATTTTTCCTAATCTAAAAAACCACATATTTGAATATTTCTATGCTTATTACTAAAGCGTGAAACGATCTACATTATTAGCAATGAAAGATTAGAAGATGAAGTTGCTAACCTTTAGAAGATTGAAGATGAAACCAGCGGCCAAGAGTAAGAACTTGCTCCCCAAGCAAGAACACAGATGAACAATGTAACAGAACCGACCAAATTATAAGAACGTAAGTACAAAAACAATCACCGAAGTGATTAAATTCCTATACTTAAGCTCCCATAATCCCGGTAGTCCAAAAATTACGAAGGATTTCAAACAACTCCCGACATACAAACCAAGACCGTAGTGATTCAATACAACACATCATTCGTTACAACATTTCACAAGTGGTATTTGGATTACATCAATTAGAGTTCAAATAAAATATTACAAACCAAGTTCAAATTTGCGGAAGCAACATAGTTTAGTACATAACTTCATAGTTTCAAATACATTGCCAGATCTAGTCATGTCCCACCAAAAGCATCCTCAGGTACGAGAACTATGAGAGACCGCGCCCAACGGTCTAGTCTTCATCCCTAGCCGGGAGAAGGCAATACTTGCAGCAACTAAAGTAGAACTGGTCATCTGCAACAGGTGGGAGATAAACCCTGAGTACGAGAAGGTACTCAGCTAGACTTACCTGTCAAAACTAGAAATAAAGGACACCAAGGGTCATGCAAGGCTTATGAGGTGAGCTAGCTTGACACAGTTGCATAAAAGAGCTTATGAATATAGTGACCAATTTAAACTTAGCATCAAGTTTATCATCATTTACCTGTCCACTAGATTAGCACCTGTACTAGAGCACTCACTTATTAAGAGCAAACAATATTAACCATAGCAGGTATAATAAGGCTGTCATCATCATATCATCATTTCTGAACCATTATGTTATTTAGTGTATCTACTTTGGAGATAAGCCCGTCAAGTTCTCACTAACCGGTGAGAGACGGCGACTCGAATCGAATTACAACTCAGCTGAGGGGGTATTCCTAACTCTCACTCTGGCATACTTTGCAAGGGTAGCCGTGGGTCACCTTTGGTACAACTCAGGAACCAAATTCACGGGTTCGATCAGCGCCAGCACTCTCAGGGATTACCCTTCTGCCAGGACAATCAGGACTTTTAAATCACCTGCCCTTGGACTCACGCCTACGGCTCCCTTCCGAGGCGTACTTTATACTTATCGACTCCCGGCCTGAGGTGAGCTACTCGGCTTCATGGTCGGTCTCCAGACCTGGTCAACTAAGAGAGAGGCATGCGTTCAACATGAACAGGAAAGGCTCCAAGATTCGATCCTTAAGCGACACAGACGGAGTCACTACAAACCGATAAGCCTCCGCCTGGTCTTCATTTTAAATTAAGACAGGTTCTTTTCCACAATAGCAAATATAGCCAACCGTGCCATATGTATATCCCTATAGCTCATAGGTGACAGGAAATCACCTGACTTCTACCACGTTTAAGCAGGGCTAAGCACCACATGAGCCTGAGCTACATAGGATTTAGGGTATCAATATCTAGACAAGGATTAGATAACCAATGCAGCAAGTGTTGGCATCCAACACCTAAACTTAATGCAACAATATATATGTAACAATAATACTTTAATTGCATTTCAGAAATTAAGAGGCTTAATATGCTCCAGGGCTTACCTTTCACAAAGTTGCACGGATGGTGATCCGGGCACTCAACGGCGACCTCGTCTGGCACTTCTCCCGAGGGCTGCACCTCCTGAACCTCCGGTGTTGGCTGCTGCTGCTCCTCGCTCGGTTCCTCGAATTCCAGCAGTGTCACTCCTTCCGGTATACCTATTGCATGCCGATGCACAAGATAAATATCATGAATGCATAAGGAATGACATGATGCTCATGATGAATGGATAATAGTAAGTATTTAATGAAAATATCACTGGACACTCGTTTACTGATTAAGAATAGCTCTATTCAAATCACTTTAAAACATGTATCTAACTTAACTTGAAAAACAAGATCAACTTACCTAACTTGTATAATCTAAGATAAAGATGCTCATCTTCAGTTAAAGGCCTAACACCTAGGAACATTACCACAAGCTTAGGAATAGTAAAGGCATACTTAAATCAAACGTTAAGGTTTCATATGCAAACGAGCAGTTTCTTAATTCAATCACAACAAGAGTTCTACAAATTCAAATGACTTGCAAGAGGACATTCTGGAAAGCTTATGAAATTCTCTACCAATCATTTATAAACATCAAAGCATGATTCTTACGTTAATCAAATCGAATTCAAGTAAACATAGAATCTATCCAGAAATGGCAGGTTTACTAAATTAAATATTTAGTGATGATGCAAAAGCAAAATTGGACCAAACCAGGTTTACCAACTTGTTGTGCATACCAGAGGAACATCAGAAAGTATAGTGCCAACTTCTAAATAATTTATTTAATGTCCTTTTCTAATTTATTTAGTTAATTAGGTGATTAAAGCAACATATAGTAAAACTATACAGAAAAATCTACAAAAATTACAGTAGCTACCTTATGCTTCACATAGACTATCATAAAAATTTCAAAGCAATTGGACAAACAGAACTTGCTGTATCAAAAATAACAGATGGCAGGTCTATTTCTAGCATAATTAGGAAACCTTAGTGAAAAGTGTCAAGCAACAGATTTTATATTTTTCCTAGCATCCTTAAGGTACTAAGATACTACCCACCAAGTTTCATGGTCATAGGATTCCTAGATAATTTACAAAAATTCATACAAGTATCCATCAATGATAAAAGGAAAATCTATAACTCAAAAACTATACATGCAATGACTCTCAAATTTTAACCAGAGCTTCTACTAAGCAAGACTAGCTTACCCACAAAATTTCATAATTTTTGGATCACAGAAACTCAAGATATGATTTAAACAAGTTTGCATGCATTCAAAAACACCTTTCAAATTCCTATTTAATTCATCCAAAATTTCTACATCATGTGCTCAAGACATATTTTTCTTAAATACTAGACCTCACTGTGAGTCTAACAAAATTTGAATCACACCATTTGGATCTACACATTTGGAGTTATAAAATTTACAAAACAGCATTGAAAACTAGAAATTTGAACTATCCTATGGAACAAGCAGTCACTGACGTGTGGGACCCAGGTTGTCAGCCGGACCCGCTTGTTAAGTGAGATAGAATAGGGGAGGCGGCTTCGACGGCGCTGAACACGGCGAAGCTCGTCGACGGCGACTTCTCCGGCGACGAGGAAGGGTACCTCCGTGACCGTCACGACCTCCCGTGTTGATTGGTGCCCCAATCGCTCTCTCTACCAGCCCCTAGGTACGTCGGCCATGGCGCACGGCGGCACTCCCGCGAACCTCGGCACTAGGTACCCAGGCAAAGCGCGCATCAGCTTCTAGTGACCAAGGCGGACCTGTCTATGCTACTGCTAATGGCTACGGTGAAGTGCTCGAGTGTAGCCATGTGATATCATCGACGGCGACCATGGCGCGGCGGTGCGCGGCCGTGTTCCGGCTCGGCCGGACTGGCTTCATCGGTAACATCATCACTAGAGCAACTACGCCTGCTAGAGAAGACGAAACAAAGGCTAGGGAAACAGGAGCAGTGCGGTGATGCGCTGGCCACGACGAACCGCAACTCCGGTGAGGTATGGCCATGGCTACGGCGTCGGAAAACTAGCCAAAGGTCCTCACCTACAGCACAATTGGCTCAGCTAGAAGGTCGACGAGGTAGCGGAGAACACGGTGGAGCTATTGACGAGCTGGCCGACGCGTTTTTGCGGTGGCGAGCGAGCTAGGCGACGGCGAAGCTTGGTCGACAATGGTGGAGCTGCTGCGGCTCTGTTGCTGCGCGCGGTGGAGGCGAAGGAATGGAGAAAATGGACTATGAACCGGTCGACAGGCGCATGGGGGTGCTCATGTCGTGGCCGGCTGTGCCAGGGCAGTCCGCGGCGCGTGGCAGCGCGATCAGGCGATCGGCGACGCGCGGCATACACACGGTCCGTCGAACTCTGAACCTGTCGAACACTGTAGCTCGCCATTCAGTGATCCAATCAAGCCTGATAGTACAACTTCAACGCGTTAAAACGACTAAATCGTTGATCAATAGCGAAAACCGTGTACATGAAAGTTGTAGCCCTACCTTCCATCTTCAACTTCTATTCAAGGATCATAGTCTAATTCACCATGAATCAGAAGTTACATCAAGCCAAAGTTGGCTCGATCAAACTGGAATTGTATTTATGACTTAGAAAATTTTCTAAGTATTGATTCAACCCTCAATACTGACTTGTGGGTCCTTTTTGAACATGTTCTAGCCATTTTCATGAGATGGTCATATTGAAGACTTTTGTTCCTTGATAAATTGACTATAACTTTGGTAAAGGGTGCACATCCATGCAAGGTCTCTAGGTTGGACTTTTTAATCAGTCAAACAGAGTCACTCTATAGGTCACCCTAAAGTCAAACCTCCACCTAGAGGGCAATTTAGTCATTTTGGTCCACATGAACAATGTCCCATCAATTACCCTAAGTGTAGTTAAGGTGTATTAGACCATAATCAACCACTCTACACAAGTGCTACACCAACTTCTAAGTATCACATGTGATAAAACAACAAAACACTCAATTTACCTTAATGTTGCAATTCCATGTTTCACATGTTTCATGACTTTGTTGCAATTTTACACTTGTCAAATTACACCACCATGTTGCCATGTTTCAAGGTATGAGAAACTCATGTTGCATTCACATGTTGCACTAACTACCATTCACAAGCAATCAAGTATGAAACAAACATAATTGAGAATGTTGCATATACATGTTTCAGTAACAATGACATGATGAGGCAGATGATGCACATGTTTATGAAATAAAATGCAATTTCGTGGGAGCCAAACACCTAGGGTGTTACAAACAAGTGAAGACCAAAGATTTGACCTGTGTCTCGGGCTGGGGGATAGTGGAAGCGGGTATATATAGGTGGGGGATCTTTAGTCCCGGTTGATGGAGCCTATGGGGACTAAAGGATCAACCTATAGTCCCGGTTGGAGCTAAAACCCGGGATAAAAGGCCAGTGGAAATTTTGGTCCCGGTGGGTGGTTTCAACCGGGATTGAAAGGCAACCTTTAGTCCTGGTTTGAACCACAGACAGGGACTAAAGGTCTCTGCTGTAAAAGCCTGTTGCACTATCCATTGGGCAGAGCATTCTAGTCCTGGTTGGTGATTCCAACCGGTACTAGATCTCCTATTACTTCTGGACCAAATTCCGATCGGGACTAAAGCCAAAAACAAAAAGTCTGTTCTCTACTTGTGGCTCTTACTATTTTGCCATACAAAACGGGCTTCGGGTATCCTATTCGGGTTTCGGTTATCCGTGGGTTTGGTTTTGGGGATGGATTATCACCTGAATCGGTGTTCGGTGTGGTTTCAGGTTTTGGGTTTGGATGCACAGAGACTCCACCCGATCCGAATCCGCCCCGTTGCCATTCCTAAACCTAACTGAAGTAAACTAGTAACTACACAGTTGACAGTACTCCTACTACCACTAAACAAGCAGTATAACCCTCCACGAGTTGAGGCAGACAGTTCATGTCTCGAGTGTCAGTTTGTCACCATTTCTGCTTAAGTAGTTGAGCAGGTGAAATCTGTCCAAGGATCGATGCAAACTGACGATGTGCCCCGTAATAACCGGTTTAAAAGTTGTGAATTCGTACTGGCTGCAGATCTCTACGTACTAGCGATTTTCTCCACCCTTTGTTATTGGACTCTTGGTGATATATTATTAGTGCCTAGGATTTAAGCACTTGTACTGTTAACCTTCTTAATCTGACATAGGTTAGTGCATATATTATACTTCTTGAAACTTTGGGATTCTCTAATGTTCTGTACTGGCATT
The DNA here is from genome assembly GCF_019320115.1 of Miscanthus floridulus. Classification (NCBI taxonomy): domain Eukaryota; kingdom Viridiplantae; phylum Streptophyta; class Magnoliopsida; order Poales; family Poaceae; genus Miscanthus; species Miscanthus floridulus. The sequence continues at coordinate 33,961,688 of NC_089596.1, forward strand.
TCTTAGGGGGCGTTTGATTTCTACATGCCCTCCTAAAATTCCTGTCATATCGAATATTTAAGACACATGCATGAAGTATTAAATATAGACTAATTACAAAACTAATTACACTACTTGCGACTAATTTACAAGACGAATCTTTTATGCCTAATTAACCCATGATTTGACGACGTGGTGCTACAGTAACATGTGCTAATGATAGATTAGTTAGGCTTTAAAAAATCGTCTCGCAAATTAGCCTCTATGTATGTAATTGGTTTTGTAATTAATCTATATTTAATGCTCTTTATTAGTATCTAAACATTCGATGTGACATGAATTTTAGGAGCGACTAAGGTCCTGTTTGGTTCCCGCAGTGCCTCCTAAAATTTCTGTCACATCGAATATTTGGACATATGCATAGAGTATTAAATATAGACTAATTACGAAACTAATTGCACAACTTGCGACTAATTTGCGAGACAAATCTTTTAAGCCTAATTAGTCCATGATTTGACAATGTGGTGCTACAATAAACATGTGCTAATGAATGATTAATTAGGCTTAAAAAATCGTCTCGCAAATTAACCTCTATCTATGTAATTGGTTTTGTAATTAATCTATATTTAATGCTCCTTATTAGTATCTAAATATTCGATGTGACATGAATTTTAGGAACGACTAAAGATACCAAACACCTCCTAAGGAACCAAACACCCCCTTAGACTAGTAGCCTCTTAACAGTTGAGAGGACCTATACATATGACACTATTTAAATTTAAGTTACTGACACCTTATACTGTTGTTTAAAAAATAGTATGTTATATGAATACGCACAACTGGTCTCTGGTTTGTTTAAAAAACTCGACCAGGGAGCGAGGTACTAGCTGCTTAGTTCGTTCTTAAATTCTGAGTGGCGAATAATCTTCCACGTACAATAGCCAGGGATGAACATGGGATCGATCAGGAAAGTAAGCATCTACTCCCTCCTCCATTCATTTTTAAGGAGGTGTATTAGGGCATGTTTGGAACATAGGAACATAAAACGTAGGAATCAGAGAAAACATAGGAATATGAAAGGAATAGAGGTGTAAAATAAAGGATTGAAAAATACAGGATTTTTATAGGAATTGGTGTTTGGAATATAGGAATACTAATAACATAGGAATATATTAGTTTACAGTAAGCATAGTTGTTTAGAGTAAATAAGAGCTAACTACTTATTAGTACGTGTAGTATCCTAAAAATGTGCTACATGGACGTATGAAGCAACCACCTACTTTTGTCTAATCAATACATATAGATAATAAAAAATAGAGATGCATGCATCTTCACAGCGAGCTTGTCTAATTAATGGCTACTGTAAACTGCAGCACCCGTCATCATGAGCTTGATTAGCCCGTGAGCCGCCCACAAGCGCCGCAGAAAAAATTCCATCGGCTCAACGTGGATTTTTTTTCCTCCAAAAAGCAGAGGATCGCTCGCCGTTCCAAAGGAAATGTAACCGTTCATTCCTCTGCCAAACGTGTCTACAGTAAAAAAACCATAGGAACTTGATTTCTTCGTTTTTCCTTTGCTTTTCCCGTGAACCAAACATGCCCTAAGGATTTTTTAAAAAAATGTTTTTAGTGGTATACATTGACCATCAATTTCTCTTTCAGTATATCACCAATTGCTTCAAAATCAATGGCTGGTGCAGTTTGCCAAGCCCGCACTGAAACTCATAACGATCGCGCCGTACGCCGATGCACAGTACGTTAACTGTAGTATGCGTTCAAGCAGCCGCACGGTCTTCTCTGCCTCCTATCTGTTGTCCAATCCTATGGTGCATTGGAGTGCGTCCCTTGGTTCCTTCAAAAGTTTAGGAGTCCCTTTCTATGTTGGTCCAAGATTTCATACCATTAATTACTCCTTCCGTGAAAAAAAGTAATTGTAGATTTAAATCAAATCAATTTTTCTTAAATTTGTTTATATTTTAAAATATATTATATGATCAATTTAGTGATATTTATTTGGTATCATCAATATTAGCATTTTTATGAATTTAGTCGAATTTTAAATCGTTTGACTCCTCGAAATATAAAAATTGCATTTCTTTTTTTTTTGACTCAAGGAGTACGTACTTAGTACTTAGAGCATCCCCACTGGTCCTCTCATATCTTGCCCCCATTAAAATGGTATTAGAGCATCTCCAAAAGTCTTTCTAAATGTTATTCTTTAAAATCATCATTTAGAGAGTCATTTGCATAAAAATCGTTTTCTATATCTTTTTACTCTCCAATAATTTTTATATATCTCGTGCACATTTTATAGAGTCATTCTTATCTTCTATTTTTGGGTAGCGAAAATCTAGAATAGAAGAGAGCTATATTTAGATAACCATTTAGAGAAACTATTGAATAGTAGTTTTTCACCAAAATCTCTATTCCTAACATTTAGAAAGGATAAAAAAGTCTCTTAGAGATGCTCTTAGATCCCCAATATTGTCTAGGATTATAGGGGGAAATGATTTGTAGTCCCCCAATAATCTGTCTTTATTATTTCTTTCTTACATACGAACCCTACCTGTAAGTAGATCAATTTATTCTATTCTATTTCATTTTTTTGGTCTCCTTCATCGTTATCAAGGATATCTCTCTCTTCACATCCTATTTCACCACCGGCCACCCCTCCTCACCAGCCCCGCCTCCCTTCCCCTAGTAGCTGCACCTCTCCCTCAAGCTCTGTCATCGATTCCAGGTGGCACAGCTACCAGCAAAGAGTCCAATCTTTGCCAATAACAGAGGTCACGGTCGTCAGCCATACTCCCTCCGTCCCAGAAAGAGTGACGTTCTGGAAACGGGCATAAAAACCAGTGAGCCAGGCAAAAGACTACAATACCCCTATATCCCCTCCCTCCTCTTCATCCTCGTTGGACTGTCGGTGCCCACCCACGCGCCAGACGCAGTCTTGCCCTGGCCAGATCCAGTGACTCCTGTCGAGGAGGGGTCAGGACAGGCGTGACTCCAGCAGAACCTGGCCGGATCCAGCGAATCCAGCTCTGGCGGAGGGGTCAGGACAGGCATGGCTATGGCAGAGGGGTCGGGACGGCGCGGCTCCAGCGGAGCCAGGCCGGATCCAGCGACTCTCGCTCTAGATCACGGCTATGGTGGGGACAGGCGCGGCTCCGACGGAGGAGAAGAGGAGGCACCGGTGGAGAAGACAGGTGCGGTGGATCCAGCGACTCCTGCCGCGGAGGGGTTTGGACGGGTGCGGGCTCTGGCGGAGGAGAAGAGGAGGCACCGCCGAAGAAGACGAGTGCGGTGGGGAGGTGCTCTGCCCGACGCCATCCTACCGCGCTTCGACGCCGGTCGCCGGATCCACCTCTACTTTGGGGTCGGTCAGATCTGGATGGACGGCGAGCGGGCCGTGGAGGCACCATCGCATCCGTGTCCTAGATGCACCCCTAGATGCATCGTCCCAAGCGCGTCTCTGTTGGATGACGTTGGTGCGAAAACGATGAGGTGGGAGGGAGTGAGCGAGTGGATGGGGCTCTCGCGGAGGCTGAAGGAGTACGACAGGTGGGCACCTCGCCTAGAACGAAAATCTTTCTATGGGACAAGGGTCAAATGCTAGGACGTCACTCTGTCCATTGTGGAGGGAGTAGATTCCAGCGGCACAACCAACAACAATCGTTCTGTCCAAGCACATTACTTAGGCCCCGTTTGGCAGGGCTTCACTTCACTAGGGAAGTCATTTTTTTTTGCTTCAGCTCCACGAACAGTTCCACCGGTGGAGTTGAAGCGGTTTTGGTAAACCGTTTGGCAAAAATGATTTTCCTGTAAGAGCATGTTTTTAGGGGCCTAGAGGAGGAACCGGGAGAAGCTAGTTTTTTTTTCCTCCATCCTATCCCAAATCACTGTAAGAGCATGTTTTTAGGGGCTTCACAAGTGAAGCTATTTTACTTTACTCCATTTGGTAAAAAACGGCTACAAACAGCTCCTGAAGTCGATAAAAAAGCCCTATCAAACAAGACCTTAATAAATGTATCTAAAAAGGTCTGTTTGGAACCGCTTAAAAGCGGATTCGCGGTGCTAGAATGCGATAATTGCACCAAACGCATTCCGGCTGCTGCGATTCTTTTCACCGCCTCAAGCCACGTACCGTGGAGTTTGAACTACGATCGTGATGTTTGGTACCGCAGCTCTCCCACCGCCGATGGCGTACCACACCGCACGATGGGCATAACGGCAAACGTTGGTTTTTTTTTTTTTGTGCCGTTTTACTGGTTTTCGTTTTGATTAGCCGGGGATGCTGGGTGTAAATAGGGAGTTGTATTTGCTCTTTTTCTCTTTATATCGTCTAATAAAATCCGCGGCAAAGCATTTGCCGTCCTTTCGAAAAAAAACCGGGCCAAACAATCGTTAGGGTTTTTCCTATTATAAATCATCTTGAAATTATATGGCAATGCATCGAACAACACGACTGATTGCAAAAAAAAAAAAACGTTACACATCAAATGTACAACTGCCTTACACGTCAATCAAAAGGAATTCATCATTCTTCTTTTATCACGTAGTCAAGTAAATTTTGTGAAGACCAATGAACATCGAGTCTATCCCTCACATATTCTGTATTTCAGTAAACGGCTCCCGCCAAAAAACAAAAAGATGGCTATTTCCAATAGCACATCCAAAATGTAGGTTTGTACTAATCATGCAGGATTTCAAGTGGTAAGGCACTCCGATCCCATTATACTGTATGTAAGCCACGGAAATCCTGCGTTCCAAAGAAGATTTAAAACTAATAAGCGAGTCTAGCTGTTCTAGTAATCTTAAGGATGTACTAATTCAGTGAAAATTGGAATCAAAAGTAGAATCTTTAAGGACAGCAAATGAACAGAACAGGTTTCAAAAGAGTTACGGAATGAATCCGATTCACTGCCCTACTTTTCATGTGGGGTGTGCACTCGTAGTACGTACGGTCTGTGTCTTGTTTCTCAGAACAGTGGAGCAACAAAAAGGCACCGCAACACCCCATTAACGGCCACATGCTGTGGTACTGGTACTGGTAGTGTTTGCAGCAGTTGCAATGCGGTGGAATCGTCCGCAGCAGCATTATCCTTGGATGGTCACTCGTCAGCAGCAGCATCATAACCCTCCCTACTGAAGTCTCGGAGTAAAGGAGGGAGGCAGGCACGAGAGCAGCACGAACGAGCCGTGCGAATCGCAAATCACTGCATCCGAACCAAGAGGAATCATCCAAACAAAAGACGAGATGTAGAGGCATCTGAGCGCAGCGGCGTAGTGCACCCATTCGGCCATGCATTCATCATCATCAGCTGCAGGCAAGGCCAGTTTTCACATGGAGATGGAGATGGAAATAGAACAACCACTGTGAGTCAGTGAGTATGAGTGTGAGTGTGAGGGTGAGCTTCCTGAAAACGCAAAATGATTCAAACAAGCACATGCTATACATATATTTTCATCAGTCTTCTGTGCTCTGGGTGCCAATGTTCTATGCCTGTGCCCTACACACATTTATTTACTCATCAGATCAGAGTTAAGGGCCTCAGCTCAGGATCATGTGTGTAAAGAGAGAGAGATCAAGCAACTCTCTGATACGAGTACTGTGCAAGCTACGGTACTCATTCATTCATATTCACCTGACGCTCTCAGATGGTATCGCTGTGCCATCACCACAGTGTGGTACAGTACTATGAAAATTGAGAGCTCAGCAATTGCTCAATGCCAGTGAGCCAAAAGTGAGTATTGATATACAATTCAGAAATTTAAAAACAAAAGAAGCTGTCTCCATCCCCACAGTGTGGCTCTTGAGTGGCGGAGGCGGGTTAATCAGTACTAGAGTGTTAAATCACTAAACACTGAGTGCAGAATCAGCTGTAGGAGATGGAGATGTCCAACAAGTGAAAGCCCAGCAGTGCCAGGACTCGAAAATACTACTCCCTCCATGTTCTAGTTTTTGGACATCGACACGGTCTCTAAAAAAACAACTTTAGCCACTACTTTTTGCTATAAAATATTTATAGAATATAATCAATATAACTTTTATAAAACTACATTTCGAGATGATCTTATATCAGTTTTATATTTTCAAACTCAACCCAAAAGAATTTATTTGTAGTTAAAGTTTAAAATATTTGACTTACGACAACCTCAAAACGACTTTCTTTAGGAACGTGGAGGGAGTATACCTTACGAAATATGTTAAATCACTGTGCAAACTTGAATGAAACATTCTGTTTACACCAAAATTTCGAGAAGAACGCGGGAAACTCGAGGCTTCCAGAATTGTGTCGATCAAGGACTCGATTGCATGAAGGGTCGATATCAGCTGATTCAGAGGAGGCACTGGAATCGACGGTCTTTAAATGACGTCAGCAAATAATGATGATGGGTTACGGTTAGCGTCGGGAGATACAGATCGGACTCTACAAAAAGAGAAAGATTAGGGTCCAAGTTATCTTAAGCTAGGAATGTTCTCTTTTATACCAAAGATTGTAACGAGTCGTACTTAAATAGGATTCATGCGTAGGTTCCGGGTATAAATATTGGACCCCGGCTATTTTAAAAGATACAATCAATCAAATATAAGTTACTTATTTTTTGGCTCCGGCCACCCCTTAAGAGTAGGAGTAGAGTAGATCTCGGCGAGTTCTTCAGCGAGCAGGGCTGCATCGGTCCGACCGACCTTCGGCTTGTCTATAAGTACCGTCATGGCTTATACTTCTGTTCGTATGGCTGCATCGATCCGGTCGACCTCCACTGCGACTCTGGTATAAGCTAGTTATCGATTCTTGTCTAGTTCAAGTACGGCTACATCGATCCGGTCGACCTCCACTGCTTGAGCTAGATTAAGGTCAAGTTATCGGGTTTATCTAAGGGTGGCGTCCTTCGGGTAGATTCATTAAGTTACCGATCTTGCTGATGTTTTTATTATTATTAGTTTACAGCAACATCAATTCGTCCTGTCGAGATTAAATTAAATCGGCATCGCATCCTTTAGATCCGTCGTTCGTTTGTTACAACACGATATTATCTACCTTGAACGACGGTTTATGTTTCATTGGCTGTTTTTACTTCGATCTTGATCATGCATAGTACGTGGTTGAGGTATGAATAATCTTGAAGAGGTTTGCTGGCTAGTTGAATCTGGTTTATAGTTCACCATTATGGCTGTAACGATCCGGTCGATCCCCACTGATGGCACTGTAGATTGGGGATGCTAGTTAGTAGATCTGTTCCAGGTTGGACGTGACTTTAGCTGTTTGCTATGCCTGTATCGGCTAAATAGTCGATCGCCTGTGCGTTCTCGTCTACGGTGTGCGTCCATGATTCTGTTAAGCGTGAATAGATTCGTGTGCTTTGAGGGCTTGATTCGCCGTCTTTTTCACGGTCGCATCGATCCGGTCGAACCCCACTGTTAGGGATAGCGGGTTGAGTCTGAGGAGTCCACAGGTTTGTTCGTGTGAAATAGTCGATTGTTCACACGCTGTAGTCGTTTTCACCTGAATCGGCTATTTTAGCCGAGTCTTCACGTATAGCATGTCTTTCAGAAAGCCTATCGATGTACAGATGTGTTTGTGGATTCTTCGATTTTAGTTTGTTTCTATCATCATAGCTGCCATCGATCCGGTCGAACCTCACTATTGGTGGTGACATATTAGATTTAGAGCGTTTGTAGATCCGTTCGTATCAGATAGTCAATTCATTCGTGTGCTATATCTTTTCCTGATTAGATTCATCAGCTTAATGATTTACACTAGCAATATTTGTCTAGCTGATGATCTTTTTTACATATACGTGTACTGTACCTATCAATATGAAATTAATCGCTACTCATAAGCTTTACAGTCCGTAACAGCCGATTTCTGTGCGGATCGGCTATTCAGTCGCTCTTACCGTATGGCTACTCCCGAAGCGTCATACTTGGAACTGTCTGGGCATAGACCGGCATGTTCCACCTTAAATTACTGATAAACTTTCTCTCCTTGTCAATTGTAGGGTCAAATTGACTGACACATCTCAGGAGGAGTACGCAGGATCAATCATCCCTGCGTTGAAGTTAGGCGGATCTCCAGCTCCATCAAGCAGACCTTTTCGGCTTGCTCGTGTGCCCGGCACGAGAGACACGTTTTCGTGCCGACACACGTTTTGGCATGCTCGGTGGGACCACAATAATCGTTGTGGTGGCTTACAACAACAACGACATCCTTATGGTACCTTATGAAGATCTACCTAATGGAGATAAAGATGTCATCATTAAAGCTATAGAAGAATTTCAGAACAAGTGTTTGTTGTCCTACACCAAGACACGTGACAATACAATTGTTCAAAAATATCCACTACCAGGAGTTCTGTTGCATTGGGAGACAGATGCAGATGAAGCTAAAGACAGGCGTTTCTTCGTGGAAGCTGCAAAACAAATCTGTTCATGATGCCATATCAAACCATAATAAAGTTTTCTTAGATACATTCCACAACACTATGAAAGAGGTGTTTCATGGGTTTCCAGTTGATCAGGTTGGACCAGCTTATTACAACATTCCACATCCATCGACTCAAGGGACTAATCAAACTGGTACCAGCCATCAAGAAACAGCACTAGCCAGTAATGATGATGTCCAGGTAGTTTAGAGTTCATCTGAGAAAGTTCAAGGTGCTACTATGAATTAGATATAATACAATCCTAGATCGTCAGTGCAGCATGTGCAACAGCCGACGGGGCAAGGTTAGAATCAGATGATTAATTTTGGCACATTAGGCCACATTCCGTCGTCGGCTCAAAAAATAGCACAATCAATTCAAAGGATCTATAGAGATATAGATCCTAACGTCTATAACGAGAGACTTCAGGCAGCAAACCAGCAGAGGACCCAACAGATAGAGATTCCACAGGGATATCATTATGGTGTAGATTACAACACCCTTCACATGATTCCGAATCTAGAGTATCAGGGTACACAGGATTTCAATCCACAAATAGGTCAATAGGTGTAGAGAGATCTAAATTTAAATGTTGATGATTTGTTGCTGAGAGTGACCGAGATGATGAAGAATTAGTTCAGTCTAAAGCCGAAAGGGCAGACCTTCTTGTACAAACGCCCATATCCAGAATGGTACGATTTGGTCGCTCTTCCTTCAAATAACAGGCTTCCAGAGTTTGCTAAGTTCATTGGCCAAGACAGCACGAGCAGAATAGAGCATATCAGTCGGTATCTTACATAATTGGACGAAGCATCCATTGAAGAGGCCCATCGAGTTCATTTCTTCTCCCTGACACTGTTAGGGCCAGCCTTCACTAGGTTTTCATCACTCCTAGTTAATTCCATTGTTAATTGGGCTGACCTAGAGAAGAAGTTTCATACATATTTTTACACTGGGACAGGAGAAAAGAAGATTACCGATTTAACAACTATAAGGCAGAAAACTAATAAATCGGGCACCGAGTTTATTCCGAGAGACCAGAAATTTGTGCTTTTCGTTAAACTTGGCTGATGGTCAGCTAACTACTTTGGTCGTTCAAGGAATGTTGCCAACATGGAAAGAGTAGCTCCTGGGATAAGAATTTGACAACTTGGGTCAATTGGCTCAATAAGTGCTAGTGCTCAATAGCCAATTCTAGAATATGCGCAGGGATACCCGATTCCAAAAAAGTGCCACAATGGCCGAAGCCTATAATTCATATTCCGTCGATGACAGCTATGAAGACGATGAAGAAGAAGAGGTTGCCGTGGCTGAATGGAATTAGGGTAAGAAGATAGTAATGATGCCAAATCCGTGGGGAAGAGGAATCGAAGAGAGCTATGACTTCGACGTCACAAAATCAGACAAGCTCTTTGATTTCTTGCTTGAGAAGCGACAGATCAAGTTGTCCGATAATCATGTTATGTTGCCCCCTGATCAGTTAAAGAATAAGAAGTTCTGCAAGTTCTATAACGCTACTTCTCATTCCGCTAATGAATATAGAGTTTTTTGACAGCATATACAAAGGGCTATTCAGCAAGAAAGGCTCAAGTTCGATACGCCTCAGAAGATGAAAGTTGATGATAATCCTTTCCCAGGATATCAAAACATTATCGATGCTAAATTGCTCAAGGGGAAGACTAAAGTCCTAACATCAGTTAGATCTAAAGAAACTAGAATAGTTGATCCCAAGATGCAAATATCGGCTAATGAGTATAGAGAAATTAGAAGGCGTCGTGATGAGCAAAAGAGCCGATATGAGCACGGGGAAACGTCAAAGGTTGGAGCGACCAAGCCGCGTGTTACATCTTGAATTTTGTTGAATAAATGGCAGCGGCAAAAGGAAAAGGATTATCAACGTTGGCTAGAAGAGCAAGAGTACCAGCGTCAACAGAAAAAGGAGAGGTATGAAATAAAACAAACCGAATCACATTGGAATTGTCCTTTCTTCAGACATTGCTAAAACAAAGGTTTAAAGTTGCCTACCAGGAATAACTATCTAGAGTGCAGCAAACAATATTAGGAGTTTAGGCAATCTCAAACCAACCGCCGGTCTATCCATGCTCAAGACGTGTGTCATCATAATAACATGGATCGGCGCTTAAAAATAAAAGTGTTCATGATCAGCTTAGAAAATGAGTTGTTGACCAAGACTAGGCTGATTATGAAGAAGAAAGCAATGAGAGAGAATATGTTTGGCAGGAAGGCCAATGGTGTCCAAGAGGTCTGATGAGAAGCCAGAAATGAAGAGTGCAACTCCTAAGGAACAGAGAACTGGAACAGGCTCAAGCATCTAGTAGACCTCAAGTATGGCGTGCTAAGTAAACAGCCGATAGGAGACAACCATCAGCTAATATTCAAATAGTTTTTCTATTGCCGTCAGAATTTAGAGCTCTAGTAGATCAAGAAGTTTATTCAGATTTCGATGAATCAGAGTATGAAGAAATAGTTGCCAAGTTGACAGTTATACAGCAGGCTATATTTGATAAACCAGTCAAGCATCGACACTTAAATGCTTTATATGTGAAAGGTTTTGTTGATGAGAAGCCGATGAACAAGTTATTGGTGGATGGAGGTGCTTCTGTCAATCTTATGCCTTACACCACTTTTTGTAAACTTGGCAAGGGACCAGGAGATCTGATTGAGACCGACATGATGCTTAAGGACTTTGGGGGTAATGCGTCTAAGACCCAGGGGGCAATGAACATCGAACTAACAATCGGGAGTAAGTCTCTGCTTACAACGTTCTTCGTCATCGATGGGAAAGGGTCGTATAGTTTACTCCTTGGTCGTGATTGGATTCATGCAAACTATTGTGTACCATCAACCATGCATCAGTGTTTGATTCAATGGCATGGAGATGATGTTGAGCTAGTTCGCGCCGATGAGTCCATGAGTATCGCAATAGCCGATCCAATGTATTGGGAGCTAGAAGACTTTGAGTGTTTTTCTAGCAAGCTGTGGGAAGGAGGCTTCATTAAGATCAGTAATGAAGGCCAATAGCCATTCCAAGCAATCGGCTCTGAGAGTTTGTTTTAGTGGATAGTCATAGCTTCGCGTCTACCATTGGATTGAGGAAGAATAAGCATTGGTCCTGGAGATAGGCTTAGGCCGACATATGTGAGCGCTAAGTCAAATCATAAGTGCAATTCAGAGTTGATAGATCTATTAAAGGAAGTTTTGTTTCGCTTAATGAGATGCTTGGCCTAGATCAATCAGTCGTTTAACCATTGGTCTAAAAAGTTATGATGCAATCTATCAATAACAATCGATGAAAAATATTGGAAGAGATATTATCTTAGCATGTGATTAACACTTGACAGCTGATTCATCTAGTCATCGGCTCTAATAGCTGGTACTAGAAAGGTATCGCCTTCAGTTCAAAATAAACCTGAAGATGTAAGGGCCGATACGATACGTATCACCTATAGAGCAAAAATAAAATGAAGACAATCATGATATATACAAGGATATTGCACTGAGTCATGGTCATGAAAGAATAGAATATTTCATTCATTGGTTTGCCCTAGATAAAAACTAATCAAAGACCTTGTTCACCACATCTTGAGCGGATGTGCTATCCACAATGGCCTCCGCTGCGATGACAAACTCTTCGAGTAGATCCTCAAGTTCCTCAGGGCCATCGCCCATCGGGAAGCCAATCTCCATGGCGTGGAGCTCGTACGCGGTCTAAACTTGCACCGTGGTCAGCGCCACCAACGCGCTATGACAAACACCGTGGAGGGTGATCTCCTGAACATGGGCCGGAATGTCATGGAGGCGAGCGTTGATTAGGGGACCCCGAGCATTGACAGTATCCATGGCCACGTTCGCCGCCAGTTGGAGGGACTGTCATGGCTGGCAATTACAGAAATAGGAGGGCAATCAATATAAAGGCAATGGAAATCAGAATGGAGGCGTTCCTAGAATTCATCTTACCCGCCACCGTGGAGTTAGATTCGGCCAGCCGTGCCCGAGCGGCACTGGCCTCTTCTTCAGAAGCGTAAACGGTAGCTTGAGAGACCCCGAGATAGATCTTAAGCTGGCCGTTCTCCCGAGTCACCTCATAATAACAAATTTGGGCCGCCCTCCACTCTCGAAGGAAACACTGAGTGTCATCACCGTCGTAGGAGTCGGAAGAATCCGACGACAAGGCCGGCGCAGAGGACGCAGCATCAGAGGGCTCATTGGCCCTGGGAAGAGGACGAAGACAATCATCCACAATGACCCTATAGACGAGTCAGAATAGTCCATCATCATGAATAGAAGATGTCGATCTCACCTCATGCGTCGAAGGCGCTGGTTCACCGGCATGTTCTCCTCCGGGATCTCCTCCACCGCATGCTTGCCATGGTTGTCCTCACCGACTATGAAATTGATTGGATCTATAAGAGGAGGAGAAGGCCGCTATAGAGGTTATGAGGGTGGAGAGGTGCAAAGGAATAGGAGCGATTACAAGTGTAGATGTGTTCAAGGCTGAAGCCCTTGGCTAGTATTTGAAGCCACAGAGCGAGGAGGTGGATGCCTCGGGACATGCAAAAGACAACCACAATTAATAGAAGGCGAAGCGCCACCTCACTAATACCAAAGAGAATACGATGTCGGGTGACTAAGGATAGAAGATCGAGGGGTTCTCTTAATAATAAAGGTCGTGTTTTCAGACTTAATTGGATTAAGGTTGGAAGTTTAGAATCAGCTATTTTCAAATCAGCTCTTTAGCCGAAAACAAGAAGTACAATTAGGCGATAGAAAGTATGGTTACCATTGATTCTACACAAGATATATGATACACAAATTACAAGTCTAGAACATCCTAGATTGCTTTCAACACTTCTAGCCTAGATAGCATCAACTTCTACGATTTGTTGCTTATCCTCATCGGCTAATCTAGGAATGCTCTCGAGGCTACTTCGGATGGCTTTGCCATCTCTGACTTTGGCCAGCAGTTCCTATTTCTTTTGTTTAATGGCATCGGGTATTTGAGCCATGGTGGACTTATGACGATCAATGACAGCCTTCATGTTTTCTAGCTCCTTCTCAATGTTATGCACGCCTGACTTCTAGTTGAGACAACTCTGGGTCGATATTGAGGGAGGAGTTCTTCAAATGATCAATCAACTATGTCAGCTCTTTGGCCTCTTACCTGTTGGAGTTCCCCTTGGCCAATAAAGTTTCATGGTCGGACAGATTCCTCTGAGCCTTTTCACCTTCAGGGCCTGATCTTCGAAAAAAGATAAAGGTGACAAGACTCTAGAGAGAACTAGAGATGGATTACCCTTAATAGCCAAGAAGACTCTCTACATTGAATCAGAGTCTTGGACCAAATCGACTATATTCTTCTCAAACATTGACAATATGTCTCTTAACTGATTTCTGGTCTCTTCTGATAAAGCTTCCTTAGAGGAGGTGGCTGATGAGTTGATTCCATCTTCATCAAGATACTCCTCAAGATTGAAAGAGTAGCTCAGGGCTAAAAGATCGAGTGCCTATGTATAAGGAAAACTTGGTTAAGAGGTTTGAATCAATTTATAACAAAATGGATGGTGAAGAAGATACATTACCTTTTCTGTAGTAGCCTCTGTCTGAAGAGGAGGAACAGCTGATGATGCACCAATAATATCTGGTTGAATCGGCTCTAGACTCTCAACATTGACATCTGCAAACATCAGAGAAAATTTTTAGTTCATATTTATTGCAGAGAAATAAATTGAGCATGTGACTTTCCTACCATCAATTGTGTGCTGGATTGGGGAATCAACAGTTTGAACGTCAGCGACGGCAGGATCATTTTCAATGAGGGGACTGTTAGATTCCTGCTCTTGCGTCGGTATTTCCTCAGGAAGTACCTAGCATGGTAAGAAGTCAGATGAGGAATAAAAGTTGAATAGAATCAAGAATTTTTGAGGAAATACTTCGACAACATCAAGGATAAGATGGGAGGACTCACATCCTCTGCCATTTTGAAGCATCTGTTGTTTCAACCAAAATCGGCTCTTCTTGGGGATCGGTTGATGAAGGTCTAGTTGATGCCGAACCAAACGTCTAGGACAATAGCTCCGCACCCAGAACCGATTGAGATGCAATGGTTGATAACTATGAAGGAAGGGGGTCAGCAATTGAATGTCATTTTGAGAAGGAAATGAATTGTTTACCTGAGCAGCTAATGGTCTCGTTCTACGGAGCCTCTTCCCAGTAGTGGTTTTTTGGGTTGTCCCTTGAGCCGCCTTGCGCTTTGAAGATTGACATGTTACAATGGTGGAGGCAGCATGAGTTTTTATCAATTTCTTCAGTGAAGGCGCAACCGATCCCATTCTTGAAACTGGGCATGGTGGCTAGTAATCTATAGGATGCCCCTTCCTATCCAAGCTCAGAGGATGAAATTTAGTGTCCTGAAAAGTTCGATTAGAATAGTTGGTAGAGGAAATTCATCGAGAAGTTTTCTTGAAAAGAAATGGCAAGTTACCTCTCTGTCAGAAGCAAATTCCCCATTCAGAGCTATATACAAAGGGTGAACCAACCCACAGAAAAGATGAGAGTGCCATTCTTGCCACCAGGAGTCAAAGAGAGTGGAAGAGAAGCTGACTCTGATCCAGTCATACAAGCAAAGGGATGGAAGATCTGATCCTAGTTGGAAAACTCTAAAGACTTCTAGTACTTCACTAATATCTTCTCTTGGCCTCAGTATATCCTTGAAGAAAAGTTGAGGAGGCAATTGACCAAGACCAAACTAACGACCTACAAAAGAGGGGTTGTAAAATTTATAGATTAGAAGGTTGCCTAGGAGGAAGGAGCCTATAGCCATTTTGCCATGACCATGATGAAATTTGGCTGGAAGGACACAGAGCTTGATAAAGGAATTGAAGATTGCAACTGCCGTCTCATCTAAATAGTCCGATTCAAATTGAAATTTGAATGGGAAGATCAGCTCATTATTTTCATCCTCATCGTATGCCAGCCAAGTCAAGATGTCTGCATCAAACCCTCTATAAAACTTTTTGAAGAGATGGCCAATATCGATATTAATTGTTATGGCCGATGCAGCCTCACCATAGCTCATGCACTGACGGGTTCTTCCTTCTTCACCTCTATATTCCTCATCAAAGTAGAAGGAAGGGAAACTCAGATTTCTAAGATCAGGTCTTACCATCTTGTGCATATACAGGTTAAGCCACAGTTGTATCAACCACCAGGGGCCATTGATAGTATGGACTGGTTCATTCTTCAATAATTGGGCAGCTACCTGGTACATTAGATGATAAGTAGCTCCTAGCATATACTTTCCAAGAGGGATATCCTTACCTATTGCTAGATGCTTGGCCATGAGTGTATGATTGTAAATCAGACCACAAGATGACCCCACAGAAGATGAATCTCTTTAGCCACATGTTCAGAAAGGCTACATATTCTCTTTCACTGACATTTGATTCGTCTCCAATATGGTTCAGAATGTAACTGGCCCATCATGTGCAGTCTGATATCTTGGCTAATTTCTTGGATCTAGCACTTAGGAAGTCATAAGGCTGCATCGATCCTATTATCCTAAGGCCGGTCAGCATATAAACATCGGCCAAAGTGATAGTCATTGGGCCATGACCAAAAACAAAAGCATTTAGGGTACTGGACTAGAAATAAGATGCAGAAATCAAGAGTGGATCGTTCCTCTCCATTCCAGACAATGAGAGTGTCAAGCATTGACTCAGATCATAAAGCTCCCAATCTCCACCCTTTTTCTCGGATACCCTATGAAACCAATTTCTTCATCCCTGAGGCATTTTGGGCCAGTTTCTGAAGGGAGTTTTGGTGTTCTAGGAGGACGGATCCACTGCAGATTGTTTAAAGGGGATTTGGTTGGTTTCTTGATGGATAAAATCAGATGGATCCGAGTCACCCATAGGCCCAAGAAAATAAACATTGGAAGCAACAACTGATGGAATCAAGATTTCGTTCCTCATCTCCTAGAAATCGGGTAAAATAAATTTGAGAACAGAGGAGCTACAGGGTAGCGACCGGTGCTTTGATAATGGGAACTTGAAAACATACCTCAGGAACGTGGTCGCTGGTCGCCATTATAGCCGAAGCAGATTTGAATCTGAGGAGAACTGCTTGAATAAAATTCAATAGGACCGAAAGCTTGCTAGGGTTAAGACTTTGATGATGGCGGCGTCGACTGTTAAGATTTGCTCGAAAAAGAAGGAAAAAGTAAGAGGGCTGAGTGAGTTGGAAAAGGTACTATTGGAATATTATATAAGACTCAGGCCAGGAAGCCAGGAATCACGCGTATATCTCGAAACAAAATGGTTGTGGCGTGATAAACGGATGGATAAGAATTTTAGAATAAAATCATTTTTATCCCAAAATTGGGGGGATGTGTTTACACCAAAATTTAGAGAAGAACGTGGAAAACTCGAGAATTCCATAATTGTGTCGATCAAGGACTCGATTGTATGAAGGGTCGATATCAGCTGATTTAGAGGAGGCACTGGAATCAGCTCTCTTTGAATGACGTCACCAAATAATGATGATGGGCTACGGTTGGTGTCGGGAGATACAGATTGGACTCTACAAAAAGGGAAAGATTAGGGTCCAAGTTATCTTAAGCTAGGAATGTTCTCTTTTATACCAAAGATTGTATTGAGTCGTGCTTAAATAGGATTCATACGTAGGTTTTGGGTACAAATATTGGACCCTAGCTATTGTAGAAGACACAATCAATCAAATATAAGTTACCTACTTTTTTGGCTCTGGCCACCCCTTAGGAGTAGGAGTAGAGTAGATCTCGGTGAGTTCTTCAGCGAGCAGGGCTGCATTGGTTCGGCCGACCTCTGACTTGTTTATAAGTACCGTCATGGCTTATACTTCTGTTCGTACGGCTACATCGATCCGATCGACCTCCATTGCAACTCTGGTATAAGCTAGTTATCGACTATTGTCTAGTTCAAGTACGGCTGCATCGATCCGGTCGACCTCCACTGCTTGAGCTATATTAAGGTCAAGTTATCATCTCTATCAAAGGGTGATGTCCTTCGGGTAGATTCATTAAGTTACTGATCTTACTGATATTTTCATTGTTATTAGTTTACAACAACATCAATTCGCCCCGTCGAGATCGAATTAAATCGGCATCATATCCTTTAGATCCATCGTTCGTTTGTTACAACACGATTATTATCTACCTTGAACGACGGTTTATGTTTCATTGGTTGTTTTTACTTCGATCTTGATCGTGCATAGTACGCAGTTGAGGCATGAATAATCTTAAAGATGTTTGCTGGCTAGTTGAATCTGGTTTATTGTTCACCATTATGGCTGTAACGATCTGGTCGATCCCCACTGATGGCACTGTAGATTAGGGGATGCTAGTTAGTAGATATGTTCTTGGTTAGGCGTGACCTTAGCTGTTTGCTATGCCTGCATCGGCTAAATAGCCGATTGCCTATGTGTTAACATCTATGGTGTGCGTCCATGATTCTGTTAAGCATGAGTAGATCCGTATGCTTTGAGGGCTTGATTCGTCATCTTTTTCACGGCTGCATCGATCCGGTCGAACCCCATTGTTAGGGATAGCGGGTTAAGTCTGAGGAGTCCACAGGTTTGTTCATGTGAAATAGTCGATTGTTCACACGCTGTAGTCTTTTTCACCTGAATCGACTATTTTAGCCGATTCATTCGAGCCTTCACGTATAGCATGTCTTTTAGAAATCCTATCAAAGTATGGATATGTTTGCGGATTCTTCGGTTTTAGTTTGTCACTATCATCATAGCTGCCATCGATCCGGTCAAACATAACTATTGGTGGTAACAGATTAGATTCAGAGCGTTTGTAGATCCGTTCGTATCAGATAGTCGATTCGTTCGTGTGCTATATCTTTTCCTGATTAGATTCATCGGCTTAATGGTTTACACTTGCAATATCTATCTAGCTGATGATCTTATTTACATATACGTGTATTGTACCTGTCAATATGAAATTAATCGCTACTCAAGCTTTACAGTCCGTAACATCCGATTTCTGTATGGATCGACACATACTGACATGTCCACCTTAAATTACTGATAAACTTTCTCTCCTTGTTAATTATAGGGACAAATTAACTGACACGTCTCGGGAGGAGTACGCAGGATCGATCATCTCTGCGTTAAAGCCAGACGAATCTCCAGCTCCATCGAGCAGACCCTTCTTGCTCGTGTGCCCGGCATGAGAGACACATTTTCGTGCCGACACATTCACAAATAGTTCCACTAGGTCTCCTGATGAATAGTGTTGCTTCTGATGCACAAACAATTCCCTACTTGTGCACAGCACAAGGCATATGAAGGAGTACAACAGTATATAGACTTTGCAACGACCAATACGACCATTTGGTGAAAAAGAGAAAGAAATCCTGGACAAAATAGTGCCTCTGGGCATGCAAGCAAACGATCGTCAGCCTCTAAATTCTGAATGCCCAATTCTCTCCGTCATTCTTCGCAGTTCCCAACATGGCATTCACTGCCATGCTGTCACACCCAATTTTAAGGATAAAATTGAATGCACAAATCTCGTGTGTGCCCAGGGATCAATCACACACACAAGCTGATAAATTACATAAAGTATCATCATGGTGTCTCATACATCAGATTCATAATATAACTTAGTCTTATACATCACAGTGGAAAATAAAAGGTAACTCTCTCACGTGGAACACCATCACAGGGAAGGTCAACTGGTTGACCACAAGCCTAAAAATCCTCCAGGAATTCCTCATACCCGTTGTCATCTGTTACCCATCCGAGATTTTTATCCAAATAAAGAAAATAAACAAGTGTAAGTACATCCCGTACTTAACAAGTTAACATGGGGTTATGAAGCTCAAAAGGTTGACACTGGTTTACTATAGTTAGCATTTTTAGTACGACAAGCTTTTATTATCTGATATTATCAAATTATGCTTAAGCTCCCATTTAATCCCATAAGAACATATATCAGGGTCAAGTGTACCATATATCATCATAGAACATCTTAAATGATCATCAACAAGTAACCAATTATTCTGTGAGTTTTCCGGGCCGCTCGTGACCGTGAGCACGGCTGTTATAACAGTTTGTTATCCTCTGCAGAGGTGGTGCACATTCACCACGAGTCATGATTCCCATATGCCCGGGTTAATTACTCCCATGTCACTGCCAAGGTGAGCGGGCAGGGTACACTATGAAGCCATTTCATAGGTTTCTCTAACAAGTTAGGGCCGCTAGGTTTCCTTAGCAGGCAGATGTAGGAACCCCCCTTTCCTATGGCACATATCCATCACGGCTATACACATAGGAACAGAGGCAGCCCTATACCCAACGTGGTAAGCCCCATTTGTGCCAAAAAGGTAACCTCTAACTAGCTAGAAAAGGTCCTATTACTAAGCTAAAGTCAGAGCCATATGACTCTCCCGGTTGCACTGTTAGTCCCAGCTTTTGCCGACAGATGAGTCCTTATGGAGGGCCGGGAGCAACATGATCAAAAGTCATTTGCACCTTCGCCCTATGGAACAGTTGTTATAAATCATGTTAAACTTTTAGTTCCATAGAATCATTCATCATCATATAGATTATGTTCAGTTAGAGCACTAGCAATCTAACCATATGCAATTACCCCATCGGAGTCAAGGGAACAAGTCATCAAATGTCTAGAATGTCCTTAGGGTTACCAAGATTAGACACATGCACATGAGTGATTAATTAAAGTGAAATAGGACATCAAGGTAGGCCCATGCTATACTTGCCTTGGTTCACAAACTCTTGTTGGTCCTGTTGGTCGTCGAAGAATTCTTGGTCTCCAACGTTCTCCTCACCGTCTGAACGCGACCAACACGACAACATACAACATTCCAAAAGCATTCATGCAAATCAAACATTCCTATCATTAGAACAGTACACCAATAGTATAGAAAACAAGATAAAATGTTTGTGAAAATAATCTACGTCTCGCTACGATCACGTCAACGCGAAGTTCACGAAAAACAGAGCTAAAATGCGAAAGTTATGATTTAAACGGGATTTCCTATAGCAATATATTTAATTAAATCTAACCATGAAATTAAAAAGTTCCAAACTTGACTAACAGTGGTTCTAACATGTAGATTATGGAATTACGAAGCTAATGCGATTTGAACGGATCATTTCGGAGCTAAAACGACGATTTTATAAGCAAAACAGTTTAGATGGCATTTCTATAAATACTGAAAACGTATTTTAGACTAAATCAGTGAACTTTACGCTTTCAAAACGAGAATGCGTAATCGGGGAAATGCGCGTTGGATGGCGGGTTCTATTACTGGAAAAGGGAGGGGCTCTTTAACAATTTGACCCACGAAGGGGTATCAATCACTGGTGGCCGTCGGATTAGAAATGATCGGCCAGAAACGGATCCGGGGAAGAGAGAAGGAGACGCCAGCGGGGAACAGTGCAGCCGCGGTGGCTCTCCATGGCTGGTGGCGTTGGAGCACTCCGATGAGCATGGTACGGGGGCTAGGGTTCACGATTTGAAGAATCGAAGCCACCGGATGAGAGAGGGGGAGCAGGCGAATGCGTCCAGGCCAAAGAGGTGGCCGGAAGGTGCGGCCATGGCGGCGGTCGCCATGGACGGCGGCCGGAGATCCTCGGCACATGCGGCTATGGCGCTAGAAGACACCAAACGCCAAAGAAGAAGGTCGAGGAGAGAGAGGAGAGATGGGGAGGCTCACAGCGGGGAACTCAAGGTTGGAGACGGCTCGGGGAAGATGGGCGACGCGGACGGTGGACGACGGTCGGCGGAGCTCCTTCGTGTGGCGGTTGCGGCCTCCGAGGCATGAGCGTGAGCGAAAAATAGAGCGGGGAGCAGCAGCAGGGGGGACGGCTCGGGCGTGGCTCCGTTTTAAAGAGGCCAGGCACGGGGAGGGGTGCTCCCACGACGCGAGAAGACCGGGCGCGGGCGGCGGTTGCTCTAGGCGCACGCGCGGGCGGTTGCGAGACGCGCGGAGGGAGATTTGGGGGAGGAGATGACAAGCGGGCTCGGTCGATCAGTGGCCGGGGAGAGGGAGGCGCGGCAGTTGCTGTGATGCTGGGCCGCGCAGCTGCTGGGCCGCGTAGAGCTGGGCTAGCGCGGACACCAGGGGAAGGCTGGTCCAGCTGAAGCGGCTGCTCGGGCTGGGCCGAAAATCCAGGAAAAGAGGGGAGGAGAAAGAATTTTTCCTTTTTCTTTTTCCAAACAAATTTTCCAAAAGCATTTTAATTTCAATTTTCAATTCTCTTTGAAATTTTTGATCAATACCAAACATTCACAAATTAATATGCAGCAGCATGTATGCATCACTTGTAGCTAATCTTATATTTGATTTTAGTTTTATAAAAATTATTACTTTCCTATGTTTGAATGCTCACATAAATTGCTTAAATAAATCAATTTGACTATTTTTGAAAATGAAAATTTTCAGGGTGTTACAATTCTACCCCCCTTAAGATGAATCTCGTCCTCGAGATTCGGGTGATTGCTTACTCAAACAGTTGTGGGTAAGGCTTTCTCAGATCCTCTTCTCTTTCCCAAGTAGCTTCATCCTCTGTATACCGATTCTACTGCACCTTGCACGTCTTTATGGTTCGGCTTCTCGTAACTCTTTCGGCAGTTTCCAAGATCTTTATCGGATACTCTTCATAAGTAAGATCTTCTTTAACAGCAAGTTCTTCTAAAGGAATTTGCTCTTCTGGTACCCTCAAACACTTCTTCAATTGGGAAACATGGAACATGTCGTGCACACCTGACAAACTCTCGGGCAGTTCCAACTAATAAGCTACTTCTCCATGTCTCTCTAGGATCTTAAAAGGTCCTATATACCTTGGTGCTAACTTTCCCTTCATATTGAATCTTTTCGCACTTCTCATTGGTGACACCTTCAAGTACACATAATCATCAACTTCGAAAGTCAGCTCTCTTCTGTGAGTATCAGCGTAACTCTTCTGTCGAGACTGAGCCACTCTCAAATTGTCTCTAATCATTCTCACTTGTTCTTCCGCGTCTCTAAGGACATCGGGTCCAAACACTTGAGTTTCTCCAGTCTGATTCCAGAACAAAGGCATTCTACACTTACGCCCATACAGCGCCTCAAAAGGTGCCATCTTGAGACTCTTCTAATAACTGTTGTTATACGAGAACTCTACATATGGTAGACTCTTATCCCAACTATCACCATACTGAAGTGCACAAGCTCTCAACATATCTTCCAAAATCTGATTGATCCTTTTAGTCTGTCCATCAGTTTGCGGGTGGTAAGCAGAACTGAAATTCAACTTTGTCCCCAAAGATCTATGTACTTTATGCTAGAATTGCGATGTAAACTAAGTGCCTCTATCCGACACAATTTTCTTGGGAACACCATGTAAGCACACTATTCTTTCCATGTACAACTCTACTAGTCTTGCACCCGTATAGGTAGTCTTGACTGGTAAAAAGTGGGCAACCTTGGTGAGTCGATCCACTATTACCCATATTGAATCATAGCCTCTTTGAGTGTGGGGCAATCCTACTATAAAATCTATACCAACTTCTTCCCATTTCCATTCAGGAATCTTCATTGGTTGTAATAACCCTGCAGGTCTTTGATGCTCAGCTTTCACTCTTTGACAAGTGTCACACAAAGCCACATATTCTGCCACATCTCTCTTCAAACCATACCACCAATACTTCTCCTTGAGATCCAAATACATCTTGGTACTTCCGGGATGTATAGAATAAGCAGACTCATGGGCCTCTTGCAGAATTGCATCACGGATAGCCTTCACTTCAGGTACACATATCCTTTTTCCAAACCAAAGAGTGCCATTCTCATCCATTCTGAATCCTGGTGCCTTTCCAAGCACTATATTCTCTGCTATCTCCTTAAGTTTTTCATCCTCCAATTGACCTTTACGTATCTCTTGCTCCAATATAGGCTCTATCACCAATTCCATTGCATTAGTGACAAGGCTCAAGTTGAGATACTCCATTTCAGCACACAACTCTACTGACATAGATGTTATCTAAAGTCCATTGGAATAGCTCTTTCTGCTAAGTGCATCCACTACGACGTTTGCCTTTCCCGGGTGATAATGCACTTCCAAATCACAGTCTTTGATCAATTCCAACCAACGACATTGTCTCAGATTCAGATCTGATTGGGTAAAGATATACTTTAAACTCTTATGATCAGTATAGATGTCACTCTTATGTCCAATTAGATAATGTCTCTAGATCTTCAAAGCATGAACCACAGCTGCCAATTCCAAGTCATGAGTAGGATAATTCAACTCATGCTTCCTTAGTTGTCTAGATGCATATGCCACTACTCTTCCTTCTTGCATAAGCACACATCCAAGGCCCAAACGGGATGCATCACAATAAATAGAGAAGTTCTTGTTTAAATCGGGCAAAATTAATACTGGAGCTGTAGTCAGTCTCCTCTTCAGCTCATTAAAGTTTGCCTGGCATTTATCCGACCATACATACTTAGCATTCTTTTCCAACAGAGCTGTCATAGGCTTGGCTAGCTTGGAAAAACCTTCTACGAACCTCCTGTAATATCCAGCTAATCCCAAAAAGCTACGAATCTCACTTACAGTGGTTGGTGGTTTCCAATTCAATACATCTTGCACTTTGCCTAGATCCACTGCTATTCCACCATTGGAGACAAGATGACCCAGAAAAGAGACTTCCTTCAACCAAAACTCACACTTGCTCCGCTTAGCGTACAACTTATGCTCTCTAAGCTTTTGCAAGACCAACCTTATATGTTCAGCATGTTCTTCTTCAATCTTGGAGAATATTAGTATGTCATCTATGAATACCACCACAAATTTATCCAGAAATTCCATGAACACCTTATTCATCAGATACATGAAGTATGCAGGTGCATTGGTCAATCCAAAAGATGTAACGGTGTACTCATATAATCCATACCGTGTAGTGAATGTTGTCTTGGGTATGTCCGAGTTTCAAATCTTAAGCTGTTGATACCCTGAGCGGAGATCAATCTTGGAGAACACATGGGCTCCTCTCAACTGATCAAACAGGTCATCAATCCTAGGCAAAGGGTATTTATTCTTGATTGTAACCTCATTAAGTGAATGGTAATCCACACACATCCGTTGACTACCATCCTTCTTATCCACAAAGATCACAGGTGCCCCTATGGGGAAAAACTGGGGCGTATGAAACCTTTTTCTTGTAACTCTTTTAGTTGTTTCTTAAGCTCTTCTAATTCATTAACTCCCATTCTATATGGACGTTTAGCTATTGGTGCAGTTCCAGGTAATAATTCAATAATGAATTCAATGTCTCGGTCAGGTGGCATACCTGGCAAGTCATCAGGGAAGACATCCGGGAACTCCTCCATGACACGATCTTGTTCATTGGCTTCACCATCTAGCTGATTCACTGTGGCTGTAGGCTAAGCTTGCACTACCACTTCTACACAGATTCTATCTCCATTAAGTGATGTCACAACCATAGATTTCTCCTGACACTGAATCACTGCCAGGTGTTGTTTCATCCAATCCATTCCTAGAATAAGATCAATTCCCGCTGTTCTCAACACAATTGGCTTCACTTTGAAGTCTACCCCCCCTTAAGGAAATGCTAGTTGAGGGGCTCCAATAAGAAGCTGGCATACTACCTCCCGGTGAATTTACTAGTATGGGGTTTTTCATGGCACACAAAGGTATGCTATGCATTCTAACAAAAGCTTGGGAGATAAAAGAATGCGAAGCACCAGAATAAAAAAGTACGGTAGCAGAGATAGAGTTGACGCTGAACGTACCCAACATGACCTCAGGCATCTCCTGAGCTGCATCAGATGACACATAGTTCACCTTTGCAGTGTGAGGTGGTCGGGCGTTGAACTTCTGATTGCCGGTTTGGTTCTGAGGTGCTTGTTGGTTCTGCTTCCTAGGACACTAATGAGCATAGTGACCTACTTCTCCACAGCGATAGCAGGCGTTGGGATTGTTGGGTGCACCACTCTTCACAGGAGCATTGTTGGGCACTCCCTGGCGTGTTGCAGGATTGCTGGTCTGTTGCGGGGGACGCTGATTTCCAAACTGTTGCTGGTAGTGGGGGCATTGCTAGAACTGGTTCCACTGAGGGTACTGACCACGGTTTACTAACCACGGTTTCCCTGGTGAGTTGGTCCTTGATTCCTCTGCTGAAAACCTTGCTGGGGATAAGCACGTGGGTGAGTGTTGCTTCCAGAAGCTTGCCCTTGTAGCCTCATCTTCTTAGCTTCCATCTCCTTGCGCATATCGTCAATCACGATAGTGCGATTCACCAATGACTGGAAGTTAGGGTAAGTATTAGACATCAGCTAGAGCTGTAGTCCATCATAGAGTCCCTTGAGGAAATGGCATTGCTTATACTTGTCATCCGCTACATCACTTGGAGCATAGCGTGATAGTTGTGCGAACTTGTCCTGATACTCCGCCACAGTCATGGATCCTTGCTTGAGGGACCTGAATTCTTCTTGCTTCAGTTCCACGAGTCCATCAGGGATATGATAAGATCGGAAATTGTCCTTGAATTCCTGTCAGGTGATAGCAGGAGCATTGTTGGGACATCCAAACTGGAATGATTCCCACCAATCCTGAGCAGCTCCTTGGAGTTGCCTAGAAGCGTACAACACCTTCTCAAGATCGTTGCATTGTGCTATGTTCAATTGTTTCTCCACAGCACGTAACCAATCATCTGTCTCCATAGGGTCTGAGGCATGGGTGAACACCGGTGGACGACCTTTCATAAACTCTCCATGCTTATCTCTAACCTGAATAGGTGGTGGTCCTCTTGCAGGTTCATTGTCCAAGCGCCGCATCATAGCTTGCATCAGCTGCGCTTGCATTTCCAATATTTGTTCCATGGTCACAGGTGGCGGTGGTGGTGGATTTATGAGGGCATCACATCCACGACCACGGCCTCTACCTCTTCCTCCTCTTGCGGCCATCTGTTTTCCAATAAATGTGCAAAATTTAGAGATTTTCCAAATTATAGAGAGCTTACAAAAGATAAGAAACAATGCTGAGAATTTTCTGGACAAGATTCAAATTCAACAGTTCAGTAAAACTGTTATATCTCGAGTTTCAGAGATCCAAAAGAGGTGCACCAAGATTCGTTAGAAATCTTAGGAGATCAGCTACAACTTTTATTTAGATCACTTTTACAGATTCTGACACACACATGGTCAAAAGTAGAGCTAAACCGAATCTGTTCTGGGTTCCAGACAGCGTAGGAACATCAACTTGTGTCAGCTAGATCTCACAAACCTGAACAGCTATTGACGTGATTCCAGAGACATTTGAGAGATACAGAGGTCTAGTTATCTCCACAAAAATTTCAGAATTTTTGACAGCCCAGATTTCGAGATACCAGATAAAGAACACAGGCTGCTCCAGAAATCAGCACAGCAGAGATAAGATAAAGCGAAACATCTGCATTAAGATTTCATTCTAAACTTAAGGTTCCAATCTAATGAAGTTGTGGACATGCCCACAAACTTCCATCAATCAAACAAATACCAAATCAACCAAGTTCACAAATTAAACATCTAATCATCCAAGTTCACAAGACCAAACAAGACTAAATATGAAACACGAACTAACGACGTGGTAATCTAGATCAAGGCACCTAACACCTATGGAGCGGTGTCAATCATGGTGAAGGACCGGCGCTTCTTCTTGTAGATGGATGGCTGCCCAAGTTGAACTCGAAGTTCATCCACTTGCTTCTGGAGACGTCTCTCAGCCCTCTGGGATGCACGCAGTTCTCCTTTGACTTCCTCATCAACCCCCTGCATAGCGTGGACATGGTGCACCATTGCTTCCAGAGTTGGGTCACTCTCAGGTGGAGCCAAAACCTGCCAAACACCCTCATGATCATTGCGAGGAAGGAACCTGAAGCGATCCTCCCTCATGGCCTCAAAGCGACGACCATGGTAGTGGATGTAGGCGTTCTGTGCTGCATCCTCCATGCCATCCATGGCATGGGCTCTCCTGGCAGGGGCACGGTGGACAGTCTCCACCTCATGTCCATTCTTGATGTCGTTCTAGGCGGTGACCACCAGCTCTACCTTCTAGAAGGTAGCCTCCAATGGATGCTGGTACTCGGCACAGTGGTAGCTGATGGAGGCGTGCAAGTCGAGGTAGTAGTTGTCCAGCACATGAGTGAGGAGGGTGTGGTAGTAGGCTATCTCTGGGGTTGGCTTGAAGTAGTACTTGCACTTCCAGCCTATCTCCTCATCCACCACAGGGACAGCTAGGGATGGTGCAGGTGTAGGGGAAGTAGTCGTCGACTCCTCAGGTGAAGCTACGACAAGATAGACTGGTGCGGCAGCTGGTGTAGGAGCAGGTGCAGGCATCAGGGTAGCCATCTCCTCATTGTCGGAGATGTTCACAATCTCCTTCTCCGCCTATGGAGCACGTGGGGTGAATAGGGCACGATAGCCAGTAGTGCTGAGCCGAGCAGTCTTCGGGTTATGAGACATCTATAGATTTATAGTGAGATAGAATTAGAATCAACAATTTTATATAATAGATTAAGGTATGAAAGCATAAATGTTTTAATAAAATAACAAGAATAAGACAGTAAGCAAGAAACCAGAGGAGCAAAGATGCTAAACGACCGTTTTCTAACTAGGCTTGCGTCCTACAGTCAACACGGCTCTGATACCAATTTGTCACACCCAATTTTAAGGATAAAATTGAATGCACAAAACTCGTGTGTGCCCAGGGATCAATCACACACATAAGCTGACAAATTATATAAAGTATCATCACGGTGTCTCATACATCAGATTCATAATATAACTTAGTCTTATACATCACAACGGAAAATAAAAGGTAACTCTCTCACGTGGAACACCATCACAGGGAAGGTCAACTGGTTGACCACAAGCCTAAAAATCCTCCAGAAATTCCTCATACCCGTTGTCTCATGTTACCCATCCGAGATTTTTATCCAAATAAAGAAAATAAACAAGTGTAAGTACATCCCGTACTTAACAAGTTAACATAGGGTTATGAAGCTCAAAAGGTTGACACTAGTTTACTACAGTTAGCATTTTTAGTACGACAAGCTTTTATTATATGATATTATCAAATTATGCTTAAGTTCCCATTTAATCCCATAAGAACATATATCAGGGTCAAGTGTACCATATATCATCATAGAACATCTTAAATGATCATCAACAAGTAACCAATTATTCTGTGAGTTTTCTGGGCCGCTCGTGACCGTGAGCATGGCTGTTATAACAGTTTGTTACCCTCTGCAGAGGTGGTGCACATTCACCGCGAGTCGTGATTCCCATATGTCCGGGTTAATTACTCCCATGTCACTGCCAAGGTGAGCGGGCAGGGTACACTATGAAGCCATTTCATAGGTTTCTCTAACAAGTTAGGGCCACTAGGTTTCCTTAGCAGGCAGATGTAGGAACCCCCCTTTCCTATGGCACATATCCATCGCGGCTATACACATAGTAACAGAGGCAGCCCTATACCCAACGTGGCAAGCCCCATTTGCGCCAAAAAGGTAACCTCTAACTAGCTAGAAAAGGTCCTATTACTGAGCTAAAGTTAGAGCCATATGACTCTCCCGGTTGCACTATCAGTCCCAGCTTTTGCCGATAGATGAGTCCTTATGGAGGGCTAGGAGCAACATGATCAAAAGTCATTTGCACCTTCACCCTATGGAACAGTTGTTATAAATCATGTTAAACTTTTAATTCCATAGAATCATTCATCATCATATAGATTATGTTCAGTTAGAGCACTAGTAATCTACCCATATGCAATTACCCCACAGGAGTCAAGGGAACAAGTCATCAAATATCTAGAATGTCCTTAGGGTTATCAAGATTAGACACATGCACATGAGTGATTAATTAAAGTGAAATAGGACATCAAGGTAGGCCCATGCTATACTTGCCTTAGTTCACAAACTCTTATTGGTCCTGCTGGTCGTCGAAGAATTCTTGGTCTCCAACGTTCTCCTCACCGTCTGAACGCCACCAACACGGCAGCATACAACATTCCAAAAGCATTCATGCAAAGCAAACATTCCTATCATTATAACAGTACACCAACAATATAGAAAATAAGATAAAATGTTTGTGAAAATAATCTACGTCTCGCTACGATCACGTCAACGCGAAGTTCACGAAAAACAGAGCTATAATACAAAAGTTATGATTTAAACGAGATTTCCTATAGCAATATATTTAATTAAATCTAACCATGAAATTAAAAAGTTCCAAACTTGACTAATAGTGGTTCTAACATGTAGATTATGGAATTACGAAGCTAACGCGATTTGAACGGATCAATTCGGAGCTAAAACGACGATTTTATAAGCAAAACAGTTCAAATGGCATTTCTATAAATACTGAAAACGTATTTTAGACTAAATCAGTGAACTTTGCGCTTTCAAAATGAGAATGCGTAATCGGGGAAATGCGCGTTGGATGGTGGGTTCTATTACTGGAAAAGGGAGGGGCTCTTTAACAATTTGACCCACGAAGGTGTCTCAGTCACTGGTGGCCGTTGGATAAGAAATGATCGGCCAGAAACGGATCCGAGGAAGAGAGAAGGAGATGCCGGCGGGGAACAGTGCAGCCACGGTGGCTCTCCATGGCCGGCGGCGTTGGAGCACTCCGGCGAGCATGGTACGGAGGCTAGGGTTCATGATTTGAAGAATCGAAGCCACCGGATGAGAGAGGGGGAGCAGGCGAACGCGTCCAGGCCAAAGAGGTGGCCAGAGGGTGCGGCCGTGGCGGCGGTCGCCATGGACGGCGGCCGGAGATCCTCGACGCATGCGGCTACGGCACTAGAAGCCACCAAACGCCAAAGAAGAAGGTCGGGGAGAGAGAGGAGAGCATGGGGAGGCTCATAGCGGGGAACTTGGGGTCAGAGACGGCTCGGGGAAGACGGGCGACGCGGACGGCGGTCAGCGGAGCTCCTCCATGCGGTGGTTGCGGCCTCCGAGGCATGAGCACGAGCGAAAAATAGAGCGGGGAGCGGCAGTAGGGGGGACGGCTCGGGCGTGGCTCCGTTTTAAAGAGGTCAGGCGCGGGGAGGGGCGCTCCCACGATGCGAGAAGACCGGGCGCGGGCGGCGGTTGCTCCAGGCGCACGCGCGGGCGGTTGCGAGACGCGCGGAGGGAGGTGGGGGGAGGAGCTGACAAGCGGGCCCGGTCGGTCAGCGGCCGGGGAGAGGGAGGCGCGGCAGTTGCTACAATGCTGGGCCAGCAGCGGTGCTGGGCCGCGCAGGTGCTGGGCCGCGCAGAGCTGGGCTAGCGCGGACGCCAGGGGAAGGCTGGTCCGGCTGACATGGCTGCTCGGGCTAGGCCGAAAATCCAGGAAGAGAGGGGAGGAGAAAGAATTTTTCCTTTTTCTTTTTCCAAACAAATTTTCCAAAAGCATTTTAATTTCAATTTTCAATTCTCTTTGAAATGTTTGATCAATACCAAACATTCACAAATTAATATGCAGCAGCATGTATGCATCACTTGTAGCTAATCTTATATTTGATTTTAGTTTTATAAAAATTATTACTTTCCTATGTTTGAATGCTCACATAAATTGCTTAAATAAATCAATTTGACTATTTTTGAAAATGAAATTTTTTAGGGTGTTACACATGCCATGCATAGCCTCAACCCCTCTCGAGTCTGATCGATGCCTGCTGCTGCATCAAATCAAATGAAATCATATAACTACTCCTATCATGCAGTGCATTGCATTGCAGTGGCTGTCCATTTCATTCCAGCATTCATATTACACATCCAAGTCTGTATTTTTCTCTGGATAGGTAATGGAGAGACCGGCCTGTGTCCTGCACTACTAGAAACTCGAATATTTCTATGGGTGATTATTTTTTCTGTGCGTTTTTCTCAGAACACACAGAAAATTTGTAATTTTTCTATCGGTATCAAAAAATACCCACAGAAATATCAAAAAACCGACAGAATAATTGAGTTATTTTTCTATGCGTGACAATACACACAGAAAAACAATATATACCCACAGAGAAATAGCAATTATACTGTGGGGTTTTCTTTAACTCACAGAAAAAAATGACACAAGCACGTGAATGGATTCGTCGCGCCCTATTTTCGTCATTGGCGCCGGCCTTCGCGCGGTATAGAATAGAAAAGAGAGTGAAAAAAAAACAAAAAACAGCCTAAAAGTAAATCCTCCCGTGGCCGCCACCCCAACCCTATCCCAAACGCGCCGCCAGAGGCCGAACTCCGCAAGTCCGCCGCTCCCGTAGTCCCGTCGCTCCCGGCTCCAAGTCCGCCGCTCGCCGCACAAGACCACCCCCATCTGCACATTCGCCGCTCGCCGCCCGCCGCTAGGCACCCTAGCTCCATGGCCGCCGCTCGCTGCCCTAGGTCCGCTGTCGCCTAGATCTGCTTCCAGCCCACCGACGGCCGTAGCCACCAGCCCGTCGGTGGCCGTAGCCCCTCTGGTGCGTGGCCCTCCTCCTCGACCACTCCGATGCCCCAGCGCCTTCCAGCGAGCTCCACCGCATCACCGGCGGTGGCGGCGAAGAGTGGGAGGCTGAGTCCGTAGGCGGCGGAGGAGGAGGTGAGCCGGAGCCGAGCCGAGTCGTGTCGAGGCGATGGGGCAGCAGTCGCTGATCTACGCGTTCGTGGCGCGGGGCACCGTGGTGCTGGCCGAGTACACCGAGTTCACCGGCAACTTCACCACCATCGCCGCCCAGTGCCTGCAGAAGCTCCCCGCCAGCAACAACAAGTTCACCTACAACTGCGACAGCCACGCCTTCAACTACCTCGTCGAGGACGGATTCAGTGAGTAGCTTGCTTTCCCTCCCCCTCCCCGTCCGTCGCTCGCCCCGGTCCACCCTGTTCCGCGCGGATCTGCGCCGTCGTGGGCTCGAATCGGGGCTCACCTCGCTTAGATCTCGCGGGGCTCGCCTCCATCCACCGCCTAGTGGGGGTGGGGTCTCAGGCTCGGTCGTCTCGTGGTGGTGTGGGGTTAGATTCGACGGTTGCTTTGAGGCTAATCTGAGTGGAGCGAGCTGTTGCTTGACGCTCATCAATCGGAGCTGCTGTTTGGACTCCACTTTGAGTTGAGATGAGATGTGCTTTGGGGAGGGTCGGGAGTTGCCAATTCTATTGGTGTTAGTTGATGCCGTGGCCATGTAGCTCAATTTTGCTTTCATTTGGTACAATTTTATCACATAAGAGGTTGTGGCATATTATAGTATTATGCGTATGCGATAATGAATGTTGTAATATCAAGTTCTTAGTGCCTGATATGAGTTAGGCATCCATTTCAGTATATTGTGTTGTTCTAGAGCAAATATACCAAGTTATTGTGCAAAAGAAGTATGCTGCAAGTACCACTGTATGATTACATAATGGCGAGTTTGCATTGCCATTGTGACTTGTGAGTTAGCCAGTTAGTAGGTGCTAATCTTTAGAATACTTTGATTAGCAGTGTTTCTGTACGTATTGGACAGCCGCAATATGGCTGCGCTAATATAGAAGATCCATTATTTCCTTTTCTTGAAGTCATCTTTGGTTGACCTGAAGCAAATATAACTATTTCTTTCTTAGTTATCTATCCCTTGTGAAAGTTCTTAGGTTAACATGAAACATCGGTTAATATGTTTGTGCTTTGATGCTTACTTTATCAATCAACCAATGCTCTAGAACATGTTGATGATAAATATTGTTTGCTTTTTTACAGCGTATTGTGTAGTTGCTGTTGAATCAGTCGGGCGACAAATCCCCTTTGTTGCAGCGAACAGCTTGAACAGGGAGTTTGGGTGTGTCCCCTTTGTTCTTTTTACACAACAGTCAATCAACCATTTGGATCTCTTGACTTTCTTGACTAACATCTATTTGTTTTTACCATTAATAAAGATCAAAGCTTAAAGAGCACATGCAGTCAATCAGTCAGAATGGTTGTCGATGGATTTGTGGACACAATGTATATCCTCATTCATTTGCCCTATGCGTTCTAATGCTTACATTATAATGCAATTGTTATTCCAGTATCATGACTGAGTTTTGACGTTTCAGGGATGATAATTTGGCTGATACAGTTGTTATTGATAAAATTAATATATTCCGTGCTGACAGAGTATTTAAGGTATTCTGTTTGTCTCATGATTGTCTTTTTTATGAATTCAAAATCTGCAAAGGATAATGGATTTGTCTAGCCCCCATGTTTTCTTTGAGGTCACTGTCTACTTGTCTAGTCCCTAGCTGCTGCGATGCCTTTATCTTTGTTGGTATGGATCAGGGTTCCAAATACCAGCAGGACTGGAGAATGCAGTTATTGAGTTGTGAAAGTGGTAACATATGATAATACTGTTAATACCGGGTTTCAGATCCCAGCTTGCAAGAAGAAAAAAAACCGTGCTGTGCTTCACCCAAAAAATAGTGGCATCGTGTGGACCTGTGGCAACCTTGCTGCTGTTCCTAGGCGTAGTGGCCCCAAAAACCGTGCTGTTCCTGGGCAGTAGCCACAAAGCACAGAAACGCATGGTATGTATGTGACATGTGTGCTGAAAATTTCTTCTTGTTGCTGCTGGGTCTGATTAACTTGTTACATGCATAACAAAATGGACATTTTGTAGCCAATCAGTAGGCACAAAGCACAGAAACTAGGTCTGATTGAAACTTGTTGCTGCTGGGTCTGGTCAAACTGGGTTTCTAACTAGTGCAAACTGAGTTCTAACTGGTTCAAGATCTGGTTGGAACCTGTTGCAACTAGGTCTAGTTTTAATTCTGACTTGTACAAATTTTTGTGCTTGCAGAACCCCATCATTTGCGGATCAGTTAATAGAAGCTGACAATGGTCTTGGCGAAGTAATGAAACCACCTGAGAAATCTTTCTGGGCTAAATATGTGAGTAACTGCACTAAATATCTTCTGTACTTTGTTCAATATCTTCGTGTTTGTGTGTGTGTATACATGTTCCTTCAGTCTGACTTGTTTGTTTTGCAGTGGATGTACATCATTCCGCTTGGTCTTATTGTCATGAATGCTGTTACGACAGTGGCCAACATACCAGAGGAAGTTGCAGGGCAGGGCCAACCTGGAGCAGAACGGGCACCTGCTGCTGCTGCCGGGAGGAGAAGATGATGGCTGCCTCTATGTTTTCCCATACCGTAGGTATTATCATCTGTTTAACTATCGTCACATTGTTTTCTGTTTTTTTGGATATGGTGTCAATATTACCTTGACTGCATCATCTGTGGTACTGCATGATGATGCCATCTTTTGCTTGTGTTGAAACATGTAGCGTATGCGTGTCCAAGATGAATTGATGTGGTTCCTATACATCTATAGCCATTTTTGGTCACTAGTTTGTCATTGGAGACCATAAACTTTAGGACCTGAAGCCTGCCCACACATCATTTGCAGTGATGACTTCATACTTGATGCTGTAGCAAAAACACTTACTAATTTCAGCTGTTGAATTTCATAATTCATGCTTTCATTCCTTGTTCATGCTGAGAATTTATTCTTTGTTTTAGTAAATAAATTATTAGTTTTTGGAATGATGAGCTTGCTTCTAGCTTCTATCTAATTTGAAGCCTTGTGACTTTCAGATTCATGGGTAATGGTAGGAGATTGAACCTGTCTACCTGGCCAGAAGAACTGGAGCTGTACTTACACGACTCATACAATAGTGTGCGCTGATGGGCTTTCTTTCTTTTCCCTGGCTGTATTGAGCTGCTCTGTTATAGCAGAATCGCCTTCAATGGTGTGCTTAAACACATTTGTTGGTGAGAAACTGCGATCAATCTTTAACACAGTTCGATTATATGTTTTGATATTAAGTAGTTTGATATATGAAATTTGAATGCTGGATGCATTGTTAGACCACCCTTATTTTGTGCGTTAACCGAGACCGACAGGAAAATAATTTTTCTATCGGGCTTTTTCTTTTTTCTGTGGGGATTAATGCACACATTTACATTTAATCTGGGCTAAGGTAATTTTTCTGTGCGTGTAACACTCACAGAAAAATCATTTTTCTATCGGGCTATTCTTTTTTCTGTGAGGATTAACGCACACAACATTTAAATTTAATCTGGGCTAACGCAATTTTTCTGTGTGTGTAACACCCACAGAAAAATTATTTCTGACGGCGAACACACAGAACAATTGAATTTTTCTGTCGTTATATTTCCGTGGGTATTTTTCTGAGGGTACACCGTCAGAAAAATATTTTTCTGACAGTATTCGCATTTTTCTGTGTGTTTTCGCACACACAGAAAAAAAGCGAGATTCCAGTAGTGCCGGTTCTAAGGGACACGTATATTTAAGTTGATGAGAAGGATGGATAAGGCTATCTTCAACAACAACATCCAAAATACAAGACCCATTTATCTTTTAGATAGCGCTATAGACAAAAGGTTCAATACCTATTCGGCATCTTCTCTAACAACAAGAGATCTGTTCGGCTGGTATTAAAACCGACTGAACATGTTTTATTGTGAGAGAAAAATATTGTAGATTCTAGCTGATAAGCCGGCTGATAAGTTCAAGCGAATAGACCCGACCTAAAAGAGAATCATTTCTGCAAATAGATTTTCAGGAGAGAGGATGCCCATATTTGGGTTGTGCCTCTTAGACAACCCAAAATATGTCTTCCGTATAGGTACTCTGTTGGAGGCTGATTTTGTGTCTCTTGCTACCTATTTTGAGTTTGATGCTCATATAGGTTCCTTCTTGTTGGAGACAGTCTAAGAGATGGTACTACAGTCATATGGGGAACTAGCCTGTGTCCTGGTTCTATGGGACACATATATTTAAGTTGCTGAGAAGGATAGATAAGGCTATCTTCAACAACAACCAAAATATAAGATTATTTGTCCTTTGGGTAGCGCTACAGGCAAAAGGTTTAATACATATTCGGCATCTTCTCCAACAACAAAACCCAAAAGAGAATCCTTTCTGCAAATGAGTTTCCAAGAGAGAGGATGCCCATATTTGGGTTGTGTCTCTCAGGAAACCTAAAATAGGTCTCCCGTATAGTTATTCTGTTGGAGGTTGATTTTGGATCTCTGCTACCCATTTTGGATTTGAGTGCCCATATAGGTTCATTGTTGGAAACAGTCTAAGAGATGGTACTACGGTCATATGGGGGACAGCATGAATTGAAAGCTTAAGGAGTGTTATTATTGACAAAGGCCCCGTTCGGCTTACCCCATATTCGGCTTATTCGGCTTATTTTTTCAGCCGTAATAGTGTTTCTCTCACAATAATTCAGGCAGAAAAGTATTTTTCAGTCGGTTTCAGTCAAGATTCAGCAAGCCGAATGGGGCCGAAACCTAAAAGGACCACGGAGCCTTTATTGGCATAAATGTTGATGTTGTGTTCTCATAATTCTGCTATCATCATGCATGGCAACATTGGCAAAAGTAATTGAATAATAATAGTTTTTCAAGCCATTTGCCCTGTTCGCTTGGCTTATAAGCAGTACTTTTTCAGCCAACAAACAGTATTTTTTCTCACAACAAATCAGTCAACAGTACTTTCAGCCATGGCTTATCAGATCACTTGTGATGATTAATCCGCAATATTGTAATCTAGGGGTACTTAGAAACCATTGAATTTTAAACAAGCACCATCCAATGGGACCAAGCCTGATACGCCTGGTAACATCACTTGACACCTGACAGAATATGTTATCGCCTTCGCCAAAGGAATGGACCAGGAAATTTCTGGCTGCAGTAGGTTTGTTTTCCAGAGTCCCTTGGCACTTCAGTTTATTAACATGCACAAATACTCCGTACTCGGCGTCCTCTTGATATCTTGAAATAAGTTTACATGATGAATGCTCGAGAATCTGAGATGATGTTAGTGCAGAAACGATTGAAGATCTGCTCAAGGAATCGTCCCTGCATTTGGAACTTCCAATACCTACCAGGGTAGTACAATACAAGATGAAATCGGCAGCAGTATATTTTGTAATGAGCTTTTCTTTCAAGGTGTTCCATGTAACCTGTAACTTATCAGCAAAGTCCGATTATCTGTGACAGAAAACTCTTTGAAGGGCATTTTCTTTCTTTCTTTTTGATCAACTTTTGAAGGGCATTTTCAAATGCCAAGTATATGACCAGGTGACAAAAAAAAACAAACAAAAATAATAAGGAATAGGTCTAATTTCCTACCTTGCCCGCTATATTCAGCCTGCTTAAACGTACCCAGTAAGGCCCAGCAATATTAGCATGGGCCTATGCAGGGCTCATGTTTCAGTGGGCCTGCAAACACTGAACTAGCTTCCATGAAAAAATAGCCCAGCACAAGCAAATTTATTTTCTTTTGTTTTTCTTCGCTAAGAAGAGTCAAACAATGATTCAGGCAACAGGTTTACAGCACGAGGCAATCCGGGATGATCCGTACCTGAGCCAGAACAGTGACGTCAGCGCAACGCCACGCAGAATAGAACAAGGTTGTTGTTGCTGGCTTAAACTGAAGAAGAGTACTCGAGATTCCTTTGGGTGTTATGTGTGTTATTATTCTTAATCTCCTTTTTATGTTTTTTCCGTGATCGTATAATGTTGTCTTTTGCCTAATTTGCATTATAACAAACTTGTTACGTCTGCTATGCGTTTTCAAGATCCACTAAGCAACAACAGGTTGCAGAGAACAAGAAATGTTCTCTTGTTGAACTGCATCCTGGAACTATGCCAACAAGAGCCGCTGCGACGCGACCCTGAGCGAGTCCTGACGGCGTCGGCGTCGACGCCAGCCATGGCGGCGCCTCAGTCCTCCACCGATTCGCTGGTTCCGCCCCTCCGCCGCCTCGTCTTCGACCGCCGCTACGGCTGGATGTAAGAGACACACACACGACCCCCAGCCAGCTCCCCCATCTCTGTCTCGCTCGCTCGCTCGCCGCCGAGATCCTGTTTCCGTGTGCTCTGACGCTCCCTCCCTCCCCTTCCCTCCCGCAGCTTCGACGAGTGGACGGACCCCGCCGACCAAGCCCTCTCCGGCGGCCGCGGAATGTTAGTGCTTCCACTCCCGCGTTCCGTGGATGCTGGATTTCCTCAGACAGAGTTCCTTCTTTTTCCCAATTTTCCCAGCCTCAACTCTCGTTCATACCTGCACTGTTGCTTCTCAGGTTCTGTGCGGTGACGACGGCACGGTCGCTGGTGAACGCTGGGGCGTCCTCGGTAATCTCCTTGCTGGCAAGTTAGGATATGTGCTCAATTTTTTCATCTTCGCTGGATTAGATAGTTGGGAAAAGGGGGCTGCTAGGATGCATTGGAGAAATCTAGGCAATAATAAAGTGCCATGCTTGCATCACTTTGTTCTTTTTACGGATTTGCAGTGACAATACAAGCTCAGGTATTCTGAGTTCTGAATTCTACCATGGATTTATCATTACTCCCCAGATTCATGGGCGGTGCCAGGGGTATGCACCTGTATGCCATGGAATACCCATGTTTTGGGAACAAAAACAAATACATATACAAATGTATAATGGTATAGCATGTTGGTATACTGGATGTTGCAAATATGGCCCACAAGCCCAATAGAACAACTAGCAGTAGCAGCCCACAAAGTCATAGACTCCAGAAAAACCCATTGACATCTCCCGACGCTCTGTGCTTCCGTCGCTCGCATCGAGCCATCGACCGGAAGCAGCCGGCGGCACAAACTGACGGCACGGCAGCACCTCTCTGGCTCTCTCCCTCAGCCCCCCTCGCCTCTCCTAGCTCTGCTCAACTGCGCCTATCCGGCCCCAGCGGCCGGTGTCGAAGCCAGCCAGGAAAGGAGCATGCGGTGGCCTGCAGCAGAGGAGCATCTCCCCTTCGGGCTCTGACTGATCAACCCTCCCCTCTGTCCCCATCCCAGCTTTGGCTTGAAGAAATGTGAATAAAGATTTTGTTTTCTATTTTTTTTGCATTGTATTTGTAATTAGATGAAGAAGAAGGGTGCCAGCATATTTGCACTTTGCTTATTACTGTGGCATATTGTACTTTGCTTATTACTCATATTTGCATTGGAATTTTTTTTTAACATGGAATACCCTGATGTGAAATCCTGGCTCCGCCACTGATTCACTGTGCTTCCACAACATCAGTTTATGGTCACATCTTTAACGTTTGGGGTTTATTACAAGTACAAGCTGGGCAACATCATCGGCACATGATTTAATTCTGGGAATTTGTTTGTTGGGTGGAGATTTCTAGATTGCAAAATTAGGATGAGGCAACCAATTTGAGGTCTAATATGAGATATATGTTTTTTTTTCTGAAAGTTATTCATCAGAGAATTTTTGTTCATATTATTGGCATTTATCTTTTCCTAACTTTAGGATAACATTCTGAAAAATATGAACAGTTCTATTCTGAGATCATTGATCTGTTCTGAACCTTTACTTACCTTAGATGAATTATTACTGTGGTGGATTGTTAATCTTTGAAAACTGCTAAATGTGTATTGGACTACTAGTACCACACTGTAACTTAAGTGCCCTATTGATTTCCTCCGAAATGTGATACATTGATCTCCTAAATAGAAGTACTAGGGAGCATTTTCTTTGAGGACTTAACTCTGGACTCTGTTCCTATTCAACTGTTCATGTTTTAGCAATTTATATTTGGTGGGTGTTCATATGGTAGATATGAAGCCATGCATATCCATGAGTTTATCTGAACTTACCAGTTGAACTGAATATGATCCACTTTTACATCGAATACTCAATTGTGCTTGTAGATTAGTGATGTCAGTCAATAATGCCTATAGATGATGTCATCCTTGTATTTTTCCTTTATTCCAATTGATGATTATATCCACTCTAGTACTACACATCTGTTATTATGGTTACTTGAATACATCAAGCATGCTGGTTATCTCCTAATCATAAAGAGAGAAATGGAAAAACCTTTGATTTGGCTATATTAATAGAACATCATCCTCATATCTAACAACTCGTTTGTTCCATCACAGATTAACTATGCTGACAGTTCAATCAGCAGAGTTCTTCAACACCCCAAAAGACTGCCTCTACCAGCATATATGTCTAGCCTAGCATTCCGCAAGAAGCAGCAAGCCTGGTTTCGTGAACTTGAATGCTCTGGAGTCGTAGCTGATCTTAAGTTAATACACTGTTGTACTCATTCTGTACTGGAATGTACAGCAACTGATTGCCTCTGTTTAACAAAGAAGCATGGTCACCTGTAAGCAATGTAACAGAAAATTATAAGACACTTGTCCTTAGAAAAAGCTAATTTGTTATCTATATCTTGTTTCTACTCTAATGCGGCAAATGATGACGCAGTTATTTACTGGGGTGCTAGTCATGAACTCATGACAGTACTGAATGACAAGGACCATTACACTTTTCAAGCTGAATCCATGTAGGAAATGAAAAGGATAGTGCCCAACTCATGCTGACTTTTATAATGTTCTTACACTTACCGAATAGAATTTTAATTATATCATTTTTACAGAGGGATTAGAGTCTTAAAAAGCTGCCACTTACATTTTTTTTTTGAAGTTATAATGTATAGAAACCCATTTTCAGAATAATGGCATTAGATTTATCTTGTGAAATACTGTCATTGATATATGGATGTTTGTCTGTGGACAAATAATCACTTTGCATATTTTGATTGAAATAAAAATCCAGCATTCAGGGTGATCAAAATGAAACGAAGTCCCTCGGCTCTTGGCAACTTGGCTTCTCATCGCAAGTCTACGAGTGCCTTCACTTGATTACCTAATGACATCCGTGACTCTCATAGCTCAGGGTAGCCCTGGACCAGGCCTGGTTGTTAGTTAGAGGCCCACCGATCATGGCATTGTGTGGCTGTGAAGCCCCTTAAGATTTGGTCCATTGACCAAACATTCTCCCCCTTGATCGAATGGCTTAATATATAAGTTCAGTCTTAGCATCATTAGCCCACAGTAGAAAAGCATATGGAGGTAATATGTTACAACGGTGTCGGCGTTGTAACCCCGGGGTGTCTCAAGGCACCGACTGGTTGGCGGGCCACGTGGCCCATAACAAATCAGCTAGCGAAGGCCCGAACGACTGAGGCCCAGCTGAGCCAATCGAATCAGGCCAGACGCCAAGGCCAGTATCAGCCACGACCCCTTCCTTCTGTCTCAGCCACATAACGAGCAGAAGACTCACGACCTCCTCCGCCGTCCCGACCCCTAGGAGGAAAGGGAAGAGGTCACATCCAACCAAACCTGCTCGCTCTAACAAGAGTAGACACGCTGCACTGACCCTGCAAGGACCAAAGGGAAAACGGTCATCTCGGTCCGGTCAGACGCCATCCCTGCGCCATGTTGTGTAGACAAGACAACACCGCACGGCGGTAACAACCGGTACGGCGATCCACTGTCCAAATACGGTTTGACAGGACGCGTGTACGATTCTACCCACCACGGAATGGGATCCACGACAAAACCTGGACTTAGAGGCCATCCAACCTGGCGGGAGCAACGACCCCAATGATCGGGATCGTGGCACTCAGCTCCTCAAACCAACAAGGCGATCCACGACCTGGGGGCGGCTATCAACTCATGTACGACACTGCCGAAAACTAGGAGGCGATGACGAAGACCACGACGAGGACCATGTCGCACAGGACGGCTGGCGAACCACCACTATGCCTACAGTTGCACCACGGCCAGCACAGTAGCACCACGTCACACCATGCCGTGATGTGGCCATAAGACCATGACGACAACCACGCCCAGACGTGCTCCACAAGATGGTGTAGCTTGCAAGCCAAGTTAGCTAGGACCTCCCTCAGGCTCATGACCCTTCAGTCGGGAGAACCTTCTTCTTTGTATACGGCCTGGCCCCAAACTCTATATAAGGGAAGCCAAGGCACCCATCTGGAATCCTCTACCATTTTACTCATTCTCCATCGTAGCAGGGCTCCTAGAGCTTCCCTTCAGGCAGCCCATCTCCTAGCTCTAGATCTCCTATCTCTTCCACCATTCTTGCACCCCCTATTGTAAGAACTTCAGAGCATTCAAGCGAGGAACACGCACTCGATCATCTCTGAGATTGGACGTAGGGCTCCAGCCTGAACCTGTATAAATCCTCGTGTCTTTTGGATGCTACCTTTGTCTTCCTAGAGCAGCGCGACAATCGTATAAATTTACTAGTCCGGTTTACGAAACACCGACAGTTGGCGTGCCAGGTAGGGGACAATCACGCACTCTCATCTAGTGAGAAGGAAGCGATGGCTCCCTGCACTTACATCAAACTTGCTCTTGGCCCAGCCCTCGGCATCCGCATCCGCTTCTGAAGCCTCGAGTTTGCCGACATCGACGTGCCAGTTCCCATCAATGGTCTTCTCCCTGGCCAAGCTCTGTGCTTCGGGGACCTGGATTTCATGGCTGACTACCTAGGCCAGCTGTGACTCAGCGAAGAGAATGCGGCTCTGCCATACATCCTGACGCCTAATCACGGACCGGCATGAACCAGTCCCACAATCGTTGACTCTGATGTGCTAGCATGCAGAATCGATGTGTTTCTCAAGGCGAATCTCGAGCTAGAGCTAAGCCGACGTGTTTTCTATGTGTTGGCGAACGCTTTTGCCCAACTCTCCAGAAGCGGGCCCCTACTGCCAGAGGCCAAATTCTGGGACCCTAGCACCACACTGCCCTCTGAAATAAGGGACACGATCACACTCTTTGAGCAGGAGCTAGCCAGGCACAGTGGGCGTTCGACGATGCTAGGATCCTCCGGGTTTATGGGGATGATGGAATAGGATGTGGAATCCATCTACGACCTCCTACTGGCAACCCCTGAGAACACGGATTCCAAGTCCAATTATGAGGGGAGCTGCCATCCGCTAAGAGAATGCAACATGTTGCATCTCTCGAAGGATGGGGTGGCGTCGGCGGAGGATGCAGAGGATGATGCCTATCCAATTCCATGCACTCCTAGAGAATAGGCCGAGTATGACTAGGAGCGCCTGGAACGAGCCAGGGCCCATGAAGCTGATCAGGCCAACGATCATCGCGACGATGGATGCCCTAGCCCATAACACCTCGACGCTGAGGGAGCGCGGGCGTAGGCATGCCGTGTGTACGATCAAATCAAGCAAGGCAAGAGGGAGACGCTTGTCTTCCCTCGAGCTAGCCAGAAAGTCATGGTGGCCGCCATGATCATGCGGATGGCCCCTGAACTCTTGATCGATGAGGGAAAGCGCGTCCATCAGGTGCTACGAGACCTGCTAGAAACCACTCTGTGGAGAGGCGGCATCCCGAGGCCAGTGTCGTTCACATCTCCTTAGCACGTGGTGCCCCCGAGGGCACAGCTGCTACATCAGAAACTTCTATGCTTGTCCAACTCAAGGCGCCTTGGGCCAGATTGGGTAGGCAAATATGAACTACACTATGGTGACAGTTACCCGGACAATCATGGCCGACACCCTAGGGTTTGGGACGCTTGACGTAGCACGAGCCCGAACGCCAGTGGCTCGTAGGTGTTCACAAAAAGGATCCAGTAGACACCATTCCTAGCACGCTTCCATGCACCGTCGAACATCATCAAGTACTCCGGGGACACCAACCTCGCCATGTGGTTGGAAGACTTCTGCCTCGCTAGTCGAGCAGGCGGGGCAGACGATGATCTCTTCTTCATCCAATACTTGCCACTCTACCTTATAGAAAAGCGTCCGAGCATGG
Organism: Miscanthus floridulus; assembly: GCF_019320115.1. Taxonomy (NCBI): domain Eukaryota; kingdom Viridiplantae; phylum Streptophyta; class Magnoliopsida; order Poales; family Poaceae; genus Miscanthus; species Miscanthus floridulus. Next base: position 34,005,803 of record NC_089596.1, read on the forward strand.
CTTGAGCATCTCCTCACGGACAGCATCCACTCATGGGCAGACTTCAAGCGCATCTTCGAAGTGAACTTTCAGGGCACGCACGTGCACCCTAAAAATTCCTGGGATATCAAGGCCTGCAAACAAAAAGTGGGAGAGACTCTTCGCGAGTACATACGACGCTTTTCCAAGTAGTACAATGAACTTCCCGATATCGTGGATGCGAACGTGATCAGAGCGTTCATCTCTGGCATGACCAACAAAGCACTCGTTCATGAGCTCGGACGCTGCAAACCGTGGACGACGCGGGAGTTGCTCAACCTCGCGACAGGCCATGCCTTCGGCGAGGAGGCCATCCGTGCAATCTTCTGCAAATACAAGGGCAAGGCTCAAGCCAAACCCGCGGACAAGGCTAAAGACCACAATCGACGGGTAAAGGGATAGAAGGGCAGCTGGAGGCACTGCAACAGCGAGTTCATCGCGATGGTCGATAGGGTCCATAAGCAGAAGACTAGCAAGCTCAACCATGTCAGCTTCGACTAGATAGTCAAGATGTCATGCTGCAACCACAGCTATCTAGTCAAGCACACCCTCGAGGAGTGCGACCTCATCAAGCGCCACTTCAGTGGCGACTACAAGGCAACCGGCATGAACGCGCCGTTCGGGCCCACAAGCAATGAGGAGAAGGGGGATGCGTATCCCGACACGAAAGGGTGCCTCATGATCTTTGGTGGACCGGTGGCGTACGAGTCCAAACATCGATAGAAGCTCATGGCTAGGGAGGTCAACATGGCTGCCCTAGGTGAAGTCGTCCTAGTTTTCCTGAAAATGGTCGAAAACTGCGATCACTTTCAACAGAAAGGATCACCCCGACTACATTCCGCAACCGGGATGCTTCCCACTCATCGTGTACCCAATCATCGATAGGACCTGCCTATCTCATGTCCTCATGGACGACGGGAGCAGCCTCACCTCCTCTATGCCGAGACATACGATGCCATGGGACTGTCGTGAGCGGCTATATGACCATTCGGTGCTCCGTTCCACGGAGTCATACCCCGACTTTAGGCCATTCCCCTCGGGTAGGTCAACTTACCTATGATGTTTGGAGGATGAGCCAATTGCCGCACGGAAATGCTCACCTTCGAAATAGTGGATTTCCTCGGTGCCTATCACGCCATCTTGGGTCAGAGCATTCAAGCGAGGAACACGCACTCGATCATCTCTGAGATTGGACATAGGGCTCCAGCCTGAACCTGTATAAATCCTCGTGTCTTTTGGATGCTACCTTTGTCTTCCTAGAGCAGCGTGACAATCGTATAAATTTACTAGTCCGGTTTACGAAACACCGACAGTTGGCGTGCCAGGTAGGGGACAATCACGCACTCTCATCTAGTGAGAAGGAAGCGATGGCTCCCTGCACTTACATCGAACTTGCTCTTGGCCCAGCCCTCGACATCCGCATCCGCTTCTGAAGCCTCGAGTTTGCCGACATCGACGTGCCAGTTCCCATCAATGGTCTTCTCCCCAGCCAAGCTCTGTGCTTCGGGGACCTAGATTTCATGGCTGACTACCTAGGCCAGCTGTGACTCAGCGAAGAGAATGCGGCTCTGCCATACATCCTGACGCCTGATCACAGACCGGCATGAACCAGTCCCACAATCGTTGACTCTGATGTGCTAGCATGCAGAATCGATGTGTTTCTCAAGGCGAATCTCGAGCTAGAGCTAAGCCGACGTGTTTTCTATGTGTTGGCGAACGCTTTCGCCCAACTCTCTAGAAGCGGGCCCCTACTGCCAGAGGCCAAATTCTGGGACCCTAGCACCACACTGCCCTCTGAAATAAGGGACACGATCACACTCTTTGAGCAGGAGCTAGCCAGGCACAGTGGGCGTTCGACGATGCTAGGATCCTTCGGGTTTATGGGGATGATGGAATAGGATGCGGAATCCATCTACGACCTCCTACTGGCAACCCCTGAGTACACGGATTCCAAGTCCAATTATGAGGGGAGCTGCCATCCGCTAAGAGAATGCAACATGTTGCATCTCTCAAAGGATGGGGTGGCGTCGGCGGAGGATGCAGAGGATGATGCCTATCCAATTCCATGCACTCCTAGAGAATAGGCCGAGTATGACCAGGAGCGCCTGGAACGAGCCAGGGCCCATGAAGCTGATCAGGCCAACGATCATCGCGACAATGGATGCCCTAGCCCATAACACCTCGACGCTGAGGGAGCGCGAGCGTAGGCATGCCGTGTGTACGATCAAATCTAGCAAGGCAAGAGGGAGACGCTTGTGTTCCCTCGAGCTAGCCAGAATGTCACGGTGGCCGCCATGATCATGCGGATGGCCCCTGAACTCTTGATCGATGAGGGAAAGCGCGTCCATCAGGTGCTGCGAGACCTGCTAGAAACCACTCTGTGGAGAGGCGGCATCCCGAGGCTAGTGTCATTCACATCTCCTTAGCACGTGGCGCCCCCGAGGGCATAGCTGCTACATCAGAAACTTCTATGCTTGTCCAACTCAAGGCGCCTTGGGCCAGATTGGGTAGGCAAATATGAACTACACTATGGTGACAGTTACCCGGACAATCATGGCCGACACCCTAGGGTTTGGGACGCTTGACGTAGCACGAGCCCGAACGCCAGTGGCTCGTAGGTGTTCACAAAAAGGATCCGGTAGACACCATTCCTAGCACGCTTCCATGCACCGTTGAACATCATCAAGTACTCCGGGGACACCAACCTCGCCATGTGGTTGGAAGACTTCTGCCTCGCTAGTCGAGCAGGCGGGGCAGACAATGATCTCTTCTTCATCCTATACTTGCCACTCTACCTTATAGAAAAGCGTCCGAGCATGGCTTGAGCATCTCCTCACGGACAGCATCCACTCGTGGGCAGACTTCAAGCGCATCTTCGAAGTGAACTTTCAGGGCACGTACGTGCACCCTAAAAATTCCTGGGATATCAAGGCCTGCAAACAAAAAGTGGGAGAGGCTCTTCGCGAGTACATACAACACTTTTCCAAGTAGTACAATGAACTTCCCGATATCGTGGATGCGGACGTGATCGGAGCGTTCATCTCTAGCATGACCAACAAAGCACTCATTCATGAGCTCGGACGCTGCAAACCGTGGACGACGCGGGAGTTGCTCAACCTCGCAACAGGCCATGCCTTCGGCGAGGAGGCCATCTGTGCAATCTTCTGCAAATACAAGGGCAAGGCTCAAGCCAAACCCGCGGACAAGGCTAAAGACCACAATCGATGGGTAAAGGGATAGAAGGGCAGCTGGAGGCACTACAACAGCAAGTTCATCGCGATGGTCGATAGGGTCCATAAGCAGAAGACTAGCAAGCTCAACCATGTTAGCTTCGACTAGATAGTCAAGATGTCATGCTGCAACCATAGCTATCTAGTCAAGCACACCCTCGAGGAGTGCGACCTCATCAAGCGCCACTTCAGTGGCGACTACAAGGCAACCGGCATGAACGTGTCGTTTGGGCCCACAGGCAATGAGGAGAAGGGGGATGCGTATCCCGACACGAAAGGGTGCCTCATGATCTTTGGTGGACCGGTGGCGTACGAGTCCAAACATCGATAGAAGCTCATGGCTAGGGAGGTCAACATGGCTGCCCTAGGTGAAGTCGTCCTAGTTTTCCTGAAAATGGTCGAAAACTGCGATCACTTTCAACAGAAAGGATCACCCCGACCACATTCCGCAACCGGGATGCTTCCCACTCATCGTGTACCCAATCATCGATAGGACCTGCCTATCTCGTGTCCTCATGGACGATGGGAGCAGCCTCACCTCCTCTATGCCGAGACATACGATGCCATGGGACTGTCGTGAGCGGCTATATGACCATTCGGTGCTCCGTTCCACGGAGTCATACCCCGACTTTAGGCCATTCCCCTCGGGTAGGTCAACTTACCTGTGATGTTTGGAGGATGAGCCAATTGCCGCATGGAAATGCTCACCTTCGAAATAGTGGATTTCCTCAGTGCCTATCACGCCATCTTGGGTCAACCATGCTATGCCAAGTTCATGGCCATCTCTAACTACACCTTCCTAAAGCTCAAGATGCCCAGCCCTCACAGGAGCATCACTATAGGAGGCAACCTCTAGCAGGCCCACCTCAGTGAATGGGAAATTACGACATCGCGACAACCGCTCGCCAACGCTCGGGGGCTAAACTCGAACATGACTTCCCTACATGATAGGGGAGTTGGTGGGGGTTGCGCACTATGACCTCGGCCGTGGCATGCAAAGAGGCAGGTGATGACATGGCACAAGGATGGCACGATCGACGAGTGCTAGAGAGCTCGTGACATAGCGTATTCCTCGATTCGATGAACCACGTGTTCTAGGCCTCGCTGCGTCGAGCACCACAAACGGCGAAGGCCATGACCAGTGGCACGAACACTTAGTGTTCACATCAAAGCTACCCTCAGCCAACTGAGACGTTGTACATAATGATCAATGAATTATCCCAGCGCCCAAAAAGAAATAGCATGCCACAACGAGCGCACATCAAAGCGACACTCTGACGACGCGTGCGACCCCAAGTGACCCATGTTGATCGGTGCGTGCTGGTCGACACAGATCACTCATGGGGGCTACACCCACCTTCTGGTGACGATCGACAAATTCACCAAGTGAATCGAAGCTAAACCCATAACAAGAGTAAGATCTGAAGACACGGTGGAATTCTTCCTCGACATCATATACAGATTTGGAGTCCCAAACTCTATAATCACCAACAATGGCACACTCTTCACCAGGAAGAAGTTCCTATGATTCTACGATGACTACGACATTCGTGCCGACTAGGCCTTCATCGCTGACCCATGAACCAATGGCCAAGTAGAGCATGCGAAAGCTATGATACTTTAGGCCCTCAAACCCCGCATCTTCGACATGCTTGACAAGTTTGTGGGCCGATGGGCAGGGAAGGTACCGGTCGTGCTCTGGGCTTGAGAATGACTCCGAACTGGTCCACTGGTTTCACACCGTTCTTCATGTTGTACAGCGCTGAAGCCATCCTACCAACCGACCTCGACTATAGAGCACCTTGAGTCCTGGCATATGACGAAGCCAAAGCAGAGAAGGATCAACAAGATGCACTCGACCAACTGGATGAGGCCCGCGAGATAGCACTCCTCTGCTCCGCTAAGTACCAACAAGCGCTGTGGAAGTACCACAACAAGAACATATGAGAGCGAGCATTCTAGGTTGGTGACCTTGTCTTGCGATGGATCCAAACCACCAAGGACGTGCACAAACTGACGCCACCCTAGGAAGGACCCTTCATCATCACTGAGATCATCCACCCAGGATCCTACCAGCTCATGGACGATGCTGGCGAGATCTACACCAACTCCTGGAACATCAAACAGCTACGTAGATTCTATCCCTAGCCTTTCCTTCCAAACATATATTAACCCTCCTGTCATCGCGAATTCACAAACTCACCCTTTTTGCAAAAAGGCTATGGACAGGAATGGCCCAAGTAGAACAAGATGAAGGACGAGGAGTGAAGAATCAACAGGTAGAGCGCACGTAAGACCAGCACCCCTTCGCCCATCTCTTTAATTCCTATGCAACCTTTTCGTGCTTCATGTGAAATCGATCGCCGTTAAGCCATGCAATGATCAGGGAGGCAATGATCTCTTGAGTCCACACGTAGAGCGACCCACCATGTCCATGACCCCACGTCATATCTAGGAACTTGTCCTTTTGGCCGGTCCTTTGAAGGACTCGAGGCCACAAAGGGATAGGGGCAGGGAGGAGATGGGCCCCCACGGCTCTAATCGGTGGTGCGGAGCCACATGACCATCTCTCCCTATGTTCGAGTCATCCGCTTCGAAGTCTCTCAGGTTGAACCCCTCTGGGGGAGGCATCTTGCCCTCTGGACGCTATGGTGGTGGTTGGGGACCGATAGGATTGACGGCCGATGATTTATGGGACGTCTCTTGATGAGGCACAGCTGAACTCCATGTTGATTGGGGAGGATATCAGGTCCCGCTTGAATTACCCATTAACCCCGATGAGGCACACCGCTCTGATCACGTGGTTACGGTTGGCATGCCTCTCCCCGCGTGGTGCGAAATCAAAATTAACCAAAACAGGCCGCTGTGACCCCCGAGGCCGCCAGGGATTATGAAATAAGCAGGGCTAAATCCTCATGACAAGCCCTTCCGGGATCCTAGATCCATGACCTAAAACTGATAGACCTATAGGGATCAATGATGCCTCACGAATGGTCACTCGGGTGCCCGGGGTTCACAATGATGCCCCTTCATAATGCAACACCAAAACTCATAGGAACAACCAACCATGATCCGAGCATGGATGATCTAGGCCCACTTAAGCCTGAGTGACAACTTTTGGCTAGGGGATACACCCACGATCGCACCATCATTCGAAAATGAGATTACAACCCGTCGGTAGACGGGGAGCATTTGGCCCAACATAGTCAAAGCATAAATGAGGTGAAGACTTCTAAGTTGAGGGCGGCCTCTCTATTCCATAGGAATGGAGGTCAACAACACACATGGAAGTATCAACTTCGGTAACAAAGCCCCATAACCGGACCTCACGGCCCAGGGGCTCGGCACGACCTCAAGGGAGAAATATAAAATTCAAATATTACATTCCGTGGGTACAGGCATTACAAGCACGGCCGATCCGCAGAGGCAAAAAAGAGAAAAGCCTAACCCTACCTCAAGGATGACGCCATAGAGGGTATGAACTACGAGCATGATTGGACAAGGTGGAAAAGAACACCTTGAAGGCTCCCTTGCAGCGTCGTGACCCCCCAAAACTAAAGGTTGTAGGCAGTAGAGAAAGGTGAAACGGCCCCCGGTGTTGAACATCTCGCCACGTTGTCACGATGCCACGATGGGGCATAGTGACGAATGATGCCCTAGGACCATCATTCAGTGGCTAGGGAGCAACGGACGTTCTCTCTAGAGAACCGACTCACTGCCTGCACGCTCTGACGGCTCGCGGCGGTGGGTCAAACCTTCTCCTAATCAACGGCCACCATGGGTACTCGTGCCACTCAGGCACAGGTAAAACCAAGGCTACATGATCGTGGTGCCAACCTCCATAGCATCTCATCCTCCTTGGCTCGCAAGTCACCTTCTAGCACCAGCTATTGGAAGGGGCGACATTAGCTCCGGCCATCGCAAGCAACCCCTAGTAGGACATATAAAGGGAACTGCATGGTTCTCCTCAAACTTTCCTCTTCCGTCTCTTCGCCCTCTTAACATGTAGCCATTCGGGTAAACCTGGGAGGATTTGAAGTTACGGCCATGAGTGGCTCAAATGGTAGAAAGGACTCCATTTATAGGCTAGGAATGGACTAAACAGCCAGAGCCCCCCGTGCCGCATGGTGAACCTCGGGTGGTCATGGCCAAAGTTAGATGCCCGTGAGAGGTTAGGGGAAATGAGACCCTCCCAAAGGCAAGGCCGGTATAGCATCGATGACACCACTTGGCCCTGCCTAGGTCACAAATCTCGAAACACGACACACTAACATGGCAGGGCTCAGCAGTCGTGTGCCATGTCATCAGGGCATCCTGACAAGGCCAAATGTAGCGGCCACCTACCGCATTGAACGCACCAGCCTACAAGGGGTCGAACGATGAAGCTCGAACAAGCCACGACTATGAACCCGCATTCGATATGCACGCAACTCAGCGCTTTCACGACCACTTCATGATCATAGAAATGCTCGGGGGCTACTATCGAGGTTGTAACCTCGGGGTGTCTCAAGGCACCGACTGGTTGGTGGGCCACGTGGCCCACAACAAATCAGCTAGCAAAGGCCCGAACGATTGAGGCCTAGCTGAGCCAAGCGAACCTGGCTAGACTCTAAGGCTAGGGTCAGCCATGACACCTTCCTTCTGTCTTAGTCACATAATGAGCAGAAGACCCACGACCTCCTCCACCATCCTAACCCCTGGGAGGAACGAGGAGAGGTCACACCAAGCCAAACCTGCCCGCTCTGACAAGAGTAGGCACGCTACACTGACCCCACAAGGACCGAAGGGACAACGATCACCTCAGTCTGGTCAGACACCATCCCTACGCCATGCTATGTAGACAAGACAACACTGCACAGCGGTAACAACCGGTACGATGATCTACCATCCAAATACAGTCCAACAGGACACGTGTATGATTCTGCCCACCATGGAATGGGATCCATGACAAAAGCCTTGACTTAGAGGCCATCCAACCTAGCGGGAGCCACGACCCCAACGATTGGTGTCGCGGTGTCAAAACCGCAGCAAGCATATTGTTCAAGTCGGTGTCAGAGTACAGGTCTCCGGTGGCTCGGGTGCACTTAGGAACACAAAAATTACGCAGAGGAGACACAATGGTTTGTCCTAGTTTGGGCCAATTCAGTCCCTATGTCCAGTAGCTGATGATCCTTATACTCAAGAGCACCCAAAATCAGGGGGTTACAACAGAGTGTAAAAGAAGAAAATTTGGTAGGGGGTTAGCTCAGTGCTAATCCTAAGGTTGCCTCACCACTGGTGGAGCCTTCCCCTTGTTGGAGAGGAGGAAGACGGCAGGATGTGGTGGAGGAGAGGCTCTTGGATGCCCCTCTCAAGGTTGCCTTACTCTCTGTGCAGAGTGGAGGCCGAAGGAATCGAGTGTCTGGTGATTGAAATGGGATCCTCCCCCTCTAGGTCCGACCTTATCCCTTATATAACGACACAGGTTGGGTACACGGCAGTTTGGGGGTTTAGTCTATGGTCTATGTATGTCGGAGTCTAGGAGGGTCTTACAATGGTGCGCCATGGACCGTCACAGTGCCTTGGAGTCGAAGAAGCCTTGGGCGTCGTCTGGTCGCTCTGTTCTGACACTCTACGTGTCAGGCCGTGTCAGCTTGGACTGGCCTCCTCCGGGTGAGACCTTATGGAGTCTTCTTGGTGGTGGAGGAGGTTGGCTCTAGGGGCTGATGCGTGGGTCCGAAAGCCCATGAGCCTCTGGAGGCCGTGGGAAGCTTTGTCTTCTTGTGTCATGCCCTAGACGTGACCCTATCAGAGGAGCAGCTAGCAGGGCCATGCCTAGGGAGTGGTGCCGAGGAGCCCCCGAGCATCGGTAGCTTGGGGTCTATCTTCTTGTGCCTGGGCCTTGGCTGGCATCATGAGCTAGGCAAGAGCCAAGGACCAGGCCTGGTCATGCTATAAATCAGGAGCCCAAGGCTCGGGGAAGCCCTCGAACCCTAGGCGAAGGCTGCGGTTGAGTCAGGCTCGGCCAGATCTCTTTGCTAGAGGGTGCACATGAGCGTGCCCGATGGGCATATCCCCTGAGGCCCTAGGTGATCCTGAAGGGGTCGGTCGGGGGGTCTTCTTCATTCAAAAACCATTGAACTCGAGACTTCACATACCTGTATGTTAGGATCTCGTCAAGAGCCCTTGAGCCCTTTGTGGCCTCACCTGGCGTGATGATGACGAAGGGCTAAATTTGATCATCTGGTGACCGAACCCTCCTTGGCGGGGACGTCTTCAGCTGGCGAGAGCGCTGTGCGCTGCTTGGGGCCTTCTTCTCCAAAGTGATGGGCGTTGCTCGGCTGTCGGGGCTGAGTAAAGTTGGTGTTGATCCCTTCGTGAGCCTATGTCGCATGGGTCTTCGACTCGAGCGAGAGCTCGATGAACTCGTCTGGGAGTTGCCGGCTGTAGGCCCGGGGGTGCCCTCCTTTTTGATCAGAGCCTGCCGTGGGCTAGGTGATCAAGAGCGCTGGGCTCTGGCTTGGGGCCGTCTGATCATTCGGAGCACCACTCCCTTCTAGGGGTTGCGGTAACAGGTCCTGATCTTCTCGAGCCAGCCTTCTGGGGTCAACCCTCTATGGCCAAAGGTCGAGGAGATGGGAGCGCACCGAGGCTTGGACGGAGGCCCTCGTTGGGCCCACTACTCAGCGGCTCCTGACCCAACTCTGGGGAGTTGGTTGGTCTTTTGGGGGATGCACCACCCGATCACCCGTCGATCGGGGGGTCGGGCTGCTCCGTCTAGGGAGCCGGCGTAGCCCCCGAGGCCATTGTGGGGCCTCCTTGCCAGTGAAAGGGACGGCTTCTGGACACATCCCATGTACTGACGCCTTGCATAGGCGATTGATGGCGTCTGGGCCATCCTGCCTGGTCTAGGAGATTGGACGTCGAGGCCACGTGGAGCAGATTCGGTGGAGGAGGAGCTGTGGCACTTGTTGCACGTGGATCCAAGCCGTTGATGATGGCCGGTGGGCCCGAGGGGAGCCGGATCCCCCAAGTCCCATGAGAAGTCGTGCGCGGAGTGGGCGGTGCGCGTGGTGAAAAACGGAGCGGGGACTTGACTCATTGTCTGCGGTTCCCTAACTCTGCCTTTACTGCGCGGCCGTCCTTACGCAACCGCCCGGTGGCATGCTGTGGGGATTGAAGGGACACCTAGCCGGTCCCCTAGGGCCCTTTCTAACCGTTGATGGCTGATCGGAGGGGCCAGGGCGCTCACAGCACATCGTTCGGGCTATAAAGGGGAGCTCCCGGGGGACGCGGCGTCTTCTACCCTTTCCTCTAGCCCCCCTCTTCTTCTTCTTCTTCTTCTTCTTCTTCTTCAGATCCATCTTTTTTGGCGGCGATGGCGGTGGCGATGAAGTGCGACGCTTTCCTCCGAGTGAGCTTGGTGATGTCCGCGGGGCGACTGCTTCTTTGAGGGTTAATTAGTTAGCTCACTAGGTCCTACTGTATATGCATGAATCACTTCACCTAGTGGCACTTAATAACCACTTTAACTGAGATTCTTCACTCTTGATAGTACGACTATCTATCCTAAATCCATTCACACCCACTAGGTGTCTTGAGTGTCAAAACAAAATGACCCTATCAAATATACATTTGCCTTGAGTCTATTTTGTTTTTCTCTTTCTTCTTTTCCAAGTCTAGAGCATGCTCATCATCATCACATGTCCACCAATATCACCATGGACTTCATCTTGCTCCACCACTTGGTTTGGACCATCTTATCTAGTCATACACTTAGATGCAAGGATTAGTGCAAAGAGGTTTCATCAATTATCTAAAACTAAACTAGGGCTTTTAGTTGATGCCTCCTGGGAGATGGATCACCGTTACAGATGAACGGTGGTGACGATGGTCTTCAGGCCACTACCCCAGCTGACTGGATCGGAAGGTTAGGAGAGTCTACAGTGCCTTCACTTGATTACCTAATGACGTCCGTGACTCTCCTCTTATACCTCAGGGTAGCCTGGGACCAGGCCTGGTTGTTAGTTAGAGGCCCACCAATCATGGGCATTGTGTGGCTGTGAAGCCCCTTAAGACTTGGTCCATTGACCAAGCCAGAGATCAATTTCTAACACTTCTATCCCGGCCGCGAGCGCCAGTGGGCGAGCCCGTCCCACGGCGACCGCGACGTGAGCAGGCAGTAGTGCCTCGGGCGAACCTGTCCCGCGGCCACCGCGCCGAGAACAGGCAGCAGCGCCTCCGGGCGAGCCCGTCCCGCGGCCACCATGCCGCGAGTAGGCACGAGCACCGCCAGGCGAGCCCGTCTCGCAGCCTCTGTACAACTTGCGGTTGTGCCGGCGGGCGATACGGAGGAGAAGAAGCATCGGGGACAAGAGGATACGGCGCGTCTGCTTCACCATCGTCCGGTTCATCCCGCCGGACTACAAGGTCGCCCTCGTGACTTCGTGAGCAGTACCCCGGCGAGGCCGGGTCACCGCTGACATCGCCACGTCGGCGCTGGGGGAGTGGATGGACTTGCCGGAGCTGGGCCATATTAACGACCTGCTGGTGTCGTCAGATTTTTGAAAGATGGTGTCCGTGCTAGTGATGCAGCAGTACGTGATCACGCCGCCGCCGCAGCCGGCCATGAGGCCAGCTGTGCCCTTGACGGATGACCCCCTTCGGCAGTACGTGACCAACGCCAACCAGCGGATGTCGGCGGGTCTCGGCGGCAACCAGATGCGCAGCTGTGCGTCGTGCTTGGATTGCTGTAGCAGGTTGCGCCGCTTGTAGCTGTCCACAAGCCGCCGCCACGGGCATCACGAGCACAGGGTGAGCGCCACAGCGTGCTCCGCTGTGCCTCCCTCGCCACGGTGGCCGGCTCGGCTTCGCGTGCTCACGCCACAGTCCCGTGTGTGATCACCTGCTGGCCTGCACCATTCTTCGCTCTGAGCTCCCTTGTGCGTTGAGCAGGAAGGTGAGCGCGGAGAAGATAAAGAAAGGCAGAGGGTTTTCTGCAAATGTACGTTAGATTTAAGGTTAAACAAAGGGGTATCGACCTACATTGAACCACTTAAAAAGTTTAGGCTAAAAATGTAGTTTCAGAGTTGATGAATCTAGATGACACCCCGCGTAAGTTAATGGACCCCTGGTGCGGGCTGGTTGCCTCCTTTCTCCAACTCGCACACCCTCCCTTAAATTCCAATACCAGCAACATGTGTGTACTGTTCTGTGGCACTGCAATGTCTTTCTTATGGACTCTTTCTGTGGCTCACATCCATCACTTGACCTTGATACGGGAAAAGATGAATTCGTTTGCCAAACTAAACATACTGAAGTGTACACAATTTGGCACTGAAGAAGCCTGAAGGGACTACAGAGCCTTCATTGGCATAAATGTTGTGTTCTCAGAATTATGCTATCATCATGCATGGCAACATTGTCATGGGTAAATGAATAATAATAATAGTTTTTCAAGCCGTTGCTATGTAGTCAGGTCACTTGTGAAGATTAATCCGCAATATTGTAAAAACAAAAACTGTAATCTCAGGGTGCTTAGAAACCATTTAATTCTAAAAGAGGACCATCCATTGGGACCGAGCCTGATGCGCCTGGTAACATCACTTGACACTTGACAGAATGGATTCTTGCAGGACTGCCTTCGCCAAAGGAATGGATGCAGAAAATTTCCGGCTGCAGTAGGTTTGTTTTACCTAGGCACTACAGTTATTAACATGTTCAAATACTCGGCGTCCTCTTGATGTCTTGAAATAAGTTTACATGATGAATGCTCGAGAACCTGACAATGTTAGTGCAGAAAGAATTGAAGATATGCTCAAGGAATCATCCCTGCATTTGGAACTTCCAATACCTACCAGGATACAATACAAGATGAAGTTGACAGCAGTAGATTATTCTAATGAGCTTTTCTTTCAAGGTCTTCGATGTACCTGTTTATCAGCGAAGTCCGATTATCTGTGACGGAAAACTCTTTGAAGGGCATTTTTAAGCGCCAAGTGTATGACCAGGTGACAATAAGCCCAAAAACAAACAAAAATAATAAGGAATAAGTCCAATAGGCTAGCTGCCTGCTCAAACGTACCCAGTAAGGCCCAATTGTATTAGCAGTAAGTGTTGGAGACAAAGCACATGTTTGGGACAGAATTTCTGATTTCACTAGCCTTATCATAATTATGGTAGGTTGGGGATACATATAGGGTAGCTTGCTTGATCCTTAAGAAAGGATTACAGCATATTCTAAAGTAGATGCTAAAGCAGGATAAGATAAAGTAGATGCTAAACACTACCGGAAACTGGCGATTTGCCGAGTGCCGAGGCTTTGCCGAGTGTATTTTATCGGGCACTCGGCAAAGACCGTGTTTGCCGAGTGCCAAATAAAATACACTCGGCAAACAAAAACACACGGCAAAATACGTCTTTGCCGAGTGTTTTTTTCTGGCACTCGGCAAAGATGTATTTTGCCGAGTGCCTTTGTTTTGGCACTCGGCAAAGAAGCTTTTTGCTGTGTGCATTTTTTTTTGCCCTCGGCAAATCATTTTTTCGAAGCAATTTTTGAGGCCCTAAATGAATTCAAATGAAAAACTTTTCAACTACAAAGTTGTATAACTTCTCAAGATCTACAAAGTTTATTTTGGTCATTTCTTCATTTGACAAAGCGACAATAACGTTGTTCATAAAATCTACATCTCGCATATTAGTTTCATGAAAGTAGAAGATACATATATAAGATTTGTGAACAATGTTACTACCACTATGTCGGATGAACAAATGACCAAAATAAACTTTGTAGATCTTGATAAGTTATGAAATTTTGTAGTTGGCAACATTTTGATTTGAAATCATCTTGTCATGCAAAAACGACGTTTGAATTTGAAAATTTTAAAATTTGAATTTTTCAAACGACCTCGGATGAAAAAACTTCCTAAATAAAAATTGTAGATCTCCAAAAGTTATGAAACTATGTAGTTGACAACTTTTTGATTTGAAATCATCTTATCATGCAAAACTATGTTTGAATCTCTCAAATTTAAAATTCAAATTTTTCAAACGACCTCGGATGGAAAAACTTACTAAATGAAAATTGTAGATCTCAAAAAGTTATGAAACTTTGTAGTTGACCACTTTTTTATTTGAATTCATTTAGGGCCTCAAACAAGCAATTTACTCTCAGTTTGCCGAGTGCTTTTTTTCTGGCACTCGGCAAAGCCGTATTTTGCCGAGTGCCTATGTTTTGGCACTCGGCAAAGAGGTATTTTGCCGTGTGTATTTTTTTGGCCCTCGGCAAATCAGTTTTTCGAATCAATTTTTGAGGCCCTAAATGAATTCAAATGAAAAACTTTTCAACTACAAAGTTGTATAACTTCTCAAGATCTACAAAGTTTATTTTGGTCATTTATTTATTTGACAAAGCGACAATAACGTTGTTCATAAAATATACATCTCTCATATTAATTTCATGAAAATAGAAGAGATATATATGATTTGTGAACAATGTTACTACCACTATGTCGGATGAACAAATGACCAAAATAAACTTTGTAGATCTTGAGAAGTTATGAAATTTTGTAGTTGGCAACATTTTGATTTGAAATCATTTTTCATGCAAAAACGACGTTTGAATTTGAAAATTTTAAAATTTGAATTTTTCAAACGACCTCGGATGAAAAAACTTCCTAAATGAAAATTGTAGATCTCCAAAAGTTATGAAACTATGTAGTTGACAACTTTTTGATTTGAAATCATCTTATCATGCAAAACTACGTTTGAATCTCTCAAATTTAAAATTCAAATTTTTCAAACGACCTCGGATGGAAAAACTTACTAAATGAAAATTGTAGATCTCAAAAAGTTATGAAACTTTGTAGTTGACCACTTTTTGATTTGAATTCATTTAGGGCCTCAAATAAGCAATTTACACTCGGTTTAGTATAATATATTGGGAACTGAAACGGAATCTAGACACAAGTGACAGTGTGGTGTAGTGGTAGAGGAGGTTTGTGCGCAGCGAGAGGTCTTGGGTTTGAATCCCGTCGGCCGCGTAGCCGTGAAATTTACGCGAAAAAAGCCGGAGATGGATGGGCGCTGACCGGTTGGGGCCTCCACCAATTAAAAAAAATTTCCATTTTTTTTGGGTAAAAATTCCCATTTTTTTCGGGTTTTTTCGGGTTTTTTTTTTCGGTTCCAACTTTGCCGAGTGTCGGCACTCGGCAAAGGCTTTGCCGAGTGCCCGATAAAAGACACTCGGCAAAGACGTCTTTGCCGACTCTTTTTTTGCCGAGTGCTGTTTGCCGAGTGCAGCACTCGGCAAAGCCTTTGCCGAGTGCAAATTGGGCTTTGCCGAGTGCCCCTGGCACTCGGCAAATTCACTGAGTCCCGTAGTGAAAGTAAGATAAGATAAGGGCTGACACAACCACCAACTACTCTAGATAAACACAAGACTTATAGAGTCTATCATTCTCCTCCTAAGCCTTGTGTGGCGCCTTCTGGGGAATTTGAACTATCCCAATCCTGGCGCGAAGCTCCTGGAACTTGATCCCTCCAAGGGACTCGGTGAGAAGGTCGGCGAGCTGGTCCTGGGTGTTGATGTAGCCGGCCTTGATGCTCCCCTCATCCAAGTAGCTTCTGATGAAGTGGTACTTGATGCGGATATGCTTGTTGTGCTCATGGAAGACGAGGTTCTTCGCCAAGGCCAAGGCGGACTTGCTGTCCACCCTGAGCTCCACTGCTTCTGCGTCTCTGCCCAGGAGATTGCCGAGCAGCCGAGCCAACCAGAGAGCTTGAGTCGAAGCAGATGTGGCAGCGATGTACTCCGCCTCGCAACTAGACAGAGCCACCACTTGCTGCTTGACCGATTGCCAGCTGATCAGACACTTGCCGAGGAAGAACAGCATCCCACTGGTGCTCTTGATTGTGTCCATGTCACCGGTGAGGTCGCTGTACCAGATGAAGTGTTCCACACTGGGACACCTCAGGTAGTGCAAGCCATAGTCGGAGGTGCACGCGACGTAGCAGAGGATCCACTTGATGGCCTGCTCGTGCTTCGTCGTCAGTCGTTGCATGAACCGACTAACATAGCCAACGGCGAACACCAGGTCTGGCCACGTGTGGATGAGGTAGTGAAGGCTGCCCACAATGCGCCGGTACCGCATGGTATCGACCTCGTTCGTCGTGCTGTCACGGCTCAGCTTCAGCCTCTCCTCCATGGGAGTGTGGGCTGGGTTACAGCCGGTGAGCCCGTCTAACTCGACGATGCGCTTGGCGTAGGTGGTCTAGCGAAGGGAGATGCCAGAGCTATCCTGGTGGACCTCAATCCCCTGGTAGAAGGAGAGAAGGCCCAAGTCGCTCATTTGGAAGGTTGCCTTCATCTCCTCCATTGAATGCCTCCATCTCGGCCTCCTTGGTGCCGGTGATCACCAAGTCATCGACATAGACGACTACCAATAGGGCATTGCCTCCCTTGCCCCGCTGGTAGACAGCAGCCTCATGAGGACTTTGCTGGAACCCCATTCGCTTGAGGGTAGAGTCCAGCTTGGCGTTCTAAGCTCATGGCGCCTGTCGCAAGCCATAGAGGGCCTTGCGTAGGCGGAGAACCTTGTTCTTCTTACCGGGGATGACGAATCACGGAGGCTGGTGGATGTAGACTTCCTCCTTTAGGTCACCGTTGAGGAAGGCGGACTTGACATCCATGTGGTGCACACGCCAGACCTCTTGGGCCACCAGCACGAGGAGGAGACAGACGAACTCCATCCACGCAACGGGCACAAAAGCGTCATCGAAGTCGACTCCCTCCTACTAAATGAACCCACATGCCACGAGACGCTCCTTGTGCTTGATCACCACCCTAACCTCATCCTTCTTGAGCTTTTCGACGCACTTAAGGGTGATGGCGCGATGGCCAGCAGGAAGATCCGCTAGCTCCCATGTCCGGTTCCGCTCGGTCGCGTCCATCTCCTGCTGCATCACGGCGCGCCATGCCGCGTCTCCCTCTGCCTCAGCAAAGGAGCGGGGCTTGTCATCCTCATGCGCCAGATGTAGCTCCGCCTTGAAGTCATGCATTGCTAGTCCAGGGATGGGCTAACACCAAAGATGTTGTCCAAGGTGTGGTAGCATAGAGGCTCATCGTCGTGGTAGGCATCGACGTGATCCTCGTCATTGGACAGCAGAGTGGCAAACTCCACCATGCGCTGCCCATCACAGACCGAAGCTACTGGTGCCAATCTTGGAGGTGTGGGTGCTGGTGCAAGAGAGTGGGGCATAGCCGGTGGTACAGGTGGTGGAGGACTTGCTGGTGGTGTAGGCGGTGGAGGACTTGCCAGAGGTGATGGCAAGCCAGGTGCTGAGGTAGACAAGCTCGATGAAGATGAGTTGCTAGCTCCCCCGTCTCCCTCGAAGTGGACGTAGTCGACGATGAAGTCTCTGAGAGTCGAAGTCGAGCCATCGTCCACTGCCTTGTCCTAGGCCTAGCCTCACCCTTCATCGAACACGATGTCACGGGAGATGTGGATGCGCTGTGTCATAGGGTCAAAGATGCGGTAGGCCTTGATGCCCTCTACGTAGTCGATGAAGACACCCGGCGTGCTTCGATCATTGAGCTTGCCGACGTGATTGAGCTCCTTGATGAAGGCAAGACAACCGAAGACATGGAGGTGACTCACCACTAGCTTCCACCCATGCCAGGCCTTGTATGGTGTCTTGCCATTGAGGGCCTTGGTGGGCCAGCATTGAGCAAGTGAACGGTGGTCATCACCGCCTCACTCCACTAGATTGTTGGCATCCCTCTCTGCTTGAGGAGGGCACGGGCAGTGCCCACCACCGTCTGGTTGCAGCACTCAATGATGTCATTCTATTGTGGGGTGTATGGCATGGAGAAGTGGCGCTAGATCCCCTCATCGACACAGTACGCCACAAACTCAGCCACCGTGAACTCGCTACCGTTGTCGGTGCATAGCACTCGAAGCTTACGACTGCACTCCTTCTCTATAGCAGCTTGATGATGCTTGATGGCATCTGCAGCTGCCACCTTGGTGTCGAGCAAGACCATCAACATGTAGCGGGACACATCGTCGATGAGGAGTAGGAAGAAGCGTCAGCCTCTAGGTGTGGCTGGTGTCACGGGGCCATAGAGGTCGCTGTGCACGAGTTCTAGCTTCTTGGTGTGGAAGCTCACCTGACGGGGGAAGGGGAGCCACCACTGCTTGGTGAGGATGCAGGTGTCACAGAACTACTCCATGTGCTTGACTCATGGCATGCCCTGCACCATCTCCTTGTTGCTGAGTTGCTTCAGGGCCTCAAAGTTGAGGTGCCCAAAGCGCTCATGCCATCGCCAGGCATTGTTGTCACGGTGGGTTGCAAGACACATCGGCTACGCCACCAGCATGTGGAGGACATTGAGGCATTTGGTGCCTCTATTTACCTTGGTGAGAAGGTGATCATGGCGATCCCAGATGCACAGGACCCCATGCTTGATCTCCATGTGCGAGCCTTTCTCATCTAGCAGTCCCAAGTTGATGATGGAGTTCCTCAGCGTGGGGATGTAGTAGACACCGGTGAGCAACTAGTGCTCGCTAGTCTTGGTAGTGAAGATGATAGAGTCAACGCCCTTGATCTCAATGGCGGATGCATCCCCAAACTTGATGAAGCCTCGAACGCTAGATTCGAGCTCGAAGAAGAACTCTCGCCGCCCGGTCAAGTGGTGGGTAGCGTCGTTGTCGAGGTACCACCCATCGATCTTGTCATTGTCAGACCTGTTGCCAAGGAATATGTGGGCCTGTGGCTCGTCGAGGTGGAGGAGCGTGGTAGCGGCCGGTGCGAGAGAGGAGTGCGGCTTGATGCTCCCATGTACGAAGAATAGAGCTGGCTCATCACCCTCCTATGCTTGTGCGATGTGTGCCTGACCATCGCACTTCACCTACTGGTAGTCCTTGGCCCAGTGGCTGGTCCTCCCATAGTTCTTACAGGTGTCATTACGGGTAGCCTTGCACTCGCCATCGGTGCCATCAATAGTGCCACCACCTGCCTTGTCCCGCTGGCGTGGTCGACACTTGCAGTTGCTTGACGAACCCAAAGCCAAAGAACCCGAGGCCTCCCCCTTCTTTCGCTCCCACTGGCGAGTGAGCCACTACTCCTCGATGAAGAGGATCTTGCCATCGATGGTGACTAGCTTTGAGGGAGGTTACTGCTTGTGGTTGTCGATGGCCCTAAGGCAACATATCACCTCCTCAATCTTCAGCTTGGAGAAGTCCAGCAACATCTCGATCATGATGGCGACCTACGAGTACTTCTTGGGGACGATGCGGAGGAGCTTCTCGATGGCTCTCTCCTCGTCGATGTCGTCATCGCTATACCACACCAGCTGCTGCATCAGTGTGTTGAGGCAGAGAGTGAAGTCATCGACGTTATAGGGTCGAGATGGCGGACTAGAGGTGGGTGAATAGTCATTTCTAAAAATAACCACGCTGGCTAGGTGAAACAAATGTGGAATTAAAACTATCGGTCTAGCTAGGACTACACCCCTCTATCTAAGTTTTCAAGCACCTTACAAAGATCCTAATTAAGCAACTAAGGTGTCGGGCTAGCTAGAGCTCACCTAATCAAATCTAGGAGCAAGGTCACACAAACCTATGCCACACTAGTGCTCAAGCAACCGGGGGAGCTCCTACACAATCTAGTAAGCAAAAGCACAAAGCTCCTAAGCTCACTAGCAATGCTCAATAATAAGGCTACAAAAGCCAAATTAGAGAGATTAGATTACTTAGCTACACAAAATAAGCAATGTGACTAACAAGGTTACTCAAACCAAATTAGTCACGCAAAGGGAGCTACTTCTATGCTACACAAGCAAGAAGATAACTAGTAAGCTACACAAGCTAACTAATTACAAGAGCAACTACACAAGCAGAAAGTAAATACAAGCTTGTGCAATGGGGAATGCAAACCAACGGGAAGAAAAATGTTGTCACGATGATTTTTCTCCCGAGGTTCACGTGTTTGCCAACACGCTAATCCCTGTTGTGTCGACCACTCACTTGGTGGTTCGGTGGCTAATTGGCATCACTCACCAAGCCCACATGTTGGGCACCACAAGAACCTACCCACAAGTGAGGGTAGCTCCATGACACGCTCTACTAATGTTGCTCTTCGTGGCTCCTGTGGTGTGAGCACGGTACCCCTCACAAATCCTTCTCTAGAGCACCGCACAATCTTCTTTATGTGCTTCGACGAAGACCACCACCAAGCCATCTAGGAGGTGGTAACCTCCAAGAGTAACAAGCACCACCGGCTTGCAACTTGTTCACCTAGTACCACTCGATGCAACCTCATGATGCAAACGCACTAGAATCACTCACTCACAATGGATTCACACTTCTCGCAAGGACATGTGAGTTAGAGGCTTCTCAAACCAAGCACACACAAGGGAAACACATCCCCAAGGTGCTCAACCTCAGCCAAGCCCGAGCTCCACCTCTATTTATAGCCCCCCAAGCCAAATAGAGCCGTTGGTGCCTTGGAGCACATTTCTGTGCAGTCACTAGACAACAACGTGCGGGCACCGGACAAGGGGTGGTGGTGCCCCAATGTCTGAATTGCAATGGATAATTTGATCTATCCGTTGAGACCCTAGCACCGGACATAGGGGGCGGTGCACTGCCCTAGGGGTGGCAGTGCCCCCCGATGAGTTTTTCTCCCTCTCTGGAAAAAGGGGCAGTGCCACACCTCCATGGTCACCGGACAGTCCGGTGCCCCTAACTTGCTTCAAATCAATTTCCACCACTTTCAAGTATGTAGAGCATTTCATTAGTCTTCCGAAAAGCCCTAGATCATCGAAATCGGAGTTCGGAGCTAAGAGTTATGCCCAAAATACGGAAGCACGTCACTGCTGATTTGGGCACGTTGTAGGGGTGGCGGTGCACACAGGAAAGGGCGGTGCCAACCCCCAGGCTGGGCTGCGCGTTAGCTACAAGTTTGGTTGCGTTTTCTGACCCCTGGACAACCCAAACTTGCTCTTTTCTTCTCCTTTTCTTCTCCACCTTCATCTCCTTTGCAAATATGCCAACACCACCAAGTGTTCACCAACATGTGCATGTGTGTTAGCTTTTCACAAACATTTTATCAAAGGATTACCTCTCTTTTCACCACACCACTCGATCCTAGGAACGATGCAAAGTTAGATCACTCGAGTGGCACTAGATGACTGATATGCAAACAAGTTTGCCCCTCTTGATAGTACGGTCATCTATCCTAAACCCGGTCATAAACTTCTCTACACACCTATGACCGGTGAAATTAAATGCCCTATAGGTTATATCTTTGCCTTGCGCATTCCATTCCATCTCCTCCAATGTTGAGGCAACACATGCACCAACTTTGATCAACAAATGATATGATCCACTTCATATCATCACATGACCTTGTTGGTTCATCAATCTTGACCTCACCTGCTTTTCACTGTTGCCTTCATCCATTGGCGCCAAGTCTTGCTCAAGCTTCACTGCCACGTGGTCTATCGCTCCAAAGCCTCCAACTTGCCCTTTACGCTTACAACCGGTCCATCAAGCCAAGTCTTGTCTTGATCTTCTCCACCTTAGTCACATGACTCAATGTCATGTCTCATATGCAATTAGCTCCTTCATCACATGTGCGAGCCTTGCAACAAATCCAAGCCATCTTCTCCATCATGGCATGAGTTACTCACACAAGTGTAAATGTGGACTAATCACCTGTGTATCTCACATTTAAACATATTAGTCCACCTAGGTTGTCACTTAATTACCAAAACCAAACAAAGACCTTTCAATCTCCCCCCTTTTGGTAACTGATGACAACTCTACAAAGATATGGAAATTAAGCTCATTTCAAGCTAGCACTTCACACAAGTGTAAATTGCTAACTTGATTTGGATTTTATGCTACTTATCCAACATTTAAGCTCTATGTCAAAGATTTGCATAAGCACCATAAAACCTGACTTGGTAGTGATAACTCCCCCCCTACATGTGTACTCAAATAGTTTGTTTTGAAGTTCGTGAAGTTCGCACACATGCATAAATATGAAATTTGTGGGAGTGTTAGAACTACTAAGTGATGCTAAGGTGTATAGAATAACCTTTGAAGTGTGATACCAATT
The DNA here is from genome assembly GCF_019320115.1 of Miscanthus floridulus. NCBI lineage: Eukaryota > Viridiplantae > Streptophyta > Magnoliopsida > Poales > Poaceae > Miscanthus > Miscanthus floridulus. The sequence continues at coordinate 34,028,155 of NC_089596.1, forward strand.
GGAGTTGTACTTTTAACACCATCCTTTGCATCATCAGTAGCTAGACAACAAAAACACTAGAAACCCCATGAGATCAACATTATAAGCAAGGGTCTAGTTTTTACATAATAAACACAAGTCTAGCTACCATCCTATGCATGCTAGTTATCATATCATCATTCAAGATCTTTAACTAGCTACAACACACAAGCATGCATGTCAAATTTAAAAACTTATGCAATGAAAGCAAGCACATGAATATGCACATATCAAATACAACCAATCAAAGTTCATGAGCTTGCTCCCCCTACTTGTGTGCTTCTCTTGTCCAAGAATTTTGATCCTTCTCCAATCTTCAATGTTGCTCCCTCTTTGTCCATGTCCAACTTCTACTTCTCCCCATGATGCATTTACATATCTTTGCTCCAACTTCTCCCCATTTGTCATCAATTTCTATAAAAGGTGTGCTTCTTATTGATACAAAGAATTGCATTGGGGTAGATGGTTGATACTTGAATTTTGCATTTTTTTATGGACACTTCTAAATATTGGAATGACACCAATTGTAGCCCTTGAGATACCTCATGTAGGATCTTTGACCTTGATACCAACTGCCCTTGAGATACCTCATGTAGGATCTTTGACCTTGATACCAACTGGTGGGGCACCTCCCCTTATGTCATAGCATGGGTCATTCACTTGATAAACTTGAACTCTTGTATGTGAGGGAACTTGCTTTACTTGATGATCACTTAAAGTGGAGGATCACTTGTGGAACCACCATTTGAGGTGCTAGATATCACTTGTATGAATACCACTTGTAACAAAGTGACAATATAGATATACCACATGTAAGAACAATCATGGAACCACTTGTAAGATTTGTCAATTATATCCATTTTTTTGAACACTTGTCATCTTCATGAGCTTCTAGTATTGACTTGACCTAGATTGATTTGCCTATGCTTCTAAGTCCGGTTTGAACCCTCTCTAAGCTTCTTCACACACATTAAGTGGTTATCTTATCGAGGTTCTACTTGTCACCTGTTGGCAATCCAAAATAAATCAAGTACTTGGGTTCAATAGCTCATGAACAAACTCATACACTACCACTAGATCAGTTAACCATTCAAGCAATAGTGGTAGGCTATGAATTTTAAACATTTCATTTGTTATGCATGATCCTATTAGGCATGTACTATATGCACTAACCACATATTAGTAAGGAATAAATGATCATGCACATTACAATGATACATTTGCTATCTTGGAGTAGAGGATAGTCATTTGATTCCAATTAAGCTCCGAAATAGCAATGTGAAGTCTAATTATAAGCTTGGTGAAGACCAATCATCAATAATGAAATCCATTCTTCATCCATATGAAATGAGAACCACTTATGATCAAGTACACTAGCTCTTTGTTGCGGTTGGCTTGTTTTTCCTTTTTGATCAATTCTTGCATGAGAATACCATTTGAATATTCATGAATTGCTTTCCTTTTGCGTGTTGCTTACTTTCTTGATCAATACATTTTGATTGTTTCAACTAATATCTCAAATGTCCCTTAGATCACCACTTCCATTTTAGCCTTCCAAGCACCACGCTCAGTTTACCTACAAAAGGTGGCACGTCCCTACACTAGGGAGAAGTGACCTCTCTCCAAAGAACTATTCTTGATACTCACTTGAAATAACTTGATTGATTAATTCAAGTGATGAATTTATTTTGATGAGGAACCATGAATCCTTCTTTAAGTCCTTTTTATTTCTACTTGTTTAAGTCCTTTTCTTTCTACCAAATGATCTTCAAATTGTCACTAGAACTTAAACTCCATCATTATCTTGAGTTTGATCTTGATCTTCAACTTGAGTACCGAATGTGTGCCAAGTACACTCCACAATTAAATGGCCTTATACTCTTTGTTTGTCATGCTTCTAGATCAATCCAAAACCAAACTTAGGTACCTCAACCATTTATAAACATGATTCCAACTTGAGGACCTTTCAATCAAAGTGACTCTTGATCAATCCAATGATTGTCACTTTTCTATCAGATTCTGTACCCTTTAAAGATAAATCCATAACTCCCAATGTACAGATCCAAATACCACAAAATTTGGTAGAAACATGCTTCACTAAGTATTCTAGCAGCTGTAAAAATTTCAGCTTCATTTGACTTCTAGATTGCTACCAGATTTCATATCTTCCCATACTGCTACATCTTGAAAACTACTGCACCATAGCTGACAAGATCTACACCAACACCAAAGCATTTCTCATCCAATAGTCATGAAATTTGTATAGCAACTCATACCATAAGTGTACAGAATGCATACCAAATTTAAAGCCAATCCATATAGATTGGTTCATTCAAACATGGCTAAGATCACAGCTCACTCAGATTTTCAATAAAGGACAGATTTCAATACTTGAGCTATTCTTCATCAAATGTGAATTAAACTTGAAATCAACTTTCTTGAATAATTTCACAAGACATATATCCATTCAATCCACTTATTAAAAGTCATCTTATAAATTTATCCAACTCGAATCAATCCAGACTTGATTACTAATCAATTAATCCATTCAATCATCTCATAGCAAGCAACAAATGCATATATATCCAATTCAATCAACTCATATGCACCCAAATGAATTAGATCAACTAGAGATATACCTTGGTTAGATCATGATCATTCAATCAGCAAGCTTCAACTCTTATATTTGCAAGCCATCAAATAATTCAAAAAATCATCCACAACTTGAATATGATATTTGTATGTTGTAGCACGTTGGAATTCACTCTCTTTTGACTTGGCATTGGGATAAGATTAGCAATAGGCTTCAATACTTGACTCAACATATGATGAACAACAATAAGTCCATTGAATCAAGCCTCCAATGCCGATGGTACCTATAAATAATCATTCACTTTTTGATGGTACCCAAACTAGTTTGGGTCCTCTCAAGTTAGGAGCAACATACTTAGGCATGACCTTAGTATGAATAGCGAGATCTCTTGCAATAGCAACTATAGAGGTACCATTACCATCCTTTCTAAGCATAATATTATCATAAATTGAAATAGGCTTAGAATTATTACCTAGGGGACATGAATTAGCCATGTGTCCCCTTTCCCGACATGAGTAGCAAACTCTCTTTGATTGAGCCTTTTCTTCCTTGCTCATGTGTTGCTTCTCATTGCCTTGCCTCTCATGAGTTGCTTGAGCCTTCTTCGCATGCTTGGTAGGACACTTGCCATAATCCTTGAATTTGATAGGAAACTCCAAAGGATGAATTACTCTTTCTTTTGATGTGCGTGGTTCGTGTGAGGGCTCAAAAGTCAAATCTAAGGATGGTAAAGGTTTGAAATCGACTGATGAGGACTCCTCAACACTCGATGTGACTTTTGCCAGGAAGGGTTTTATGATGGAAGAAGTGTGTTTGTCTATGAAGTGCTCAAGGAATGTCACTTGTTCCATCATGGTTTTGTGTGTAAATCTACCTCCGGTGGTCATGTTGACGCACAGGTCAGCTTCCATGTCAATACCCAAACAAAAAAGTCATAGCAAAATACTATCGGGTAAAGACAAGTCTAGGCCAGCGTGTATTAATGCTGAAAACCTAGCCTAGGCTGCACCTAAAGTCTCCTCACACTGCTCAAAGTTGAGGATTGCCCTTGGTAGAGAGACGATACGGGACATGGGAAAAATTCAAGACAGTGTCCCATATCTTCACACTTGAAGCATTTGATGTGAGCATAATCTTTCTTCTTATCTTGATTCTTCCTCATCATCTTGGCATCTTGAATAAGCATTGGATGCCTTGATCTTCCACCCCTTCTTGTCTTCTTCTTCTTCATTATCAAATCGCCACCATCTTCATGGTTGATCTTGATTTGAACTTGGGGCTTCTTTTCTTGCTCAACTTGTGGCTTCATCGTTGGCTTCTTAGTTGGGCAAGACTTGGTAAGATGACCCGTCTCATGGAATTTGAAGCACACGAAATGAGAGAGCTTCTTTTCTTCTTGCTTCATCATCTCTCTTTTATTTCTTCTCTTGCCCTTGACATTGCTTTTGTTGAAGCCAATGCCACTCTTGTCACCATAGCTTCTTTGATTGTCCAACATATGCTCAAAGGTTACCTTTGATTTATAGCACCTCTCTAACTTGATGCTCAATTTCTTCACTTCTCTTTTGAGCTCATTGTTCTCCTCCAAAAGGTTAGTCCCACAAGATATTAAGGAAGAACAAGTATCTATATGTGAAGGGCATGGCATTTCTAATAAATCATCACAAGAGGTGGATACATGCTTCTTCCCTACATCACAAGAGTTAGTCACATGTTGTGATTGATTATTTGACTTATGTGATGAGCTCTCATTATTTTTAAGTCTCTTTGTAAAGACTTTAATGAGAGAAGCATGTTGTTCTAATAATTCTTCATAAGATACAAGAAGCTTCACATGAGTCAATGTTAGCTCATCATGTGAAGCTTTAAGAACATCTAGTAAGTGCTTATTGTTGGCATTTCTTAACGTCACTACTAAGAACAAGGTTTTAAGATTAATCTCTATCAATGACATCAGAAATGCTCGTTGGTATTTACTTGTGACTTGAAAGGATAAATATATGAATGACAAAGAAGGATCTGCAAGTGCACAGATAATATACCATGATAGCAATTCTCCCGGAAGTATTCTAGGTATCATTATTTATATTTTTACCACAGGGAAGGGCGGGTAGTTGGAATATATTGATAACTTATACACATGATGGAGAAATAAACCATAACCAAACTTCTACTCATAACAGGGGTAAGTGAAGAGATAAATATGATAAGCAATGATAAATGATCACTTAGAGTACTCCTTTCTATGACATTAGCATTGCTAAGTTAAAATATTAGAGGAATAACTCCTAAGTCATTCTTAATTACAAGTCAAAGCATACGTTGATTAGTGCAATTACACTTAGTAGTCATGGCTAAGATCAACTTCATATCTACACATAAGGGATATTACTAAGGAAGAATAAGAACAGAGCTTGTCTTGCTTCATAACCGCATCCTACTTGTCCTATATTCGGGGAGTGGACTACAAAGGACTCAATGGGAATGTCACATCCGTGATCTACCACATGGCCCAGAATATAGGGTGCAAGTCAACAAAAGATGCTTGGTAGTCCACCAAGAGGTATCCCATGATGGTAGATTTGTTGTAGAGGTGAGCGAAATCAGGTGCGAGATGGTGACAAGACATAAGATTTAGACAGGTTTAGACCATCAGCGTGACATAATACCCTAATCCTGTGTCTCGTCGGGTTGTATTGATGAGAGAAACCCTAGGCGAAACCCAGGATCTATATCTGCATGCCGACTAGGGGACCCCTGCCCCTCCTTATATACTCTGGAGGGGTAGGGTTATAAGGAAAGTATCCTAGTCGATTATATGGTAGGATTACAATATTTATAAGAGTCCTAATAGATCATATCTTCAAGATGCCTTGCGGTGTACGCCGATCAGTGCCGTGCGCCACAAGTCTTGATCTTGTGGGCCAGACCATCCCTGATCATGCAGCCCATGTCCCTTGCCGTGGGTACCTAGGGTTATACCACCACAGCTTGTCCCCGAGTGCCTTGTATCTTTTTAAGAATGCCATCTTAAACAAGTCTGAGCAGTTTGATGTGAAGCCGACCAGTTTAATCGGTGATCCGAGCAGTGGAAGTCGAAGCCGACCAGTTTAACTGGTGACCTAGGCGATCAAAGTTGAGGCCGGCCAACTTAATTGGTGACCTAGATGGCAAAAGTCGAGGCTGACCAGTTTAACTAGTGACCTAGGTGGTGAAAGTCGAGGACAACCAGTTTAATTGGTTAGTAGACCTCGGACTTAGCCAAGTAAGGCTTGCCAAAAGGATGTAAGGGGCTCAAGATTAAATTTGAAAAATTCTTCACCTCAGATAAAGTGTAGCCATTTAAAGTCTGTTTTCATAACTTGGTCAATAAGGAGGATAAATTAGGAAAAAAGCACTACATTCACCGCTAGGTGAAGTGTAGCCACTTAGTCCCCGAGCTTGCTGGAAGATGAAGAAAGAATCTTGTAGTAGGGTCAAAGAAATCAAGCCCGAAAGCTTGCCAATGTCATCTGTCATGTGTGTATCAAGACAACAGACGTGCTGTCCAAGATCAACACCCTGATCTGAATAGTATGGAGCAACTTGATAGCACACCGATGAGGCGTAGCAAGATTTGGCCGCCAAGGGACTACCCAGCTTAGCTAGCAACTCTTGCATGAAGAAACCAAACGCCGATGAGTCCCTAGCTTAGCTAGTGATGCTTGTATGAAGAATCTAAACACTGAGAAGTCCCCAGCTTAGCTAGCAAGCTCTCAGCATGGTTGATGATGAAGCCAAAGCGATGAGCAATCTGTCCAACTAGTCAGCGGTGAAACGAGCACCGAGCAGTCCAACCAACTGGTCGGCGGTGAGGTGAGCGCCATGTAGAAGTGAGCACCAAACAGTCTAACCAACTGGTCGGCGATGAAGTCCATGAACCTAGCGGTCTGACCGGTTGATCGGTGGAGAAGTCCGACAGCCAGGAGGTGCAACCATTCGGATGATGATCCTTTTGTCCTTCCCAATTGATCCAATCCCCAAACGTAAAAAATAAGCTCGTTGACAGAACCAGTCCCCTACAATATAAATATGTAGATCGGGTAGTACATGATGTCAAGATAAAATATATGAATTTGACGATGAAGGAAGCATAGCAGAGTGGATAAACATTATGTTTGTTTGAAGTGTTCATATTTTAAATATGAGTAACTTCCTTCCAGTTGGTTCTGTATCGCATCACCAACCTCGACTAGCTCAAGATCTATAGCGCGGAGTGGCCGACACCTGTGCACGCATAAGAGAGAGAGTGTTGCCAAGGAGCCGCTGCTAACTGTCCATAACACAGAGCGTGGCTTATGCACATGTAGGAGCAAAGTCGAGGACAGGGACGTCTCTGGGTAACACAAATGAGAACGTGACCGGTCGGCCAGTTGATGAAGAATATCTTTAAGATATTATGCATGGAGAATTGGCAGAGTATCTTAAGCATGGAGAAATTAATTGTGGAGGACAACGGGAGAAATAATAAGGAGAAACATGGCAAAAATTATATTAAATGTAGATATAGAAGGGTACTTAGCTTTAGTCAGAATGTTTGGTCGGCGGCATATGATGTTATCTAGTCGATGTCGATGAAATTGTCCAGCCCTCAAGCTTTCTGGCTTGTTGTCATGATGATGGTCACGGTTGTCATGGCGCCGTTCTTCATGGCGATCGTTATTGCGACGCCTCATGGCTCGCTTGATGTCTCGGATGACTCGCTTGGTAGCTTGATTTGTACTGGAGTCTGATCCACCTTAAAGGTGGGTCAGGTGGATGTAGGTCATCGTAATCATTTTTGGCTAGCTCATTTGCATGATCTTCACATCATGGTGATGTAGATCAAACTCAATTTGCTTGCTTGCATGTTGGACTGACATACATGGGCGCCTCTGTCTTCATGACTTCCATAATTAGCTTGTATGTCTTGCATGTAGATTGGATCTTGGTAAGTGGGCGTTGATGGACATGGTGATGAGCTGTAGTCATCACACCTGCATGATCGAGTCGGGGTAGGGCTCCTATGCAGATGCAGCTCCGCGTGCTATCACGTGGTGGTACGACGCCTACATGGCCATGTACTCGGAGAGCGGCCGGTGGAGACATGGACGGTTGATCCAGTCGGCTGGTGGTTGCTTGCTAGCTTGTAGATGAGGTGCATCACGTCGAGGAGGAGCAGGCGCCTTGCTTGATACTACTGTCTAGGATCTGGGACCCAAAGTCAATTAGCATGGGGCCAAGCAAGGTTAGGCAATGACTGGAGGCGAGTCACGACTGAACGGAGAAGGAGCCCAACATCCTGATCTTCGGGGATGCTACTTTGTGTTCCGCAACAATCGACGAGCAAAACACATCCGGGCTATGGATTGTCGAGGTCGTCGCTTTGCTCGACAGATCTTTTATTGCCTTCAAGTTGCATCTAGAGGGCGTGTCCGTCAGGAGCTGACGAAGGATGCCACCGCTAGAAGCCGAATTGCCTCTGATGGCATTGAGAAAATTTCCGTACAGAATTGAAGGTCGATCCCGTCGAGAACGTGATATTGATCTTGAGGTACGCTATCTGGCTCGCCATGGGATCAAGCGCACATCTCTACCTGGCGTGCTAACTATCGACTAAAGATGCTCAGCAGCCCACCGAGGGTTATGTCCATGATGTTAGATTGATTGATAGAGGTATGCATGATCAGTAACTAGATGGTAACAGAGACACAAAACACAAAATATATACAGGTTCAGACCATCAAGATGACGTAAAACCCTACGTCCTGTGCTCTGTTGGTTTGTATTAACGAGAGAAACCCTAGGCGAAGCCCAGGATCTATATCTGCATGTTGACTAGGGGACCCCTACCCCTCCTTATATACTCTAGAGGGGTAGGGTTACAAGGAAAGTATCCTAGTCGGTTATATGATAGGATTACAATATTTATAAGAGTTCTAATAGATCATATATTCAAGATGCTTTATGGTGTACGTCGACTAGTGTCGTGCACCGCAAGTCTTGATCTTGTGGGCTGGACCATCCCTAACCATGTGGCCCATGTCCCTTGCCGTGGGTACCTGGGGTTATACCCCCCACAGTGCATCCATAGGTAAACAATATATAAGTACCACGCTTACACAATGTCGACCACTCACCCCGTGTACATTAGAGTGAGCGAAATACAAACTTATGCTTGAATATAATGGTAATCTAGCTATACTAAGTATATAATCAAAGTAGATGATAAACATTATAACTGGAAACATGAATGATATAAACAACATTGTCATAACAATTGTAGAAAACAGATAAAAGTAATGAGAGAAACAAACAAGAGAGGAGGTACAAGGACTATACCAAACCACGCTCTTGACAAGATTGGGAATCCAAGCGAAGCTTGCCTCCCTCTAGACTTAGCCTAGCTAGCTATGCCCTAGAATATGGTGGAGTTATGAGGATTAGGGTTTCTATATTCTTGACTGACTTGATTAGGGTTTGATATCTCAGGTGGGTGGTAGGGGCTGGTATATATAGGCCGTAGCATCCATTTTGAGCCCTCGGATCAAACTGACTTGAAAGGACAACATAGATGCAATCTAGGAGACGATGGAGAACCGACATAACAAGGCAGAGGCTGATAGGTGGGCCAAGGGGCCGGCCGACCTGTAGGTGGGGCCGGCCATCTCGCCCTCTACTTTGGTGAGGTGTCCTCTCGAGTCTTCTAAAACCTTCTGGGGTTGTTTTCACTGTGGATAAGCGCGATTAACTCTGACATATAGGTCCACCTTGATGGTTTTCTAGATAAACCCTGCTTAAAACACAAATTCACCAAAACTTATGGAATTTGTTAGTTTAAACCCCTAAACCTTTCTTGGTGATTACTTTCATGTTATATTGACGGTTTATAATGTTTGTTATCAACCGTCAACACTTATGTTCTTCACATGAATTCTTTAAAAATGAGTTTTTATTTTCCAATTTTATTGTTTTAGCTTTTTTATTTTCTAAAGACATGGTCATGCTAGCAAGTCTACTAACAAGCTCATCATGTGAATCAACATGATCAACCACATTAGCATTAGATACTTTTGCGTCATCTTGTGACATGAAGCAATGTGGTGAAGGTTATGGGCTTGTAGAAGCATCACTCTCATAGCATGAGCATGAACCATCATCAACAAGTGTGCATGGAGTATCATCATCAATTGCATCACTTGTGGCATCATCATCAACCTTGTCAAGTGAACTTGTGGTAGATACATCATCATCATCACTTGACCATGAGGTGGAGGAATCTTCCACAATCACCAAATTATGATCTTGCTCAACACACTCATTCACCTCCTCCTTGTGATCATCCTCTTTGAACTTTCCATCATCACTTGTGGAGGAGTCACCAAAAAAGGCTTGGAGTGCCATCCACATATCATGAGCACTCTCTAAGTCCCACACACGTCTAAAAATATCTTCATGCAAAGCACACGTTAGATAATATTGAGCACGTGTATCAAGTTGTAAGCAATCCTTTTGAGCTTGGATTAGATTTCTATTATCCAAAGCATCATGAGAAAAGCCAACAACAATGATCCGCCACTCCTTTGGACCCATTGTATGAAAATGATCAAGCATATGGAGTTTCCATCGTGCAAAGTGTGTGCCATAAAAAAAGTGTGTCACACTCAACATCTAGCCCAAAGTTCACCATCCTCTTGGATCAGCGAAAACTACAATTGAGAGACCTAGCTCTGATACCATGTGTAGGGTTGAGATGATAGACTAGAGGGGGTAAATAGTCCTTTCTAAAAATAATCGTGCCAGCTAACTGAAACAAATGCGGAATTAAAACTATCAGTCTAGCCAAGACTACACCCCTCTATCTATGTTCTCAAACACCTTACAAAGATCCTAATTAAGCAATTAAGGTTTTGGGCTAGCTAGAGCTCATCTAATCAATTCTAGGAGCAAGGTCACATAAACCTATGCCACTAGTACTCAAGCAACCGGGGAAGCTCCTACACAATCTAGTAAGCAAAAGCACAAAGCTCCTAACCTCACTAGAAATGCTCAATAACAATGCTACATAAGCCAAATTAGAGAGCTCAAATAACTAAACTACACAAACTAAGCAATGTGACTAACAAGGTTCCTCAAACCAAATTAGTCATGCAAAGGGAGCTACTTCTATGCTACACAAGCAAGAAGGTAACTAACAAGCTACACAAGCTAACTAATTACAAGAGCAACTACACAAGCATAATGTATATGAAAGTAAATACAAGCTTGTGGAATGGGGAATGCAAACCAACAGGAAGAACAATGTTGACACGATGATTTTTCTCCTAAGGTTCACGTGTTTGCCAACACGCTAATCCTCGTTGTGTCGACCGCTCACTTGGTAGTTTGGTTGCTAATTGGCATCACTCACCAAGCCCACAAGTTGGGCACCACAAGAACCTACCCACAAGTGAGGGTAGCTTAATGACATGCTCTACTAGTGTTGCTCTTCGCGGCTCCCGCGAGGTGAGCACGGTACACCCCACAAATCCTTCTCCGAAGCACCGCACAATCTTCTTTGCATGCTTCGACAGAGACCACCACCAAGCCATCTAGGAGGTGACAACCTCCAAGAGCAACAAGCACCATTGGCTTGTAACTCGATCACCTAGTGCCACTCGATGCACTAAAATCACTCACTCGCAATGGATTCGCACTTCTCGCAAGCACAAGTGAGTTAGAGGCTTCTCAAACCAAGCACACATAAGGGCAACACATCCCCAAGGTGCTCAACCTCAGCCAAGCCCGAGCTCCACCACTATTTATAGCCCTGAAGACAAATAGAGTCATTGGAGCCTTGGAGCACATTTCTGCGTGGTCACCGGACAACAACATGCGGGCACCGGACAAGGGGTGGCAGTGCCCCAATGGTCAAATTGCAACGGCTAATTTGAACTAGCCGTTGAGACCCTAGCACACAAATGATATGATCCACTTCATATCATCATGTGACCTTGTTGGTTCATCGATCTTGACCTCACCTGCTTTTCACCATTGCCTTCATCCATCGGCGGCAAGTCTTGCTCTAGATTCACCGCCACGCGGTCCATCGCTCCAAAGCCTCTAACTTGCCCTTCTAGCTTGCGACTGGTCCATCAAGCCAAGTCTTATCTTGATCTTCTCCACCTTAGTCACATGACTCAATGTCATGTCTCGTATGCAATGAGTGTGGCAGAACCTCCTAAATTATAGGGCCCACATGCACCTGTCACTGTCCGATGACCTTTGACATTTATGCATATGTTTCCATTAACTTAAGAAGACTATCGGGTGTCCTTGGGGAACCCCGAATCACCCACGATTTCCGAGCAGGCTCACGTTACAGAGTCATTGCAGTATTACAACATTTATTCAAATATCGACATCAGAGTAAAAACAGCGGAAGTCTTACAATAACATAGTTTACAAAACAGTAGTTCCAAACCTCATAACTAAGTTCGATGATTATTACAAAACGAAATAGTGGAGTGGCATTATAATATAGTACAAAACACACAATGAAACTACCCTACCCAAGGGCCACACATTTACTTCTCATCGTCATCACAAGGAACAACCGTCATGCAGCACAATCCAAAACAGATCTGCTCATGAGGCTCACCTGCAACAAGGGTCAACGAACCCTGAGTACAAAAGTATTCAACAAGACTTAACCGAAATAAGAACTAATAAACTCAGGAATGCAGGCTCAGGGATTTAAGATATGGCTTTAGCAATAATCAAAGTTATTTTGCGTAAAAGCTCTTTAATAAAATTCTTTAATTCGACATTTATAACTTCATAAAATCATATACAAAGCTGACATGATCCGTATGGAGATCATGAAACTTCATATCCAACACTTTCTCAACCAGCCTCAAGTTCTAGTTGTTAATACTACGATGATGAACAGTGAGTTGAGTCTCCATAACCGAGGAGCAACGACGATTCGAACCGATTAAAAACCCAGCTGGGAATTCTAGACCACACGACATATGCAGGTCTCTGACCTACATATACCAACCTACCCTTGGATCCTCTAAACAAGAACGGGTCCACGCCACCCGAGAATACAATACTCCACCAATCCAGCCCATTGCCACGTGGGTACACGCTATTCCCGCCATCTCTCCACTCCCAGTGCGCGAGTAGCCATTCTCATAATAGAATAGCCGAGTAAAGGCTTACCGTAGTATGTGGTTAGTACTACAAAGTCTCACCTCATGCAATTCAACAACGGTACGGACCTTAATCGACACAGGCGGAAAGAACCCACTCATGAGACCTCCATGTCTTGCGGCTCACACACACCGAGTCCACCCGGTCTAGATTTATTACTCCACATTCCCATATCATATGATAACATGAGTTAACCAAAATTCTGTTTAAAGTTCGCAGGTGACAGGTAATCACCCGACTTTCATCGTTCTAAGCATAGCTAAGCAAAACTAGGCATATACGAATTTAAAACTAGTAATATGGTAAATATGGAATAACAAGGTTGGTAATGCACCAATTTGTTTTTTCACTTGACTCCTAATCACTTAATGCAGTAACGAGAAGCAAAAGTGAAATCAATTTGTAAAATACAAGGTAGGGTTGTATGCATCCGGGGCTTGCCTTCGTTGATGGAAAAGTCCGGTTCCTACGACGTTTCACAAGTATTCGATCCGACCTCAACAGATGGATTAACCTCCTCAACAATTTGATTAACTACCACGTGGTCACCTTCGTTCACTACACGTAATAACAATGCCATGTTTAACATGATGCGGAATACGAAACATGATGCTCGATGATGGATGCAAAAATTAACAATTTGAATACAACTTTATTTCGCGGTACAGTTGCAAGTCAAACAAACTAAATCTTTTTTGTAACACATACATCAATTGCCAAGGATCATTAACAACTAATGACCCAAGGTCATCACTCAATCCAAAATTTCAAACAAACCCTAAATCAGTAAAGGTTACTATTTGCTTTTATGAATTAATTATTTAATTCAAAATTATGAAATAAATTAACTTATTCTAATTGAGCTCAAAATTTTAGTATATGTTTATTACATGATAAGTAAGTGGCAAAACAAATTTCATAATTTTTGGACAATTAAATAAGCCTAGAAAAATCATGGAAATCCATTTATTAATAAATTGAGCAATTTTTATCACATTCAAAAAATGCTGAAAAACAATATTTCATATTTTTCTTAAATACTATACATCATAGAGAAGTCACACAAAAAATTTAATAAGTTTTGGCGCTCTAAATAAATCTACACAAAAATAACAAATTACATCACTATTCATTCAAATATGAAAATAGAAAAATTCCATTTGAACGTTGAGTCACTGACAACCTGACCCCACCTATCATCCCTAACCTCGCGCGCTGACCATGGCAACGACGGCGCTGACCGGCGATATCTCGACGACGGCGAGACCAACGGCGACGGCTGAAGCACCAAAACACTCCCCTTGACTAGGCGCATCGATCTAGGGCACAAGCGGGACTAGCTATGGACTGGACCGAGCACTACGCCAGCCATGGCGGGCACAATGGCACGACAGCGCTACGTCGGCGACACGAGAATGGTAGAGGTTAAACGCTTAGCACAGAAGGGTTCAGCACCTCACCCCGAACACGACTGAGCAATGAGCAGGGTCGGAGGAGCAACGAAGAGGCTGGTCGACGTTCCGAGCAAGCACGGCGGAGCAGATCGTCGTCGGTGGCGATACTCCGGTGGCTGTGATGGTCAAAATGAGAAATCAATGAGTCATGGAGTACCACAGCATCGTGGCGAAGCTGAAGCAAGACTCAGCAGGGGCAGAGGATCACCGTAACACGCTGGCCACGGAGAGGCACGCTCGACGGAGATGTTGCCGACCGTGGGGAAGAAAGATGACGCGCGGCGAAATTTGGCGAAGTCAGACGACTACGACCGGTTAGATGGGTGCACAAGGAAGGGGCGAAGCTGTTGAGCACTTTGCTGTGATGACACAGGCGCTGGTTCGACGGTGAGGGCTCAACGGAGCTGCGGCAATGGCGCCGGGAAAACAGAGGAAGGGAAACGGTGAAGAACGGCGACGGCTTAGGCCTTAAGGAGCGGCCAGAAGCGCAAGGAAGCCACGCAGGAGCCTTTCCCATGCCAGTACGAAGTCAAGGACGTCCACGCATGCGTCTAGAAGCGAACCGAAGGTCACCGGCGGTGTAGCTACGTCGGTGAACACTGTTCACAGTATTTACAAGATTGCCATTCGCCAAAATTCATAAATTACTCTCAAATTTTCAGAACAACTCAAAAATCTCCAAAAACAAAAGTTGTTCAAAATCAAAAGTTCCACAACTTTGCTTTTATAACCAACTCCTAATTTAGTCTAGATTTTGAAATGAACTTTTGAATTCGAATAGGGAAATTTAACAAATTACGCCTTTTCGAATTACTCCAAATTTTTCTAAACAACTTGAAAAACTCCAAAAACAAACTTTGTATAACTTGTCAAGCTCTACACTTTTGCTTTAAGGCTCAACCCCAAAATATGCTTAGATTTTAAAATGAGTTTTCAGTGTAGGATTTAAATATTGAAAATCAGGGTTTTCAGAATTTCAAATCAATACAAAGGTTTCAAACTTGATTCAAACAATACCAAGCAATACTTACCACAAAAATATAAACTTGTTTTAGTGTGTGCATCTCAAAGTTTTCACCAAATGCCAAATGCTTTGCAATGCATATGATGATATGTTAGGTTTTAGTATTTAAACACCCGAGGTGTTACAATGAGCTTCTTCATCACATGTGTGAACCTTTGAAAGGTCCTAAATGGCTAGAGGGGGTGAATAGCCTATAAAATCTCTACAAAATCACTAGAGAAATTGATTAGTACACTAAATGGCGTAATGCAATTTTGCTCTAGCTCTACAAGGGATTGCAAGCCACCTATAGCAACAATTCTCGTTGTTATGATCTCTAAGCACACACAAGCCTAAGTCACTACTCTCTATGTTAGTGAGCTCTCAAAGACTAACTAAAGAGCCTCACTAACCAAACTAACGAGCTCTCAAAGACTAACTACACTAAAGAGCTTGACTAGGCAAGAATGTAAATAATGTAAATACAAGAGAGTGTGTAGGGTGATTATACCGCCGTGGCAAGAGAGATGAACCAATCAATGAATACCAAGTCAATCACTGGGAGAAGTCCAATGCACAAGAAACAATCATTTTTTCTCTCAAGGTTCACGTGCTTGCCAGCACGCTAGTTTTCGTTGTGTCGATCAACACTTGGTGGTTCAGTAGCTAATAGGTATCACACATCTAGCCAACACTTGGCATCGCAAGAACCTACCCACAAGTGAGGTAACTCAATGACACGAGCAATTTACTATAGTTACCTTTTGGTGCTCTACTAGGGAAGGTACAAGACCCCTCACAATCACCGGGAGATGGCCATGAACAATCACCAACTCGTGCTGATGCTCCTCAGCTGCTCCAAGCCATCTAGGTGGCAGCAACCACCAAGAGTAATAAGAAATCCATAGTCACAATGATCCCCAAGTGCCACTAGATGCAACCGCTCAAGCAAATGCACTAGAAATCACTCCCAATCTCACTATGATGATGAATCAATGATGGAGATGAGTGGGAGGTGTTTGCTTAGGCTCATAAGGATGTCAAGAATGTCAAAGTGCCAAACCCTTTAAATAGGCGCCCCAAGCAGATAGAGTCATTGCTCTGTCGGGGGTCAACCAGACTCACCTGACTGAACGCACCCCAACATCCGGTCGGCTGTGTCTGGTCCACGGGTGCCTTCCACATGGCGCTGGTTTGAATGCTGCTCGTCACATTCTAATGGTCGAAATAGTTAGCGCTCACCACTTAAAGACTGACCAGGCGCACATACATATGACTGGACGCATTACCGCTGTGTCCGCTCCTACGTGTGCCTAAGCCAGCATTGCCGAGATCGGACTTAGCGCCCAGCGACCGGACATGCCGCCAGTCGGTGTCCGATCAACTCTAGTAAGTACCCAAAGAGGGTTTTTTTGTGACTAGGTGTGTCAGGTCAAGGGTGACCAGACACACCCTAGCGTCTAGTTCTCTCTGCTTCACACACTGAGTCACCGCGCTGCTCACATCATCGTACGTCACCTATGACTGGATAGAGCCCCTGCACGTCCGGTCTTGTTTCCTCAGCAGGGTCCAGTCATGAACCCAATGTTGTGCCTCTCTACGCCAACTGACCGGATGCACTAGGGGTGAGCCTAGTCACCTCAGGGCCAGAGTTCGGTCGAGTACCTTTGCCTCCTTTTCTTTTTCTATCTCGTCAACCTCTTCACCCTTGCGTCCAAGTTGCTAACCACAAAGTGTAGAACTTGTGTGCTCGTGTGTTAGCATTTTTCAAAGCATTTTACAAGGGTTAAAAGTTAGCACACTAGGTCCCTAATGTATATGCAAGAATCATGTCACCTAGTGGCACTCAATAACCACTTAGCCAAAGATTTCCCCTCCTTATAGTATGGCTATCGATCCTAAATCACTCACACCCTCTATGGTGTCTTGAGTGCAAACCAAAAATGGCTCCTATCATTATACCTTCGCCTTGAGCCCATTTTTGTTTTCTCTTTCTTCTTTTCCAAATGTGAAGCACTTGATCCATCTTTTTGAGGTCATCACCTTCACCATGACCATCATCTAGCTCCACCACTTGGATTAGACTACCTTATCTAATTCACATACTTAGATCAAAGGTTGGTCCTAGGTTTCATCAATTATCCAAAACCAAACTAGGGTTTTTAATCTTCCCCTTTTTGGTAATTGATGACAACCTTTTGACAAAGATATTCAATAAAATTTTCTTGGATTCATGTTGCTTGCCCAAGCATTTTACCATTTGTATAGGATATGGACAAGTTTCATGAACCCAAATTGGTAGCATTAGCTCCTCGTACATATGTGCTGAGAGTTTAGATTTGAAAGCTTGCACATATGCATGGATTAGAAAGAGTGGGAGAGTAATGACTACCAAATAATGCTAAGATGTAAAGAATGGACCTTTGAAGCATGATACAATTGGAGTTGCCGATAATACCATCCTTAGCACTATGGTTAGTTAGATAGCACTTGCAAAACACAACCACTAGATACCTCATGAGATCAATATTATAAGCAAGGCTCTAGTACCACTTGAAAAGTGAGCAGGACACATCTAACTATCATCCTATGCATGCTAGTTTTGCATTTCATCAATCAATCTTACAACTAGCATACACCACACAAGCATGGATGTGAAATTTAAAAACTTGTGCTATGCAAGCAAACATATGTAATGCACATACAAGTGCATCAAACAAGTTTATGAGCTTGTGTGCTTCGAGTTTTAATTGATCCCCTTCCATTCCCATTTCATTTGTTTGCTCCCCCTATCTTACTATCTTTGTGAACTACTTCCCCCCCTTTGGCATCAAATACCACAAAATGTGAGCTCAAATTTTAGATAGGCTGGAGTTAAAGCATGTTAAGTGGGGATCATTTTTCCATATTTGGTTCAATCTAGATTACTTGCAAAAGATATTTAACTCAGTTTGACCCAAGGGCAAGCTTCTTCCCATCTCATTTCAAGGGTTATCTTGACCATGTTGAGTTAAACTCTTATAGCTCATTTTCTAGATTAAACACTAGGTTCACAAGCCCACAAACATGTCATATGCTACCACTAGATCATTTCAATCATAGAAGCATTAGTGGTACCATACAAGCATCAAATCCATTTGATTTTCATGAATGAGCCTAAGACATGGTAGGAATGACTAGATGCACTAAAGTCCTTAGCAATGAATGAATGACATGTCAATCAATTTTACCTTGCTTTGCTCGAAGGAGAGGCATGTAATATAATAGAGGGTGCATCAACACATATTTGAGAAGTCAAGTATGTTCAATTCATTCCTTAGCTTGCAAAACCTCTTCTCATCAAGTGGCTTGGTGAAAATATCGGTAAGTTGATCATCGGTGCCCACACTCTCAATGCAAATGTCCCCTTTTTGTTGGTGATCTCTTATGAAATAATGGCTGATATCTATGTGCTTTGTTCTTGAATGTTGAACCAGGTTGTTAGTGAGCTTCATGGCACTCTTATTGTCACATAGCAATGGCACTTGTTTGAACTTGCTTCCAAAGTCACTCAAAGTAGCCTTCATCCAAAGTAATTGACCACAACAACTACCGGCCGAAATGTACTCCGCTTTGATGGTTGAAAGTGCTATACTATTTTACTTCTTTGATGACCAGGACACAAGTGATCTTCCCAATAATTGAAGTGTGCCCAAAGTGCTCTTTCTCTCAACTTTGCATCCCGCATAATCGGAGTCCGAATATCCAATCAACTCAAATCTAGTTCCTTTGTGATACCACAATCCAACATTTTGTGTATGCTTCAAGTATCTCTATATTCTCTTGGTTGCTTCAAATGACTTTCTCTTGGTGAGGCTTGAAATCTTGCACACATGCACACACTAAACATCACATCCTGCCTTGATGCGGTTACATAGAGTAGGCTTCCAATCATAGACCGATACATCTTTTGATCCATCATATTGCCACTAGCATCACTATCTAAGTTTTCATTTGTCCACATTGGTGTACTAATATCTTTAGCATCATCCATTCCAAACTTCTTGAGCATGTCTTTGATGTACTTGCCTTGACTCACAAATGTGCCATTCTTCATTTGCTTGATTTGAAGACCAAGGAAGTAGCTAAGCTCTCCAATCATGGACATCTCAAATTTATTTGCCATTATCTTTCCAAACTCCTCACAAAAATCTTGATTGTCTGATCCAAAGATAATGTCATCAATATAGATTTGCAACACAAACAAGTCATTGCCTATCTTCTTAGTGAAGAGAGTGGTGTCAACCTTGCCCATCTTGAATCCCTTAGAGAGTAGGAAATCCCTCAACCTCTCATTCATACCATGCTCTTGGTGCTTGCTTCAATCCATACAAAGCCTTCTTCAACTTGTAGACATGGTTGGGTTTCTTCTCATCTTCAAAATCAGGTGGTTGTTCGACATAGATTAGCTCATTGA
Source organism: Miscanthus floridulus (assembly GCF_019320115.1). NCBI lineage: Eukaryota > Viridiplantae > Streptophyta > Magnoliopsida > Poales > Poaceae > Miscanthus > Miscanthus floridulus. The sequence continues at coordinate 34,047,894 of NC_089596.1, forward strand.
TGTACCCATTGAGAAATGCACTCTTGACATCCATTTGGTACAACTTGATGTTTTTTATCTATTCAGTAGGGAAAGCCCCTACCTGATATTTTTTTGATTTTCAATTAAAAGAAAGAATGTTCTGTGAACAAGAGCAACAAAAGAAGAAATAGTACAAGGCCATAATGCCCAAAGGAGAAAAGAAACAAAAAACTAAGTGAAATTCTCCGTCTAGTTGATTAGCACAGCCTGTCTACTTGGCTTGGCCTTTGTGCAAACACGGTCAAGCTCCTCCTTGAACTGTCTTTTCCAATTGCTGAGGTTGGCCTACCCATTATCAAAGATGACTGCATTTCTTGTTATCCAAATGATCCAGCATGCCATGATAAAAATTTCTCTAAAAATTGGACTTCCAAAGGATGTTCTGGCATCAATAATCATATCTAAAGGTAGCAAATTTTGGTTCCTACATATATTGATGGTGTTCCAACATGCTGTACTGAAGTGGCATTCAAAAAATAGATGCATGCTAGTTTCCTCATAGTCAGAGTTACATAGGACACAATTGTAATTTTCTAGATCCATGTTCTTCCTCCTTAATAAGTTCCTTGTGTTGATTCTATCCCTAAGCAAGAGCCAAAAGAAAAACTTATGTTTACCAAGGTTGCTAAAGGCCCACATCCAATTGAAGAGTGGAGAGGTTTCTGTGTGGACAATCAAAATTTTATAAGCCTTCTTACTACTATACTTGCATGATCCCCAAGAATAGCACCATATGTCCTTTGTATCTACATTTTGAGTTCTCTGCTGAATGAGAGTTTGCACTTCTTCTAGCTGATTTGTAGCTTGTGCCGACAAGGGCAGGCTAAAAATTCTGCTTACATCTTGATCCAGAAAAAATCAGATGGAACATTTCTTATTTTTGGTAAAGGAGAAGAGTTGAGGGTAAAGGTCTTGGAGACTTTGATTTGACCATTTATTAGCCCAGAAAAGAATAGTCCTTCCATTTCTTGGATTACAGTTGGCAAAATCTCTGAATTTATGAAAAAGAGTCATAATATCTTTCCACGAAAAGGATCCAATTAGACTCCTAGCTTGTGGTGGTGTCTGAGAATTGGAGTAGAATTTGGACCATGTCATGGAGACCCAGGGTATTTCTGCCTCATTGTAAAATTTGTCAAAAAATTTCATGAGTAAAGCACTGTTCTGACTATAAGTTCCTCTCTTGTTGATGTCACCCTTGCTCCATAAGCAATGCCTTCTATAAATATCAATTTGTTTAATTACTTGAACTAGGATTCTGAGACTGCACATGTAAAATGTAGGAAGAGCTAAAAACACAGAGTTCACTAAAATGAGCCTTCCATCATAAGATCAGTGTTTACTGACTCCACAAAGCCTTTTCTCAATCTTTGTCAAAAGAGGTGTGAATTCTTGTAGAGTAGGCTTGGTTAGTCCAAGTGGAAGCCCCAAATATGTGAAGGGCATAGTTCCTATGCTGCAACCAAAAGTTCTTGCTAAATGTATGGCCTTTTCATTTGTTAAGTTAATGGGCACCAAGAAAGACTTCCTAAAGTTCACATGTAAACCACTGGAATCAAAGAATGATCTTAATAAGCACTTGATATTAAAAAGGGTTCTAGCATCTCCAGGCAAGATGAGAAGAGTGTCATCAGCATACTGTACAATTGGGAAGTCACCTCCAAAGGTGTCACTAAGAGGGTGCTTGAGGATGCCCATCTGCCAAGCTTTGTTGACAACAGACTATAGAAGATCAGCTGCTAAAACAAACAACAGGGGTGAGAGTGGGTCACCCTACCTCACCCCTCTTTTACATTCAAATCCTTTTCTAGGAATACCATTCAGTAGAACATAGGAAGTACCTGACCCCAAAATGTTTTGAATCCAACTAATCCATCTTGAAGAAAATCCTTTGTATTTAAGGATTTGTAATATAACCTCATGCTCTAGTTTATCAAAAGTTTTTTCAAAGTCCAGTTTGAGAATTATGAGTTCCTTTTTTGAGTGATGACAGAGATGAAGGAATTGGAATGCCCATGCTAGACAATCTTGGATTGTTCTTCCCTTGATGAATCCATATTGATTGGTGTGTACTAGTTGCAGGATCATAGATTGCATCCTAGCTGAAAGTAGCTTTGTGATGCACTTAAGGTTGTAATTCAGGAGAGAAATGGGCCTGTAATCATCAATTGTTTCAGGGTTGTTCTTTTTTGGGATTAGGGTAATGAAGGAGGAGTTCACACTCTTCAAGTCTGTATTCTGATGATAAAAATCTTTGAACAATCTTATAAAGTCATCTTTGATTATATCCGAACTCTTTTTAATGAACAGTCCATTAAAACCATCTGGTCTAGGGGCATGGTTGTTTGATAGAGATTTGATGACAGCCTCAATTTTAGTTTGACTGAACTCAGTGTCTAGATGATCAAGATTTTGCTCTGTCAATAATGTGCTGAGATCATAGTGTATGTTAGAGAATTCACAAATTCCTAACCTTTGCTTATAAGATTCCCATAGAAAATTTGCCTTTCGTCCATGCTCTGTGACAACAGTACCATCAGGTTTTGTAAGAGAAAAAATGAAATTTCTCTTATGTGCTATAGTAGCCATAGTGTGAAAAAAGCTACTATTTTCATCCCCAAATTTAACCCATCTAACAGTGTTTCTCTATTTCCAGTAGATCCTTTTGGATTCTAGTATGAATGCAAGGTGATCCTTTACCAGCCTTTTGAAGGCCTTTTCTAGATTTGAGAGTTGTCTTTGCTCCTCAAGACCATCCATGAGCAGTAGGACCCAATTGCAATGATAAATGAGCTTGCTTAGCTTAGAAAGGTTCTTACTCCATTTTCTTAAACTAGCTCTAACATGTTTGAGCTTTGAAGACAGATTTTTGGATGCATTGGCATATACCGGAGAATTATTCCAATGAAAATCCACAGTGTTTAGAAAATTAGCATGATCAACCCAATAATTTTCAAACCTAAAAATATTTGATTTGGGGATTGAGCTTCCAATGTGCAGCACATAAGGAATGTCATCTGAAATAGGCCTTGACAAAGGTTGTACATGTGTAGCAGGATAGGAAAGGGTCTAGCCAAAGGAAGTAAAAGCCCAATCCAACTTGACAAGGAGGGGATCAGATTGCATATTGGTCCAAGTGTAGCTTCTGCCATTGAAAGGTATTTCAACTAAATCCAAGTCAGGAATAATTTCATTAAACAAGTTCATTTCTGACAGATCACCTCTTGGTTTGTTCCTATTTTTAGGTTCCCTGATCAGATTGAAATCCCCAGCAAGTAACCAGTCATCAAACTCACTAGTGTCAAAGTTCATCAGCCAAGTGGCAAAAGCTTGCTTCTGATTGGACTGTGATGGGCCATATATGTTAGTAATATGAAAACTTTTGTTATCCAGCTTGTTTCTCATCTTAATAGTGATGGCATAGGAATTTGTCTGAATTATAGAGTCCTCAAAAACACTATTGTTCCATGCTATTAAGAGACCACCTGCAGCTCCAACTGAGGGAGAAAAGGCAAACTGATCGAAATTTCTGGGACAGAATTTTTTAATGTAGAAGATGTCAAAGCTCTCCCTTTTTGTCTCCTGAATACAAATGATTTGGCATGCACTCTCTATAATTTTCCCTCTTAAAGCATCCCACTTTTTCTAAGAATGAATGCCTCTAATATTCCAAAACAAAATTTTACTGTATCTTCTACTATCCATAATCACAATCTATGTAAAAAGACAAAGTTTGTTCATACAAATGACAAACTGGATCAGCCATCTTATGTATATATGGGGATGTGGGTGTAACATTTGTAGGTCTGTGTAAAAAAACATGCAGCCAACTCTGTCATTTCGAAAGCTATTAACATGATTACAGAAGATGGGAGTAGAGGGCATTGTATTTGTATCGAGACTGACATAACCAGGCTTAGAGGAAGGAATGAAGACCATAAAGAAATGAAAAGCATCATTAGCATTAAAATTGAACACAAGCATCAGAGACAGGTAACCCAAACACTTCCTAGGATTATTAAAGCAGCATAGGATGCAACAGTACATGATTTTATTGTTCCAGTACACAAACTAGGACCTAGGACTAGACAGGCGACAGACATCTAAACATGGATAACTTTGGAGCAACAAAAGCAGCACCTTTCCAGGTGCACACAGAGACAAATCTGTGAAACTACTCATCTATGTTGTCTTTCTCAAGAAGAGTAGCAGAAGCAGCCTTAGGCTAGATCTATAGTAAACTAGTGGCAATTCCTTCTAGAATCTCTTTGGAGAGATGTGGGGCAGCTCCATAGTTGGAAGGCCCTAGGATGATGGCCAGAGGGGAGGGATCAGCAATAGTTTCCTCTACAGTGAATGTGTCCTTAACTTGATTGACTGCCTCGGCACTTGCAACATCCTTGTAACCTCCAAGTTTGTTTGCAATTCTTCTGCTATGCCTCAGAATGCTATCATCCAACTTCTCCTTCACTTTCAGGCTCTTTCTCTTGCGTGGGGTCTGGAAAACAGTAGGAGCTTCATCTAGGATCTCAATTTCTTCATCCTCATTTTCAGCTTCTGCTTTAGCTTCTCCAAACTCTGCATCAGCATCCCCCATTTCAGTATCAACCTCTTCTTCATCAGAGGTGATGTAGTCCAAGATAATCTTCTCAAGGGATGATCCCCTAATCTGTGGAGAGAGAAGAAAGGCGAGATGTATGAGGAGACGTTGATCATTAAAATAGGTAGGAATCAGTGTGACATGATCAATAACTAACAGATTCAGAAAGGAAAGGAAATTAGATGTAGGTGTGATAGTTATGAAATTCAGTACCTCTTTCAGAATGGATGGAACCACTGCAATGAGGGGATCAGAGGGCACACTAGGACCATAGATCTCTGATCTAATCCTTGGAGCTGGGAACTACATAGTTGCATTAGCTAGAGTGGGGCTTGGCAGGTTCTGAAAGCTGCTCACTTGAACTGAACCATTGTGGACACTGATGGCTTCGGTTTGCTACTGCATAGCCTAGGCATTCTACATACTCTGTATTTCTGAATCTCTTGGTGCAACCTGCTCTTGCCATCAGCTTGGCCCTCTTGCATCATGATTCATGGTAGAAACACCATTGGAGGCAGTTGGGGTGGCATCAGACAGCACAGGTGGAGCAAAGCCCATCCAGTGTGGTGGTCGTGCTGGACAAGGTTGTAGAGGACCAAAGGCAATGAACGCTTCTTTATCTTGTGGCTCAATGAGGCGCTACTGTTTCAGAACAAAGCACAGGACCATCTAGGAGTGTCCCTTCTGTGGTAGCCCTCCATTCACCTTGACAGAATCTAGAATTTTAGCTTCATCATTGAGATACACCTTGATAGCCACCCTAGCTAGAGTCTCTGGTTCATGCCAGTGAACCATGATTCCAAAACCAGAAACAACTCTAGCTATCATCGGAGCATTGCGCAAATCCTCGGGAAAACCAACAAGCATGATCCAGGCCTCACGATCCAAATCAAAAGTACGCACATTATCACTTTCATCATGCTTAACAACAGTCATGGTATAGTTGCCTAGACTGAACTCAGGACCCAAGAAAACGCTCTCTTTCTAGTGGGGAGATAAATCAAACATAAGCATCCCCCAGAGCACAGGGTTGTACCTCGATGATTCTAGCCTGATGAACATCCTAGAAGAAGTAGCGGAGTGCAGACTCCACGCTGGCAAAATCATCCTTGTGGACTTGGGGCTGGAGCTTCACTATTGTAAGATCCTCATTGGAGAGGGTGTAGCACCCAGTCACATACGCCTCATGACAGAGCAGCAGACGAGGCATGGGTTCCACCAGCATGAACCCCTTGGGGACATGCGAATGCGGATTGCAAGCCTAGTTGGCCATGGGAGGCGAGGGGCTGGGTTTCCGCACAGTAGGTAGGGGAGCAGAGGAGACAGAGGCTTCAAGGGTGGGAGAAGGAGTCGAGTTTATAGGTGCTTTCTCAATCCCATCGCCCAGCCAAGATATGGGCCTAAACCGCCACTGATTACGGTCCTTCAAAAGACAGACATACTATATATGTCCATAGTTGAAGCAGGTTTTGCATCTTACCAAGTTAGTGCAATCTTTCCTCAAGTGATTTAGGCCCAAACATCTGAAACAGTGTCGGGCATTCAAAGGTAGGTGATGGGACAAATGAGTAGATGGGATTTTCAGCATAGATTGAGTATGGAATAAAGTATCAGATTTCAAAATCAAAACCAACTTAGCATTGGGCTTGGCCTTAGGCGTGGAATGCGCCAGAGAGGTCGAATTCGGAGGTAATACCTTCTATGGCTTTGGGATCCAGCGAGGAATAGATTTTGGCCTTGGAAAATACTTTGAATCAGTATGCAGGCCTATGTTCGCATGAACAGAACTCTTCTCAAAATTGGATGGATAAATGAGACGTTGAAACACAAAATTTTTTAGAATGGGGGGAGAATGGACAATTTCTGCATAGGTTTTTCTTGATTTATGGTTCACCATTGTCCATTCAGCCTCTTATTCTAAGCACCAGAGTTCATAGTCTTTTTCCAATTTGGTCCTCCATCTCTCCATAGGAAGAAGAAGATGGTAAAGGACTTGCAAGAAAAGCTTTTCATCTTGTGAATCATTATACCAACTTTTTTACAAGAAACTGAGAAACCAAACATCCAACCAGAGAGATGGAAAACATTGTAATTCTTAGCTACACCACCCAAACAAGCTTGAAGGATCAAACCGATAGACTCTTCATTCAAACGAATCACAGAACACCTAAAACTCACAACGAGATGAAACATCGTTGAAGGAGGCGATGTGGAGGGACTCACCGAGCAACTAAAGCATTGTGAGACCACCTTGGCAAACTCAACCCTTGGGTCGAAGCACAAATCTGAGAGGCCACCCATGATCAAAGAGGAAGATCACCAGGCAGATCACCAGGGGGCTCCATGGTTGGAGGGAGCACTAGGGAAGGTGGTGGGAGAGGGAGCACCCATCACACCTCTTGTTAAGATCTTCTCATACTCTAGCATAAGCATAGGCTAACAAGGTCCTAATTGCTTTCAATCTTGCAACCGGGGCATATGTTTCTCCAAAGTCAAGGCCTTCAACTTGTGTATAGCCTTGTGCTACTAATCTTGCTTTGTTCCTTACTACTATCCCATCTTGATCTTGCTTGTTGCGAAAGACCCATTTAGTTTCAATAACATTATGATCCTTAGGCCTCTCTACTAACTCCCATACTTGATTTCTTGGGAAGTTGTTTAGCTCTTCGTGCATAGCATTCACCCAATCAACATCCTTCAAAGCGTCATCTATCTTCTTTGGTTCAATGGATGACACAAATAAAAAATGCTCATAAAATGATGCCAATCTTGATCTTGTTTGCACCCCTCTTGAGATATCACCAATTATGGAGTCTAATGGATGATATCTGGCAATATTGGTTGGTTGGAGCACTTGAACTTGAATGCTTGCACTTGATTGATCATTTGGTTGAGATGATGAACTAGCCACTTGTTGTAGATCTTGCACTTGAGCACCACTTGTACTAGCTTGATTTTGATCATGAGAACTACTAGCTTGCACATTTGAGTTAGAGAGCACTTGATTCTTGTCATCTTCAATATCAATCACCTCTCTAGGCCTTATATCACCAATGTCCATCTTCTTCATTGCATTGACCAATTGAGTGCCTCTCACATCATCAAGATTCTCATATTACTCTTGGGAACCATTGGTATCATCAAATTCAACATCATGTCATCCATGTGGCACTGCTTTGAATGATGCTCATCGGATTCTAACAGTCAAAATAGTCAGCGCTCACCACTTAAAGACTGAACGGACATACTATCACTGCGTCACCTCCCACATGTGCCCGACCCAGCATTGCTGAGATCGGACTCAGCGCACAGTGACCGGACGTGCCGCCAGCTGGCATCCGATCAACTCCAGTAAGCACCCCGAGAGGGTTTTTCATGACCGGGCGCGTTAGGTCAAGGGTGATCAGACGCACCCTAGTGTCCGGTCCTCTCTAATTCACACACCAAGTCACCGTTTCGCTCACGTCACCATATGTCACCTATGACCAGACGTAGACACTGTGCGTCCGGTCACGCTTCCTTAGTAGGGTCTGGTCATGAACCCAAGGCTGTGCCTCTCTACGTCAACTGACCGAATGCACCAGGGGTGATTCTAGTCACCCCGGGGCCAGAGTCTAGTCAAGTACCTTCGCCTCTTTTTCTTTTCTATCTCCTCAACCTCTTCACCCTTGCTTCCATGTTGCTAACCACAAAGTAGAACTTGTGTGCTTGTGTGTTAGCATTTTTCAAAGCATTTTACAAGGGTTAAAAGTTAGCACACTAGGTCCCTTATGCATATGCAAGAATCATGTCACCTAGTGGTAGTCGATAACCGCTTAGCCAAAGATTTCTCATCTTTATAGTATGGGTATCGATACTAAATCACTCACACCCTCTATGATGTCTTGAGTGCAAACCAAAAATGGCTCCTGCCATTATACCTTTGCCTTGCGCCCATTTTTATTTTTCTCTTTCTTCTTTTCTGAATGTGAAGCACTTGATCCATCTTTTTGTGGCCATCACCTTCACCATGACCATCATCTAGCTCCACCACTTGGATTGGACTACCTTATCTAATTCACATACTTAGATCAAAGGTTAGCCGTAGTTTTCATCAATTATCGAAAACCACACTAATGCTTTCAGCCATGTAACAAATCCAAGTCATCTTCTCCGTCATGGTATGAGTTGCTCACACAAGTGAACCTGTGGACTAATAACCAGTGTATCTTATATTTAAACACATTTGTCCACCTAGGTTGTCACTCAATTACCAAAACCAAACAAAGACCTTTTAGACGTCCTCACCTGGCTTGAAAGCCAGGTTCTCCCACTCCTAACGCAGCTTCTGCAGCGTGGACCAACGGGCATGGTCACTACCGATGCATGCCACGGTGATGGCATCCCAAGCATCTCCTTGTTCACAAGGGAGGAGTGCATCTCCTTCGGAACAGCAGCAAGAAGCACCCCAGCACCCACCGATCCTCATCGAAGTTGGCGTCGTCATACCGTACCACGTCCCACATGCGTCGTGCCAAAATCTTAACCTTCATCACCATGGACCACTCAGCATAGTTGGTCTTGGTGAGCATGGGCCATCCGTCGCCGATGCCGGTGTCCTAGAGGATGATCTGCACAATGGTAGGGGAGCCAGGCCATCCACGGCGACCACGACGCTGGTCCTAGGAAGGGGAGGTGCGCCGCCTATGAGGGCTCCACGTGCCAGCGACCTATCCACCCAACTCACGGTTGTCATCCAAATCCTAGTCATCTAGGTCACGTCCACTGAGGTCGCGTGTGTCGAAGCCGCGTCCACACTGGTCCTGTTGGAAGTTCCATAGGGCCCGCTCATGCGTCGCGCGCTCTTGGTCCCGCTGGGCCTCAAGCTTCCACCGGACATGTGCATTGCACTGCTCTTGCCGTGCCTAGTCCCGCTTGGTCGTTGTTGCCCTGTCGAAGTCACGCCAGTCCATGTCCACGAAGCCACACCAATCCATGTTCGCCCGTGCGCCCCACATGCCTGCGTGGGCCCGCGTACCCATGTCTGCCTCTACACAAAGAGTCATGGCTGCCGCTATTGCCGCCTGGGTAGCCGCTACAGCCTCCCTGGCCATCGCGGTGGCCCACCTAGCCGTGAGCTCCACAGTTGCGAGCCACTTCGCCTGGGCCACGGTGGCCTATAGCTACACCGCCTCTCTCTCCCTCCGCTCTGCCTCTGCGATCCATGCCACTCGTGCCACATCTGTGTCCGCCTGGCACGCGTCTCGCGTGGTGGCCTATCGATGCCGCCTAGCAGAAGTCACTGACTCAACGAAGGAGGCATGGGAGGATGGGAGTGGGAGTGGCTGGCCATGGCTCCGGATTTAGGATGGGAAGAAGAACCCAGATGAACTTAGGCTTCGATACCATTTGTTGGATACAAAGCATAGGTTTGGGGCTGAATTTCTGATTTCATTAGGCTTACCACAACTATGGCAGGCTAGGGATACATATAGGGTAGCTTCCTTGATCCTTAAGAAAGGATTACAACATATTCTAAAGTGGATGCTAAAGTAGGATAAGATAAAGTAGATGCTAAAGCAAGATAAGATAATGGCTGACACAGCCACCAACTACTCAAGATAAACACAAGACTTATAGACCAAGTCTATCAGTAAGGCTAAATTGTATAAGTAAGGCTCATATTTCAGTGGGCCTGCAAACACTCAAGCCCTATTTGGTTGGGCTATGGCTTTTGTAAAAGCTACTGTGAGCTGTGACTTTTGCAAAAGCTGTTGTAGAAAAGCTGTTGTCGGATACTTGAAAGCCCATTTGGTTGAGCAGCTGTGGCTTTTGGAAAAAACTACTGTCAGCTTCTCTCACTTACGAGCAGACCTGCCTGTTTGCCTCAGATCAATAGATCTAGAGTTTTTCTAAACCTCCTAAGGCTTTGATAGAATGTTCCACCAGGACCGATGGAGAGTCCACGAAACTTCGATTCAACATAGTTTGAGCAACCGCAATACCGTACATCCCCACAATCTACTACAACAAGCAATTTCCAACAACCTAAGAATCATCCACTAAATGAATTAAGTATGCTCTACCTCTTCACCGAGTGAGATCCCAACAAACCCAACCTTATCCATAGATCAAGCAAATTCTAGCTAGTTTACTGTGGAAGAATGAGAGGAGGAGGACCGAGCAAAGAAGGACGCTCACCTCCCCATTCCGAGAAGCTTGGAAGTGCAGAGGCCAACTAGAATCAACAGCGAACACGGCCTAAGCGTGATGGAAATATGAGGGTGAAACCCTAACCGTTCAGTTGATACCCCTTATATAGCAATGAGGTGTCAGATTGTCCATCAGTTGTGGCGGAGTATCCGATAAGTTGAAGACCTAACAAATTAAGTCTCGAAGCAGTTACAGAACCAACGGAGCATCCGATGGATCAATCGGACCATCCGATAATAAACAAGAGAATGTCCTCTCCCTCTCTTTGGTGACCCTCGAGAGGAAGAAATTGTAAGAGAAGTGGAAAGGCAATTTATAGACTAAAGGAAGAACTTTTAAAACCTGCCTAACTGCAAATTTTCCCAATGGAACCTCGAGAAAGCTCGAGGACGAGCTTTATCTAAGGTGGGGAGAGTTGTAACGACCCGAATTCGCTACAACCACCTAGTCTCTCAATTTTGGATAATTGGCAAAGCGCCTGCACAAATCCCTACAGACATTTGAATGCCACAAAACTCGTAGATACATTGCTTTTCTACCCCACCTGACGACCCACAAATCGGACGGACATGAAGTCAACAATAGTTAACACAATCTCAAGTGTTTGGACCAATTCCACGAGTTTAGAGATCACCAGACAATTTGATGTGATAGCGGATCATCCGCCAGTAACTGAACCGCATGTAGTGAGTGGGGAATGAGCTGTCCTCCACTCTACCCTTGGTCCCACTTGTCATATGCACGAAATGGATACACCAAACCTCCGCTAAAGCAGCACCATCCCATTTCACTCTCCCATTTCTCACCCTCTCCCTCTCTCTCTAAAGGAATAAGAGTGAGGAAGAACTAGAGAGAGAAGATGAAGGTTAGAAGTGGAGATGAAGGTAGAAGATCAAGTGAAGGGATGCAGTTCAAGATCATCATCTCATCAAGGTAAAGACACCCTTATCTCATGATCATGGTTAGCTCTTGAGCTCTCACCTCTTTAGTTGAGGATTTCTCTCAAACCCTAATCTCAATCTCTCATGCATGTATGGATCATGGAGTGTTATGACCTCTCATTCATCACAAAGAAATGTGAAAGTCTCTCTCTCTCTCTCTCTCCAAAGAAAGGAATGGAAGGCAAGGTGTGTTCAACCTCTCATCTTGAGGTCCAGCATCTCATGATTCCCAATCTTGAGGTTAAGCCTTCTTGCTCAATCTCATGTATTCATCACAAGTGGCTCATGGGAAGGGACTTAGCCAAATCACTAGATGCACTAGATAGCTAAAGCCAAAGACTCAACTAGCCTTACCCTAGCACATCCCTAAAGTTATCCTAGAAGTCTAGTGCACATGCATGGATGTTCACCACCCCAAAGTAGCAACTAACCAACCCCAAAACATAGAGCATGGGTTCTATCGCCAAGTTGTTGGAGCGTCCGCTGATGCAGCAGGGTGTCTGGTAAACCTCCCAAATTCAGTAAACCTCCCAGCAGAGGCACCTAGACCTTTATGAGTGTGAACAATGAAGTGTTTGACTATCGACCAGAGTATCTGCTGAATTATAAAAAGTCACAGCTAGAGAACCCAAGAGCACTTAGTTTCTACCGGATCGTCCGTCACTCAAGACGGAGCATCCGATAAATTACATATAGAATAACCCAACAACCCGAGAATGCCCAGAACCTATCGGGGTGTCCATGATTCCCGCGGAGCATCTGCCAGAACCTAAACAAAATAAACTTGAGACAACCCACCTCGGCACCCAGCACAGCGGATTGTCCGTCAGTCCTAACAGAGTATCTGACAATCATAGAGAGTGTGAATTTAGTTAACAAGCTTACCCATACAATCAACAATACCAGTTAGTATCCCAAGTCAGCAACGCAATAGTAGAACCACCGTTAGATGTCTCTTCCAAGGATCCAATGGTGATCTATCCATATTCCTTATCGTCATTCCGAATCATCGGTGAATCCCTCCAATCGGATCTCTCTCGTTCTTTTTAGGAATCGTCTCGATAAGAAGCGTGTATAGGTTGTCCTCGTTAGCCTTGAGGAAGTTAGAAGGATAGCACAATCAGGCAGGCACCCCACTATTATGAACCATACTTTGGATACTTATCAAGTTGCATTATGAGTTATGCATTGCAGTAGAGTTGGATAATGGTCTTTTCCACGTTACACCTAGATTCGTTTAATAATCTATTAAAAGCCTCTCATCTAAACAATGGGAATGGGAACGCTTAATGCTTATTGCTTAGTTGTTGGGGCAATGGTAGAAGTCGAGCATGAGAAGGGAACTCATACTCGCGCGTGTAGGATGCTACACCTGGATAATTAACTACTAAAACCAATGAGGGTACAACCTGACTTACCTTACTAATCTGGCTAAGGAATAATACCATGTTCCTAATATGATAATCTTGATGGTAACTTGGATATTTTTTCTCATGCGAGGGGTAGGTCGTCGTGAGTGTGGGATCTCAGATGACATAGCTTGTGGAGCAATAAGGACCGTGTATTGGGATACGTAAGTCCGAGTAACCACCCGTACAGACCACATGTCGTGGATGGGGTCGACAAGCGGAGTAACTAGTTGCGACCTGTTTATCCGTGAAACTAGCAAGGGGGGTGGCGCCGGTCAGGAATGTCCAGTATATTGACCGGGAACCCAGTCGAACCTTTCATGTGACACTCGGGCCGGATTAGGGAAAGGTTGGAAGACGTGAGGCAACCCTTACTCTCGTGCAAGGGTATGGAGGTTCGTCCCATTCTTTCGTGTGGGTATAGTTGTACACCACTATAGACTTGCAGAGTTTTAAAAGCATAGAGTCCTTCGGGACGAAACTATTTGGTTGTTCTTTCTTTCTATACCCGTGGTAGAATGGATGATAGACTATGAGCATCTTTGTTATAATGATAATGCTTTAACCTTAATGTTAAGCATAACATGTCATACTTTTAATAAACAATCATTGCTTTCCGCACTTATACAAATGCCTAATAATCACCCTGTGCATCCACCAAATAATATATGTTGGAATTAAATCTTGCGAGTACGCAATGTACTCACGGTGTAGCCGTTAAGTTGTTTTGCAGGTGACCAGGGCATCTTCCCAAGACTAGCCTCGGTGAATGTAATGGTTAGCAGACCTTGGAACGGGCGTTCTCCAAGATGAGCTGCGTGTAACCTGTCGAGTAGATGAGCGACAAGAGCGACAACCCAGGGCAGGGATAGAATTGTTCAGAGCTTTAGACTTAGTAGAAATTGTATAATCTTGAATCCCATTCTGTTATCAACAATGTTTTAGGAATGAGCGTGAGACTGGAGCGTGTATGTGATTGAGTCACCCAGTATGCATTGTATTGGGTATGTGTGTGTAACTCAGCGCAAAGATCCTGAAGAGGAGTTGCTACGTGCGCTCCTGGGGGCCTCGAAGTTGTTAATTCGATAACCCCCGTCGGCTTCGATATCGGTCCCGGACAGGACGGGTATTGAGGTGCGACAGCCGCAGCCTGGGCTCACCGGCCTGGCGCAGCGGCAAAGTGGAGCGAGTCCATCGGGGCCTACTTGCCGGAGTGGTGAGCGTCCAAGCCTACGCCGGAGCCAGGGATGGATCCCGCCAGTGGCAGAGCACCCCTTCTCCTTCCTCCCGGAGCCCACGCGCGGCTAAGCTTGGGCCCGCGATGGAGCTCTCGCATCTGGGTCGGGGTAGCCACGTCCGAGCTCTGGGGGCGGCGGACGCCGGCTGAGGGGCCGCGCCACCAGGGCGGCGTGTCGACGGGGAGGACGAGCATCGACGCTTGGTGCTCGCACGCGTGGGAGAGAACCAAGGCTAGGGGAAGAAAAAAAGAACGAACCGTTATCTATGTAACCAGTGATAGATGGGTAATTTTTTGCCCCAAGAGCCAGTGAAAGCAAGAGAAATGTGCTTTTGGATTTGTACTATGAGAAAATGTGCTTTTGGATTTGTACTATAGGAAAAGCTGCTTTTGGACAAAAGCAGCTATGACTTTTGGTCCCTTTAGTTGAGCTTGGGCCTGAATTAGCTTCCACGCAAAATGGCCCGGCACAAGAAAATTTATTTTCTTTTAAGTGTTCAGAGAGGGATAGGTTCAGATGGTACACTCATAGGCAACACAGCAGGAATTGAAGGCTAAGTATCATCACTGATGAAGCCTTAAAGGACTAGAGAGCCTGAATTGGCATAAACGTTGTGTTCTGCAGTTTCTACTATATGTTCATCGTGTATGACAACATGTAAATTGGTATTAGATGCAAATTTTGCTAGAAGAAATACTCTTTTGAGCTCTTTTGGAGTAGTGTTCCAGCACAATATATCCACACAGAGATACGAAATTTTCGCAACGACAAGAAGGGTGCAAGCAACAACTAAAAAATTCTGCAGAACAGAATCGATTCAATCCACTGCTATATAACCAGGTCAAGTGAAGGTTAATCCGGAATAACCCGGGTGACAAACTGGCATAAACCCCGGAAAAGAACAAAATATAATGCGGAACAGGCCTAATGGGCTACCTAGCCTGCTCTGTTTCAGCATAAACAAAACTACCCAGTAAAGCCCAACTGTACCCGCATGAACTAGCCAAGCAAATTAATTAATTACCTTTTGTGTTTCCTTATAAAAAGAGGGAAACAATAATTCAGACACAAGCGTCCCTGAAAATGATTCAAACATGTGTACACAAATTGCCATTACACAGTTATGTTCATGCGTAAACATGGACGATGAACACTGTTAGGAACTAGATCATAGATGAAAGGATTCCGTACAAGTCCAGCTTTTTTTTAAACAAAGTACCTAAGAGAGTGACCCTTAATCCTGGTTCACCCTACTATGTTCTGGGCCCTGCTTCTACATTGCCAGTCCGAACAGGAATCACGTTACAAGGTGTGTACTTCTCCAGGTCAATCTATTGATTGAGTCTATAGCTTCTTCCTCTGAAGGCACCAGTCCCGGCATTGCCGTTAGCTGGTGGCCGGACAGGAGCATTGGCTTGCATGCCTATTCTGAATCGAGCAACAATCTTATGTCTGTGCAAGTGCAGCAGGTTAAGGAGACAAGGAGCAGAGATATTTTCAAAAATAAAGTAGCAATAGCAGAGAAATTGATCTTAGTTGTATATGCAAACTGAAAGAGAATGCTTTGGCCACGACCGTGTAAAAGGATACACCCATTTCGGGGTCTTCAGGTAGTTCTTTCCGGTGGCAAGAGGGTGCAACACCGAAAAGAAGTAGTATAGATGTCCAACCATGATACCCAGAAGGCCAGGCTTTAATGATGACCCAAATATCGTATCCAATAAGAGCATAACCCATGGAAGATAAAACGCCTGCAAAAAAAATGGGAGTACATCAACTACTAACGAATTAATCATATTGTCCACAGGTCCGCAAGGCTTACTTTGCCTGTTCACCAATTGAGCAACACGGAGATGGGAATTGCAATCAATGGTAGTGAAATTACATACCCTCAATTGGACAAGGCCGTATATATTTATCTGAGCATTCGGATTCTCTCGGCTCCAGACATAAACTAGCATGCTGACCATAGGTATTCCCAATGCATAAGTATTCAATATGGGAATAACAGACACCACCTGATTCAAGTAATACAGAGTTATACGCAAGTTTAGTAGAAGTTCAAGAGTGTCTCTTGGTTTGGTCTAATCTGAAATTCTGAAAAAAAAAAACTGACCAATAGTGAGATGGCGCCAAATATCATCGTCCACAAGAAATCTGCTGTCCGTTTATCAAATGCTCCCTTTTCCAACATGACACCATACCTTGCTCTATGTAAGTCAATTTCAAACAGCCAAAGATAATTTAAAATTATAGATACTGTGGAAGTAACAATATTTTATCATTGGTGTTCAGCAAAACTTTCACTTACATCATCAGAAGGCGAATACCGAAGTTTATGGAAAATGGTCCCAGAAAGAAGAAACTTGTAAATAGCCTCCATACCTGCAGGGTTCATTTTTTTAATATATAAAAAATGAAGATATGGAGTAGGAGTGCAAAACATGTACTCCCTCCATTTCAAATTATAAGTCGCTTTGACTTTTTTAGTACATCCATTTTCCTATGCATTTAGATATAATAATATGTCTAGATACATAGCAAAATGAATGAACCAAAAAAGTCAAAGCGACTTATAATTTGGAACGGAGGGAGTAATTTACAAGTTCCAAGCATAAGTACATGATAGACAAATCAAAACAAAAGTGTTCTGATCTATTCATAGAAAACAAATATAGCAGAGAGGAATGCAATACATATATTTCAGAACAAACTCAAGCAAAGTAACTTCCCCTTAATTATCAGGCAAGGTAATCCAGCATGTTACAATGTCCTACCTAATAGAAGCTTACAATGTTTTGCAGTCGAAACTAAGCGATAATAATGTCGAAACTAAGAGAAAACAGAAACAGAAGCTTACCTCAAACTTCTTGAACACCCGAGGGTAATATAATATAAGAAAATCGTCATCCAGGATCTGGAGCCGAACTAGCACGGTGGTAAAGAAACACAATGTCCCATATGCCTTGCTTATAGGTGGAAGTGATTTGTAGTACCTGAAGAAGGCAAGTGAGCACACATTCCAAAGCGGCGTCAAAGCTAAAGGATTTATACCTGTTTCTTTGCACAAAGTCTCCAGAAACTAGCACTCCATCCGTTCCAGATTCTAAGACATTTTGGCTTTTCTAGATATATAGCAAAATAAGCAATGTATCTAGACATAGTGTATATCTAAGTGCATAGCAAAAGTCACGTATCTAGAAAAGCCAAAATGTCTTATGATTTGAAACAGAGGGGGTAATAATTTACAACTAATGCATGAGCAGAAATAAGAGCAGTAGTAGTAAACCAATGGACAATACATCACTATTACTTTAGGTGATACAATCAAGATACGAAATTTGCAATTAGAAGCATAAGCACAACGACAAGGCTAAAGTTACTGGCACAAGCTATTCCCTCCCAATTGCATTATAGATTCATGGTCAATTCTGCATATATCACTCTGATGTTTTGTCTCTTCTCTTTTACCTGTTGCATTTTAATGCATGTGCCAACTGCCAACATTTTATAACTTTGGCCACTAATTTTCATTTATTCATATTTTTCACATACAAATGATATTAGTTGATGCTTCACAGTATAGTTTTAATTATTTTGGCCAGCATATAACTAGAAGAGGTAAGGATCAAAGGGTGCACAATGGAGACTGCTAATAGTCAAATTGGCAATTGAAGCGGAATTGAGGTAGTTGCCTGCTCAATTGATGTGTTTGGTGAATGGACAGTGGACACTATAGAGGGTAGGAGAGGAGTACAAAAATCATGAGTTCATAAACTGGCTCAAGAACCCATATCAGAACCTCATGCCTCAAGCCCTCAATTAACAAATTCAAATAGGAATAATTTAGCAGAGCTAAGGGTCACAGGCTCAGAGAATCAGGCTAAACTGGTTCGATCATTTCAGCTAGTACAAAAATGGTGACAGTTTCAGATGACCAGTTCTACGGATTTTAACCACCGACACCAACATCTTTAATCAAATTCTTTTGTTGATTGGCAGAGTCATCACCAGTATCAAGGGCCCAATAATCAAAGATCATCAAAGGGGGTGTCTTCATGATATATTGTACTGTCAATGATGCCCCAGCAAAAGCAAAAGGGGAAAGAAAAACAAGTCGTGTTTGTAGATTTCGACAACAGCAAAGTGGCAAAATATTTTTAGTAATTTATAGAATACCTCTATGCATCAGATGATGCACACTCCAGTTCTTCCTTTCGAATTAAACTAATCGCGAATAATGCTTCAAATACCCTTATTCAGAAACCAGGAATCATTTTTCGCCAAAGACACTAAGTATGCAGCACAAACAATCATGGAACTAAATGATATAAAAATGATCTGTAAGGATTACATATTGATATATTGTCGTCACTGACACGTCCAGATAACCTTCCAGCCCAAGATCACAAAGTTTGAAGTGCATGGAAAATTTATTGTTATTCAAACTTGAATGAAAATGGAGCCTGTAAACAACCAATTCAGGTGCTAGAATTTTCACAGGAATAAAGGAAAGTGGTGAATCAACTTCGCTTCTAAGTTGAAAGACTATTTATCATGAGTGATAACTAACCCTTCATCTTGTGACAGTACAAACTCGCAGTACAAAGCCGGATGATATGTATATAACGCTGTACCAGTCCAGCAACATACAGATAAGATCACTAGAGAACCGACGAACATGAACCTATCAGCTTAAATCCCCCACCAATTTCGAAGCCGAACCCTAAGGGACCAAAGTGGCGCTACGACTCCGCAACCCCAGCCCTCTACTGTGCAACACAAGGATAAGCCCACTCTATTCTGATAAAAATGAGAGAATCCGTCGATTACTCGGAACAGTTCAGCTCGAATTCCTCTAGCAATCCCCAATCCGAATCACGGGGGCCTACCATACGACATCTACACGTCGGAATCTGAGATCGAAGCTCGGAATCAGATGAAACCGCTGTAAGAGTCGAGGGGACTCACTCGGCGGGCGAAGACATCTTCACGCGTCGATGGATCCGAGGCCTCGACGTTCCCCTGGTCTAGTCTCCTCTCGCGTCCGCTTCCTTCTTCTCGTCGTCCCGTTCGAAGCTTGGGAGGAGGAAGAACCGAAGAAGAGCTGGGGTTGAAACCGAGGTCGCCGCGCCTGCGGGAACCTTCTGGAGGAGAGAAGCAAACGCACCGTTGTCTCCGATCGGAGGGATGAAGATGGCTCGACACGTAGGTGTGTGCGCTACGGCGCAGGCGATTGGTCGTGCTACGCGGCTGGATGCTGAGGTGGCCTTGGTCGTGCTACGTCGAACTGACCCGGAGTTTGATTTTAGAACGCTGCAGGACCTGATCGGCCGTGTTAGGGTAAGTAGTCCCTCAAAATTTGACCCCTTAGAGCAACTCCAGCCCAGCATGTAAATTGGGCCCCTATTTTTTTTATTTGCATGCTGGCTTGCAAAAAATAGGGACCCAAATTTGCTTCCAACTCCAGCCCAAGACCCTATTCCAGCCCAAGAACGCCCCGCACACGCGCTGCCGGCGCCCCGCCCACGCGCAGCCAGCAACGGCGCCCCGCCCGTGCGCCGCCTGCTCCTCGCCGCGCGAACCCGCCTCGACGTCGACCGCCCCGAACCACCTCGCCGCGCGACGCCCTCGCGCTGCGCCGTCCCAGCCGCGTCCCTCGGTGGAGAAGAGCCGCTCCATCTTCGTGCGCCTCTTCCCGGAGCCCGGCCGGGTGGCCAAGGAGCAGCCCCCTCTCGCGCGATTCCTGCTCCGCGTCTCCTGGGCTAGCCCGCCACGACGATCCTGCGTCTCCCCTGGTAGCATCTCTATTCTCTAAGCATTCCCGATTCTTAAAGATTCAACCTTTCTTTGGCCAGATTCTTAAAGATTCAGTCTTTCTTTGTACTGCACTGCACCAATAATTTGCCTCCTGCTTCTCGAGTGTCACTAGTAGATTACAATGGTATACTTCATGTCTTTGTGATATATAGTGAGTACTGGAGTGCCCAATTTTTAGGCCTGATCAGCTGCACTTCTATAAGAGTGGCTGCAGCTGTGGCTTCTCAGTTTATACAGTGGCCAGTGAGAGGTGCAACAGGGGTGCTGCTGCAGCCAGCAGTTCTGATCAGAGCTTTACTTTACAGGAATGCATTCCAAAGCCCAAAATATTTGCTTGCCAGTTGGAAAAGTTATCTGAAGCTCTCTAATCCAGTAAACAGCATATTTTGCTGCTCCTCCTTGAAGCAAACAAAATGTGTATTGCAAATGTGAAGCAGTGGTTAACTAGACATAAGGCAGCCGTTTACCTTACTCAGGAAAGACCATGGTAGTAGCTTTTGGTACTAGCTAGAACACCTTTCTGCTCGGATTTGTTTTCTTTTGTTTGAAAATGTGCTTGGATTTATTTAAAGGACGATGAGAGGCATGTACAGAAGTGATAATTGAAGTACTTCTCTACTATGCACAGTTTAATTCCTAATTTTGTTTTCAGCATCTATAGTCTCATATTCTTATTTTCGTCATAGTCCTGTATGTATATGAGTTCAAGGAGTGAACCTCAGATATTCTATTCTTATTTTTGTTGCTATGGCAGATGTCAAGGTTTGGAACTAGAGCTCGTCGAGGGTGGGATGAAGAGGATGAATCTGATGATGACGACCTCTTCATCATTGCTGGTCTTCTTGAGGGCTCGAGGAGAAACAAGCGCAAGAAAAAGTTTCGTGGATCGTTGCCGGGTCGCCGCAAAGTGCCACGGAACATTTCTGAAGGTCACAATCGCATCTACCTGGACTACTTCGCCGACCAGTGTGTATACAGTGAGAAACATTTCAGAAGGAGGTTTCGGATGTCCAGGTCGCTCTTTCTACGGATAGTGGATGCAGTGGAGTCTCATGATGACTATTTCCGTCAGAAGCCCGATGCCGTCGGAACTCTTGGCGCCTCTCCCATACAGAAGGTTGTTGCCGCCGTTCGGATGCTTGCCTATGGTATTTCGGCCGACTTTTTGGATGAGTATGTGAGGATGGGAGAGAGCACCATCATTGAGTGTCTGAAACATTTTGTGAAGGCTGTCGTCGAGGTCTTTGGTGAAGAATACTTGAGGGCCCCCAATGCCCAGGACACAGCCAGGCTGTTGGCAATTAATAGCGCAAGAGGGTTCCCAGGAATGCTTGGTTCCGTTGATTGCATGCATTGGAAATGGGACAAGTGCCCAGTAGGTTGGAGAGGAGCATACGAAGGGAAAGAAGATGGGCCGACCATGATCCTTGAGGCCGTTGCATCACAAGATCTATGGATCTGGCATGCATTCTTCGGCCTTCCAGGTTCTCTAAATGATATCAACGTTTTGCGCCGCTCTCCACTCTTCCAAAGTCTGACTTCTGGGACGGCGCCACAAGTGGAATACGTGGTCAATGGAAACAAGTACACAATGGGGTACTATCTTGCTGATGGGATATACCCAGCCTGGGCAACGTTTGTCAAAGCTTTTCAACATCCACAGGGCAACAAGAAGATCCACTTCACAATGGCACAAGAAGCAGCGAGGAAAGATGTGGAAAGAGCGTTTGGGGTACTCCAAGCTCGCTTTGCAATTGTGCGGGGTCCTGCAAGAATGTGGGACAAGGAAGATCTATGGTATATAATGCAAGCTTGTGTAGTCTTGCACAACATGATCATTGAGGATGAGCGAGATGAGGAAGATGATTTTAACTACCATCAGGAGGGTGCCCCTGTGTTGCAACCTATGGACTACCAACGTCGTAATCCGCTTGTGCTAGAGGACTTCCTGAAGATACACGACGAGATTGAGGATAGGTCTTCACATGAGCGACTTCGTGATGATCTTGTAGAGCACTTGTGGGCAATTCATAGTTCAAGCTAGTGTTTCTGTGTGGATTTGTACCTGTGCTTTGCTCAATATTTTCATGAGAACATCACCCTGTCCTGTGTACTCTGCATTGTGTCATCAGTTTCTGGGAAAATAAAACCTTTGTAATAACACACCTATATGATATGTGTCATTATTAACTGTCTATTTGACATGACTTCTGACTTCAGTTATGTGTTGCTTCTCATCACTCTGGTTTACTTATCTCTGGTTATTTGATCCAGATCTGTGTTCTTAATTATGTGTGATTTATAGCTTGTAACAGCTTGTAACTGTCTATTTACAGCTTAGATTGGGATGAATTGTAGTGCTGCCAAACAAGCCTTCAGGGTTATTATGCCAAAGTGATTACTGAATACTGATTACTAGGTTATACTTTAGATTGTGGTGATCATGTAATTGTATATTTGATGCAGTGGTGAAGGAAGACTTGAAAAGCTTTTCCGCATGAGCTGTGTGGGATGTGACCTTTTTGTTTGTTACCGATCAGAAGAGGATCTGGAGGCTGCCCCTTTCATATATGTTGTTGATGGAGCACTGAGTTCAGTTGCAGCTGAGACAAATCCATCAAACAACTATTTAGTTTTGCCATCAAACAAAAATAAGTTGACTACATGCAAGAAGCAGTGCATTTTATTTCTCAACTGTTACAACTAAAACCAGAGATGAGGTAAGGTAAGAAGTAGTGTTCTATGCTCTGTTATTTTCATAGGTTGTCTTCTTTGTTTTACTGAACTGAATTTTTAACAGGAACACACCACTGGTAGTATATGAGATGCATCATCCACTTTTTTGGAGCCTTGGTTTTGACCTGACTTTAGTTACTGAACTAAGGTAAGAACTTAAAAAATCATTTGCCGTGTGATTTGGGTTATATGGGAATTGTACTTCTGTGAGTCTCGAACTCTTGATGTGCAATACCCTGAACAAACCCAGATACAATTCTAATAAGTTGTAATATGTTCTTTGGTTGTAGTGGAAGCAATACTTTTGCTGAAAAAACATGTACTGTGTGGCATTCCTATACTAGCACTCAGCCAATACAGTTGTCTATTCATTTACTGTGTAACATGTACTGTGTGAAAAAAACATGTACTGTGTAACATGTACTGTGTGAAAAAATAAAACAACAGCTATTGATCGAACTAATTGAATTGTTACTCTATCGGCACCAAAGTTTAGTAAATCAACAGTTATTGACCGAACCAACAGCTATCACACAATATTTAAGTTCAGGAAAATAAACTGAAGAAAGAGAAGCAGATTGCTAGAGAATTGCAGACCAACGATGAATTTATAGGCATGTTGTGATTGCTTTACTGTAGAAACAACGTGACATCTCACAAGATTTGATTCATGTTCACTGCAACTCTGAAATGGACGTTGCAACCTTAAAGAATTGTGCTGTTGTTGAACTGCTGCTCGCCACCCACTCTGCTGTTATATTGATCTGAAGATACACTAAACAGATGATAATCGAAGCACAAACACAGTCACAAAAGAACACAAAGTTGTCCAAGAATTCAGATCACAACAAAATACTACCTACTTCAGTTGAGCAGAACAAACTGTTGTTGATCTGACAATAGTAAGCTGTCGTTGCTCTGAACTAAACACAACACATGACTAGAAAATTCGAGCAACAGTTCTCATGTCACTGAAACACTGAACAACCTTCTCCGAACTGAAAACACTGAAGATGACATTTGTACAATCAAAGGCAGCTTGCTTATGTAAATGAATAGACATCTGAGGTTCTCACTTAACTCAGTCTCCATATTAACCAAGCCTGCATACAATCAAAGGCAGCTGAAGCAATACAGTTGGAGACAAAAAACAAGCTGCATAACTGAAAGAGAGGCAAGCAGAGAAAATTTAGAAAGGAAATTGCAGCCCGACTGTCTTCCAGAAAGTAGCTGCAAGCCAATACAGCTTGCATATGTAAAATTCAGTTACCAGATAACCAGGTCAAAGGTTATCTGAAACCACATTTTTAAACCACATTTTTAAGCCAATACAGCTTGCACTTTTGTATATTTGGCAAGCTCATAACAAAACTAGAACTAAGCTCATAACACAATCACATAGGTTTAGTAATACAATAGCAGCAAGGTAATACAATATCCTAGACTCCACTCTCACCACTAGCCGTCTCGCCTACACTAGCACTCATCGCCTTCGCAATCTTCGCTCTCTTGGCCAACACATATGCCCTTTGATCATCGTCCATGGTGGTCACATCACAAAACATAATTTTCTGTTCCTGCTCCCACCGTAGCCGCTGCTCCTCCATCTCAATCCTGCGCTGCTCAAGCATCATATCCTTCTCCCACCTTTCTTTCTTCATCTTATGTTCCTCGGTCTTCATTACTATCAAGTTTTGCATCATATTCTTGTACTCGTCATCTCCTTCATTCTTTTTCAGCTTCTCTTTGGATTGCTTTCTACCCGGAGGTCGGGCTTTCTTGGCACAAGGGATTGAGGAGCTCTCTTGGCCTTGGGCGGTTGACTCATCGTCTTGTTCACTTCCTACTGGGAGGTTGAGCTCTCTGGACTTGGCCGGCCTCTTGTTGCCTTCAAGTGTCGATTCGAACTTCTGAGTATGCCTCAACGTGAGCCAGCAATGTTCGAATTGACAATTTTTGCCCTTCGCTTTTCTGGCATACCTTGCTTGAGCTTCCAGCAGCTGCAGCAAAGATCAAGTGCATGATTAGATATATAGCAATGACAAGATATATAGCAATGACAAGATATGGGATGAACCAATTACATGCTCTTGGTATGGAATGCCACTTGGATGACGACGCTCAACCTCCTCGTAGTAGCCTTGGAATTTCATGCACTCCTTTAGTATGATCCCAAAGTGATGCTCGAGTGAATTTGCACTCCTATCGGACTCAAAGTCCCTATTCTTGTGGAAATCATTTGCGATTCTCTCCCAATAAGTTTTTCCTGGCTGGTCATTCCCTATGATAGAGTCATTGCTGATATGAATCCAAGATTTGCAAAGTTGGATATCTTCAAGATTACTGTAGTTGCTGCCTCGCTTGGATGATCCTTTGCTGCCAGTACTTGGAGTGGCATCCTGCTGCCTCAGCAACTCCAAATCATCACCCACTTCCTGTGTGATCATGTTTGTGTAATATCCAGCTGCACTTGAAGTCCTTGGTTCCTGCAAAGACAGTGCAAAAGGTGAAATCAAGCATCTCAAGATATGGCTGGCATATATATCTCAAGACAGTGCAAAAGGTGAAATCAAGCACTTGGAAGATGTGAGCAT
Source organism: Miscanthus floridulus (assembly GCF_019320115.1). Classification (NCBI taxonomy): domain Eukaryota; kingdom Viridiplantae; phylum Streptophyta; class Magnoliopsida; order Poales; family Poaceae; genus Miscanthus; species Miscanthus floridulus. The sequence continues at coordinate 34,073,445 of NC_089596.1, forward strand.
CATGTCAGCCAGAAATAAAATGACAGAACTATACTCAAGCAGTCAAGCATATTGCTATGCATATGCATATCATGTATGTACAATACATACGTGCTGCTCCCCTTCTAATTAATTGGAGGTAACAAGCACAAACGGTCAGTTAGGATGTGGTGCCAATAAACTAAACACATGGTAAATGCCTCAATTAACCAGACATAATAGCTGTAACATTCAGGGATGAACAATCCCACACAACAGTTTCTCACAGAATCAACCAGTTGAGGAATGCTGGATCCCAACCACACCAGCACTCAGTCAGTCACATAGACAATGCATGAGCAAGATGGCCTGTTGTCCTAAACCAAATGATTCACCCAACCAAAGCGAACACAAGACTGATTTATACAAGAAACAAGTGCTCTAGACAAATGATTCACCCAACCAAAGCGAACACAAGACTGATTGAGTATGGCATTCAGTCACATGGGTATTCTTACAGTCTACGAACACATACCGAGTAGGCAGGCGTCCAATGGTTGGGGCTGAAGTCGTCGCCGGCAACCTCATAGAGCTCTGCTGGTGATGTTGTGGTGCTGCCGGCGTCCCAGGTGGCGGCGTGAGGCTCCGTGAAGGTCAACGCGTGAGGGGCGAGTAGAGGCTGGTCGTTGGGGAGCCGAGGAGGTAAGCCGCTGCCGCCGCTGCCGGGAGGAGGCATCCTGCCGCCGCCGCCGCCGGGAGAAGGGCCTTCTTGGCGACGTGGAAGGTTGGCAATGAGGGGAATCGAGGAGGATTGGCGATGAGGAGCCACGAAGGCACGCCGTTTCGTGGCAGCAGCCGAACGGGGAGGCAGCGCGCCTCCGGAGAAACCCGGCGCCGCCATGTTCGCCGGAGCCGGCAGTGAGGGGGGCGAGCGGTAGCGGGAGACAGCGCGCCGGTGTCAGCGGGAAGCAGCCAAGGCGGGGTGACGCGCGCGGCGCAGCTGGCAGCGGCGGCGCGGTCGCGTGCGTGCGTGCGGCGAGGTCGCGCCGATGGGGAGAGGAAAAGTGGGGTGGGCCCCACGGGATAGGGGGGTGCTGGATCTGGAGGGTTGAAATTATAATTTGAGGGGGCATGTAAAATGGGAGCCCATCTTGAAGCTCCACTGGAGTTGGATTTTTTTCTAAACTCCTAAAATTTAGGGTAGGGGCCCAGGTAGGGGCTTGGGCTGGAGTTGCTCTTACTCTCACCAAGGAGAGTCCCTTGTTCAGATTTCAGCCTTTATTTTTCCTCTGTACTCCAAATAAACCCTCATTTCATCCTTCTGTATTTCTCTCACCTATATTTTATATATAACTTCTGACTACCAAGTCCAACATTTTATATGTAAACCGTGTTATTTGAAATTGATATTGTTGGAATGGATATTTCAAATCAAATTAACAAATGAAGAACAAGCCAAAACATATAATTAAATAATGTTATTCTTTTTTCTCCCTCACGTCAATCTCACAGCTCGCACTCAGCACTCCATCCGCACGTACATAACTCCCTCTCCCTCTTTTTGCTTTGTAGCAGGGGAATTCAGGGCCTGGAAGGGGTAGCATCGGGCCAGGGACTCACGGAGCCACGCGCAGTAGGGGAAAGGGAGCGCCGCATAACAGAGCGCAACAGCAGCAGAAGAGGGCCTAGCACAGGCAGCCAGCGAGCGGTGGCGGCCAAGCCGGCCAGATCTACCAGCAGGGATGGAGGCCACGGGGAGAAGAAGGAAGGCACCGAGCCTACCTGGACGAAAGACTCCAGGACGATGTGGGAATCAAGCCGTTGGTCTCCTAGGTGGAGAGCTCGGATCGGAGTCCCCCACATCTATGAGTTTGTTTTCTAGGAGAGAGAAATAAGAGACCCTCATCCATCGGAGCTAGGATCCGAGAACGGTTGGAGACGAGATTTTGTGTTTCATCCCTCAAAATAAGATAGGAGTTGAGATAAGGGGCTTCTTGGAGTTGCTCTTATTGTATCTACTACAATAACACCTAATCGGACATGGCTAACGCACGAGAGGCTCACCGCACATTGCACGACCATCGTCAACCTTGTGCAGCCCCTTCCCCTTCTTCCTCGTGGCGTCCCCTTCTTTCTCCTCACCGGCGTCTTCTTCGTCCCTAGCGACCCTCTCCCCCGCCGCTGCCCCCTCCTGTCGCTTCGGTGCCCTAGCATGCCCGCAGTGGCTGCCTTCACCCCCCTCACCGGAGCTCGCCCTCCCTGAAACTCCACCGCCCTAACCTGACCCGGTCGCCACGGCCGCTAGGTCCATAACTGCCCTCCGACCATCCCCACCGCCTGGCCAGCCTTCCTTCCCCCAAACCCTCCCTTTGTAAGCCCGTTGGAGTTGAAGATGAGAGGAGAGCTCGCTAGAACCCTAACTCAAAGATATAGGAGGAGGAGGCCTACCTCGCCGGATACGCCATGGCCACCGACAGATCCGCCGGATCCGCCATGGTCGGCACGGGTGGGGCGCGGGCATGGGGCGGTGGGGAGGAAGTCACCGGTCGCGGGAGAGAGAGAGAGAGAGAGTGAGGGGAGGCAGGCGTGGGGAGTGGTTGTGCGGGTCATGTAAAATACGGTCGTCCGTATCGAAGTCATTACCTAATCAATTTGCCTTTTCTTTGTTAGTCAGCTGCATCGAGCGTACCTCACTTAGAATCGTTGTTGGATTCTCAACAACAATAAACAATGTTTAGAAAAGGTAGGTTTCTCTCCCAGGGCCGTCTCGGGAATTTCATAGACTCTATGCTAAATTAGTATTATATATGTCCTAATCTTATCTACGAGATATAATGCTATACAACATACTATTTGAAAACATATCATTTTACTGGACTTGTCTTCAAAATAGCATTTACCGTTTATTTGAAAAGAATTATTCATTACTAATTGTTAAATATTTTCAAGACCATTTTTAATAAATTAAATAATCGACTATTTTAGAATCTATTGCATCCTAATAAGTTAGACCAACTATATCAAGTTGAAAAATATCAAATTTATTTTATTATTATTTCATCAGGTGATTAAGTCAACTTTATTGTGGTGTATTTATTGCTCACCAATGGAAGAGAAATTAAATTAAACTAAATTCAAATCACAAACTTGATGAACACATGATTAGATTGAAAAGCAAAAAAAACTATGTAGTGGTTGAAAAGAAAAAAATATGCTCTGAGGTTATTGGAACTTGGATTCCTAACTTGTATTTGATCTATGAAAGTGTTGGAAGTTCCAAGGTCTTAGTAGCGGTTGTTGGAGCAAAAAGGACAAGGATTTTTTTTATGAAGTAGTATCACATTATGATGATGATTCAATCTATTAAGATTGCATTTCAGCTTCTAATGGTATCTTACATTGTGATCTCTATGATGTCCTTAGGACACATGTAGTGTCAATACTTTATTATGATCTTTTCTTATCCTTGAATTATTTATTTGTGCAACTAATTTGTTTCATTTCTTTGTTCATAGGCTATGGGTAAATTCTCGTCTATAGAGCATACAAGGAGTAATTATAATAAATGTAAAGTATCGTATCGTACATCTGTAAAAATGATGACCTTGAAATTCATTTTAGATGTTGTTTGAAGAGGATCATGAAGTTGTTGTGTTGGAGGCACGATAGCCTCTCCTTCAAGTATTCTTGGATCATCTGGTTAATTGGGAGGAACTTCATGAAGATGGTATTGATTTCAACAACCATGTGTATTGGGAATGAAATGAAGGTGGGTTTCACACCTTTTATTTTGTTTCAATTTGTTATATGCGTGCAATTTCAGTTTTATTTTGATCTAGTTCTTTTATTCTGATGATGTTGATCCAATTCAGTTTTTGTTTTTGGTTTGAAGATGTGTCTCATGTTGGCAATCAACAAGGACTGACCAAGCACGATGCAGTAGATCAATAAGGAGCACTTTAGATTCTCTTTTTTATTGTCGGTTTGAATCTGCTTAGCGAGCAACCTTGTTGTTGGAGCTCACGAGCGACCCTTGCAGGATATGTACCAAATGGCAATGTAGAAATGCAAAAAATACCTTTAATAGTGAAGTTTTAAAGGAGCTGGATGCAGGGTCGAGATGGCGGACTAGAGGGGGTGAATAGTCCTTTGCAAAAATAATCGCGCCAGCTAACCGAAACAAATGCAGAATTAAAATTATCGGTATAGCCAAAACTACACCCCCTCTATCTAAGTTATCAAGCAACTTACTAAGATCCTAATTAGGCAACAAAGGTGCTGGCCTAGTGTTGGTAGTCCTTAACGATAAAATCCGACCGCCAATTAAGACATAAAAAGAGGAGAAATTGACAATCTTATACACATAGGCATTTACTATTAACTTAGTTCCACATGTATTTGGAGAATATTGTTTTGCGGGACACAAACACAAATACATGAAAGATTTCACTGAAAGACGCTTTTCTGACGCTGATTTGTGCAAAGGAACAACCAAGACGCCCATCAACTCAACTCAACCGAGTGCAACACCGATAAGTAGCAGCCCAGGTCCAGCCCACAACCCACCGCACAAAGGCGGTGGCGAGGAGGCTTGGTTAGGGGGTGGCCAACCACTAGGGGCGGGCGACCCCCCACCGGCACTTCTTGGCCACCCCTTGCTCCCGCGGTAGCATGACTCCATGCAGAAAGACAGTGGTGCATGTACTTCACCCCAGAAATAACCACAACACCGCCTCTCCTCCTTGTATAAATAGAGGGGCAACCCCACCCCCCTCTAGAACACACACAACAAGAGAGCAAGAGGAGAAGAAAAGCTTCATTCCTATCTAAGCTTTAGCTACAATAATATAGGGAGTGAGAGAGGAAAGAGTTGGAGAAGTGCCGGGGCTATCGGCAACCTCCTCTAGTGTACTCGCTACACTTAGTGGAAGGAGTGTCAAAGCTAGAAACTCCTTCACTTGTACCTCTACGATCATCTTACTACTTGAATTAAGAATTTCGTGTTTTACTTTGGAATTGATATCTTAAGAAAAGTTATCTTTGTTCATTATAAGCTTGCGGGTTCGTCATCCGTCCCTATGACGGTTGCTCTAGTAGAGGACTCTTGATAAAGACGGATGTTCCTGACCACACTAGAGTAGTAACCAATAGCGTAGACATGGTGTTTGAGCTAGAAGTTACCTCCGTTTGCCTCATACTCCATGGTTAAGGGGTAGGCGGCATGTGGTGACAGCCCTGTCCGTTCCTTATAATCCCCCACGTCCGGATACGGCGTAGAGCTGTAGCCAGCAACGATTGGTAGACCAAGTGTTATCCGGTGCCCAAAGTAAGTCTATAGTGGCTGTTGACATTCCTTAGCGTCGTTACTAAGAATAGAGTTGAATCTAGTCCCCGGCAACGACACCAGAAATGCTTGTTGGTATTTATTAACTTATCACTTGTTTCAGTAGCCACCTAATGTATGTCTACATCTCTTAACATTACTTTACCAGGTTGTCATCCCTAGTGATGATGCCAGAGATGCTTGTTGGTACTACTTAGCATTACTACTAGAATAATACTAAGTAGCTCTCTTTATTATTGTATGTGACTAGGAAGAATATATATATATATATATATATATATATATATATATATATATATATATATATATATATATATATATATATATATGAAAGGGATATGCAAGCGCACAGATAATATATCATTGTAGCACTTCACCCGGAAGTATTTCAGGTATCATTATTTATATTTTTACCACAGGGAAGGTCAGGCGAGGACATGTACTGATAACTTATATGATTGATGGAGCAGTAAACCATAACCAATATTCTACTCACAATAGGGGTAAGTCAAAAGGTAAATGTATATATGAATAATTCATGGTAACTAATCATTGATCACTCATAGTACTCCCTTCTATGCCATTAGCATGGTTAAGTAGAATATTAGAGGAATAATTCCTAAATCATTCTTAATTATAAGTCAAAACATACATTGATTAGTGTAATTACACCTAGTAGTCATGGCTAAAATCAACTTTATATCTACACATAAGGGATATTACTAAGGAAGATTATGGCAGAACCGCCTAATCTAATGCGTCCCAAGAGTGCTCGTCGTCCATTAGACACTAAGCACCCAAAGGAGAACACCAAATTACGCAGTCCCGTCGGGCACACCCTAGGGGAGAACCTGAAAACCCATGTTTTTCCATCAGGATCACAAATGAGAGAATAAAGCTTGCATCATTCTTAACAATTTCTTACATCACTTTACATATAACATTAGAGTATAACATTTGTTATTTATAATAGCGGAATGTGATCATATTATTAGAGTTGTGAACAATTTAATTGAACAGCAGAATATAAACATGTGATCAGAGTTACAACGGAAATAAATATCTATACATGACATGATGAAGCAACGATATATAAACAATGACAATAGATTATAAAAATACCTATTTATAAAAACATTTGGTGAGAGTTATAAATGGAAACTATGATCGCAGCATAAAGGAAATCCTCTTTGAGCCCACCTAGAGGAATCCACACATAAAGGTCAGCTCTAGCCTCCACCTGTCACCTGCAACAGAGGGAAATAAAACTCTGAGTACTCAATTATACTCAGCAAGACTTACCCGACAGGAGGAAAGAAAAGACTCTAAGGATATGCAAGGCTATCTAGCTTGTGGGTTGATTGCATCTGCAGGAAGCATTACTAAGCGTGCGTCCTTATATTCGATTTTTATTAATAGCCGTATTAGTTCATTAACCAACCACTCTATGTAAGCACCTATGCTATTTTCAAGTAGGTGGTAAGCAATCAGAATCCTTTTCCATTCCCTCTTTCATCTTCTAGTTCTTACTACGGTGCTAGGCCTTCGACAAGCCGTACCAGATTTCTCGGCGATTCGTGAATCAATGCCCCCAGTTGGGTACCCCGAAAACACATGCCCTGTTTGTACCCAAGGCACAAGCTGGACGAACCCATCACCCTCCTATCCTGGGTGTCTAGGTCCCCGTCCAAATTGGGACTCCAAGCCCCTGCCCCTAAGTCCCAGACTCCGTGCGGTGCAAGGACCTCCTAACCTAAAAACCACCAAGACAGTTGGTCCATAAAGAGCCAGATCCACGATAAGAGAGCAACAAGTCTTCAAAGTGCCCATACACAAGTATGTGCTCAGGATAATAAGTCTGTGACTTGCCTAGAGTCTTATGCAACGGTCGGTCCTTAACCGACACGGATAGGGAAAGCAGTGTAACCAAGCTATGCCTCGCGTCCGCGGCGACACAACCTCTTACACCCACCAATACCCAAACCATATCCCTACCCGGTCATCATTTTTCCTTTCCACCATTTATATTTTTCAAGTGATAATAATATAGTAATATATTTCTTATCTCTCACGAGTGACAGGCAATCACTCAACTTCTACCAGAGTCCTATAGCATAGCATTCTACACGATCCTATAATACTAGTAACACTCGTAGGATATATATATATATATATATATATATATATATATATATATATATATATATATATATATATATATATATATATATATATATATATATATGCAAGTGGATTTCATTCAACTCCTAAAAACTTAATGCACAAATATAATTTAAAGTGCAGAAAAGTAGGGGTTATACACCGGGGCTTGCCTGGGTAAAATATAATAAGAAGTTAGCATTCCATCTTGGTAACATGATCATCGAGACACCATCTTCAGATTCCTACTCATCCTTCACTTGCTCCGTTAATCCATCATCGTACCTATATGATATGCAATGCGATGCAATACAAAGACAAAATTAATCGACTGCAACCGTGACTCGTAAAATACGATTCACGCCACTCAAGCTAACGAGCTAGTTCTAACGATGACCGTGCTTAGGCTACATATCCATGTTGTCGAAAAGGCGTTATTTCTCAACAATTATTTTAGTTATATAAACCCAAGTTGTTTCTTTATTCCATTCTATCGATTTAATCATTATTCGAAATAGGGCATCATTATTAATCTAGTAAACTAATTATTCTGGAGCCACAAAAATTACAGTGAGTACATAATATTGCTAGAGCCTACTATAAAAATTTTAGATTCAACACTGTTACCAATTTATCACCATAATTCCTACAAGTTTATATTTTTACAATATTAAGTACCTTAAATTAATTATATAGCTTCCAAGAATATTATCAAACTATGTGAACAAAATATACTAACAGATAGATCATAATTTTAGAAACTTAACAAAATTAGTTTGGTATTTTTATGAGTTTTCTATAATTTATTTTCAACTTTTGAAAAGCACTGAATTATCAAAACAAAACAACACCACAAGACACGGCCTAGCCGGCCAAGCTCGGCCCGCAGACGTGCGCGTGGCCCAACGCGGTGTGGCGGCCCAGCAGCTGCGCGCGCGGCAGTGGCCCAGCAGCGCGGCGTGACCCACAGGGGCGCGCGGCCTACCGACTAGCCGACTCAGCGGCACATGGCCGATCCAGATAGGGCGCACGCGGACGACGGCGACTGGCCAGCCCAGCGCACGGACGCTTGCGGCCCAGCAAGCAACCTATGCGTGACGCAGTAACAAACGTAGGTGGGCCAGTGCGAGCAAGTCGGCCCACGATGGCAAACCTAGTGGTGGTGGCACCATTTTGCAAAAACGACCCTGCGTTTTCCTCTATTCAACCCAAGACCCACAAGCACTATTTATAAAGAGTCACGTATTTTACACCTAGAACCCTGTACAAAAATTATACTTGGACTCATACCCTTCTCTTCATCCTTTCTCACCTTTTCACCCTCCCCAAATGTAGAGCACGGAGTAGACTAACAGAGGAGGACTGGCTTCAGCTGAATCCCATCGGTGGAACACCAACCAAGCGGCATAGGGGCAGCCTCGGAGCCGGCCATGTGCACGGGAGTCTACGGCATAGCCAAAGGTGTCCCACGACACCCAGGCCATGCACGCGCGTGGTCAGCCATAGGGCAATGGCGGGGCACGGCAAGAGGTGGAGCGACGCAACAACGGGGTGCGCCAGCGGTGTCGTGGTGGTGGAAGGCACAACCATGGCGGGTGCATGTGCAAGACAGCAGCACGGGGCCATGGGGGCTCGGTTGCACCTGCGCGCGCGGTCGTCGTGCAGCGGGGAAAGAAGGGACGGCGCTGCGACACGGATGCGCTGAGGAGCAGCAGGCCCAGCGTAGGGCCAGGGGCACATGCGCGGGAGGGCCAACACCGGCGCGGATGGCCATGGCGTGGATGCGACGCAAAGAGCTATAGTTGGGAGACGTGGCGACTGTTGGTGTGGCCCAAGTGGGTTGCTCAGCAGGGCGGCTCTAGAATAAGGAGGAGGGAGGTAGAGGAGCAGACGCTGAAGCGAGCGACGAGCGGCGCGGGGAGATGCGCGGCCACGACCCTGCTTGCCTGGCCACGATGCAGACCGAGGTGAAGGGGCACCTGAGAGGGGCGGGTCGTGGAGCTTGCGTGCACGGTGGCCAGCGATGGAAGCACGGCCACGGCAGGCATTGCGGCTTGGTCCAGCATGGGACCACGGCGGTGCTCTAGGCTTGGGCGGCTACGGACGCACAGGAGTGGCAGCAGTGCTGTGGCCATCCTAGAAGGGGAGTGATGCAGGGCAATGCAGCCAACACGAGCGCACGGGAGGGAGAGCAAGCGAGGCGGCGTGCTGGACCAGTCGAGAAGATGGACGGCCACAATGGGGAAGGCACAACAGCGGCGGAGCATGGGCGCCTCGGGGTGGCTGTGGGGTGCGACGGTCGGCTGAGCAAGCTAGGATGGAAAGTAGTGCTAGGTAGCGGCTTGGCTTCCTCAAGAAGTAGGGGTAGGAGGCAGCAGCAAAACAGAGGGAAGGGAAGCAGCACGAGGCTCGGTCGGCTTGGAGCGCCACGGCGATAGCGAGCCACGACATACGCGACAAGGTGCTTGCATGCGTGCTTTGCTCAGGCGGTAATGGCCCTGACCTGCTTGTCTGGTAGAGTGAAAAAGAGGAGCAAAGACTAGCAGAGGCAGACGACGATGCCACGACAAGATCATAATTTCGATGGGATAACAGAGGTAGTGGCTACTCGACGTAGCATGGCCAGCAGTGGCGCACCAGTGCGCGTATAGGGACATGAGAGGACGCAACGTGGGCAGGGAGCAGAACCATGTACTCCTTTGTAGGCGCCCAGCGTAGTGGACCAGTTCAGATGCAATTGGATGGGAGGCTTTGCAATGCAGAGCCATGATGAGAACGAGACAAATGATCAATAGCAATGCCAAGCGAGTAGGATGCACGCCGCACCAAAAAAGTAAATGAAGCATGCAGAGCTGCTGCGCTACCTCTCGTCTACTATGTGCTTTCACACCACTCACGTGAATTTATGAAGCGTCCAGACGGGCAGCTGCATCGTGGGTACATTACCAATTTATCCTAGGGACTAAAACGAGTCTATCCATAAACGTAAACATGCCACTAGACCAAAGCTATACATATATATATATCATTCTATTTATTAATGGATTTTATTTTATTTATAAAAGTTGCTTTTCCCACTTAATCTAATAGAACAAACCATTCGCTATTTATTTGCCAGAATTATTGTCAGACATTCCTAAATATCTCTATGCGCTGAATAATTTCACCCCGGGCGTTTATGTTAGTCCACTAAACTAAGTCACACCGGATTCCCTTATCGCCTCAAGTATGTTTTAAATCCAAAAGCCAAGAAAACTCGCTTCGGAAATTTTTCTTAGTCCTAAATCTCGGTGCTAAACAAGCTCATAACACCAGGGGTGTTACAAAGATTAAGAACAGATCTTGTCTTCCTTTATAACTAGATCCTACTTGTATACCTATATTTGGGGAGTGGCTACAAAGGACTCAACGGGAGTGTCACATCCGTGATCTATCACATGACCCAAAATATAGGTTGTATCCACAGGTAAACAACGTATAAGCACCACGCTTACACAATGTCGACCACTCACCCATGGTACCTTAGAGTGAGTGCTATATGAACTTATGCATAAATATAAGGATAATCTAGCTATAATAAATATATAATCAAAGTAGACCTTGAACATGATAACTAGGAACATAAACAATATGAATAATGTTGTCATAACAATTGTAGCAAACATATAAAAGTAATGAGAGATATAAAAGAGAGGGAGTACAAAGATTATACCAAACCACACTCTTAACACAATCAAAAATCCAAGCGAAGCCTGCTTGCCTCCCTCTAGACCTAGCCTAACTAGCTATGCCCTAGAATATGGTGGAGCTCTGAGGATGATTAGGGTTTCTATCTTCTCAAATGACTTATATGCCTCCAGGGGACAGGGGCTGGTATATATAGGTCGGAGCGTCAATCCTGAGCCCTCAGATCAAGCCGACTTGAATAAATGGCGTAAATGCAATCTAGGAGGCCAAAAGAGACCACCAGTTCCTGTCACTCCTTTAGACCCTCTAGATAAATAATTCCTCAGGGAATCCATTAGGGAGTTAATTTCTATCCTAAGCAGGGAATGGGTAGAAGAAGCGGGGCTTTCTTCTAAAGAAATTCAGATTAGCACCCCTTCTTTAACCATCCAATGCCAAATCTACAAACCAACGGTGGACGTGCTTTACAATCCTATTGTCAAAGCAAACCTCATGTCCACATCTTGCGCACACAGCTACTTAGGTGCTGAACCCCTTGCTCCGACAAACAAATATCTTAGGGTTGCCCCATGATCCAGCCTAAAGGGACATGGGATCCTACACAACATAACATTACATCATGATAATGTTGAAATGGCCCTTGATTTCCATGTCTTTAACATCCAAGAGTTCGACATCATGATAGGGCAAACCCTAGAAAAACTCTTCATAAGAACACCTTCATCTAGAACTGGATGTAAAGTTGGGGAGAGACACTTTTTTAATTCCTATCACTCAAGCTAAAAACTCGGTGGCAGATGCTCTTCCCCACCCTTAACTGCCCAAGGAAGTCATGTCGATTTTACCCTTCGAATCCCTTGAATCATCTTTAGAAAAAGATGCAAACTCTTCACATAAGAAGAGGATGATTTAGGCAAAACCATTAACCTTCCTTAGGAGGAAGCACCGACACGACCTCTAGTTGAACTTAAACCCTTACCTGCTGGCTTACGTTATGCTTTCTTGAACAGCGACAAAGAAACTCCTATAATCATAAGCGACAAGCTTACTGATGAGGAGACATCCAAACTCATCGCTATCTTAGAAAAACATAGACTAGTTTTTGGGTATTCACTTCAAGACCTTAAGGGATAAGTCTAACACTTTGCACCCATCACATTCCAATTGATCCTACGAGCACACCATCACAAGAACCCAACTTAGGCTCAATAATGCGATGTAGGAAGTCATGAAGAAGGAAGTCCTAAAACTTCTTCACGCTAAGATTATTTATCCTATACCACATAGTGACTGGGTCCGCACCGTCCAAGTGGTGCCCAATAAAGGGGGCATGACAGTCGTTGAAAATAATAAAAATGAATTGATCCCACAATGAATCGTCATAGGGTGGAGAATGTGTATAGATTATCGAAAACTCAACTTGGCTACAAAGAAAGACCACTTCCCATGGCCCTTCATTGATGAAATGTTAGAGCGATTGGTGAAGCATTCTTTCTTCTGTTTCCTTGATGGGTATTCGAGGTATCATTAGATTCCCATCCACCCTGATGATCAAAGCAAGACTACTTTCACCTACCTGTATGGAACATATGCATACAGACAAATGTCTTTTAGGTTGTGAAATGCACCAGCATCGCTCCAATGGTGTATGATGTCTATTTTCTCAGACATGATTGAAGAGATCATGGAAGTTTTCATGGATGACTTTTTAGTCTATGGAAAAACTTTTGATCATTGTCTAGAAAATTTAGACAAAGTCTTGCAACATTGCCAAGAGAAGGACCTGGTACTTAATTGGGAAAGTGTTATTTCATGGTTTGAGAAGGCATCGTCCTTGGGCACCTTGTGTTCAAGAGGGGGATCAAGGTAGATAAAGCCAAGACCGAGGTTATCAAACAACTACCACCCTCTATGAACGTGAAAGGAATCTGTAGCTTCCTAGGTCATGTAGGATTCTACAGATGTTTTATCAAAGACTTCTCACAAATCTCTAGACCCCTCACAAACCTGTTAGCTATGGATGCGCCTTTCGAGTTCACCGATGAGTGCTTAAATGCCTTCCATACCCTCAAAAACGCACTCATCTCAGCACCAATCACCCAACCTCCTGATTGGTCGCTGCCCTACTAGATCATGTGTGATGCTAGTGACTATGCTGTTGGGGCGGTCCTTGGCCAAACCAAAGATAAGAAGCATCATGTGATCGCTTACGCTAGCAAAATGCTAACAGGAGCTTAGCTTAATTATGCTACCACTGAAAAAGAGCTTCTAGCAGTTGTTTTTGCTATTAACAAGTTTAGGTCTTACTTAGTGGGAGCAAAAGTTATTATTTACACTGATCATGCTGCACTTAAATACTTGCTCACTAAGAAAGACGCTAAACCTAGATTAATAAGATAGGTACTTGTACTTCAAGAATTTGACCTTGAAATAAAAGATAAAAAGGGAATATAAAATACTGTCGTAGATCATTTGTCGCATATGCAAGTCACTAACATGCAGGAGTTACCAATAAATAACTTCCTACACGACGACATGCTGCTAAAGGTGATGGACTCCAACCCATGGTACGTGAACATTGTGAATTTCATGGTCGTAGGATACGTACCACCAGGGGAGAATAAAAAGAAGCTGCAAGCCGAAAGCAGACATCACCTTTAGGATGACCCATACCTATACAGGGTGTGTTTTGACGGGCTATTGAGGACATACGTACCAACAGCAGAAGGGATGCAAATCATAGAAAAATGCCATGCAGCACTGTACGGAGGCCATTACAGAGTATTCCGCACACAAGCCAAGATCTGGCAGTGTGGGTTCTTCTGGCCTACGATGTATGAAGACACCAAAGGATTCATCTAGAGGTGTCAGAAATGTCAGCTGTAACACCCCAGGTGTTTGCCACCAGTTAAGCAATGGGTTTGAGCTAAAACATGGTATATTAAGTGATGATGAAGATGTCAAGGTCAAACCTATAGAAACGAGCCCCAATCTAAACTTGGATATTGCACCTTTGCTCGCCGATAGACCCCTTTTCAAGATATATGCTTGGGTGGTGTTATTGGAATATCTTCATGTGTCTCACATCAATACCCATCTATATTGATCCATGGAAAAGTTTCGTGAAGTTTGGAATAAAAAAGTCACATGAAATGATAAGTTATATCCTTGTTGGAATGATTTTACTAAGTGCTTGAATTGCACTATTAAGTGAATGAGAACATGAGATGTCAAACAAACCTTGCAACCTTGTCAAAATGACTCTAGATGAACTCTACAACAAAAGTCATGAAAGGTTCATGTTGGGCAAATGCCAAGAAAATGCTCCAATGGATCAAAAAGGATAATTTAAGCTTCATCGTGATCCTACTTTGGTCAAAGTAGAACAGCAGGTTCTATACCAGTTTTGAGGTTGGACCTTAAATGAAAGTTGTAGTCCATATCATGTAGAACAAACTTTGTTTTTGGACTAAGAGCTAGATCATCTTGGAAGTAAGTCAAATCGAGGTCACAAGATCAAATTTGCTGCTGATTTCAGCACTTAGAAATATTCTATGTCTAGAAATTCATCGACATCGGCAAATATTCTATGTCTAGAAATTCATCGACATCGGCATTGACGTCTCGCGTTCTCTAAAATTCATTAAGCAACTCAACTTGGTCCAAAGATAAAAGTTGGAGTGTACATGATGGAGATGAGCATGTATAAAGATGACACTTGTTGGACTTCGTTTTGACCCTCAATTTGGGCCTTTTGTTTATCGCCGTCAATGTGTTGACACTATTAACTTGGAGCCTAATTACCTACTGATCCAGAGCTCTAATGACTTGGCTCCTTAAATGAGAAATGTAGAGCAGTCCGAGGTGAGCAAACTTCATTTTTGGCCCAAGGTCTGATTCAGCCCGGAAGCGACCCAAATCGGCTCCCCACGTCGGTCATACCGTCGCCCGCCACGTGCTCGGTAGAATGCCTCAAAGGACGCCGCATGTCCGTGGACGTGGCCACCATTGCCGAGCTTCCTTGCCGCATGCCCTGCCTCCTCTGCCACGCGCCCGGCCTCCCCTGCGCGGTATAGAGCTGGACGCCGAGCTCCCCACTCCCCAGCGCTCTCCCTCACTTGCTCTTCCTCGCTCTGCTCCGTGCTGGGACACACGTCCGCCATGGCCGGCTGGCCGAGCTCGCCGCCGCCGCGTCCTCGCCGCTCCAAGCCCCCACGGCCGCAGCCACGTGCACCACCGCCTTTGCCTCGTCGTGCTGCACCTCGCGCGCACGCTCGCCCAAGCCATCGGCCGCCGTATCGCCGTCGCCACCAGAGGACCGCAGCCGCCGCCGCTGCATGCCACCGGCATGCGTGGCCAAGGCACCACGGCCCGTCTCCCGGACATCCGCGGCAGCCTTAGGGTGCGCGTGGACCCGCTGGTGCTCCCCCGCCCCTCAGCCGCCGAAGGCATGGCCTCCTCCAGCCGGAGCAGCGATTCCCCGGCGATCCTCTGCTCCAAATTCGCGTCAGGGACCTCACGCGACAATTCGACGAAAGTTAAGGGCCTAGCTGCAATGTCATAGACTCATGTGAATAGTGCCATAAGGATTGGTTTGTAATTATTTTGCAGGAACTTTGGAAATTCATAGTAAATCATAGAAAATTCATAAAATAGTAAATGAGGACTTTTTGGAATCCTTGTGAAATTGTCTATGCAGTGGATCTATAATATGGCATGTTTTAGTTTAAATATTTTGCGGTAAAAATAGATTTGTGCAGTAAGGTTGTAATGCTAGTTGAATTTGTTATTTTTCATAACTATAGATCTAGGGCTCCAAATGAAGTGAAATTTTTGTGGCATGCTACTCATGTGATAGTTGATGTGTGGTAAAAATTTCATGAGTATTGGATGAAGTATGAGTGAGTTATTGGTTTATCTTGCTCTCACATGAATTCTTGCTTTAGCAACTTGTCTTTTTCATAGAGGTTGCTATACATATCCAAATGGAGTGAAATTTGTACAGTAGACTATTGAGAGGATATGTGAGCCACTGTAATTTTTGTAGAAGTTATTGTGCA
Organism: Miscanthus floridulus; assembly: GCF_019320115.1. Taxonomy (NCBI): domain Eukaryota; kingdom Viridiplantae; phylum Streptophyta; class Magnoliopsida; order Poales; family Poaceae; genus Miscanthus; species Miscanthus floridulus. The sequence continues at coordinate 34,089,654 of NC_089596.1, forward strand.
CTTTTGTTATAGTTCATTAAGTCACCTTGTTATCTAAAATAAATTAAGAAATGCATTAAAAGAATTTATTTGGTCATGGACACTAGGTTTTCTGGTGTTCTTTAGTCATGTGTGAAATGTTGATAAAGTTGGTTTTGCCCAATTATGTATTTGCAACATAAGTTAATAATTATTTTCTTGCCGATGTGGTTTATGGACAGATCTGGGAACTTAGCAAAGTTCTTCATGATAATGTGCTTTGTTGTGAAACTTGTTTATACAAAAGTTGTAGATAATTCATGTATCTAGCTTCTATTAAAATTTGGTGTCATTTGGCCAAGTAGTTTAAGAGTTACAGCTGTTTAAAGTTGGGTTTCAGAAATGGCTGTTTTCTGTCAATTGTGGACCAGTTTCTATAAATGGATATATTTGACTTAGTTAACTTGAGAATCATGCTAAGATGATTAAAGATGAATTGTAGAAAATTTCATAAGCTTTCCATAATGTCTTCTTGCAAGTCATTTGGATTTGTGTAACTCCAGTTATAGGTAAATCTTGTAGCTGCTGTTTGCATGTCCAGAAATTGGCAGATTCCAATTATAGTGCTTGCTTGTATATTGTTAAGTGTGACGTATGCCTTGAATGATGACTGAGTTAGAGCACTTGAGATCTAGGGAAACTTGTGTCATGATTGGTGTTGTCGTCTTCTTTGCCATCTTAGCATGATAGATTGTGTGATGTTTAAGTTAAGCATCGCAAAGTACTTAAGTGTGTTAGTGTAAACTATGCTTGTCTTGCTTGCTATTTTGTGATGTGTCTCATGGTACTATTCTTCATATTTATGCACTTGCATATTGCATCTCATCTAGGTACGCTAGATGAACCACGTGAAGGACGTGATGTTGGAGCCAAACCCGAAGACGGTGTTTGATGGATCTGTCCCGAAGATGGAAGGACTAAGCGAGTGCTAGGATCTGAGATGTCACCAGAATGGTGCAAGCTAACTGAACTGACTTGTGTCGGATCCCAGGCAAGCCCCGGAGCATTATAAGTCTCCTAATTTATAAAAGCAATTCTTTCTATATATGAGTTATATATTGTTGCATTAAGTTGTAGGAGTTGATTGAAACCGTTGATGCATTTATTACTATCCTTGCCTACCTTACTCCCTTATTACCCTGTTAGGTCAGGATCGAATAACTGCTTAGCCTTGCTTAGACCGGTAGCGATCGGTGATATCCGGTCACCTACATTATAGGTGGTTACTGGAAGAATTTAGCTATGGAAAGAATGATATCCTGGAATTAACCATGTGTGATGGATAATTGGAGACCGGACGGAAAAGTTGGAGGCAACCAGACAGGGTTCTGGGGTGCTGTTAGTTTCCGTCTGTGTCGATTAAGGACCGTTCGTTGTTGGCCCTCGAGTCATGTTGAACGCATGCATTACATTTAGCTGGCCGGATAAAAGTACCTTCCGACCACGAAGCTGGGAGATTATTCAGGCCGAGTAGATTGCCCGCAGCGCACTGTGCCGGAGCAGGTGTGGTAGGACACGAGGGCGAGATGATAAGACCAAAGTGCAATCGGTCGGCCCCCGGGTACATGTGGTTCCTGGCAAACTCGAGATTCCTGGATAGTTGACTCGGTGATCAATATCTCACTTTAGCGGGTGAGTGAGGTTTGTGTAAGGAATAAATCACCAGCTGGTTAGGAATCGATTCGAATCGCCATCGCTCCTGGATAGTGAGCACTTGACTCGAGTTACTGCATCGTAGTAATTATTATGGAACAATGATGGTTATCTGGATGGTATGGGATATGCTAAATCCAAATTGGTAACTGGATGTTATTGGTGAATCAAGTGATTGCTATAGTACAGGTGCTTACCTAGATGGATAGGCCATAATAAAGATGATGCAAAGTACTTAAAATGGTTTCTTCATGATAGCTTATGCTTTTCGCAAACAAGTCAGCTAGCCCACTAAAGAAAGCCTTGCATGATCCTTGGTGTCATTTGTTTTGGTTTCCGACGGGTAAGTCTGGCTGAGTACATTCGAGTACTCAGGGTTTATCCCACCTTGTTGCAGGTGATGTTCTCGACCTGTTGATGATGGTGGCTAAACACCGGTGGGCTCGGTGATTCTATACTTACTTCTCATCTATATGCTTTTGTCGGATGATGTCACGATGCTAGCAATATATTTGGAACTTATATTAATGTAATCATTTGAAAGCTATGTTGTTTCCACTAAGCGGTTTTGAAACCCCAAACTTGTACTATTATTTGTTAACCCCTTTGTAATATTATTTCCGCTGCAACCCGATGTATGTGATGTGTATTTGCTTAATCACGCGATCTTAGTTGTGATGTTGATTTACCGAGGTCTTTCGGGACACTCGGCGGACTACCGGGTTTATATGAGTGAAAGTATGGGTGTGTCAACGTGTTAGCGGGGACAACCGTACTTGATCTTGTATAAATTGGGCGGTTCTGTCACATCAGCTGCATGGGAGCATCACTGCTCGCGACGTAATGCCCCTGCACGATAACCTGCAAATAGAGATATTCAACGTATGGGGCATTGACTTCATGGAACCATTCCCAAAATCCCATGACAGCGAGTACATCCTGATAGCCGTTGACTATGTATCCAAATGAGTGGAGGCCTTACCATGCAGAGCTACTAATGCCAAGCATGCCCGAAGGATGTTCCATGAAGTGATCTTCCCTCACTTTGGAACACCCAAGATGGTCATAAGTGATGGAGGCTCTCATTTCATTGACAAGACCTTCCGAAACTTCCTAAAGGAGCTTGGATCAAAGCACAACATAGCCACACCCTATCATCCTCAAATAAGCAGTCAGGCAAAAACATCAAATAAGCAGATCAAAAACATCCTATAGAAAATGGTTAATGAGATGGGGAAAGGTTGGAAGGACAAGCTACCTGAAGCACTTTGGGTATATAGGACAACTTACAAAATCCCCATCGGCATGTCACCATACCAGCTCGTTTATGGAAAAAGTTGCCACTTACTATTCGAGTTAGAGCATAGAGCTCACTGGGCCATAAAGAGCTAAAACATGGACGTAAAACTAGCTGGTAGAAATCAACAAAAGCAAATTGTTGAGATAGAACAATGGAGGGAGAAGGCTTACCATAGTGCCAAGCTTTACAAAGAAAGAACTAAAACATGGCACGATCATCGAATCAAGCAAAAAGAGTTCAAGAAAGGAGACAAAGTTCTTCTATTCAACTCCAAGGTCAAACTCTTTGGTGAAGGAAAACTTCAAAGCAAGTGGAAAGGACCGTACACTGTCGTCAACACGTCATCACATGGCACGATCAAAATTCAAGACAACAAAGGTAATACTTTTAAGGCAAACGGTCAACGATTAAAAGTTTTCTTGGAGCCTTTATATAATCCAAAAGAAAAAATAGATGTAATAAAATTAATTGCTTTTAATAAATTCCCTAACTCAAAATAAGTACATCTCAAATTCAATAAAGGTTTTTGGAATTGTTGTCTACAACAACAACAACAAAGCCTTTAAGTCCCAAACAAGTTGGGGTAGGCAATTGTTGTCTACACTTGTCTTTGTGTTTTCTTTTATTTACAAATAAGACAGTTCAAAAACAAGTGTGGGGGAGAAGACACGCTCAAATACTCCTCCCCAAAAGATGCACAAGTGGTCAACATGATCAAATTTTGGTTTGTGAATCCTCACTCCTTATATTTAAAATAAAGGTTAGAGCTGAATAATTTAAAAGTATAACACTAAAAAGGAGTGACGCTCCATCTCCATGTCTTTCTATGATTAAAAAAGTTTGCATACTCTTTATTCCTTGCTGATATTCCTATAACTTGTGAACACTTATCATTGGGACCCCATTTTATCTAAGTGATTGACAAATGAGATATGGTAGGATGACAAGACACTTGCTCTTTCTTGCAAAGTACTTGGGATTTATCTTTACAAAATAAAATCCAAAATAGCATGTTCCTTGAATGATATACAAATACCTACCAAGGCCTTATATGATCATACATGACAAAACCTTCCACATATGCCTCTTGCTTTGTATTGGTTTGGTCAAGTTCTATGATCCCTGTTGAGAGATGCTTCATGCTCCCAAGATCAAAACTCACATACACGCCACAAATAACTAGCTATTCCTACACTAGGAATACGCTAAAACATGCTTCCATCACATACATACTCCATACTCTAAAATATGATCTCCCTAGCATATTTCTAGTAAAGGAGAGACAGAAAGGCTATGCAAAAGTATTAAAAAAGAAAAAAAAGAAAGAATGGGGCACATGAATGTCCCAAAGCATTGAAAATATGATGAGCACATGAAGGCTCATAGTAAGAAGAAAATAATGCTAGCCATGTCTCCAAATAAAAGCTAGAGGAAGAGATCATCTCAAACAAAGGAGTATACTTCCACCAAATTCCACATACATGCACAATTTTAATCTAAGAGTATGATGCTTCCCTCTGGTGGATCCAAAATTTGACTTTACAATATGCGCAGGGTAAGTATGCTTCAAATTTTCATCCCTACCCAAACTCCATATAGGTTTTTAGAAGTAGGATGATCAAAAAGAAGGCAAATCATGCCTTGGTAAGGAACCACTTACAAATGTGAGTGACTTGAGTGAATCATTTAAGGAACAAAAAGCTATCTTTAGTCCTTAGAACTTTTTTCAATTACCCATGTTTCTGAGTAGGGATAGAGTGAGAAGACTTGAATCCAAGTTGTTCCATTTGTCAATTACCCAAGATATTTTAGTAGACACTTGGAAGCTCACAGGTTTAGGTGAAGCTTGGAATAACTTGTATGCAGATTTCAAATCAAGAAGATAAACCCGCTTAGTCCTTAGAACTTTACTCGAGGACGAGCAAAGGACTAAGTGTGGGGGAGCTTGTTGGTAGTCCTTAACGATAAAATCCGACCACTAATTAAGACACAAAAAGAGGAGAAATTGGCAATCTTATACACATAGGCATTTACTATTAACCTAGTTCCACATGTATTTGGAGAATATTGTTTTGCGGGACACAAACACAAATGCATGAAAGATTTCACTGAAAGGCACTTTCTAACGCTAATTTGTGCAAAGGAACAACCAAGACGCCCATCAACTCAACTCAACTGGGTGCAACACCGACCAATGAGCAGCCCAGGTCCATCCCACAACCCACCACACGAAGGAGGTGGTGAAGAGGCTTGGTCAGGGGGCGGCCGACCCCTAGGGGCGGGCGACCCCCCACCGGTGCTTCTCAACCACCCCTTGCTCTAGCGGTAGCATGCCTCCATGCAGAAGGCAGTGGTGCATGGACTTTGCATTAGGAATAGCCACAACACCGCATCTCATTCTTGTATAAATAGAGGGGCAACCCCACCCCCTCTAGAACACACACATCAAGAGAGCAAGAGGAGAAGAAGAGCTTCATTTCTACATAGGCTTTAGCTAGAATAATATAGGGAGTGAGAGAGGGAAGAGTTGGAGAAGTGCTAGGGTTGTCAGCAACCTCCCCTAGTGTACTCGCTACACTTAGCGGAAGGAGTGTCGGAGCTAGCACCTCCTCCACTTGTACCTCTATGATCATCTTACTACTTGAAGTAAGAAGTTCGTGTTTTACTTTTGAATTGATATCTTAAGAAAAGTTATCTTTGTTCATTATAAGCTTGTGGGTTCGTTGTCCGTCCCTATGATGGATGCTCTAGTAGAGGACTCTTGATAAAGATGGATGTTCCTGGCCACACTAGAGTAGTAACCAATACCATAGACGTGGTGTCTGAGCTACAAGTTACCTTCATTTGCCTTGTACTCCATGGTTGAGGGGTAGGCGGCAGGTGGTGATGGCCCTATCCATCCCTTGTAATCCCCCATATCCAGGTATGATGTAGAGCTATTGGCCAGCAACACTTGGCAGACCAAGTGTTATCTGGTGCCCGAAGTAAGAATATAGTGGCTGACGGGTTCATAAACCCGGGGTCCCTCATGGACTAGCTTCCCAACAAAGGCTCGGCCCAGCAGACAACGTTGCAAACAACACGCAACTCATGGGCCAACCCAAATACCTAAATGACAGGACAGAAGGGTGATCCAATCTCTGACTGAAAGGCCTGGCCAAGAAGGAACGGCGCCCGCTTCCGACTCTGGCTCACCTCTCCAACTAGAAGGCCTTGCCTCGACTCTGGCCTACAGATGGCCTCTCCCATCGGAAGGCCTAGCCAAACACCACTTCTGACTCTGACCTGTGTCTCCGACTAGGGTTGCGCTAAACCCCTGCTCACCGCTCTTCTCCAACTGGCGCAATCAGAGTCAACTGGGACCAACCGACCGGGGACGCCCGCTCGATAAGGACCAAGAAACAGATAGAGAAAGTAAGGTAGGGCACTCAAGTCAACCGCAATACCGAGGAACGTACCCTATACACTTGCAGGATAGTACCCTACAACCTCCTTGGCATAACAGAACCCAAGCAGTGTTGTAGGTGCCAATATTTTCCCTACAGTGTTGTGGGCGCCATCAAATCCCATACCAGACAAACACGGTAAGGCTCCCCCATATGCCTCTAGACATCAACAGTATTGTGGGCGCTGGCATTTACCATACTAGGTGAACATGGTAAAACCCCTGCTACCTCTCGGCATCAATAGTATGGCAGGCACCAATGTCTGCCATACCAGAAGAAGATGATGCAACCTCCCACGTGCATCTAACACTAAACAGTATTGTGGGCGCCTACCATCATCTTGTACCCGTCAGCATGGGCAACAAGACTTAATAGCATATGTACTCTTTCTCTCTCACTTGTAAGGCCATCCCCTTCATCTATAAAAGGGGATGCGCTCTCTCCCAATAGATAGATCGATCAGTTCACTAACACACAACAGCAGAACCACTAGGTTCAAACCCTAAGCACATGCTCAAACACATAGCATATAGCGGAGCTCCCATCACTCTCGGCCCTCTAGACCAGAGTCCGACCGGACCCCTTGTACCCCCATCTTTCTCCCTTCCGTTTGTAACCCCACAGCAAACTTTGAGCACCTAGGCTTAGGAATAAAGTCACCGACCAACTCAAACTCGATGTAGGGCATGTTGCCTGAACTAGTATAAATCCTGTGTCATTGAGTGCTTGGCCACCTTCGATCACAACATACAACAAAACTACAAATATTTATATGTTGGTCACTTTCTGCACCAACAGTTGGTGCCGTCCGTGGGGAAGACGTTGTACGCTCACGCTTTTGGTCATCAGATGGCCCACTTGTCCACCACGTTCACCATGGCGGGCTCAAGGGATATGACTCGCTTTGGCTCACTGGAGTTTCCCACACTCCCACCTATTGGGATGTGGGTTCCACCCATCTTCAAGCCATCCCAAGCCTTCCTCTTTGGAAGCCTAGACTTCATCGCCGACTGGCTCGGCGTACTACACCTCCGCAAAGAGGCACTTGTTCCGGTGCCCGTCGGAGAGGCACCCTCCATCGGCTCCAGGATGCACGATGACTTCAATGATGAGGCACCTGCGCTTCATTTCGAGCAAACTCTCTGCTCAAACCCCACTATGAGTAATGTGCATACTGTTATTTACTCTCTATTTATGATCTCCCACTGATTATCCAGAGGGACCGTATTGTTCGCACCACAAACACCGTACGACCGGTTCCCCTAAGGCCTCATGTCCCCCGTAGACGCGTGCGCTCGGGGGCTCCAAAGGACGCTGGCACCGCCCCCTCTCACATCTGAATTCATGGGAATGGTGAGCTATGCTCCCACCACTTTCCATGAACTCCTGGATGATGAGGTTGAGAGCGATTGTCCATCCTAGGAGTGCATTATGGCGGATGCTCCAGGGCAGCCACCGGTGGTTGTGGAATCTATGCAAACTCACACCCCTCTAGACCCACGTGTGGGGTCCCTCGTGCTTGCACAAGAGCACGCCGAGGAGCTACGACAACGGTGGCAGAACTAGCTGTTGCCTGCGTCGGTGCGCTCGGTGTAGCACATTGCGCCCCATGCGCATGACCTGGTAGGCTACGCCCAGGGTCACGCCTGCCTGGTCTAGCATGACATCATGAACGAGGGGAATGACCCCCCAGTTTGCTCAGGCTAGCCAGAACATCGCCGCTGCAGCAATGCTTCTACGTGGTGTTCCCGAGCCCGTCGACCTCCAGGAGCGGGCGCTGGTAGAAGTTGCCGCCATTCAACAGGCGGAAAGCTCTGCATCGCAACTCTGACATGTGCCTTCTCTCTCCACTAGGGGAGTGGGGATGCACCAGACGGATTGCTCCATCCGCTCACTGCTACAGCCACCAAGCACGGCTCGGGAGGCCACGGCTGCACCGTGGTCCGACCTGGCGCCTGCTCCACACCGACCACCGGTACGTGAATGGCTCAGTCCACACCAAGATGCTCCCAGCATCATAGCAACTAGTATCAGGCCCGGCATGATGATGATGTCCACCGAGCAACGATGAGGGTAGGCAACATGGGTCCTGACCGAACCATCGAGGGGAGCGGTGAAACATGCCCTAGTCGTGGTCGCCGGGTAGACAACCAGAGTCCTAGCCCTGAGGGCCTAGGACCACGGGCCTTTGGCCGACGTATCCAGAGAGCGCTGTTCCCACAACGCTTTTGATTGCCCAGCCAACATCGCCAAGTACACTAGGGAGACGAACCCCATTATTTGGCTCGATGATTTTCGGCTCACCTGCCGAGCCGGAGGGGTGGATGATGACCTTTTCATCATTTAATATCTCCCCATCTATGTGGGGAACATGTTCGGGCGTGGTTTGAATTCCTCCTGCATGACAGCATCTGTGACTGGGCGGACCTCAAGAGGGTCTTCGTCAAAAATTTCTAGGGGACGTATGTCCGCCCTGGTAACTCCTGAGTCCCTGATCCACAAGCTTGGTTGCCTAAAGCCCCATACCACCCATGACCTGCTCAACATCGCCACTAACCACGCCTCTAGCAAGGAGGCAGTCAAAACGGTCTTCAACGGAGGCCGAGACAAAGGCAAGGCCAAGCGCGTAGACCAAGACGAGGGCCCCTCCACACAGAGCGGCAAGAAGAACAAAAAGGATTGACGCCGATCGGACAACACCGCGTTGGTCACCACAGCTGATCGCGTGGGCAAGCAGCCCTAGCAGGGCCTGCCTGACCACTTCAACAAGCTCATGGATAGCCCATGCACCAACCACGCCTACCCCATCAAACACCTCTACAAACACTTCAACAAGCTCATGGATAGCTCCTCAAATGTTTCCTCTGGTAGGCTGGTGGGCTGAAAGAGGGAGCCGGCAAAGAGGCGGCAGCCAAGAAAGGAGGCGCGGTGGGCAAGGACGGGGATAGCTTCCCTGACCCTAAGGAATGCATCATGATCTTTGGCAGATCCAAGGCCATCTGCTCCAAGTGCCAGCACAAGGTGCACTACAGGGAGGCATGCACCGTCAAGAGGTCATCCCCTTCTTCCTTAGCTAGTCAGAATCTCCGATCACCTTTGATCTAGGGGACCATCCCTCCCATGTTGTGAGACCGGGACACTACCCGCTCATCGTCAACCCCATCGTCCACAAGAAGCGCCTCACCAAGGTGCTGATGGACGGAGGCAGTAGCCTCAACATCCTCTACATCTACACCCTCGATGCCATGCGCATCCCTCGGATAGAACTCCACCTAGTGGGCTCTTCCTTCTACGGGGTGATCCTAGGAGCGTAGGCATACCCGCTCGGGTAGATTGACCTACCCATCACATTTAACAACCGAGCCAACTTCCGCTCGGAGGTCATCACCTTCGAAGTGGTGGACTTCCCTAGGTCCTACCATGCCATCTTGGGGCGGCCATGCTATGCCAAATTCAAGTCAATCCCCAACTACGCCTACCTCAAGCAGAAGATGTTGGGACTGAACGGCGTCATCACTGTGAGCAGCGCCTTCTCGCACTCCTTCATGTGTGACCGTGAGCATTTCGAGCTTGCCACCACAGTCATCAACTCATCTAAGCTCCCATAGCTCGGGGAGTCATCGATGCCAGCAGTCCCGGACAGCAACAAACCAACCTCCTTGATGGTCTTCTGCTCGCTTGAGGAAACCAAGGTGGTGGGAATCAACCCCACTGACCCAACCAAGACGGTGCAGATCGGTACCCAACTCCTGGCCAAATAGGAATGCGAGCTCATCGACTTCCTGCATGCCAATTGCAATGTCTTTGCATGGAAGCCATCTGACATGCCAAGCATACCGCGGGACATCACCGGGCATGCACTGCGCCTCATTCCGGGCTCGAAGCCCGCTAAGCAACACCTGCGCCGCTTCGACGACGAGAGGCATATGGCCATAGGCGAAGAGATCGCCAAACTCCTGGCTACCGGATTCATTAGAGGTTTTCCACTCTGACTAGCTTACCAATCCCATTCTTGTTAAAAAGAAGACCGGGAAATGGAGAATGTGCGTTGATTATACTGGCCTCAATAAAGCCTGTCCAAAGGAACACTTTCCTTTACCACGTATAGACCAGATAGTCGACTCCACCTCGGGTTGTGAGATCCTCTCCTTTCTGGATGCCTACTTGGGCTATCACCAGATCACGATGAAAGAGTCTGACCAACTCACAACCTCGTTCATCACTCTGTATGGTTCATACTGCTATGTAACCATGCCTTTCGGCCTGAAGAACGCTGGCACCACCTACCAAAGGTGCATGCAGTAATGCTTCGCCAACCAAATCGACCTGCTTGATCAGCCTGATCAAGCCGAGCGGCCAAAACCAACAATCGCCGTCTATGTTGATGACATAGGGGTCAAAACAGCACAAGCTTGTGACCTAATTGCAAACTTGACCACAACGTTCATGAACCTCCGAAGGTTCAACATCAGATTGAATCACGAGAAATGTGTTTTTGGGGTTCCAAAGGGAAAGCTACTTTGATACATTGTGTCCAAGCGTGGCATCAAGGCCAACCCCAAAAAGATCATGACCATCTCCAACATGGGCCCTATACGAAATGTCAAGGGCGTGCAAAGGCTCACCGGCTGTCTGGCTGCCCTGAGCCGATTCATCTCCTGGCTCGACGAATGGGGGATGCCACTCTATAAGCTCCTTAAAAAGATAGACGCCTTCGTCTAGACTGAGGAGTCTTAGCAGGCTCTAGAGAGCCTCAAAGCATCCCTGACGTTGGCCCCAATCCTTGTCGCTCCCGAACGGGGAGAACCCCTCCTCCTCTACGTCACGGCAAGCAACCATGTAGTGAGTGCTGCCCTGGTCGTCGAAAGGGAGGAGCCGGGACACCACCTTAAGGTCCAGCGGCCCATATACTTCATTGGGGAGGTACTCACTGACCCCAAGGTCTGGTACCCCTAGATGCAGAAACTCCTATACGCCGTGCTGATGGTGACCTAGAAGCTCTTGCACTACTTCACTGACCACGAAGTCACGGTCATCACTTCGTACCCGCTCGGGGACATCATCCACAACCGCGATGTCGCGGGATGGATCTCCAAGTGGGCACTCGAACTCATGGGCCATGACATCAGGTATATCCCCTATACCGCTATTAAATCTCAGGCTCTCACGGATTTTGTCGCCGAATGGGTGGAGGTGTAGCTACCGACCCCGGACGTCACCCATGAGTACAAGACCATGTACTTTGATGGGTCCATAATGGTGCCCGGCCCGGGGGCTAGAGTGGTTCTGATCTCCCCGAATGGGAGTAGGCTCTACTATGCCATCCGCCTCCATTTCTCAGCCTCAAACAATGCCATGGAATACGAGGCCCTCATCAACAGGCTACACATCGCCATCGAGCTCGGTGCGACGTGACTCTATGTCCGTGGTGACTCGAAGCTGGTCGTTGACCAAGTCATGAAGGAGTCCTCCTATAAAAGCCCCCTCATGGCAGCATACTGCCATGAGGTGCACAAGCTCGAGGACAAATTCCAAGGGATCGAGCTACATCCATCCCCCGAAAGGACAATGATGTCGCCAATTTTCTCGCAAAATTGGCCACCATGCGGGATCCATCTCTGAGCAGGATCTTCATCAACGATCTCCATGAGCCATCCACCTGTGTCTTGGAAGGTCTGATCTAGACACACCCCGATGCCAAGTCGGCACTTGAGGGCTCCAACCCCAGTGCCTCCATGACGACATCACCCACTGACATCGCCATGTTGGCACTCAATCAAACTGACTAGCGAATGCTGCTACTTGCCTACCTCCTTGAGGAGCTTCTCCCACCTGAAAGGACTGAAGCCTGATGGATCGCTCGACGCGCCAAGACCTTCATCGTGCTTAGTGATGAACTCTACAAATGGAGTCCATCGAGGGTGCTCATGAAGTGCATCCCTATCAACCAGGGGAAGCAGCTCCTCCTTGAGGGCCATGTCGGGATCTGCGAACATCACATGGCTCCAAGGTCGCTGGTCGGAAAAGCCTTTCGCCAAGGTTTTTACTGGCCCACCGCACTATGAGATGTAGAGGAGGTCGTCCGTAGGTGTGAGGGATGTCAATTCTACGCTCGGCAAACTCATTTGCTGGCATAGGAGCTTCAAACCATCCACATCACCTAGCCATTCATGGTCTGGGGCCTCGACATGGTAGGACCCCTCAAAAAGGGCCTAGGCGGCTTCACTCACCTGCTCATAGCGGTCAACAAGTTCACCAAATAGATAGAGGCTAAGCCCATCACCAACATCCGCTCAAAAGAGGCGATCAAATTCTTCCTCGACATCATCTACCGGTTCGGCGTTCCTAACTGCATCATCACTGACCATGGGACTAACTTCCCCAGAAAGAACTTCCTAGACTTTAGTGATGGATACGGCATCAGGATTGACTAGGCCTCAGTCGAACTCCCATGTACTAACGGTTAGGTCGAGCATGCCAATGGCATGGTCCTCCAAGGACTTAAGCCACATATCTTTGATCGACTCAACAAATACACTGGGTGATGGGTTGTAGAGGTCCCAGCGATCCTCTAGAGCCTGAGAATGACCCCGAACCGATCCACAGGGTTCACACCCTTCTTCCTAGCCTACGGAGCAGATTTAGTGCCGCCCTCTGACCTCGACCACGGTGCCCCAAGAGTGAAGGCTTTTGACCACGACCGAGCCATGGAGGCTCAACAAGACACGGTTGACCTGCTCGAGGAGGCCCATGAGACGATCGTTATCCACTCCGCTCGCTACCAGCAAACTCTCTGTAGGTACCACGAAAGGAAGATTAGGGGGAGGACCCTTAAAGTCGGTGATCTCGTGCTCCAGAGGACCCAATCAACAAAGGAGAAACACAAACTCTCTCTACCATGGGAAGGATCCTATACGGTGACCGAAGTGGTCCGGCTAGGTGCCTACCGACTGAAGGACGACAACAGCAATGTTCTCACCAACACTTGGAACATTGAACAGCTATGTTGTTTTTCCCCTAAATTTGGTCTTACCGCTTTTTATTCAACACTTGCTCCTGTAAAGCACCCGAACCCAAACACTTTCAGCCCGGGTCACTTGGGGGCTCTATGAGGGTACAATACTAAATACTACCTCTCTTTTTTCTATCACAAGGTAAAAACTTTTTTCCCAAATGAAAGCACATTCCATTCCTTTGATTACCCCATGTGACTTTGTTCTTACTCCTGACCGAGCGCACCGCGCCACGATCTACAGCTACGAGCAGCCGAGCCTCGTGGGCCATGCCTAGGTTCTTAAAAGTTGCAGCATATGGAACAAATGGGTAGGTACAAAATAGAAAGGATAAGAACAAAGCTATGCTAGGATAAAAAACAAGGAATGGATAGTGATTCTATCACAAAACAGAACTAATGTATTCATTGATACAAAAACTGTTCACACAGGGGCTCCCCCATGAACTTAACGATTACATCTGCTGACTACTTCTATTCCAAATACTACTATGGCCGCTCGATGGCATCAGCTGATGCCAAAAGAGAGGCCATGGCACACGCCACCGAACATAACCACCACCGCGAGGACCCTGCTCGGTTTCGCTCCCTTGACTTCGACGAGCGCAACGGGTACCTCAAGGGCGTCGCACCCATAGATGCTCAGCAGAAGAGCATGGAGCTACTAACCTTCTCATGTACTTGAGGTAGCTCCTAGGCAGGGACGCTGCTCGATAAAGTATGGCCGCCATGGCTAGAGGATGTCTCATCGAACTTTATGAACTGACCAACCTGAGAAGCTGCAGGGGCAAAACCTCCCACCAGTGCAGTCCTGAGCATTTTCCCCTCTGACAAGGCTCGCCCAAAGAAGATTTGCTAGAAGGAGTCCACGTATGGCTCCATCCGGATGAAGGCCTTGCAGATGGTGACAAAACCAGTGACGTACAGCACCCTCTAGTGCGCCACCTCCTTCGGTGGAACCAGCCCCTTCTCAACAAAGGCGGCCAGCACCATCTCATCTACGTTGGGGGACCTCCAACTCGACATCATGCTCTGGAATCATGAATGGGTCTATGAGTTCTCCTTTCCTTCTCCCTTCCCCTATTTAAAGAAGAGGCGGAGTAGTTGAGGAAAGGCGAAAGGATTAGGGTGAGAAACTCTCTCCCTTCCCCCATTCAATGCGGGTGGGAAATGATAGGACGCGCCCTGACCGATGGGACTCACCCTGCCTGATGGAACGACACCTGGTCAGATGGGACATGGCCTAGGTATGGCCCACCATTAAAGCATGAACAGATGTGAGAAACAAAGCGCCACCTCACATAGGCGACCCTCCACCTTCTCAGGCAGGACGTGGAAAGGACCAACTATAGGATCTCCGCCCAAGAGAGACCATCGGGCTTCCTAAGTCAATCAAATAGCTCATGTGAACGCTGAGAGACAGGTAAGGAGCAAAGGTACACCCCATGTGGGCCATGCTGACTCCATCATGAACAACGAGCATGGATCCTAGTTGGACATTTCTGATTAGAGCTCTTCAAACCCCGTCACTTGAGTCATCAAGGTAACATTACCAACCCCCACTATTTCTTTATATAATCATTCATACATCCATACACACATTCATTCCATACACCCGCACCCCCTGGATGATTCTACCCAAATTGCCCAGTGGCTCGAGTACTCGGGGGCTAAGGCATAGCATATGCGGTTAAATGCATCGCAACGCTCTGTGTTGCATCATGAAGTGGCAGTTGCCTCATTCAACATGAGCAACGACCGACCAAGGTTCGAAGGCCAGCCCATGAAGGGCTTGAGGCCACCTCGCATCAAATAGAGCTAGGGGAGAAAACACAAATGAGCCCCAAGCAGCCCTCGCCTAGTCTGCCCCAAAGCAGATAGGGTCATCTCAACCTTCTTGTTCGATCCTAAACCTCTACCAAGCCCACAGAATCTCCATCGAGGGGAGGCCAGCAGGCCACCCTGGTCGGTCTCCAGAATGACCTAGGCATCTACTAGGTTGCAGGTTAAGGAGCAGTGGAATGTCACAAGAGGGCTATGCTGACCCTATCACGAATGACAAACCCGAATTCCACTCGATCATACCCATTAGCGAGCTCATCAAGCACGTCACTCAAGCCCGAGCCATCGAGGCAAGCGACATTAGCTCAGCCCCTTCGGTTACGAGAAACCATGAATGGGGTAACGCACAAAACTCGACCGACCCCAATCAAGCCCATCAGGGCTCAGGGGCTCAAGACACCTAAACTTCCTTGGCTGTGCCCAGCCCATGCGCCTGACAGCAAGATCCGCAAGCTCTATCTCGCCCGATCCCTAAAAACAACTGCCTCGGCTATGCACAATGGGTTCACAAGTCCGCCTCGACCAATCCCTCAGCTACACCAGATGCCAGGATCCATGAGCACCGTATCGCCCGATCCCTAAAAACTACCTCGGCTACGCACGACACCTTGGTTGATGACTCTATCTCGACTAAAATGCATGCACACACGCCCGCTGACAAAAACCCCCCAGGCGATCTTGTCCAAATCACCCAGGGGCTCAGGGGCTACACCCATGGGTGCGCTCGCGCCCACCCGCTAACAAAACGAAACTTCCTCGCTGGCAAAACACAAAAAAAACCAAACGATTCTTACCGAATTGCCCGGGGGCTCAGGGACTACACCCACGGGTGCACTCGCGTGCACCCATCGTCAAGACAAAAATCCCCCAAATGACTCTACCCGAATCGCCCGGGGGCTCGGGGGCTACTGTCAGGTTCATAAACCCGGGGTCCATCATGGACCAGCTTCCCAACAAAGGCTCAGCCCAGCAGACAATATTGCAAATGATGCACAACTCATGGGCCGACCCAAATACCTAAACGATAGGACAGAAGGGCGATCTAATCTCCGACCAGAAGGCCTAGCCGAGAAGGAATGGTGCCGGCTTCTGACTCTGGCCCACCTCTTCGATCGGAAAGCCTCGCCTTCGACTCCGGCCCACCTCCGGATGGCCTCTCCGACTAGAAGGCCTGGCCAAACACCACTTCTGACTTTGACCTGTGTCTCCGACTAGGGATGCGCCAAACCCTTGCTCACTGCTCTTCTCCAACTAGCGCAATCAGAGCCAACTGGGACCAACTGACCGAGGACGCCCGCTTGGTAAGGACCAAGAAACAGATAGAGAAAGTAAGGCAGGGCACTCAAGTCAACCACAATACCAAGGAACATACCCTAAACACCTGGAGGACAGTACCTTGTGACCTCCCTGGCATGACAGAACCCAAGCAGTGTTGTAGGCACCGACATTTTCCCTATAGTGTTGTGGGTGCCATCAACTCCCATACCAGACAAACATGGTATGGCTCCCCCTCATGCCTTTGGGTATCAATAGTATTGTGGGCGCCGGCATTTCTCGTACTAGGCGAACATGGTAAAACCCCTGCATGCCTCTCAGCATCAACAGTATGGCAGACACCAACGTCTGCCATACCAGAAGAAGACAACGCAACCTCCCTCGTGCATCTGACATTAAATAGTATTGTGGGCACCAACCATCATCTTGTACTCACCGACGTGGGCAACAAGACTTGGTAGCATACCTACTCTTTCCCGCTCACTTATAAGGCTATCCCCTTCATCTATAAAAGGGGATATGCTCTCTCCCAACAGATAGATCGATCAGTTCACTAACACACAATAGCAGAACCACCAGGTTCAAACCTCAAACACATGCTCAAATAGATAGCACATAGCAGAGCTCTCATCACTCTTGACCCTCTAGACCAGAGTCCGACCAGACCTCTTGCACCTCCCATCTTTCTCCCTTCCGTTTGTAACCGCACAACAAACTTCGAGCACGTGGGCTTAGGAATAAAGTCACCGACCGACTCAAACTGGACATAGGACAAGTTGCCTAAACCAGTATAAATCCTATGTCATTGAGTGCTAGGCCACCTCCGATCACAATGTACAGCAAAACCACAAATATTTACATGTTGGTCACTTTATGCACTGATAGTAGCAAAGTTATCTTAACTTATGATCTTTCTCCTTAGAAAACCTCGCTACCCGAGCTATCCTTCTTGTTATCTTTGGTGAACTAGCTAAGAGTCTTTACACATCCGTTCCTTTGGGAAAAATATGATACCCTGAATACTTTCGGGTGAAGTGCTACAACAGTATATCCATGCACTTGTGGATTCTTTTGCTTACGCTAAGAAATACCAATAGCTAGCTAGAGCTCACCTAATCAATTCTAGAGCAAGGCCACACAAGCCTATGCACTAGTTCTTTGGCAACTAGAGAGCTCCTACACAAACTAGTGAAGCAAAGGCACAAAGATCCTAAGCTCACTAGCAATGCTCAATAACAAGGTTACACAAGCCAAATTAGAGAGCTCAAATTACTTAGCTACACAAACTAAGCAATATGACTAACAAGGTAACTCAAACTGAATTAGTCACGCTAGGGAGCTACTTCTATGCTACACAAGCAAGAAGGTAACTAGCAAGCTACACAAGCTAACTAATTACAAGAGCAACTACACAAGCACAATGTATATGAAAGTAAATACAAGCTTGTGTTGGGGAATTGCAAACCAATGGGATAAACAAGGTTGACATGGTGATTTTTATCCCAAGGTTCACAGGTTTGCTAACACGCTAGTCTCCGTTGTGTCGACTGCTCACTTGGTGGTTCGGCGGCTAATTGGCATCACCCGCCAAACACACACATTGGGCACTGCAAGAACCTACCCACAAGTAAGGGTAGCTCAGTGATATGCTCTACCAATGTTGCTCTTCATGGCTCCCACAGGGTGAGCACGGTACCCCTCACAAATCCTTCTCTGGACCACCACACGATCTTCTTGCATGCTTCATGATGGAGAACTCGCCACCAAGCTATCTAGGAGGTGGCAACCTCCAAGAGTAACAAGCACCACTGGCTTGCAACTCGATCACCTAGTTCCACTTGATGCAATCTCATAATGCAACGCACTAGAATCACTCACTTGCAATCGATTCGCACTCCTTCAAGCACAAGTGAGTTAGAGGGCATCCAAACACTCCTACACAAGCCTTATAGGCGTGAGAGTGCTTAGTAACCAGCCCAAGGCCGGCTAGTGCTTGGTTATATAGCTCCCCAATCAAATAGAGCCATTAGGTCACATAAGTGACCGTCAGACCATCTGACGTAGGGTCCAACGCCCTGCCGTGGCCACTTCGGCGCTGCCACGCATCCTATTCAAATCATACCGACCGTTGCCACCCAACAGCCCTCAGTCACATGTTGATCATTATCGTCAGACCCAAGGACCAGACGCACCATTGGACCCAGCATAGGGTGAGTCCAACGTGGTCTAGAAAGCACCAGAAAGGGTAAAACACGTTGAACTAGAGTTCGACGCACACCGAGAGAGTCTGACGCCTCCACGTGTTGCGTGCATGAAAAAATCATCAGCAGCCAGACATCAACAGACCCGAGGAACAGTGACACCGGCCAGTCCGACGCCCTAGATTCACAAAGTCTAACGCTGCTATCATAGAACCACCTAATTTATACAAGATAAAGTATTGTTGTCCCCGTTTAATACGTTGACACGCACATACTTTCACTTATATAAACCTGGTAGTCCACCGAGTGTCACGAAGGACCTTGGTAAATCCACATCACAACCAAGATTGCATGATTAAGTAAATACACATCATATACACAGAGTTGTAGCGAAAAAATTGTTTACAATGAGTTCACAAATAATAATACAAGTTTGGGTTTCAAAACCGATTAGTGAAAACAACATAGCTTTCAACTGATTATAATAATATAAGTTCCAAATACATTGCTAGCATATGTGACATCCTCTGACAAAAGCATATAGATAAGAACACTATATAGAGTCACTGAGCCTACCTACGGTTAGCCACCATCTTTAGCAGGCCTAGAACTTCACCTGCAACATGGTGGGATAAACCCTGAGTACAAGAAGGTACTCAGCTAGACTTACCCATCATAAACCAAAAATAACGTGACACCAAGGATCATGCAAGGCTATATAAGTGGAGCTAGCTTGACAACATTTTGCATAAAAAGCCACTAATTTAGCTATACATTTTATAATTCGGTCATCAAGTTAATTATATCTATTCATCTCTAGATTAGCAACTAACCTGTGCCAAACATGTGGTATATTATTTAGTAGCATAACAATAGTAACCATAGCCGGTGTAAGATTTTTATATTCATCAGAACCATCATATTCCATAATCTAATTACTATGATGAAGGGGCTCCGTCAAGTTTCTCACTATCCGGGAGAGATGGCGGTTCGAATCAATTTCAACCAGCTGAGAATTTATTCCTAACACAAACCTAGACATACCTGCGCCAAGGTAGTCTTAGGTCACCTTTGGTACAACTCAGGTACATATTTCACGGGTTCGATCAGCACCGCACAACCAGGGACAACCAGCTGCCAGGACAATCAGGACTACCTTGACCTTGGGCTCACGTCTGGCTCCCCGCACATCCTTACTATCATCTAGAGTGCACACTTTGAAAGAACGAGGCATGGCCTGAGTTGAGCTACTTGGCTTCGTGGTTAGAACGAGTTATCCGGCTAGCTAACTGAGAGGCATGCGTTCAAAATGACAAGAGAGCCTCCAACGATGCGGTCCTTAATTGGCACAGATGGAATTACATGAGTCAACCTAAACATAGACTCCGCCCGGTCTCCATTTATTCATCACCCCATGGTTCTGTTCCACGATAGCAAATATAACCAACCGTACTCTGGTATCCACCTATATCTTGCAAGTGACTAGAAATCACCCGACTTCTACCGGTCTAAGCGATCCTGGACCTACATAGGGTTTAAGGTATATTTTTGGACAAGAAAGTTATATGCATCAAGTGTTTCCAATCAACTCCTATAATCTAATGCATCAAACATAAAGACGCAAGTGATATTTATAAAAACATAGGAGGCTTAGAATGCCCCGGGACTTGCCTAGGATCCAACACAAAGTCATTTCAGTTAGCTTGCACCGTCTTGGGGAACATCTTCCACTCTAGGCATGCACTCCAGGGGTCCTTCCATCTTCGGGATAGGTCCACCAACACCGTCTTCTAGTTTGACTCCATTATCACGTGCTTCACGTCCACGCGTTGTGCATCTAGCGTACCTAGATAAGATGCAACAATGCCAGTGCATGAATGCGAAGAATGGTAACATGAGATGCATCATATAAAAGCATTCAAGATAAGTATAATGTTACACCTCAAGACATTGCACTTAGAGAGCAAGTCATTTAACTAACTATCACTCAAGTCTAGCATAGGGGTAGCAAGCATAACAAGCATGGCACACCAGTTAACTCAAGTCAAACTATTAAAAGCATTTAACAATCAAGAACTAATTAAGCCTAGCATCACATAAGAACTAGGGCTGCGGTGAACGACACCAACATAATTAAAGCTCTAGCAAAACATGCATCAAGATCATTTTGTGGCAACATGCATACATGACCATTTATTAGTTACGTGCTTGACCAACATTATATAACACATTTATAAGATAACTCGGGTATATCAATTAAATCTAGTAGTGTCATGAGCTAACACTAACAAGCATACAAAGCAATGCAAAGTGAAGCAAACAACTTTAGGTACATGCTCAGATTATGGGCAGCAGCACAGTAGTCACTTGTTTCAACCATAACTGGAGTTACAAACATTCAATAAAGGTGATCTTAGACTTTATGGAAAGCTAATGAGATTATATACAACTATTTTATTTATACTCAGAGCTGATTCTAAAGCTAACCAAGTCAAAATACACTAAGGAGCAGGTCTGCACAAACAGTGGATAGAAAAACTGATACGAACTTCAGAGATGCATATCCAGAGTTCTATCAATCCAACAAATGTGGTTCTTAACTTTTTAGAAAGCTTATTAAGTTAGATACAACTTTTTTATTATCATCTAAGGGTGATTTCACAACAAAAATGGTTAAACAACACAAAGAAGGCATCTCTGTCCAGATTTGGACATAATCTGACATTCTACTTTGAACAGCAATAACTAGAGTTCTAGACCACCAAAAGCAATGATCTTAGACATTTTAGAATTCTTATGAGAATCACTACAACTCTTCTAAGATCACCAGAAGGTTATTCAAAACTTAGCTATGCCAAACAACACAATCCTTCAGATCTGCACAGAGAGCATGCAAAACCTGACAGGAAAATTGTAAAATCTATAGCTCCTAAACCATTAGTCCTAAAATCATGCAATTTTAGGACAAGCAAGATAAGGAAATTATCTACAACTTTTGTATTCAACATATCTACAGAAAACATCATTTTCATCACAAAAATATCACCACCACAAAAACTGTATATGCAGCCATAACAACAGAGATACAACTATATGCATTTACCATTTATGTTGTTAACAACTAATATTTTGTGGCTATATATGTAGCTCCATACAACTCCTAACTATAACCAAGCAATCACATTACCTAGCACCAATTATTAGAAGTATTACATGGCATAAACACAAGCATCTACTAACAAACTTTTATTAGCTTTTCTATATATAAAAACCTATATATTAAGTATAGGTGATGTTGCAAACATCTCATTTGGATCTCAATTTTTTATGAGAGATAGATGATGACAAAAACATGATTACTGTACAAATCTTACATGCTCAGCTTTTATAGATTAATTATTACAAAGAAGACAAATTGCTAATGCAAGAAAACATGTGAGAGCAAGATAAATCTAAAACACACTATTTTATACAAACACATGGCCATATTATATGTTATTATGGTAGCACAACATCATACAAAGGTAAAGAAACAACATTTTCCATTTTTACACCTTCATAAAAATTATAACTTACTTAAAACTATTTATCAAGCACTAAACAAGTTAAAGCAATAACTCAACCATATTGCATCCAATGAGTGTGAACTTTTTACCACAGCACACATATAGCATCAGTAGCCTACCATAAAAATTTCATAACAATTGGAGCACCACAACTTTAGATATGAATTTATTCCTAGAAAACCCTAATTAACATAGATAAATATGTGCAGTAAAAATTTCTACTAAAACATATGATATTATAACTCTACTGCATAAATCTACTACCAAGGATTCCAAAAAGTCTTCATCTTCTATTTTACGATTTTTCTATGATTTATTATGATTTTCTAAAGTTTTAGCCATAAAAGAAAAACAAATTTGCACCGAGGACCCTAAACTTTCACGAAAACAAATTCCAGCGAAACGGTCCTTCTAGTCACAATTCACATGAGTCATAGACTTTGCAAATAGGCCCTTCCCTTTCTTTGAATTCTTGCACGAGGTCCTTCTTCTATCGAACAGAGCAGGCAGGGGAGGTCAATGGGTAAAAGGTCCTAATGACTAGAGGGGGGTGAATAGCCTATAAAAATTTCTACAACAACACTTAGCAAAACCGTTAGACAAATATGAGGCGAAGTGAGTGTTGCGCTAGCCTACTAAAAATATAAGCCACCTATCATAATTCTAGTTTATATAGTCTCTATTCACACAATGGCTATGTCGCTACACTAAGTTAGTGTGCTCTCAAAGGCTAACAAAAGAGCCATACTAACCAAACTAACAAGCTCTCACGACTAGCTACACTAAAGAGCTTGACAACTAGTTTTCGGTAATATAAAGAGAGAGAGCAAGATGGTTATACCACCGAGTTGAGGAATGAACCAATCAATCACAAGAATGAATACCAATCACCTTAGAATCAAATGTTGAAACAATGATTTTTTACCGAGGTTCACTTGCTTATCGACAAGCTAGTCCTCGTTGTGGCGATACACTCAGTTGGAGGTTCACATGCTAATTGGTATCACATGCCAAACCCTCAATAGGGTGCCGCACAACCAACACAAGATGAGAATCACACAAGCCATGATCAGTTTACTAGAGTACCTTTTGGCTCTCCACCGAAGAAAGGTCAAGAACCACTCACAATCACCACGATCGGAGCCGGAGACAATCACCAACCTCCACTTAATCATCCTCGCTGCTCCAAGCCATCTAGGTGGCAGCAACCACCAAGAGTAACAACCAAATCTCACAGCAAAACACGAATACCAAGTGCCTCTAGATGCAAACACTCAAGCAATGCACTTGGATTCTCTCCCAATTTCACAAAGATGATGAATCAATGATAGAGATGAGTGAGAGGGCTTTGGCTAAGCTCACAAGGTTGCTATGTCAATGCAAATGGCCAAGAGAGTGAGCTTGAGCTGGCCATGGGGCTTAAATAAAGAGCTCCCACGAATAGAGTCGTTGGCTCTCTATTCACTAAAAAAACGGGGCAACCGGACGCGCCGGTTAGATCGACCGGACGCACCTTGCCAGCGTTCGGTCAATGACTGGCTGCCACATCATCCCTCGCTTCAAATGTTGAGTGCCCGATCTCAATGGTCAAGTGATGATCGGACATAGCATAGTGCCACGATCGGACACACCTATGCCTAGTCTGGTCGTTTCCAAAGAGGCTCCATTCATGACCGGACGCGTTAGTTTGATCATAACCGGACGTAGGATCCCAACATTCGATCACTTCTAGAGACCTCCTAGAGCTACTCAACCACGATTGGACGTGTCTAGTTGGTCACGATCAGACATAGCATCAGCGTCTGGTCCTTCACCTCTTCTCTGCGTACCGCCACATCAGCATGACTGGACGCTAAACAGTGTTCAGCTAGAGTCCGATCGCCTACATCTGGTCATAGGCCAAGAGTATAATCTTCTTTTATAATTGACCAAACGCTGCTCCCCAGCGTCCGGTCACCACATGACCAGCGTCCGGTGTACTCTGTGAAACCCTATTTTTTTTTCTATATAGGGTGCCGGTGGCACCATCGGACACTCCGCTGGTGAAGTTATGAACTCTTGATCCCAAGTGCTAAACACAATGTGTATCACCTTTGTGTATGTGTGTTAGCATATTTTCACAAAAAATCAAGGGTGTTAGCACTCCACTAGATCCTAAATACATATGCAATGAGTTAGAGCATCTAGTGGCACTTTGATAACTGTATTTTGATACGAGTTTCACCCCTCTTAATAGTATGGCTATCAAACCTAAATATAATCACACTCGCTAAGTGTCTTGATCACCGAAATGAAATGACTCCTACCACTTATACCTTTGCCTTGATCCTTTTGTTTTTCTCTTTCTTCTTTTCAAGTCCAAGCACTTGATCATCACCATGGCATCACCATCATCATGTCATGATCTTCATTTGCTTCACCACTTGTAATGTGCTACCTATCTCATGATCACTTTGATAAACTAGGTTAGCACTTAGGGATTTATCAATTCACCAAAACCAAACTAGAGCTTTTAGCAGGCTGGCCGGTCTTGGTGAGCAGTGGCCGGCAGTGGTGGGGAAGGGCCACGGTCGCGTGATGGTGGGCCATGCCCATGGGTGGCCTCGTCCTGGCCTGGGGCCAACCATGGCTCCCTGGCCATGTGTGCAAGTGGCAGCCTGGCGATGGCTCCGGTGGATAGGGGTGCTAGCAGAGCTTTGGTGGTGGGGAAGAGGTGGTGGAGCACCTAGGGGCCCACACACATCTACTGGTAGCTGCAGTTCGCACCGCGGTGGCCCAACATGGCCTGGCCGCGCATGCCGGCAGCGATGGCCGGTTGGGAGCCGATAGCAGCAGTGCATGGTGGTGGAGGCGTTCGGAGGAGAGGTGCGACACGCATGGGGTGGCTCGAGGAACACCAAGGCAAGGCTAGTTGGGATGGAGGAGGCTCGTAGTAGTGGTAGCGAGCCCTACTCTATGGCAGCCATGGCGGAGCTCGGTGTGCCCGCACGCACGCGCCATAGAGCGAGAGGGAGAGCCAGGGAGAGCGAGAGCGAGTGAGGGAGAGGCAAAGAGTGAGCCTGGGCATCCTCGGCAACTCCCCATCAGCACAGAGAGGTAGGGGCGCATGTCAGCAATGGTGGGGCGTGCTCTCCTGCATGGAGGACACATCGGCAATTCATGGAGCACGTGGCGGGCGACGGTGTAGGTGTAGTGGGCGCCGATTTTGGGCTAGCTACGGGCCAATTTGGACCTTGGACCTTAAACAAAGTTTGTTGTACTCTAAATGTTCTCCAACTTTTATTAAGGCACTCAGGTCATTAGGGCAACGTCTTAGGAGATAATTATGTCCAAAGTTGACACTGTCAACAATTTAAATGGGGTTAAACTTTGCCTGGTTGGATCCCAATTTAACTGGTCAAACTTGGTCAAACTGAGTCCAAATTTTCCTAAGCTCTTCTCCAATGAATTATCTCCAACTTTCATTTTTGGATCAAATCATGTTGCTTACCAAAAATCCGAGAACACAAGATGCCAATCATCGTTGCCACTAAAATTCTGAGAGAATTATTTTGTGGGCTGATAACAATAGTTGATTCAATCTTTGAGCCTCTGTTTGGCTTATTTCCAAGCTGATTTGGCTCTTGATCCAAAAACAAAGTTTGTAGCACATAAACTAAGTTACCACTTTTTATTAAAGGTCAAACCTTGTATCTTGAACAGAAACTATTACTTTACTTTGGTCAAAGCAGTATCACAATAAAGCTTTAAATTATGCTTTTTGGTCCATTGAAGCATTTTCTTAACATTTGCTTAACATGAACCTTTCATAACTTTTGTTCATGAGTTTAATTAGAGCTATTTGAGCAAGGTTGCAAGATTTGGTCGGCATCACATTTTTATAACTCATATAGGATCAACATGGAGTTACCACAACATTACAACACTTGGTACAAAATAACTTACATCAGAGTGCAGAAGACTTATAGATTTAGATTACAAAACATGTTCAAGTCAAAACTTAAGTTCAAATGGTGAGTAGAATTGTGGAAGCGACTTAGGTAAAACATCTAAGGTAGAAAAGACAGCCAGATCATGTTGAGCCCACCAACACAACCTTGATTAGCAGCACTAGTCAGCACCTGCAACAGGGGTTTAACAAACCCTGAGTACTTGAGGGTACTCAATAAGTCTTACCTAACTAAAAGAAAAGACTCCAAGGGTATGTAGGCTTAAGGGAAAGTCTGAAGCAAGAATAACTTTTGCGGAAAAAGCTTACTACAAGTGGATCCTTAATTTCAATATTTTTAGCTAACATTATGTTATTATTAGTATCTAGTTTGCACCTATTCTAGCTCAATCGCTTCATTAATCATCTCACCTCATATCCATAGGTAATCATGTTTCATTGAATAACTATGATGCAGTTCAGTTGATCGTGTCTCCTATTACCGTAGAGCAAACGGCGATTCGAATCAATTTGGCCCAGCTGGGGTTTCCTTACCACATGACATATGCAGGTCCTAGACCAACATATATCAACCCTCACTCGAATCCTCCAAAACATGAATTGGTTTGCGCTACCCAAGAGCACAGTACTCCACCTCCTTGCGCCGCTCATTACGGATTCATAGGATGTGTACACGCTACTCTCAACATCTCCCATGCCTAGTGCATAGTTGTCTTTTCACATAATGAAATAGCCGAGATATCAAGCTTACCAGAGTATGTGGCCAATACTACAAGTCACGATCACACGTGGCCCTACAACGATCGGTCCATAACCAACATAGGCGGGACGAGCACGAGCAGGCGATCCTGTCTGCCCATGAACATTTACCATAACCTCGAGTCCCGCCCAATCTCAATTTGACATTATCATTATGGTATTCTCATGACCCATAAGCCGAGCCGAGTGTTGGCGGCCATTATCGATCAAATCCGACGGTCAAATAAAGTCCAAAACAGGAGAAATAAATAATCTTTTGACACATGCCTTTACTATTGACCTAGTTCCACTTGTATTGGAGAAACATGTTTTACAGGACAAATATTTGAGTACAAGTGGAAAACCAAGCAAAAGGCATAATTCAAAAAGTGTAAAGTAGAAATGTGCAACGAAAGTAATGGAGAAGGCCACCTTCACGCAACAACCTAGGCCAAGCACCACCGGGGGAAGGGTCCAGGCCCACCCAGGAACCGACCATGCAAAGGCGGTCAAAAGGCAGGCCCACCAGGGTGCGGGCGCACCATGGGTGTGGCCACAACCCCGCTGCTGCCTCTCGGACCCATGCTCCTCTGGTGGTTGCATGCCTCCATGCATAGGCGGTTTTGGCCGGTTTCCTTATTCTTTA
Organism: Miscanthus floridulus; assembly: GCF_019320115.1. Classification (NCBI taxonomy): domain Eukaryota; kingdom Viridiplantae; phylum Streptophyta; class Magnoliopsida; order Poales; family Poaceae; genus Miscanthus; species Miscanthus floridulus. The sequence continues at coordinate 34,117,300 of NC_089596.1, forward strand.
GTGCCAAACCGACCTCCATGTCACTATATAAAAAGGAGTAGAGCTCATTCTCAAACACATATCATTTGGAGCCTCTACCTCACTACCCTACTCTTGCAATCTTTTAGCTTTTAGTAGTAGTTTTGTGAGCTAGCAAAGCTATCAAGGAGGGCTTGGCTCCTTGGAAGAAGAGTGACATCTTGGTATGAATACTATAAAGAGTTCTTCCATAGTCATGCTTTCTTACTTACAATATAGCAAAGCGTATGAACTAGACTATAGTTCTCATGTTATAATCATGACATATGAACTAGCGTATAGTTTATATGTTATGATCTTGACATATAGAACTTTATGGTTAATCATTCATATAACTTATATGAGTAGAATTAGAGCTAAGTTGAGGTGGTGGTTCATCGTGTCTTCGGGTGTGCCCAAGTTCTTTACCTATCAATCTGTAGGGTCAGGGACCTAGGGGAATTTGGGTAGTTTCTATGCACGCGAGCATGGTGCTTGGGTATGGAGAAATAGGTGAATACATTTCCTACTCTCATGTTGAGGGGTAGGCGGCAAGTGGTGATAGCCCTGTCCGTCTCTTGTAATCCCCCACATTCGGGTAGAGTGTAGGAGTCTAAATTGTCACCTGAGGTTGCTGGCAGACCAGTACTCGGTGGCCTCCCGACCTATATTGCACTTAGTTCTAGCTCTAACCATGTAATTTGTATGATCATCACTTGTTCTTTGCATGGCTATATTAGAACATGCCGACTCTACGTAGGGACATTCTTTTATTCTTTGTTTTCCTTTTATCCTTGAGATTGACCCAGATGTGTGTCCACTATCCTTGAAATACTGTTTTTACCCCTATCATGAATTATGTTCCACTATGCAAGTATGTAATCTTGTTCATGCTCATGCTAGACTCTTATACCTTTTCCTCCTTTGAGAAAATATAAATAACAATACCCTAAATACTTCCGAGTGAAATGCTACAACGATAGATCCGTGCGCTTGCGAATATTTTTTGTAATCATTAAGAACTATCGTAGTTGGTGTTTCTTGGCGGCGTCGCTAAGGTTAACTCAATCTTAGTGATGGTGTTAAGAAATACCAATATGCATTTCTTGCGTCGTTGCCAAGGATGGACTTGAAACCTCCACACTTGGTGATTGCGCTAAGAAATGCCAACACTGAGAAGAGCAAAGGTAAAACCTATTTCTCATGAATGATGAAACCATCGCTCGACTTCTATCAAAGTCTAAGCATTACTAAGCATTAAAGGTATCGACCTATTCATACTAGTAGGGTACAACTAAGGATACCAGAATGTTAAGGTATTCATACAACAACATTATTCGACCAACTCTGAATTACTTAATGCACATCACACAAGACTTAAAGTCTAATGAAGATTTATAAATACTAAGAGAGGGTTTATGCTCCAGGGCTTGCATGTGTTGCAGAGAAGGTTAGTTCCCACAAAAGGACCACAGAAGTTAAACTTGGCACCAACACCACGGTGGATGGGACCTTCTCCGAAACTTGATCAACACAAATCTTCTCACTCTCGTGAACTACACGTAATAAGATGATGCATGCTTAACATGATGGACTACATGCCATGATGCATGATGAAAGATACACAAGTGCATAATAGAACTTAAACTAATCTAAGAAAGTTGAGTATAACTTTCCTTCGTGGTACAACTAGGGTTATACTTCACAAAGCATTTTGATTATTTGATTAACAAGTCGATCATGTGTTAACAAGAAAGCAACACAATTCACATTACAAAAGAGGGCTATGACTACTATGGTTCACTTAGTGTAAACATTTACCAACTAAGACTATAAAGAGAGGACATGCATAAGCAACACACTTAATTACTCATTACATTACTAAGAGATCATATTTATTTTATCCAAAATATTAAACTAGCATTACTATACCTTAGCCACCATCTTAGGTCATTGCCTACAAGAAGCAATCACAAGGCTTACATCCATGCATCTACTAATAAAACATTTAATTAAGCCATTTTGGTTACTTAACCAAAAGTTGATTATGAGCATACCAAGAACATAATTAAGTTGCCGAGGAACAACAGAAGTGTTTGTGTCCCAAGGTCTACAATCAACTCCAAAATACACCAAAGTCATTTTATGATTTATCCTAATTATTCTGGTAAATATTAATTAATAATTAAAGCATGTAATTAAGTGGATAAATTAAAATTATCCAAATAGTACCAAACTTTTTGTGGAGCTAGGTATTAACATAATAAGCACACACAAAAAGTTTCATCATAAAAGGATAATTATTCTATAAAAATCATGGATGGTCCATTTTATAATTAAAAGAGGTAATTTTTAAGCATAACAAAACTACTGATTATGGCTATTTCATATTTTCCTATGTAGAGCACATCATAACAAGGATACACAAAAAGTTTCATAATTTTATCATGCTTCTATATTTACTTATGAATTAATAAAAACTGCACATTTAATCATTTTTTGAAAAAGAATAAATCCTTTTCTGCGCCATAAATCTTTTCTCACTCCCACCTCTACCCACAGACACTGACATGGGGGCTTGTGGTCAACAGCACGGTATACCCGCACGCAGCCATGGGTACATGGCCTTGGACCGTTGTTTCCTCACCGGCGGTGAGGTCGACGACGACAAGGTTGACCCCTACGCTATCCCCATCACCACGCACATCTATCTATGGTGATGGTTGAAACCCTAGGGCACCACAGTGAGCTTGATACTGGCCATGGCGGACCGATGGCACTCCAGCACGGTGGAAAAGGCCGACGGCAAGTTCTCTGGCCACGAGAAGGTTACCAGCGCGCTCCCCACACGCGTGTGAACATGCCTATGCTACTGGTCGATCAGATTAGGGCTCCGCATGAGCTTGCCTACTGCCATGGCAGCACGGCGGGGCAGAGCGTGACGGCGCGATGGCATTCTGGTGGCTATGGGGCGGTAGAGATAAAAATGGAGGCACCATACACGGTCAGGAGCTCACCCTGACCTCATAGCGCTACTTGGTTGAGGCGGAGGTGGAACAAAGGTGGCTACCGACGATGATGGTGGACATGGCGGTGCGGGCTAGGCGGCGAAATGGCGTTCCGATGGCTCCGGCGGGTGCTTGACAAAACCAACAGGTTGATAAGCATCACTGAGCCACAAAGAAGCGAGAACAACAAACAAATGGGCGTGTGGTGCTCTGGATAGGTCTAGCCACCACGACGAGCCCTCGTTGTCCATGGCGGAACGCCGTGGAGAAGAAAGCAGAGCATGGGCAACTCTAGCGGTAAGAGGCGAAGCGAGCGGGATCAAGCTATGCGAAAGTGTGGAGCGAAGCTACGTCCAAAAGGAATTTGGCGAAGGTGCTGTGGCGACGGCTAATTCCATGGTGCATGGAGGCGGTCGGCGGCGAGCAGGAAGAGGAAAGAGCGAACGGCCGGTGGTGCTACGCTTTAAAATGGCGTGGCGAGGCATCAGGATGTGACAGCAGCTACTTGGGGACTATCCACGGAAGCATCTACGTGTCACGCGCACGCAAAGGCGGTGAGCGAGGGCGGCGGCTCGCCGGTGAAGCAGTTGCATGGCACCTGCTTGCCAAATCACTGTAGCAGACTGAAATGTGCATCTTCATCTCCCTTGTTCCCATGATTTCAAGTGATAGCTTGGCCAACTCCAAGAATGAAAGTTGTTCACCAACACAAGCTCTCCAACTTTTCTTAAAAGATTGACACTCAAAACTTTGGATTCAGTTAGGGTTACAAGAAAAATAGTTTTGGCAAAGCATTTTTGGTTAATTAATTAGAGGTGAAACAGTTATCAAACATCACAAACAAGGGCACATTATCAAAGTTCAAACATTATACTAATGCATAGAATCAAAGTTGCACAAACTTTATTCATGACATTTCATTCAACAATCCACCAAAAATTGAAATTAATAGCTGCATTTTAGGGACTTAACCAAAATTGTTAAGTGTGGAAACAACATTGAATTCAATCTTTGAAGCTTAATTTCAACATGTTTGACTTAGAAACATTTCCTAATTTTGCTTCTATTTTACAGAGCACGCTTTAGACTACAAAGTTTATATTAACAAAATTTTAATTGTTTAAGCAAATTCACATATATAAAATCACAAAGAATCTTAAATATATTGATATTGTTGTCAACATTTCATGTATCATATAAAACACCACAAATGCAACATGACACATGCTATATTTGAAACTTGTAATGCATAAATGACACAGTGATTGATGTTTATGCTTCAAGATGCTCATGATCAAAATTTTAATTGCTTTCTAACATCTAGGATGTTACATGGCCACGCAAAGTCCGACACCTCCCGAGCCAGGGTCCAACACCCCTATCTCTTCTCTGTTTCTTCACCAAGTTGATCCGATTCAACTCCAACAACTTCTCCTTTACAAATGTGCCAACACCACCAAGTGTAAACCACTATGTGAATGTGTGTTAGCATTTTACAAACATTTTCCAAAGGATTAGCACTCAATTTACCACGCCACTCGATCCTAGCAATGATGCAAAGTTAGATCACTCGAGTGGCACTAGATGACCGATATGCAAACAAATTTGCCCCTCTTGATAGTACGGCTACCTATCCTAAACCTGGTCATAAACTTCTCTACACACCAATGATCGATGAAATAAAATGCCCTATAGGTTATACCTTTGCCTTACGCATTCTATTCCATCTCCTCCAATGTTGATGCAACACATGCACCAAACTTGATCAACAAATGATATGATCCACTTCATATCATCACGTGACCTTGTTGTTTCATCAATCTTGAGCTCACTTGTTTTTCACTGTTGCCTTCGTCCATCGACGTCAAGTCTTGCTCAAGCTTCACCGCCACATGGTCCATCACTCCAAAGCCTCCAACTTGCCCTTCACGCTTGCAACCGGTCCATCAAGCCAAGTCTTGTCTTGATCTTCTCCACCTTAGTTACATGACTCAATGTCATGTATCATATGCAATGAGAGCTCCTTCATCACATGTGTGAACCTTGCAACAAATCCAAGCCATCTTCACCGTCATGGCATGAGTTGCTCACACAAGTGTACCTATGGATTAATCACCTGTGTATCTCACATTTAAATACATTAGTCGACCTAGGTTGTCACTCAATTACCAAAACCAAATAAGGACCTTTCACTGGAGCCGCTTTATACTAAGGAGGATGAGCCAAGATTTGTGGCTTCTTCCAAGGATCCAAAACTAGAGTTGTTTCTGGAGGAGTTAGAACCCTGCTAAACAAACCTAAATAACAAGTGGTGACTTATACCACTGACCCAAACCTAAGTTACCTCACGGTCGATTCGAACTTCCTTGTGCTAATCCAAGCAATCTCCTCATGGATCCAAGCCTTTCATACTTTGTGCCTCCACGACTCTCGCTCAATTCGACACTCCATTGTTGTTGCTGCCCTGCTTTGTTCCACACAAATGGCCACGTTTGCATGACACACTCCTGCCTAGCAGCTCTGCCCTACATGGCCACCAATGTGGAGAAGCCCCATGGAGCAGGCACAACAATAGCAGGAAACAAAAGTGTACTCCCTCTATCCCATAATATTTGACCTTCGAGCATTCAAAATTTATCCCAAGCTTAGTTGTCATACTCACTTCACAATGCACATTTATCTTTTCCCAATATATCTCTATCTATATCTCTTTCCTTCTCGTTTTCTATGCACTATAATTTTAACACTCCTTAATTCCTGTGCCTAAAGCTAAAAAGTCATATATTATGCGACATGAGGAGTAAGTCATAAACCAAGGATGAACTCGTTTGCCTTTATGTTTCGAGGGAAGGTTGTCTTAGATAAACAGAGTATTCCTTAGTGGATTACTGGTCTCTATAGCAAACACCACTAAGGTGTTGTTTGAATCCCGGTGGATTCTAAAAATTTGGATAAAAAATCTAGTGCATTCATTGGATTTTGTATATATATACCAAAATTCAGTAGAATCTAGCATGTTTAGATGAGATTTCAGGATTCTAATTTTTTATCTAGATTTGTAAAATTCATGGGATCCAAACAGAGCCTAAAAATACATCATGTGCCTTCCAAATTAAACGCCACTTTTAATGTAATGATGATACAGTGAGTAAGGGCATCTCCAAGAGTATCATATTTTTTTCCTCCTGAAAAAATGTAGTTTTGCAATTCCTAAAAATGTAAATTTGGCTTATGCTGATTTGTTGTGAGAGAAAAACAATATTCGTCCGCTGAAAAGTACTGTTGAAGTAGTTCAAACGAATATGGCATAGAAGACAATTTTACATCAGAAATCCTATACTATCTCTAAATTATTGTAACAACTTTTATATATTCTTTCTCTCTCGTCCATTTGCATCAGGAACTCTTTCCTACTCCTCATTCTTTTCCACGCCCTTCCACTTTTAGGTTGACCAACCGATATGCACGAGAAAGCAGTATCCGCGCGATCGGGACTACGCGCAAAGTTACGCGTGACAGGGGAGGACTTTCCAAGTGCGTAAATTTTAGGAGCATGGATTAGAAATTATTGGGGAGGGTTTTTTTCTCATCTTGCTAAAAACTAAGGATTATTGGATATGCTCTAAAAAAAGAGAAAGACAAACTAGTGGAAGCCCAACACGTGGGCTGTGGTTTTGTACTCCATGCTTATGTTAACTGAAAGATTCTCAGTGTTAATGTGTTATTATATATTCAGGTAATCAGTATTTTGTTTTTTTAGTGTTTTATTCTTTTGATTGATTTCGTCACTCTGTTTGTCCAAGTAATATAAATATTACTAGTAGTATTTATGATATTAGGTAGTTAGTGTTTTATTCTTTTTAGTGTTGGCTTTGTACCGGTTTTGTTTGGTTCGATTAATGCATTTCAGTAGAGGCCTGCCTTCAGTCCCTCCTGTTTTCTCAAAAGAAAAATGATATCATATAAGATTTGTTATAAATATAAATATATTTTTTATATACCTATCTGAAAACATAATTTCCATTATTAAATGAGATCTAAAATTACATTTGTTTCTACGGGTCTACCGCAGGGTCAAAGGGAATCAGTACTGTACATGTCCTACGGGTCTACAGCAGGGTGGCGGGTATGCAGCCTGTTCGGTTGGCTGGTTCGTATCGTTGCTAGTTTATTTATATGAGAGAAAAGTATCACTGACTGGTTTGTTGGAACAGTATCTATGGGAGGGGGTTGGCCGTGTGATGGATGGAACCCAACCCAATAGCCTCACACACTCCCACGTGACGCGAGTGAATATTTTCGGTTTTGATCTGAATTTGATCCGGCCGTCCCGTCCTTGGTGTCCCACTCCCTGCCGTGTGCCGGTTTTTTAAATTTTAGTGGTTGTCCTATTAGATGTTTAATACATGTATGAAATATTAAAGATAGACTAATTACGAAATTAATTATATAGTTTGTGACTAATTTACGAGATAAATCTTTTGAGTCTAATTAGTCCATGATTTGACAATGTTTTGCTACAGCAAATATGTGCTAATGACGGATTAATTAGGCTTAGAAAATTCGTCTCGTGGAGTAATGACGGATTAAGTAATTTATTTTTTTATTAGTATCCGAACACCACATATAACTTCTTCCCGACACACCTCCTAAATTTTAGTAGCCGATGAAACGCCCACTGTCCCAGACGCCTGCCAAGGCATTTCCCCGTGCCGTCCGGACCACGGCTGACACGGTCACCAGCAAACCGGCCGGTTCCTCTAACAAAACCACGTCCCCAGCCTAATCTTATTTCCGTACCAGCGGCCGTTCTTAGATTCCGCCGTGCAGTCCTGATGCGCGGAGTCCCTGAGCCGGGTAGGGGGCTGGGGGAGCCTGGGAGTGGGAAGCTCCCGGTTCGCGCCTCCTTCCCGTCTGTTTCCTCCCAAGTCCCAATCCCAACCACGGGCACACTGCGAACCCAACCAGATGGTGCTAATACTGCAAATACATTTCCTTCAGCGCCAGAAGATTTGTCCACGTGTAGTGGCAAACATTGGTCCAATTGTTGAACCGAACCGTGCATCAAAGTCAAACTTATCACACCACGCTTTCAAGTAAAACACTGATTAGTAGTATTAGCCTTCGTAAGGCCCAAGTAAGGTGATAGGGACTGTGACCTGTGAGTGCGACCACAAAAGGCCGACCTCCAGCGTCCGTAAGCCCCAAGTAACAGGGATCCCCACCCCTTTCTTTTAATTCAACAAACACAAGACTGCAAAATGGAGAGAGAGAGAGAGAGAAATTTGATTTGATTTCATTCATTTTGGCTTACCCCTTTTTCATTGGTAACCCATTCAAGAAAAACCAAATGGTTGAGCGCACCATTGATCTTGTTTAGAATTCTCGCTTAATTAACGAAGCTCACTCAAGTTCCTTCTATTTGGAAACCCTATGCGGTCCCGGTGCCTGCCCAATGAGACATGGAACATCATGGTACGGACTAACGGGCTACTATAAAAAGAAAATACATTTATGGTTGCAAACCATTTATGTTTGGCTCAACACCATTAAAACTCAGCATGTAAGATTGTGGCATTAGAATTAGCCTTTTCTTCTCTTGTTGAGCTTGCTCTTCCCCTGTTTCTGGCTCACAACATCAAATAAAAATAAAATAAAATAAAATTGAACTAGACCAAGCATCTATTAATCCAAGCACACCGCCAAAATCAAAAGGCAAAGGAAGCAGCTCCTTTTCCTAAAAAAAAAAGGAAGCAGCTCCTCCTATCTCTTTTTCTCTGCGTACTTTGATTTGATGACCAAATAAAAGATCAGCAAATTTTAGGTCCTGTTTGGTTTCTATAAGTCAGGTGACTTATTAAGTTAGGTGACTGAAAATCAGTGACTTATAAGTTATGCCTGTTTAGTTGTAGATGACTTATAAGCTTATGCCTGTTAAGTGAAAGGTATGGGCCCCACGCGGAAAAGGGTGGTTTATAAGTTTTAAGCAGGGGTGAACTAATTTATTTCTTATAAGTAGGGGTGACTTATAAGTTGATAGTGTTTGACAAAATTAGTTAATTATTTCACTTTTTAACTTATAAGTATGTGTCTTGTTTGAAACCGAACAGCCCTTATCTTCTGCTACTGCACGTCGCTGAGTGTGGTGGGTTTTATCAGCATCTTGACCGGGCAACCCCCCAAATCCCTCCCTCGATCGATCAAGCAGTCAATCATCTCCCTGCTCCCCTCCCTCACTCCTGCTTTCTCCGTCTATAAATAAAGCCCTCCCAAAACCCGATCCCCAAAACAAGCAGCGCTCCATCCAGTTTCCATTTGCAATCCCATCCCATCTTCATCCTCTCGTTGCAGCAGCATTAGCCAGCAATCAACCAAGCGGCGACGATGGACGGCGGAAAGAAGAGCCGGAACCCGCGCAAGGCGCCCGCGGACTACCGCAGCGACCGCAAGTCGGCCACCGGGATGAGCGGCGACCCCAAGAAGGGCGGCCGCGGCGGCAAGTTCACCTGGGAGGGCGCCGACGGCTACGCCGACGAGGACCTCGGCCTCATCTCCTCCAAGAACGGCAACAGCAACGGCGGCCGTGCAGCAGGCAAGGGAGGCGCCGCCGCCAAGAAGGACGACGACGACGACGAGTAGGCCTCGCCGACTCGGCCCGCCCGCCTGCCCGGCCCCGTTGATTGCCTCATCGCCAGCAAGAACCAACAAGTCCTTTTACAGTACTAGTTTGATTTCAGTCTCAGTTCGATTCTCGATTTCAGTCTCAGTTCGATTCTCGTGTTGAATAATCATGATCATGTGGGGTTTAGGTGTCGTGCTCGCGAGTATGTAGCTGCTACTGCCACAGAGCACACATCCCCTGGGCGATCCACGGGCCATGCAGGGTCTGTAGATATCATCTCATCTGTTCTTCGCTAGTAGTAATTTGCTCATGTTCGGGGGGGGGGGGGGGGGGGGGGGGGGGGGGGCTCGCCTCAATCCGGTTCTTGGATGAACTGATTTATTAGTTTCTGGAATCGATGCTTTCATTCAGTTGCGTCTCCTGCTCTCCACTGCTCTGACTCGCACTCACTTCAGTAGTTCAGTCCCTGCTCTGGACTGCGAATTTGAGGACAAGTGTCTCTTATATGCCTTCTGATGAGATGCAGTTACCAAGCAAAATTAGTATTTCGCAACTAACTCACAGATCCGTAACTGAAGCAGACAGCAAAGAAGGAATGGGAGGATTGCAATGCTTTTGTTGGTTTCTCTGTTTGTGAGGGATTCCAATGTTTATCTTTGTAGGCGATAACGATGAGTCAGCAAGTTCCCCAGCAATCTTTCTTGATGATGGCAAGACTATTGTTCGTTGTCACCCGTGGCATGCCTACATGTTCCTAGTAACCAGTATGCAGACCTGGCCGGCTGCCCGTAAAATCGCGTGTGCTGATTTATACGGCTAATTTGTTGAGAGAGAAAAATACTATATCATAACTTATAAATCGATTTATAATGGTAGCCGAACACTCCCATAGACATAGCCGTAGTAGTACTGATCATGGAGCAAACGACACATCTACTGAATTATTCTAACAGAACAGAGTCTGCTTAAACTTTGTCGCAGTTCCACGATATAAGTCGTACTTTTTCAACGGACGAACAGTATTTTTCTCTCACAACAAATCAGCCAATAATACTTTCAGTCATGGTTTATCAGCCAAGCGAACAGACCAGTACTCCAAGCAGTTTAGTGACCATGCCGTTCTCTGCATTTGGTCATTCACAGTTGCAGAGTCGCTCTCGCGATCGTTGTCCACCACTAGCGTAAGAAAGTCATTCATCCTCAATATATTTTTTCCTTTTTGGCATGGGAGATGGCTCTCCATTGAAATCTGTCTAAAGGTGATTTGTCATCATTCAGTCTAAAAGGCACCACTACGGTTATTTTAACCTCTGTTTGGGACGCCCTCATGCATGAAGGAGCCGGGGCCAGAGCTCCACCAAACGAAATCTAAATTTATTCATCGAATCATGAACAACTAAAAGGCACCACTACAGTTAAGATAAGTACATAGCATGGTGAAACAAAAGGTTGTACTAACAGCTACCGTGGGTCTAAGAGCAACAACAATGTTGCCAAAAGGATACTCCATAGGATGAAAATATTTTGTACTAGCTACCTAAAATACTGTAGACTCAACAATAGAGTGGTCTATAGCTAAAGCTATCCATAGTTTTATAGACCGCCCATAAGGAATAAAAAATCATTTTCTCTGTTGTTCCTGTTCTCCCTCTGTTCTGGCCAACAGCTCTGTCGACCCCAGTAGTTGGTGGTGGTGCCCAACAACTCCGTCCAAGTCTCCGCTAGGCCAACGCATCGACGCCCGCGCGCCGCAACGACATCGTCGTCACCAACCGTGTGCCGCCGGTCCATCGTCGTTGGCGTCCGTGAGCATCCACGCGCCCCAGCGAGATTGACACCGCGGGCATTCGTGTGCCTAGCGAGGTCGCCATCCTAGGTGTCCGCGCCCCGGTGAGGTCGCTGTCCCGGGCGTCCGCACCCCGGTGAGGCTGTGCATGGACGACCACACAGATCAGACGAAGAAGAAGCTCGAGTCTGATTCGGTGGAGATAAATCTGCCCTGGCCTTGAGGACGCCACTACAGCCATCCACACCGCCCTTGAGGTCACTGCCCTAGCCATATCAGGGGTTCGCGAGGTGTAGAGGAGCGTCGGAGGCCCATGTCCCCACAGCGGAGGGCGGGGCAGCGGCGGGGATGAGGATGGAGAGGTCGGGATGCGCCAGGGGGGATGGAGAGGTCCGGAGACGCGCCGATAGCGGGGATGAGGGTTGTGCGTCGGAGGCGATCGGAGGCGGCGGCATGGGCGTCAGAGGCAGTGATTTGCCGGGCACGGGGCATTTGGCGACGCTGGCGAGATGAGGAATCGTGGGAGAAGAGGCTTGGACAGTTGGGTGCCCTTTTTTAAGGGTTATTTTGATCTAGGCCATTACAATTCTTCGAGTTTTGAAAAACGCCATTATAATTCACCTATTCGGAGATTTGCTATTATAATTTCATCTCTCCCGCATTCATGCCATTTTCTACGGCTGCCGCGTACCAGGCCCACTGTCAGGCACGTATGCCTATGGCAAGGCATACAGACGTCAAGTCCCCATCTTCTCCGACCAAGCCCGCTATCGCTCGCACGCAGGCCGCCGCGAATGAGAGATTGAGCGCCGTCGCTCCGCCTCCAGCCCCCACGGGCAGCTACCGGCATGGGAGAGGCGTGCGTCCTCTCCGTAGACGGCGGTCGGCGCTGCGCTAGTGCGCCTGGAGGCCGCGCTGGACTCACGGACTTCTTTGATGCGGTGGCGGGGTCCGGGGTGGGAGGCGTCCTGGCAGCCCTGCTGTTCGCGTGGGAGGTGGAGAGGCCGCGCTCGCCGACGGCGGCCTACACGCGAGCAGGAGCGCTCGCCCACGGCTTGCCAGTCTCGACGCGGCCTGCTCGTATAAATCCGCACCACCAAGCACACAAGCTTAGAGCTTCGCTTGCTTCACGGTAAGAGCAAATTAAGCAGCGGTGGTCGCGTCACCGTCGCGTACTCGCGCTCGTGCCAACAAGATGAAGGCGAGGGTGAGGCCTGATGGTCTAGGACGAAGGCTCCTCATCGTCGGTCACATCGTCCCCGCTGCACAATTTCTCCACCTTGTCGCTCTACGCATCCCCCGGCGGCGCTCTGCCTCATCCACCTCCTCCTCAACTGCGCCACGGCGGCGGGTGCGGGGCGGCTGGACGTCACCAACGTGGCTCTCGAGCACAACGTCGACGCCACGCAGTGGCTCGAGCTGCTCCACCTGCTGGTCGCGCGCCCCGAGGGACCGCTGCACCTCCTCCTCACCGCCGTGCACGAGCATCGGGACGTGCTCACGCAGACAGCCATGGCGCTCACCAAGGAGGTGGAACGCTTGGACGTGCCGTTCCAGTTCAACCCCGTCGTGTCCCAGCTCGAGGCACTGGACGCGGAGTCGCTCTGCGTGAAGACCGGCGAGGCGCTCGCCGTCACCTCCAGCGTGCAGCTGCACTGCCTCCTGGCCTCCGATGACGACAGCTCCAGCAAGGACAGCTGCCTCCACCACCACCAGAGCAGCAACGGCAAAGGCGGGGACACGAACAAGCGGCACGAGCGGCTGGACCGCTGGGTGGCACGGATGGAAGGGGCGGGTTTCGCCCGCGTCCCGCTCAGCTACTACGCGCTGCTCCAGGCGCGGCGCGCGGCGCAGGGGCTCGTCTGCGATGGCTTCAAGGTTCGCGAGGAGAAGGTCACCTTCTTCCTGTGCTGGCAGGACCGCGTCATCTTCTCCGTCTCCGCCTGGCGCGACCGCTGCTTCAACTAATGGATGAACACGTCGGCGTCGGCGTGCTGGGACTGCAGGTGCTTGTGCGCGCCCGCAGTGGTGGTGGCGTTGGCTGCTCACACACGCTCCCGCGCGGCAGCTGTTCGCACGCGCACCCGGGCGCGCTCGGTCTGACGGAGGAGACATGGACTTATGTCCGTATGTCTTCCCGTAGACATACGTGTCTGACTAGTGGGCCTTCTACGCAGCAGCCGTAGAAAATGGCATGGACCAATGAGAGATGAAATTGTAATGGCAGATCTCCAAATAGGTGAATTATAATGGCATTTCTCAAAAGTCGAAGAATTGTAATGGCCTAGATCAAAATAACCCTTTTTTAATGTGTTAGTGGGCCTAAATGTGGGCTCCACCTTGTGGGCTGGACATTGTGAAAGAGGAAATAGTAAAGGACCACTGATGTTGGGCCCCTTCTTATGGACTGGTTTTGCCATATACATTGAGCTTGCTCTAATGAGGCTACTCTAAAATAGTGGGACAATCTCTTCTACAATGGTTCATACTTACTCTTGGCTATATGGTTCTTTGGGGTGTGTGTAGGGTGGGCTGAGGGGGGCTTAGAAAAACTGTGAATGATCTTATTAATGCATAAATGTATAACTCCATGTGAGGTTTAATTGTGCTTACATTGATCACTATAGGACTTAGGTTAAACATTCCCTTGCATCTTTCATTAATGGACTCATGAAGTCTATGGAGGAGTGTGGTTTTGAAAAATTCCTACCTCTATCTCAGATGTTTGGATTTTCAAAACTCCATAGACATACATAAGAGAAATACTATCCTCACTTCGACTAAGACAGGACTTTTACCAAAAGTTTATTGTGATCTTTTTGTTCAAATAACAATTAAGGTGAAGCAGGATCATGAACAACAGATCTCTTTATGATAATAGATCTATTTTGCAAGCTCATTATTTCAGGTAGTTCCTACAAAGAATCAAACTAATGGCTTATACAATGTTTGAATTACCGATGTAAATACTACATAGTTAGTTCTCATCTTTTAGAGACTATGAGTGCAATAGGAGCATCCGTTGGCAAAAGAATCACCTTGAAATGACCATCTAATGGCTGTAATCAAATCATATGGTTCTATTTCTCAACCATTCTGACTTGCTCTTATGGAACCAAGGTCTAAAGAATTGAAAATGTAGGTCATTCACAACCACTAACCAAGAATTCCTGAAAAGTTAATGATCAGTAGTTTCTTCTTGAAATCCATTTCGAAAAAATGAATTTGATCTTATACATACGTGAGGGAGATAATAAAAAAGATGATTTTTATTTCTTTTATTACTTAGGAGTCGTGCAAGAAGAAAGTCTCATGCATGTTTTTGCATAAGGGAAATAAAAGAGGGATCCTCTTGTCAACTCTGAATCCTTCACTCTAGTGGTTGCTTTTCATTTTGTTACTTTAGAAATAGTTGCTTTTCAATTGTCTTTAATGAAGGAATGTATGAGTCAAGGGAATAACCTCTATGCCCACCAACATGGAATGAACTTCCCCTTCCACATCTCAGTTTATTAGCAAATATGTAGGTTTATTGCAACAGAACGTACATCTTGTTGTGAGATTATCTACATGACTTGTGCCTCATATAGTTATGTCACATCGTGTCATATGTGTTCTAAACTTCTGATACATCTTAAACTAGGCTCCATATAGCATGGTTAGACGTGCATTGTTTGAAACATGGTCTCATGTTAGATTTGGATTTTGCTGGCTTTGGATGTGGACGATAAGATGGCCAGAGATGCAGGCGGGAGAGTGAGGTGTGGTAAGATGGACCATCCGACAGAAAAGTAGGGAGAGAAATTTTCTCCTTTTAATATCAGAAGTATAGATATAGATCTATCTATGCCTAACATTAAAAGCAGTAAATTTATTTTGTCCGTTCCTTACTCTCTTCCTAACTCCCACATATCTTTTCTGTCCCTTGATCTGTTTGCCTCACTCATACTCACAGATGGTAAGCGCTAGGCCCGGCAGATTGCATTATACTCCAACACGGTGTCAGTTAGATTTTGGAGCCGCAAAACCTTTGTTGTGCCGAGAGTTTGAGCCCTGGCAGATTGTATTATCTTCCAACATGATGTTTCTTATAGTTTGGAGATTTGTAACCTTCACAGGTACTACACCATTCATGTTGTGGCATGGCCACCTGAGCCCATGTCGTGTGATCATTTGGCTTGCCTTCATCTTTCTTAACCTCACAATAATGCACACAATATAGCCACCAATTTAATAAACTCAGTCTCCACTCAATTTTCTAAATTAAGAATTTATTGCACCTAGTATTTATTATGGGCCTGAAAATTTATTTGAATTAGTTGAAATAAGGTTAGGCCAAGTCCAGTTAAATCTAATAAAGATAGTTATCTCATCATCATTGGATGAGGTGTTCTAAGTGGTCGCACAACAAATTGTATGTCATGTTATAAGGCACGGCTATGTTTTGTATGTAGTCATGGGTATTTTTTTGACAAATAGTCATGGGTAAATTTAATTAACGAATGATTTGCTTTTTTTAGTTGCCTAGTTAGAGCGAGTGAAGTTGGGCCAGGGTTTTTTAAATACTGAGGTGAGCTATCTGAACTTCAGCGGCGGAGATGGCCAGGCCTGGCATCTGGGCCCAGTACATGGCCTGTTGGAGTGGTCGGTATTAATAAAGGAAACAAATAAACGGCCCATTGAGAGCAAGCTAGTACTTTGGAGTTTGGACTCGTGCTCCGTCCTAAGCTGCGCGAGCGGCAACTATGAGATTGCCACTACCAACCATTATTACACACAAATAAAGCGAATGAATTTAAAAATATTTCTTACTTTAAATCATTCTATCTACTAAGTTTTTAATTCTTAAATTTCACATCTAACAAATCTTGTTGGTTACTATCCATTCTTCTTGCATGTGTGGATCTATATCTTTATACGTGGAGAAACATCGATGTTTGCAGAGAGCCGTACACCTCCAACCAAAATTTCACCGTGTTTCTTCCCCCAAACAAAACAAACTCGACGTCCTACCCAACAATATTTTCTCACCAAAGATTTTCTTGACGCCATGCAGCCCGCACATCGATAGCCCGGCCCAAAGAATGTTTTTTTTAGGCTCCTTAGGCACGCCCCACTAAAATACACTAGGCCTGACAAGGCCCGCTATTCGGTCAAAGATTATACATACATCGGCGCGCTTCCTCGTAGATGGATCTCTTTTCTGAGAAAAGATGTAGATAGATATACACCATGTTTGTTTGGGTTTATTTGGCTTATAAGCCGTATTTTTTCAGTCAACGAACAATATTTTTCTCTCACACCAAATCACCCAATAATACTTTCAGTCATAACTTATCAGCCAAACAAACCAAAGCGAACAGGACGATAGAAGAAGATTTCCTAGGGTTTTTGGCCCACCAAATGTTCCATGGCGCCCATATACAGATTCAAGCGTTCCTTTTTCTACGACTCCACTTTACAAGGACAAGCCAGGAAGGCCGATGATGCCATGATTGGGACTACGATGAGTCAATGGCTTTTGGCTACTCCGACCGTCTAAAAATAAGTGCACCTTTAGAGTTTAGGTGAAGAGATCAAAGTTAGTGAGAAATTATGTATATGCCCCTATAAAGATGTAATCATTACGTCTTGAGAAAAGAGAAAGTAGAAAAAGACACGTGAAATTAGTTTGTCTTATATGTAGAGGTGTACTTATTTTAAGAAAAAATTTGGACTCTAAAAATACACAGGGACGGAGGGAGTACCTTCGAAAACTCGCTAGAACTGAGGAGGTCCTGTACCATGATGCTCCGCTCCACTCCAGCTCAGGTATGCACCAAGCAGGCGGCAGTGGAGGTCCCGGGCTCTGCTCCATTGCAGGGCAGACACTCACAGCCTCTCTCTCCGTCTCCAATCCCTCAATCATGCCCAGGTTGCAACCACATGCAGATGCAGGAACCAGTCCTCCGGTAGGCATGCATGCCATGGCATCTTCAGCGATAGGCATGGAGTCATGGACAGCGCATGGCAAGGCGACGCAGGCTCTGGCTCTGCAGCTGCACTGCTGCTGCGTGCAGGCGCATCTCCCACAGGTCAACTGCAGCTCGTGAAGACGGCCGAGAAATCGTTCGCGAAAAAGGACGGCCGAGCGAGGGATGGGTTGGACTCGAAGGAGGCAGACTCACAGTCACACAGAGGTGCTCAATGGCCATTGGCCAACAAGGCCTTGTTTAGATCCCATCAAAATTCTAAGTTTTTCACTTTCTCCATCACATTAATTTTTGGACGTATGCATGGAGTATTAAATGTAGATAAAAAAATAACTAATTACATAGTTTGGTTGTAAATCACGAGACGAATCTTTTAAGCCTAGTTAGTCCATGATCGAACAAAGTTTGTCAAATACAAACGAAACGTGCTACAGTGTCCAGATTGTAAAAATTTGCAATCTAAACAAGGCCCAAGTTTATTTTGATCAAATCATACTATGCGGGAAAGTGTTGTATCTTCACGCAGTGAAACTGTGGAA
The DNA here is from genome assembly GCF_019320115.1 of Miscanthus floridulus. Classification (NCBI taxonomy): domain Eukaryota; kingdom Viridiplantae; phylum Streptophyta; class Magnoliopsida; order Poales; family Poaceae; genus Miscanthus; species Miscanthus floridulus. The sequence goes on from NC_089596.1 coordinate 34,135,224, forward strand.
GTCAAAAGACCGGAAGAAAACATTCATAATTCATGCATGGAGCTAGCTTCTTAAAAACACCGGTTTCTGACATCACATCTGTATTTGTATTATCAAGCGGACGAAGGCCTCCAATTTGGATCTCATCTCATGCCAACACTGTGATGATGGCTTTGTCAAACTCCCTCCATCTTTGGATAAGTCAATTTTCCTATAGTTGTCTTAAAGTTACTTTTTACATTTCATAGAATTTGTAGAAAAGATTTATAACACTAAATTAGTATCATTGGATACGTCATAAAATATATTTTCATAATATGCTCATTTGGTCTTATAAATATTTACACCCTTTTCTAAAAATTCAGTCAAATATAAAAAAATATTTTCAAAGCAACTCTAAGAATCAATTTATTCCAAGACGGGGGAGGCCTCCATTTTGGCATGGACATCAGACAAGCACCAATGCGACAGTCCAATGCCAACAACCTCTTTGGTGATCTCAAACAATGACACTAATAATTATATTCTAAATTATAATTGTTTAAAATATGTTACATTGGTTAAGCTTATGCATTTTGTCGATTTTTTCTCGAAAAAAGCTTATGCATTTTGACTACTTAATACTGGTAGTGTGTTTTCAAGCACTCTATTTTTTTTATAAAACAATACTACCGCACATATAGTTCTTTCATAGATAAAATTCAACATCTTAAGTAAGTGTCATGATGCAGGTTGAAATGACTGTTTATGCGATTGTAGTAACTATTAATTGAGTCTAGCTAAGATCTACAATCCCTTTTTAATAAAATAATAGACAACCAAATAAAAGATTCAAGAAAACATAACCCGTTGATTAAAAATTGAACTAACAACATCTAAAGTTGGAAGTCAAAATATAGATTTATGGTGTCAAAAAAATGTAACAAGAGCTGATATAAGTTAAACTAAGTTTTTAACGAATTACACCTTAAAATCTGTAAAGTTGCTATGCAAAGGGTAAAAACACATATAAGTAATTGGAAAAGTTACTAGAATTGGATAGAGTTTATAGATTATTAGTAATTGGAAAAGCTATTATTAGAACTGGATATGGGTTATATAGTATCTAAATAGGTATTGGGCTAGGGAACGAAGAGCAAGACATTAAAGATAGTCAATTTTGATTAATTATAGGCACTAAATTCATACATAAAACATTTAATCTTTGTGTGATATAACATCGAGGCCATGTTGGAGCAGGGGTGGATGGTCTAGTGCTCTATAATACGGTAGTTTGGCTAGTAATATCTGCAAAAATATGTTATTTCAATAAGAATAGCAATATTATATGAAAATTACTTGTCGCAAACGAAAACATGAAAATGTACACATGAAAGAATGCACATAGTAACATCAATCAATATGATTATATTTCTACGTATTAGTATTGAATTCTCAATCGACAACATTTCTAAACTACCAGCTTATTTTGAATCAGAACCAGTAGTTAATTACATCTGATGTTGTAACACACCTGAAGAAACCACAACAATCCTTTGGAGAATTACCACACCACACTACAACAACGGAGTACGCGGAAGCAAAATCACGCCATCTAGATTAAGCATAAAATTAAGTCTTCAGCAATAACATAACAAAGACATCTTCAAAAATAACCAGCAAACCTCATATGTGTCTATTACAATATAAGGAAAGACTCAGACAACCAACTAATTTATTGTAACAAATATGTGTCAACAAGTGTGCACTCATGCTGCTACTCCCATCCCACCAATCATCCTTGAGCTCATGAACTTGAGATGAGGGAACAAGCGTATGAGTTTTATGGAAAACCTCAGCAAGCAAACTGCCTTAACTGAGCTATTTAAATCCCTATTTGTTTAAGCATCAAATTTAAATAGCATAATAAAAGATACATCAATTGCTTAATAGAAATATAAATATACTTCAAAGTGCAAATGTAAATGTTGCAATGCAATGCAAATGCGAATGATGCAATGCAATGCATGACTTCACTTCTACCCACACGTCCCAAGGAAAGGGAGTGAGGGCTGCAACCACATTGCTGATCAACGTACGTTGTTGTACTGGTACATACCGCACCAATTTGGCTACGGTTTCTTCAAATGCATATCAACGGAAAGAATGCAAATGTAGAAGTTGCCAGGTATCCACTTCATATACTTCATAATTCAATAGTAATATCACAAGATATAAAATCATATACTTCAAGCAAATAACTTTAGATTTCAGATTATATGGCTAGTGTGAGATACTGAAAATTTACTGGAGGCGATTCAAACAACGCAGCCAAAGCATGTGGATCACAATGCCACATTTACTTGCCTTCACCGAAGATCAAGCGAAAGAGCTAGGCACGCTCCGAAGGCAAACCACCTGACCATAAGCCAACCTCAGTACTAACATCATCATACCAACATGTATAAATAACAAATAACACACTAGAACGCCGCCAAACTAGCTGTTCAAGCATTTACTGTTTTGCCACCATTCGTGACAGCAGCACTGTACCTTCTCTTTTTCATAGACGTTAAATCAAACATTCAAAAATTCTCAAGATTTATCAGATGATAGACAACTTCATTATCTACAACTTTGGTATAATAAGATTCGGCATAAGATATCTCCAAAATAGCCTAAACACCCTCTTAATATAACTGAAGTTTTCTGACGATCAGACGAGGACAGTGATATTATAAAATTCATAACTGAAGATATACTAATCCGAAAGTCATGTTGTATAACAATCTGGAAAGATTATGAAAAAACCTACAACTATTGTTCAGACCAAAAGTTCAAATTCGTCCATTATGAGGGACAAAAAATGAATGGAACTAAAACTGTCCAGAATCTCGTCACTGCAAAACAGCCTTCTTAAAACAATGATATCTCCAAAACCACAGAGGCTATTTAGCGTCAAAAGAAAGGTATTTAAGTCCTCTAAAACTTTGTACACAGTAGAAAAAATTATTAAGGCCATTAAGATACCATAAAACAATGATGAACAGCAACTGCACAGTCTGACGGGATTTTCATATCATGGACGAGATTAATTTCGGGATTTCGGAATTACTCCAACTATACCTCCATCTAATTCAATGATTCGATCCACAAAACTTGATCCAAAGAAGTGGACTAGAATTAGGCATCTCACCTAGGGCAACCACAGCGGGCATGGCGATAACCCCCAGCGATCCACTCCTCCCTTCCTTCCTTCGTCTTCTCCACGACGCCATGATCCTAGTCGCTACCACTGGGTTGCCAATTCGATCTACGTCGCAGGTGGTACATCCATCAAGAACAGCCAGGGATCAACAAATTGAGGGGGCAAAACAGAGAGGGGATGATGCCTAACCGATTTTACATGAAAGAACGGCGACGAGACACGACCATCCATCAAGCCCTAGGTCTCTTCTCCTTTTCTCCTCTCCTTCTCTACCTTTCTTCCCCTTTTGCATGATCTGAAATGGGGGCGGCACTAGGAACATGACCAGACCAGGGTTGAGAAAAGGAACGCAACTGGGCTGGCACTGTTGCCCGTTAGTTACTGTAGCAAGCCTTTTTTCTTAAACCTTGCGACAAACAAAACTCCAACATCTGAACCCCAATCAACACGTATGAGTAGTCGAACGGAATGCATTTGACGAGCTCTACGCGATGGTGCTCTGAGTTCATCCATCCGAGCACTATATCAAAAGTCAATTTTTGGCCTCTCTTTAAAAACATGGTCAACCTTAAAAAACTTATTCCATATTAAAATCCGTATTTATGCCAAGTATTTTTGGGTGTTACATTCTCCCCTCTTTATGGAATTCGTCCCCGAATTCATCCAAGCGAAACTACTAACAAAACAAGAATTGAACCACGTGCCAAAAGAAAATCACTTATCAAACTCAAAGAGCTCTGCATACTTCTTGGGCATACGATCCTCTGGCTACCATGGGGCTTCTATCCATGTAGTTTGCTCATAATACCTTGACATATTTGATAGTCCATTTGGACATCACACACTCAGATGACACTAATATTTGCACTGGGTTATATTCAACTGTCAAGTCTTGTTTTATGGTCACTTGCTCAGATTCCATCATCTACTCTGGGTTTTTCAAATATTTCCTCAAGACTGAAACATGAAACACCGAGGTTTACTGTAACACCCTCGGTGTTACGCCCTAAACAAACTACTAAATCATATCATGAGCATCATATTTATGTAATAATGCATGTGATAGAAAGTGTTGATAAATTTCTTGTAGCCTAAAATGACAAATAAAAATGTTAAATGGAAATTTATTCAATAACTCATGTTATGTCAAGTAGCGTGGAAAAAACAATTTTTATTGAGCAAAAATACTATAGAACATGTGTGTGATACTTAAATAAAGTTTGAAGTATAAACTTTGTAGATGACAATGAAATACTTGTTGCCGAAAAATAACATTGGTAGCTAGCATTTCTAATAGCCTAAAAATGAAACTTGAAATCAAATTCAGCTTAAGGACTTAGAAGAATTTAAGTATATATATACAGCAAGACAATGCTATGTTTGGTAATTTATTTTGTGAAATCGAGTTAAGAGATGGTGTCGTGTTTTAGCTCGGGTTGGTAGCCTGATATGCTCTCTTGAGTATGGGGAAGATGGTTTAGGTCCAGAAGCAACCGTTTAGTTGTTATATGCGCTTTAAAATACATGCACGACACAGTTCTCAGGCTGGCTCGCCGGGTGGACGCAGTCACCAAGCTCGGGCGCTCGGTGTCACCGTGCTAGTCGCGCGTGCGCGCGCTGCCACGCGTGGCTGGCCGTGGCTGCCTCTGGACTAGCTATGGCCCTACCGCTGCTGGCCCTGCTGCGTGGAGCCACCGCCGCTGCTGCCTGCCGCCCCCCCCCCCCCCCCGTGCCACGACGAAGCCACTGCTGGCACCATCACCTCATTGTCGTGTCCGCGCACTGCTGCCCTGCCTCGTGTTGCAGCTACCGACGCCACCACGACGTCGTGCTGCGCTGCTGCCGCTCGCTTTGTCACCGCGTGCATGAGGGTTGTCCCGGTTGCGCTCGTGCCGTCGCCTCGCCTTAATGGCGCTACGGCCGCGCAGACCGCGCCCCCACTTGCCTCCCCGTGTGCGCACGTGGTTTGGTGGCATGTCACGTAGCGAGTGCATAGAGACGGTCGTGGGTCTGGCCGACTACGAGCTGCCAAGATGAGGACGGCCAAAGATTGGACCCATCTCCCTCTTTCCCTCTGCTGCCGCCGTCGGAGTCGCGCCAGCACGTTAGACAGCGAGACATCATCCCCAATAAATTCCGCCTGTCTATAGCCCTACCAGTGAGTTCTCCAGCTGCTAAACCCCACCTAGCCATGAAGCACGCGCTGCCAAGCTCTAATTTGGAGCTTTCCCCACCATCATGCCGATAAGGCCGTGATCGGCCGTGGACGAGGACAGTCCCCCTACCGTCCGCCCAATCCAATTTACCTGCACCACTAGCTTCGTATTGCCTCCCTCTCCACCTTGCGCACGCTAGAGGAACCGCTACCACCTCCCCATCACCGTTGACGTGACCACACCACTACGGTGCGCCGCCGTATAGCTCGGCCGCACGTGGCCACCCCTCCTCCGCCATTCTCCACTCCAACCATCACCTCGTCCTGGCCCATGGTAGCCTCCTAATGCTCACACGCTAGCCAGTTGGGTCTGTAGCAGCCCTAGCTCACTGGACCGGGTGCCGCCACCGCGTGTTGCTGCTTGGTGTTGGCGGTTGGACCATAGTCGAAGGTCGACCCGACCGACGGGCCAGCGCAAGCCTCTGGTGTCGGCGCGGTCGCGCTGTGTCACCGCCCGCCACGTCGCCGTGCGCTGAGTTGCTAGGGGTGCACGTGGGTGAATTAGGGAAAGGTCGAGGGGTTAAGTGAGAAGGCCTATGAGAGGGGGAAATAGTGTTAGTACTTAGTTGTGATTTGAAAGAAGTTTGAGGCCTCTTTTGCATAAAGCGCCTCGCGCATGGGCCGCGGAAGCGGGCCACGACGCGCGCGCTGCGTCGCGTGGGCCACGCGTTGTGGGCCGCGCGGAGAATCCATTTTCTTTTTCCAAGGAATTAGTAAATAGTTCTCTAATTTAATTTCTGAGCTGATCTTTGGTAATTAATATAAAATCGTGTAGGTGTCCAAAAATTGAGAAACAAATTTTGTTAGGTTTCTAAAATTATGATCTATCTATTAGTTTATTTAGTTCATGTTTATATGTGTTGATACTAGGTGCTATTAAATCATTTGAGATTGCTTAATATTATTAGCTTAAATATGGTAGGAATTTTTGTGGTAAATTGGTGATAGCTTTAGTCCTAAAATTTTTATAGTAGCTTCATTGTATTATTATGTGCTCACTGTAATTTTTGTAGCCTTAGAATAGACTAAGCATTAGGATAATTAAATGCTCTTTGTTTCAATATACATTAAATCACTAGTAGAAATAAAGATGTATCCTTAGTTTGCAAAGTCAAGTGTTTGTTAGTTGAACCCAACACTTTGCTTGATGAAGATAGTAGTTAGCTTAGTACCTTAGTCAGTAGAGCTAGCTTAGTAGCTTAGTATGCGTACTCTTATTTTAAGAGTTGTTGTTGCCTAAATGTTAAGTGTTGCATCATCATCGCATGCATGTAGAGAACGAGTTGGTGGAGATAGTGACCACAGACAATTGTAAGTTCGAGGAGATTGTTGAGGAGTACGAGGAGGAGATTCTTGTGCAAGAGAAGGTCCCGAAGCCGCCACCAACTGACTCAGTTGACACCTTGCCTGCCCAAGGCAAGCCCCGATGCATAACCCCTTATTTTTATAATCACTGTATATATATATGTTATGTGCATTTACGTTATAGGAATATTATGAAAACCACCTACATAGATATAATTGTCCTATGAGCCCTACTAGTATAGGTTCGAGTAGCTGCCATGCTTAGGTTTTCGGTAGCGTGAGTAACCTACCGTTACTCACAATAGGTGATTATTATAATTACTCTCATGATAAAAATGATGAAAGGAAAATGGAGACTGGGCAGGGATATGGAATGGGTTATGGTGGGTGTGATGAGTTGTGTCCCATGGCCACGGCGCTTAGCTTGGTTACATTGTTTTCCCTATCCGTGTCGATTGAGGACCGTCTGTTGTTGTGGATGGTAGTCAGATCACAGACTTATTATCATGAGCACATACTTGCTTATGGGAGCGGGAAGGCTCGTTACGCTCTTGCCGTGGGTTCTGGCTCTTTCTGAACCGATTGATTTGAGGCGGGGAAAGGTGGAGGTCTAAGCACCATATTGAGACCGGGTCTCAAGTGTGGGGGCTTGGAGTATAAGTTTGGACTAGGACCTAGACCCCGTGATGGGAGTGGAATGGGTTGGTCTTGTGAAAGCTCTAGTTTGGTTTTGGTTAATTGATGAAACTCTAAGTGCTAACCTAGTTTATCAAAGTGATCATGAGATAGGTAGCACTATTCCAAGTGATGAAGCAATGACGAAGATCATGACAATGGTGATGGCATGGTTATGATCAAAGGCTTGAACTTGGAAAAGAAGAAAGAGAAAAACAAAAGGCTCAAGGCAAAGGTATAAAATGTAGGAGCCATTTTGTTTTAGTGATCAAGATACTTAGTGAGTGTGATCACATTTAGGATAGATAGCCGTACTATTAAGAGAAGTGAAACTCATATCGAAATGTGGTTATCAAAGTGCCACTAGATGCTCTAATTCATTGCACATACATTTAGGATCTAGTGGAGTGCTAACACCCTTGATAATATTTGTGAAAATATGCTAACACATGTGCACAAGGTGATACACTTGGTGGTTGACACATTTGAGCAAAGGTGAAGGAGATAGAGATGATAGAAGGTCAGTCTCGCTGTTTTACAACTGACTGGAGGCTGGTCTCAGGGGGACCGGCGCGTCCGATCAGGCGTGGCAGCGATAACCTGGCGTTAGTCATGTGACCGGATGCTGGGCCTCTAACTAACCGGACGCTGGAAGGCTACCCCCGGTCAGAGCTGACGTAGCCGCACAGAAGTCAGGGTAACTGACCGGACGCTGGCTGTGTCCGGTCAAGTGCGACCGAACATGTCCGGTCGAAGAAATGCGTCTCTAGGAGCTTACTAGAAATGACCGAACGTTGTGGTCCAGCGTCTGGTCACTTTCTAACTGATGCGTCCAGTCAAGTCTTGACCGTTGAGATCCGTTGGCTCCTATTGAACAAAGAATGACACGTGGCCGCCATCGAGCGACCGGACGCTGAGCCCTGCGTCCGGTCAGTAGGACCGAAGCGTCCGGTCACCCCGGTCAGTGCCCAGTGAAGGGGTACAACGGCTCTATTTCATGGGGGCTTCTATTTAAGCCCCATGGTCGGCTCAAGCTCTAACTCTTGCACATTTTCATTGATATAGCAACCTTGTGAGCTTAGCCAAAGCACTCCCACTCACCTCCATCATTGATCCATCATCTTTGTGAGATTGGGAGAGAATCCAAGTGCATTGCTTGAGTGATTGCATCTAGAGGCACTTGGTATTCATGTTGCGCTGCGGATTTCGCTTGTTACTCTTGGTGGTTGCCACCACCTAGATGGCTTGGTGCAGCGGTGGAGGATCGGCACGAGTTGGTGATTGTTCGTGGCTGCCTCTGGTGATTGTGAGGGGAGTTGTACCTTCCTCGGCGGAGTGCCAAAAGGTAACTCTAGTAAATTGTTCATGTCATTGAGTTACCTCACTTGTGGGTAGGTTCTTGCAGTGTCCAATCGTGTGGACGAGGTTTGTGAAACACCTCTTAGCCACCAAACCACTAAGTGTTGGTCGACACAACGGGGACTAGCGTGTTGGCAAGCATGTGAACCTTGGGAGAAAATCGGTTGTCTCTTGTCATTTGTATTCTCCCGGTGATTGGCGTAATCTTCATCTTGTGATTGGTTCATTCCTCTACACGGCGGTATAATTATCCTACTCACTCACTTACATTCTTGCAAACTAGTTAAAGCAAGATCTTTAGTGTAATTAGAATTGAGCTTGTATTGTTATTCTAGTTCATCTAGCTAGTAGGTTTGCAAGTGGTGTGTCAAGTGATCATTGCTACTAGAATTGTTGAATAGGTGGCTTGCAACCCTTGTAGAGCTAGAGTAAGTTTGCATTTCGCCATTTGTTATACTAATCAAATTGCTCTAGTTAATTTGTAGAATTTAAATAGGCTATTCACCTCCCCTCTAGCCATATTAGGACCTTTCAAGTGGTATCGGAGCTGTGGTCACCGTTTGATTGAAGGCTTAACAACCTCGGTGTCAAATTGTGGCTCAAGTTGTGTTCAACCATGTGGGGACAAACCACCGTTCTTTGATGGCACATCCTATGGTTATTTGAAGAGAAAGATGAGAATGTATCTTGGTTCAATAAATGATCAAGTATGGGATGTGACCGAGAATGACTATGCTATCATTGATCCCGATGATCCCACCAACCAAGACAAGATCAATAAGCAATGTAACACAATGGCTCTCAACACCATATACAATGGTATTGACTCCAAGGTGTTTGAGCAAATCAAAGATTATGAAAGAGCAAATGAGGTGTGGAGGAGATTTGAGGAAACATATGAGGGCACACCGGCGGTGAAGAGTGCCAAGTTGTACATCCTTAAGGACAAGTTGAGAAGTTTCAAGATGAAGGATGATGAGAGCATTCCAGAGATGTTCCATCGATTGCAAGTCATTGTCAATGACTTGAAGGTATTGGGAGAGAAGATCAAGGATGATGATGTCTCTCATCAATTCGTGATGTGCTTACCTCCAAGATTTGAGATGTTGAGATTGCTCATCATAAGAGGAGGATTGAAGGACATTACCCCCAACCAAGTACTAGGTGATGTCATGACACAAGAGACATACCATGTGGAAAGGAAGGGGGATGACAAGGAGGACAAGAAGGAAGAAGAGGACAAGAAGAAGAAGAGTGTAGCATTTAAGGCTAGCTCGTCATCATCCAAGAACAAGGGCAAGTCCAAGAAAGAATCAAGTGATGATGATGATCTTAATGACATTGTTGATGAAGACATGGCTCTATTTGTGCGCAAGATGGGCAAATTCATGAAGAAGAAGGGCTATGGTGCAAAAAAGAGAAAAGATCACACCAAGAGCAAAGAGTATGTGAGAAGATGCTACAATTGCAAGAGCCCCGATCATGTTGTAGCAAATTGTCCTTATAATAGTGACAATGATGAGGATGAGAAGAAGTTCAAAAAGGGCAAGAAAGAAAAGAAGGAGAAGGAGAAGAGAATGACATTCCAAAAGAAGAAAAGGTGGAGGATATGTAGTCACTTGGGATAGTGATGGTTCCTCAGATGGTGATAGCTCTAGTGATGATGACAAGAAATCTATCAAGAGAGCACTAGCAAGCATCGCCATCAACAAGAAGCTCTCCATCTTCGACACTCCATCGACATGTCTCATGGCAAAGCCTACCAAGGTAAATTATGATGAGAGTGATGATGATGAATGTGAAAGTGACTCTTGTAGGAATGATAATGATGATGATGATGAGGATGAGGAGTACACCAAGGAGGAGCTCTTGGACATGTGTGAGCAAGTGCACGCTTGCAATGAGATGAAGAGAAAGGAGTGCAAAGAGTTGCGCAAGAAAGTAAAATTTCTTGAGCAATCGTTTGATGAGCTCAATGCTACTCATGAGAGGCTAATGGAAGCCCATGAGAAGCTTGGCAAGGCTCACTCTAAGCTTGAAAAGGCTCACTCCTCTCTCATTGAGAAAGTCAAAGTGGAGGAAGGCAAGAAGGAGCAAGTGATCATATCATGTGATGTGGGACTAACATGTGATCTTATTGATGAATCTATTTTTGTTGCTCCCACTAACACTTCTTGTAGCACTACCACTTCTACTTCACCTCTGAGTGATGGTCTCACTTGTGAAACCTCACTAATAGTGGAAAATAAGACCCTCAAGAAGAAGGTGAATGAGCTCACTCGTGCCTTAGGCAATGCCTATGATGGAGAAGCCCGCTTGCTAAAGTGCTTGGGTAGCCAAAGGTTTTCTCTCAACAAAGAGGGATTAGGCTATACCCCCAAGAAAGGCAAGGCGGCCTTTGTCACTCCCAAAGCTAGCTTTGTGAAGGGCAATGGTCGGTTTTACAATAGATGCAAGTAAGTTGGGCATATAGAGCAAAATTGTAAGACTAACAAGAACAAGCTACCTAATGTATCCTTAATTAAATTTGATTCTTGTTACATGCTTTATAAGGATGCCAACAGTGTGAATGCTAAGTTCATTGGTACACCAATTGTAGGCCCAAAGAAGAAGGCCATTTGGGTACCAAAGACCTTGGTAACTAACCTACAAAGACCCAAGCAAATTTGGGTGCCTAAAAAGAATTGATCTTTTTTGTAGGTAAATTATAAAGCCGGAGGAAGACATTAGGTGCTTGATAGTGGGTGCACACAACACATGATCGGTGATCCAAGAATATTCAATTCAATCAATGAAAACAAGAGCAATGGATTTGATAGTATCACATTTGGTGACAATGGAAAAGGCAAGGTCAAAGGGCTTGGTAAGATTGCAATATCCAATGACTTGAGCATTTCCAATGTGCTACTAGTAGAGAGTTTGAACTTCAACCTTTTGTCGGTAGCTCAATTGTGTGATCTTGGTTTCAAGTGCATATTTGGTGTGGATGATGTAGAGATCATAGGTGTAGATGGCAATAACTTGATATTCAAAGGATTTAGATATGAGAATCTATACTTGGTTGATTTCAATGCTAGAGAAGCTCAATTGTCAACATGTTTGATCACTAAATCTAGCATGGGTTGGTTATGGCATAGAAGGCTTGGTCATGTTGGAATGAAACAATTAAACAAGTTAATCAAGCATGACTTAGTTAGAGGCTTGAAAGATGTCACTTTTGAGAAAGATAAGCTATGTAGTGCATGTCAAGCCAGAAAGCAAGTTGGTAACACACATCCTAAGAAGAGTATGATGAGCACATCTAAGGCATTTGAGTTTATGCACATGGACTTGTTTGAACCAACCACATACACTAGCATTGGCGGAAACAAATATGGATTTGTGATTGTTGATGATTTCACTAGATATACATGGGTCTTCTTTCTTGTTGACAAGAGTGATGTATTTGCAACATTCAAATCTTTTGTCAAGGGTATTCATAATGAGTTTAAAACAACAATCAAGAAAGTTAGAAGTGACAATGAAAGTGAGTTCAAGAACACAAGAATTGATGAGTTGTGTGATGAATTTGGAATTAAACATCAATTTTCAGCCAAGTATACTCCTCAATCAAATGGGTTAGTTGAAAAAAAGAATAGAACCTTAATTGATATGGCAAGATCAATGTTGAGTGAGTACAATGTGAGTCATTCATTTTGGGCCGAAGCAATCAACATGGCTTGCTACTATAGCAACCGACTCTATTGTCACCCCATGATGGAGAAGACACCTTATGAGCTATTGAATGGAAGAAAGCCAAACATAGCATACTTTTGGGTATTTGGTTGCAAATGCTATATATTGAAGAAAGACACTAGATTGAGCAAGTTTGACAAGAAATGTGATGAAGATTTCTTGCTTGGTTACTCCACTACTAGCAAGGCTTATAGAGTTTGGAATTTGGCTAGTGGTACTCTTGAGGAGGTTCATGATGTGGAGTTTGATGAAACAAATGGTTCCCAAGAGGAAGATGAGAATCTAGATGATGTGAAAGGCACTCAATTGATCAAGGCAATGAGAAACATGGACATTGGTGATTTAAGGCCTAGAGTGGTGATTGATGTTGAAGATGACAAGAATCAAGTGCTCTCTAACTCAAATGTGCAAGCTAGTGATTCTCATGATCAAATCCAAGCAAGCACTAGTGATGGCAATGTGCAAGATCAACAAATGGCTAGTTCATCATCTCAACCAAGTGATCAATCAAATGCTAGCAATCAAGTGCAAGTGCTTCAACCAACCAATGTTGCAAGAGATCATCCATTGGACACTATCATTGGTGATATTTCAAGAGGTGTGTAAACTAGATCAAGATTGGCTTCATTTTGTAAACATTTCTCATTTGTGTCATCCATTGAACCTAAGAAGAAAGATGAAGCTTTGAAGGATGTTGATTGGGTCAATGCTATGCATGAAGAACTAAACAACTTTACAAAAAACCAAGTATGGGAATTAGTTGAGAGGCCTAAGGATCATAATGTGATTGGAACCAAGTGGGTCTTTCAGAACAAGCAAGATCAAGATGGGATAGTAATAAGGAACAAAGCAAGATTAGTGGCTCAAGGTTACACTCAAGTTGAAGGTCTTGACTTTGGAGAAACATATGCCCCAGTTGGAAGATTGGAAGCAATTAGAATCTTGTTAGCCTATGCTTGTGCCCACAACATCAAGTTGTATCAAATGGATGTGAAGAGTGCATTTCTCAATGGGTACATCAATGAGCTTGTGTATGTTGAGCAACCTCCCGGTTTTGAAGATGGAAAGAAACCCAACCATGTTTACAAGTTGAGAAAGGCTTTGTATGGATTGAAACAAGCACCAAGAGCATGGTACGAGAGATTGAGGGATTTCCTACTCTCCAAGGGATTCAAGATGGGAAAGGTTGACATGACTCTCTTCACCAAGAAGCTTGGAAATGACTTGTTTGTGATGCAAATCTATGTTGATGATATCATATTTGGGTCAACAAATTAAGATTTTTGTGAGGAGTTCGGCAAGATGATGGCAAGTGAGTTTGAGATGTCTATGATTGGAGAACTTAGCTACTTCCTTGGTCTTCAAATCAAGCAAATGAAGAATGGCACATTTGTGAGTCAAGGCAAGTATATCAAGGACATGCTCAAGAGGTTTGGAATGGATGATAGTAAAGCTATTAGTACACCAATGGGGACAAGTGGAAGCTTGGATAGTGATGCTAGTGGCAACATGGTGGATCAAAAGATGTATCGGTCTATGATTGGAAGCCTACTCTATGTGACCGTATCAAGGCCGGATGTGATGTTTAGTGTATTCATATGTGCTAGATTTCAAGCCTCACTAAGAGAGAGTCATTTGAAAGCAACAAAGAGAGTATTGAGGTACTTGAAGCATACACAAAATGTTGGATTGTGGTATCCCAAAGGAGCAAGATTTGAGTTGATTAGATATTTGGACTCCAATTATGCGGGATGCAAAGTTGAGAGAAAGAGCACATCGGGCACATGTCAACTATTGGGAAGATCACTTGTGTCTTGGTCATCAAAAAAGCAAAATAGTGTAGCACTTTCAACCACCGAAGCGGGGTACATTTTGGCCGGTAGTTGTTGTGCTCAATTTCTTTGGATGAAAGCTACTTTGAGTGACTTTGGAATTAAATTCAAGCAAGTGCCATTGCTATGTGACAATGAGAGTGTCATAAAACTCACCAACAACCCGGTTCAACATTCAAGAACAAAGCATATTGATGTACGTCATCACTTCATAAGAGATCACCAACAAAAAGGGGACATTTGCATTGAAAGTGTGAGCACCGAAGATCAACTTGCCGATATCTTCACCAAGCCACTTGATGAGAAGAGGTTTTGCAAGCTAAGGAATGAATTGAACATCCAATATGTGTTGATGCAACCCCATTAGATAACATGCCTCTCCTTCGAGCAATTCAAGATAAAAGTTGATTGGCATGGCATACATCCTTGCTAAGGACATATTTAGTGCATCTAGACATATTTCACATTTGAAAAGGCTCATTCATGAAAACAAATGAATTTGATGCTTGTATGATACCACTATTGCTTGTATGCTTGGAATGATCTAGTGGTAGCATATGACATGTTTGTGGGCTTGTAAACCTAGTGTTTGATCTAGAAAATAAGCTATAAGTGTTTAACTCAACATGGTACAAGATAACCCTTATTTGGAGGTGTAAAGAAGCTTGTCCTTGGATCAAACCGAGTTAAATATCTTTTGCATGTGATCTAGATTGAACCAAATTGGGAAAATGATCCTCATTTCACATGGTTTCACCCCCAACCTATCTATAATTTGAACCTATCTATACTTTTGGCCTTTGTGGTCATTGATGACAAAGGGGGAGAGAAATAAAGATAAGTGATAGGGGAGAAATAGTGTACAAAGATAGACAATAAAGGAACAAAGGGGGAGAGATAAGATATGACAAAGGAAGGGGATCAATTAATTTTGAGCACACAAGTAGGGGGAGCAAGCTTATGAACTTGTATGGTGCATTTGAATGTGCATTTCATATGTTTGCTTGCATGGCACAAGTGTTAAATTTCAATGTCCATGCTTGTGTGGTGTATGCTAGTTGTAGATTTGAATGATGAAATAAAAATCTAGCATGCATAGGTCATCAAATGGTTTCATTCCCATAAATTTACAAGTGGTATCTAGCTATCAAGTGGTATCTAGCTAAAATAACTAGACTTATGTTCATCGTATGGAAATTAGACCCTTACTTATAATGTTGATCTCATGGGGTATTCTAGTTTTATGTATGTCTAGTTACTAATGGTGCTAAGGATGGTATAATGGTGCACTCCGATTGGTATCACGCTTCAAAGGTCCATCTCTTACACCTTAGCATCATTTGGTAAAAATTGTCTCTGATATTTCCTATCTAAGCATATGTGCAAAGCTATAATCCAAACTCTTAGCACATGTGTAGGGGGAGCAATTGCTACCATATGGAGTTCATGAAACTTGTCCATATCCTTTACACACGGTAAATATGCTTGGGCAAGCAACATGGATTCAAATAAACTTCAATTCATATCTTTGTATAAGGGTTGTCATCAATTACCAAAAAGGGGGAGATTGAAAGCTCTAGTTTGGTTTTAGTTAATTGATGAAACTCTAAGTGCTAACCTAGTTTATCAAAGTGATCATGAGATAGGTAGCACTATTCCAAGTGATGAAGCAATGACGAAGATCATGACAATGGTGATGGCACGGTTATGATCAAAGGCTTGAACTTGGAAAAGAAGAAAGAGAAAAACAAAAGGCTCAAGGCAAAGGTATAAAATGTAGGAGCCATTTTGTTTTAGTGATCAAGACACTTAGTGAGTGTGATCACATTTAGGATAGATAGCTGTACTATTAAGAGGAGTGAAACTCGTATCAAAATGCGGTTATCAATGCGCCACTAGATGCTCTAATTCATTGCACATGCATTTAGGATCTAGTGGAGTGCTAACACCCTTGATAATATTTGTGAAAATATGCTAACACATGTGCACAAGGTGATACACTTGGTGGTTGGCACATTTGAGCAATGGTGAAGGAGATAGAGATGATAGAAGGTCAGTCTCGCTGTTTTACAACTGACTGGACGCTGGTCTCAGGGGGACCGACGCGTCCGATCAGGCGTGGCAGTGATAACCTTGCGTCAGTCATGTGACTGGACGCTGGGCCTCTGACTGACCGAACGTTAGAAGGTTGCGTCCGGTCAGAGCTGACGTAGCTGCACAGAAGTCAGGGTAACTGACCGGACGCTGGCTGTGTCCGGTCAAGTGCGACCGGGCGTGTCCGGTAGAAGAAATGCGTCTCTAGGAGCTTACTGGAAACGATCGGACACTATGGTCCAGCATTCGGTCACTTTCTAACTAATGCGTCCGGTCAAGTCTTGACCGTTGAGATCCGTTGGCTCCTGTTGAATGAAGAATGACACGTGGCCATCATCGGGCGACCGAAAGCTGAGCCCTGCGTCCGGACACCCCGATCAGTGCCCAGTGAAGGGGTACAACGACTCTATTTCATGGGGGCTTCTATTTAAGCCCCATGGCTGGCTCAAGCTCTAACTCTTGCACATTTTCATTGATATAGCAACCTTGTGAGCTTAGCCAAAGCACTCCCACTCATCTCCATCATTGATCCATCATCTTTGTGAGATTGGGAGAGAATCCAAGTGCATTGCTTGAGTGATTGCATCTAGAGGCACTTGATATTCATGTCGCGCTATGGATTTTGCTTGTTACTCTTGGTGGTTGCCACCACCTAGACGGCTTGGTGCAGCGATGGAGGATCGGCACGAGTTGGTGATTGTTTGTGGCCGCCTCCAGTGATTGTGAGGGGAGTTGTACCTTCCCCAGTGGAGTGCCGAAAGGTAACTCTAGTAAATTGTTCATGTCATTGAGTTACCTCACTTGTGGGTAGGTTCTTGCGGTGTCCAATCGTGTGGATGAGGTTTGTGAAACACCTCTTAGCTGCCAAACCACCAAGCGTTAGTCGACACAACAGGGACTAGCGTGTTGGCAAGCACGTGAACCTCGGGAGAAAAATTAGTTGTCTCTTATCATTTGTATTCTCCCGGTGATTGGCATAATCTTCATCTTGTGATTGGTTCATTCCTCTACATGACGGTATAATCATCCTACTCACTCACTTACATTCTTGCAAACTAGTTGAAGCAAGCTCTTTAGTGTAATTAGAATTGAGAGCTTGTATTGTTATTCTAGTTCATCTAGCTAGTAGGTTTGCAAGTGGTGTGTCAAGTGATCATTGCTACTAGAATTGTTGAATAGGTGGCTTGCAACCCTTGTAGAGCTAGAGCAAGTTTGCATTTCGCCATTTGTTATACTAATCAAATTGCTCTAGTTAATTTGTAGAATTTAAATAGGCTATTCATCCCCCCCTCTAGCCATATTAGGACCTTTCATCTTGTTTGTGCCTAGGGTACAAACAGGGCATGTGTTTCGGGATACCCAGCTAGGATACATTGGTTCACGAATCGTTGTTTCTATGAAACGGTATGACTTGGCTATGGTCTAGCACCATAGTAAGAACTGGAAGATGAAAGATGGTGAAATAGTTCTGATTGCTCAACCCTTGCTTGAAAGTAGAATAGGTGCTTACCTAGAATGGTTAGCTAATGAAGTAATCATGACTGCTAATAAAACTTGACTGTAAGGATAAACTATTAGTAATGCTTTCTGCAAATAAAAAGAAAACAACAAACCTTACTGCCTATCATACCCTTGGAGTCAGGAAACTATTCCCACTAGTCGGGTAAGTCTTGCGAGTACATTGTGTACTCAGGGTTTATTTACTCTGTTGTAGGTGCAACTTGAGGAGTAGCTCTTGTGTGGAGGATTCTTCTGGTGGGCACAGATGGATCCTTGTATCGTTTCTGTTAGATGTTTATTTCAATTCCGCTGTTTAATTATCGCACTCTGAACTCTGGTATTATAATAAATAATTTTCATGAACTCTTGTTGTATGAAATGGACTAAGTATTATAAACTCGTACTCATTATTGGATTCTAGATGTAAAACATGGATTGTTTTGAGTTCTCCCATAGGGTGTGCTAGACGGAACTGTGCGATATAGCTAACTTTTGGAATGCTTAGTGTCTAGTGGAAGATGAGCACCTCCGAAAGTGTGTTATTTCAAGCAGTTCTGCCATAGGTGGTATCAGAGCCAATAATGAGTCTACGAGTTTAAAAACTCTTTTCAAAAACCTAAAATTTGACCAACAAAAGATTTATGAAAAATAGGATGCGATAAATTTACGTAAGTATAAGCCCTAGCAATATGGTCTATCTAGGATAGTGGCACTAGTTTTATCTAATCAATCTTCTGTAGGTACACTAACTTAAGCTGCATAAGAATTATTTAGCGTACGGGAAGTGAGTGTGCGTTGTGCCAAAAATTATATGCAAATGCCGCTATATTCTGGCTTGAGCGAACGAATAGGTCGATCCATGCATCATGAGAAGAGAATCTTGCTTAAACTAAACTCTCCCACACGTATAATTTTGGGTAGTGAATTGATAGGGTAATAAACGAAAAGACATGCTTTAACTCTTAATGAAAAGTTTTAGCAATTCCTATGGCTATGCCGATTGCCTATAGAATCAGAACCCCGAGTGCGCAGTTGTGCGTTAAAACTCAGACGGACACAGTGAGACTAGTGCTAGCCACTTACTCTTATCGTCTCTAGTTCATGATGCTGCCTGGGCAAGGCATAGATGCAATTTTGGGAATGAACTGGTTGAGAAACTATGGGGTAGTCTTGAACTTTAGGCAGAGAATTATGGAGTTAAAGCTTCCTTCTTCTGAGGATAGAATATCTCTTCATATGCCTTCATTTCCCACCCTACTAGTTATTGCTTATACTAAAGTTTCTCCTGATCTTGCCTCTATTAATATGGTTTGTGAGTTTTTGAATGTCTTTCCTGAAGACCTACCTGGGTTACCACTGGATCAGGATGTGGAGTTTGCCATTGAGTTAGAACCTGGTACTGCTCCTATTTCGTGGCGTTCTTACCACATGGCTCCAAAGGAATTGGCTGAGATGAAGAAATTGTTAGAGGAATTGTTGGAGAATGGATTCATCCGTCTAAGTTCTTCACCATGGAGTTGTCTAGCTATTTTTGTGAAGAAGAAGGACGACACTCTTCGGATGTGTGTGGATTATTGCCCTCTCAATGCGGTAACCATTAAGAACAAGTATCCTTGACCTCGTATTGATACTTTGTTCGATCAGTTGGCTGGTGCCAAGGTGTTTTCAAAGATTGATCTTCATTCTGGGTATCACCAAATTAAGATCCGGCCACAAGATATACCAAAGACAGTTATCTCTACTAGGTATGACCTTTATGAATACCTAGTCATGTCTTTTGGTCTTACCAATGCTCCTGTATTCTTCATGTATTTCATGAATTCAGTCTTCATGCCAGAGTTAGACAACTATGTAGTGGTGTTCATTGATGACATATTGATATATTCTAAGAACACTGAAGAGCATGCACAACATCTTCGCATAGTCTTGACTCAATTACGGAAAAACACACTATATGCCAAATTCAGCAAGTGTGAGTTTTGGTTGGATCGAGTGCAGTTTTTGGGACATGTCCTAACACCTGAAGGCATCTCTGTGGATCCTAGCAAGGTGCAGGATGTGTTAAATTGGAAATCTCCAAAGTCAGTGCATCAGATGCGTCAGTTCCTTGGTCTTGCTGGTTATTATCGGCGCTTCATCCCTGAGTTTTCTAAAGTAGCTCAACCGATGACCAAGTTGCTCCAAAAGGATGTCAAGTTTGTATGGAGTCCGGCTTGTGAAGAAGCTTTCCAAGCCCTGAAGAAGTTTCTTACCTCTGCTCCTATTCTTGCTCGACTAGATATTGATAGGCCATTTGATGTGTATTGTGATGCCTCTAGGACTAGATTGGGTTGCGTGCTTATGCAAAATGGACGTGTAATAGCTTATGCTTCATGTCAGCTGAAAAAGCACAAGATGAATTATCCCACCCATGATTTAGAGATGACTGCAGTTGTACATGCTCTAAAAATTTGGAGGCATTACCTGTTGGAAAATAAAGTGCATATCTACATGGATCACAAGAGTCTCAAATATATTTTCACTCAATCCGAGTTGAATATGAGGCAACGGAGGTGGCTCGAGTTAATCAAGGATTAGAATTTAGAAGTTCATTATCATTCGGGAAATTAAAGGACTCCCTCTCCAACCTGATCTTTCTTATATTGAGCATCCCATCAAAATCTTGGATAAAAAGGAAAGAGTGACTAGAAACAAAGTGGTAAAATTTTATGAAGTCTAGTGGCAAAACCATTCAGAGGATAAAGCAACTTGGGAGCAGGAGAATTATATTCTAGAGCATTATCCCCATCTTCTCCCCGAAGTATCGAGGTAATGGTTTAAGTTAAAAGTTACTTCTTATCCCTTTTACCGCACTAGGCACACACATGAAATCTTAGGACGAGATTTTGTTTAAGGGAGGTAGAGCTGTAAAACCCTTGGTGTTACGCCCTAAACAAACTACTAAATCATGTCATGAGCATCATGTTTATGTAATAATGAATGTGATAGAAAGTGTTGATAAATTTCTTGTAGCCTAAAATGACCAATAAAAATATTAAATGGAAATTTATTCAATAACTCATGTTATGTCAAGTAGGGGGGAAACCAATTTTTATTGAGCAAAAATACTATAGAACATGTGTGTGATACTAAATAAAGTTTGAAGTATAAACTTTGTAGATGACAATGAAATACTTGCTGCAAAAAATAACATTGCTAGCTAACATTTCTAATAGCCTAAAAATGAAACTTGAAATCAAATTTAGCTCAATGACTTAGAAGAATTTAAGTATATATATACAGCAAGACAATGCCATGTTTGGCAATTTATTTTGTGAAATCAAGTTAAGAGATGGTGTTGTGTTTTAGCTCGGGTTGGTAGTCTGATATGCTCTCTTGAGCATGGAGAAGATGGTTTAGGCCCAGAAGTAACCGTTTAGTTGTTATAGGTGCTTTAAAATGTGTGCACGACACGTTCTCGGGCTGGCTCGCCGGGTGGACGCGGTCACCAAGCTCGGGCGCTTAGCGTCACCACGCTAGTCGTGCATGGCTAGTCGTGGCTGCCTCTGGCCTGGCTATGGCCCAACCACCGCTGGCCCCGCCGCATGGAGCCGCTGCTGCTATCGCCTGCCTCGCCCCACGTCGCGACAAAGCCACTACCAACACCATCACCTCATCGTCGCATTCATGCAATGCTGCCCTGTCTCGCATTGTAGCTACTGACGCCACCGCGACGCCGTGCTGCGCTACTGCAGCTCGCTCTGCCACCGCGTGCATGTGGGTTGTTAAGGCTACGCTCGCGCCGTCGCCTCGCCTTAATGGCGCTACGGCAGCGCAGGCCACGCCCCCACTTGCCTCCCCGCATGCGCACATGGCCTAGTCATGTGTTGCGTAGCGAGTGCATAGAGATGGTCGTGGGTCTAGCCGACCGCTAGCTGCCAAGATGAGGATGGACAAAGCTTGGTCCTGTCTCCCTCTTTCCCTTTGCTGCCACCGTCGGAGTCACGCCAGCATGTTAGATAGCGAGATATCATCTCCAATCAATTCCACCCGTCTATAGCCCCACTAGTGAGTTCTCTAGCTGACCAACCCCACGCAGCCATAAAGCACGCACTGCCAAGCTCCAATTTGGAGCTTTCCCTGCTGCCGTGCCGATAAGGCCACGATTGGCCACGGATGAGGGCAGTCCGCCTACCGTCCACCCAGATCCAATTCACCTGCACCACTAGCTTTGCCTTGTCTCCCTCTCCACCTTGTGTATGCCAAAGGAACCACTACTGCCTTCCTGTCACCATTGACATGACCACGCCACCGCGGTGCATCGCCGCATGGCTCGGCCGCACATGGCCACCCCTCTTCCGCCATCCTCCACTCCAACTGTCACCTCGTCCTAGCCCATGGTAGCCTCCTAATGTTCACGCGCTAGCCAGTTAGGTCCGTAGCAGCCCCAACTCACAGGAGCGGGTGCGCCACCACTACGGATGGTCGCGCGTCACTGCAGCTTGCTCCAGCGCATCCTGCCGCCCCGCGTTGTTGCTTGGTGTAGGCGGTTGGACCGTAGTCGAAGGTCAGCCCGACCGACGGGCCAGCACGGGCCACTAGTGGCCGGCGCGGTCGCACCGTGTCACCACCTGCCGCGCCTTCGTGCGCTTAGTCGCTGGGGGTGCGCGTGGGTGAATGAGGGAAAGGTTAGGGGGTTAAGTGAGAAGGCCTATGAGAGGGGCAAATAGTGTTAGTACTTAGTTGTGATTTGGAAGAAATTCGAGGCCTCTTTTGCATAAAGCGCCAGCGCACGGGCGCCTTGCGCGTGGGCCGGCCTCACGTGGGCCACGAAAGTGGGCCGCTGCGTGCGTGCTATGTCGTGTGGGCCACGTGTTGTGGGCCACGTGGAGAATCGGTTTTCTTTTTCCAAGGAATTAGTAAATAGTTTTCGAATTTAATTTCTGAGCTGATCTTTTGTAATTAATATAAAATCGTGTAGGTGTCCAAAAATTATGAAACATATTTTTTTAGGTTCTCAAAATTGTGATCTATCTGTTAGTTTATTTAGTTCATGTTTATATGTGTTGATACTAGGTGCTATTAAATCATTTGAGATTGCTTAATATTATTAGCCTAAATATGGTAGGATTTTTTTTGGTA
Organism: Miscanthus floridulus; assembly: GCF_019320115.1. Classification (NCBI taxonomy): domain Eukaryota; kingdom Viridiplantae; phylum Streptophyta; class Magnoliopsida; order Poales; family Poaceae; genus Miscanthus; species Miscanthus floridulus. Next base: position 34,158,226 of record NC_089596.1, read on the forward strand.
AATTGGTGATAGCTTTAGTCCTGAAATTTTTATAGTAGCTTCATTGGTCACTGTAATTTTTGTAGCCTTAGAATAGACTAAGCATTAGGATAGTTAAATGCTCTTTGTTTCAATATACAATAAATCACTAGTAGAAATGAAGATGTATCCTTAGTTTGCAAAGTCAAGTGTTTGTTAGTTGAACCCAACACTTTGCTTGATGAAGATAGTAGTTAGCTTAGTACCTTAGTCAATAGAGCTAGCTTAGTAGCTTAGTATGCGTATTCTTATTTTAAGAGTTGTTGTTGCCTAAATGCTAAGTGTTGCATCATCAGTGCATGCATGTAGAGAATGAGTTGGTGGAGATAGTGACCACAGACGATCGTGAGTTCAAGGAGATCATTGAGGAGTACGAGGAGGAGATTCTCATGTAGGAGGAGGTCCTAGAGCTGCCACCGACTGACTCAGTTGACACCACGCCTGCCCAAGGCAAGCCCCGGTGCATAACTCCTTATTTTTATAATCATTGTATATATATGGTATGTGTATTTATGTTACAGGAATCTCATGAAAGCCACCTGTATAGATATAACTGTCCTATGAGTCCTACTAGTACAGGTTTGAGTAGCTGCTATGCTTAGGTTTTCGGTAGTGTGAGTAACCTGCCATTACTCACAATAGGTGATCATTATAATTACTCTCATGATAAAAAATGATGAAAGGAAAATGGAGATCGGGTAGGGATATGGTATGGGTTATGGTGGGTGCGATGAGTTGTGTCCCGCGGCCATGGGGCTTAGCTTGGTTACACTATTTTCCCTGTCCATGTCAATTGAGGATCGTCCGTTGCTGTGGATGGTAGTCAGGTCACATACTTATTATCCTGAGCACATACTTGCTTATGGGAGCGGGAAGGCTCGTTATGCTCTTGTCGTGGGTTCTGACTCTTTCTGTACTAACTGATTGGAGACGAGGAAAGGTGGTGGTCTAAGCACCATATTGAGACCGAGTCTCAAGTGTGGGGGCTTAGAGTTCAAGTTTGGCAGGGGACCTGGACCCCGTGACAGGAGTGGAATGGGTTGGTCTTGTTTGTGCCTGGGGTACAAACAGGGCATGTGTTTCGGGGTACCCAGCTGGGATACATTTGTTTACGAATCACTATTTCTATGAAATGGTACGACTTGGCTATGGTCTAGCACCGTAGTAAGAACTGGAAGATGAAAAATGGTGAAATAGTTGTGATTGCTCAACCCTTGCTTGAAAGTAGAACAGGTGCTTACCTTGAATGATTAGCTAATGAAGTAATCATGACTACTAATAAAACTTGACAGTAAGGATGAACTATTGGTAATGCTTTTCGCAAACAAAAAGAAAACAACAAACCTTACTGCCTATCATACCCTTAGAGTCGGGACACTATTCCCACTAGTTGGGTAAGTCTTGCGAGTACATTGTGTACTCATTGTTTATTTACCCATGTTGTAGGTATAGCTTGAGGAGAAGCTCTTGTGTGGACGATTCTTCTAGTGGGCATAGATGGATCCTTGTATCATTTTTGTTAGACGTTTATTTCAATTCCGTTGTTTAATTATCGCACTCTGAACTTTGGTATTGTAATAAATAATTTTCAAGAACTCTTGTTGTATGAAATAGACTAAGTATTGTAAACTCGTACTCATTATTGGATTCAAGATGTAAAACGTGGATTATTTCGAGATCTCCCTTGGGGTGTGCTCGATGGAACTATCCAATATAGCTAATTTTCGGAGTGCTTAGTGTCTAGTGGAAGACGAGCACCTCTGAAAGCGTGTTATTTCAGACGGTTCTGCTACATTTACTCCTACCATAGACTCCAAAACTACAACCGATATGCCAAAAGTGCCAACACGAGGGATAATCACATAAGGTCCAATATACCTCGGGCTAAGCTTCCCTTTGGTACCAAAACAAACAATGCCTTTTGATGGTGAAACATTCAAGAACATCTCATCTCCCACTTCAAACTTCAAAGTGTCGGTCTAACACCTGCATAGCTCTTCTGCCGACTCCGAGCAATCAACAAGTTTTGTTGAATTTCATGTGCTTTATCATGAGTATGTCATACCCAACTATACTATGGAGCGCTCACCAACCACATCCTCAGAAAGTGGAGAAATACATCTATGCACATACAACGCTTTGTATGGAGCCATCCGAAACTAGCTTGATAACTATTGTTGTTAGCAAACTCCGCCAAAGGCAAGTGATCTTCCCAACTTCCATGAAAGGAGACAAGCATGCAACATATCCTCTAAGGTCTGAATAGTATGCTCAGACTGACCATCTATCTGAGGATGGAAAACAGTACTCATATCAAGTTTCGTGCCCAAAGCCCTATGTAGACTTTGCCAATAATTGGACACAAACTTGGAGTCACGATCTGACACAATAGACTTTGGCACACCATGCAACCTCACAACCTCCTTGATATACAACAGAACCAAATCTATAGCTGAATTAGTCATCTTCATTGGAATGAAGTGAGCCACTTTGGTAAGCCTATTAATGACAACACAAATAGCATCTTTGCCTCTAGGCTAGCGATGCAATCTAACTACAAAGTCCATTGTAATATTCTCCCATTTCTACTCAGGGATCTCCAATGGCTTTAGCAATCCAGCAAGCCTCTAATGCTTAGCCTTCACCTTCTGACAAATTCCACATGAAGCTATACTTGGCAATATCTACCTTCATCCACTTCCACCAAAAACTATGCTTCAAATCTCGATACATCTTAGTCTCACTTGGATGTACCATATATGGAGTGCAATGAGCTTCCCTCAAAATATCCATCTTCACCTCAGCTTTCTATGGCACACATAAATGACCTCTGAAATAAATAGTGCCATCGACCTCCAAACTAAAATCACTAGGTTTACCTGCCTCGATGTGCTTGTGAATAGCCTAGAGTAGGCGATCTTGCAACTAAGCCACTCTCACCTTCTCACGGAATGATGACTGAATCAATAATTGAGTCTCCTCAAGTGCAACACCAGCATAGCAAAGAAAGATATCCATGTGGTCCAAGTTACCAATCAATGTCATGCATGCTTTAGGAACCCTTGTCCTACTAATAGTAGGAATGAAAAATGGGATGGATATTTCCTGATATTCATCCATTTCGAAAAGGTCAAAACCCTATATGTATAGTTCGTATCTGAATTCAAACATTTAGCATTCGATCGTATCCGAATGCGAATACTGAAAATTGGATTTATGATACGTATATGAGGTAGATATCAGTATCCGAATGATCCATATTTGGTTATAAGATTAGAGACAAAATATGGGATAGAATATGAGATATGGGACATAACATAGGATCACTGGTATCCATCTGAATTCGATCTAGTTTTGTCCCTAAATAAGAGCATCTGCAACAACATTTGCCTTTCTTGGATGACATTGAGTAGTCAAATCATAATCCTTAATGAACTCTAGCCACCTACTTTATCTCATGTTTAGCTCCTTTTGAGTAAATATATACTTGATCCTCTGATGGTCTATAAAGATACCACAACACACACCATAAAGATAATACCTCCAAATTTCAATTTGAATACCACTAATGCTATCTCCAAAACATGTGTAAGATAATTCATCTCATGCCTCCTCAACTCTCTAGAAGCATAAGCAATCACCCTATCATCATGTATGAGCACATTACCCATAGTAATATAGGAGGCTTCCTTATATTGTAAAACACTTTCTATTCTCCTCAAACTCAAAATAGGATTACTCACCAATTTCTTCTTGGATGTTCAAAAGCTCACCTCAAACTCAGTAGTCCAAACAAAAGGAGCCCCCTCCAAAGATAATTTGGTCATATGCTTCACAATACTAGAGAAGTCCTGAAGAAAATGATGACAATATCTAACAAGTCCAAGAAAACTTCAAATATTTGTAATAGTAGTCAATCTCTCCCACTTTAGCACAAGAGGAACATTCTTGGGATCATTAGTAACACCATCTTGGCTAATAACATGCCCAAGGAAGGCAACTTCTCAGAAAACTAAAAGCACACTCCTTCCCTCTTATGATAACATCTCATTCTAGAAAAAAAAAGACTGCATCAAACCAAGCTGCCAAGGCTCAAACTTCACCATGTGACCAAAATTGCACAATAACCACAGATGCTCGCCAACATGCCTCAAAGCATATAACTTACTAATAGAACTAGGCTTAGAGAAATTCTTCTCCAAAATTATCTTTTGAATTCTTGAAGATGATGGTAGAAACATAAGACCTTCTTCACAACTCGCAAAATAAAACTTACTAAAGAAATCACATATGAATCCATTGTGATAACACTAGCTAACTATTTACACCAAAATTTGGGAAGAAGAACGTGGGAACTCGAAACTTTCAAGATTGAATCATCAAGGAATCGATTGCATAAGGATCGATATCAGCTAATTTAGATGCGGCACTAGGATCGGCTCTCTTCGGATGACATCAGCAGATAGCGTCAATGAGCTACGGTTGACGTCGAGAAAGACATGTCGGACTCTACAAAAAGGGAAAGATTAGGGTCTAAGTTATCTTAAGTTAGGAATGTTTTCTTTTATGTCGAAGATTGTAATGAGTCATACTTGAGTAGGATTCATGCTTAGGTTTCGAGTATAAATATTGGACCCCGGCTATTGTAAAAGAACATCCAATCAATCAATACCAATTACTTTTTTGGCTTCACACCAACCCTTAGGAGTAGGAGTAGTGTAGATCTCGGCGAGTTCTTCAACAAGCAGGGTTGCATCGGTTCGGTCGACCTTCGGCTTGTCTGTAAGTACCGTCATGGTTTATACTTCTGTTCGTAAGGCTGCATCGGTTAAGTTCGACCTCCACTACGAGCTCTAGCATAAGCTAGTTATCGATCCTTATCTAGTTCAAGTACGGCTGCATCGGTTAAGTTCGACCTCCACTGCTCGAATTAGATTAAGGTCAAGTTATCAGCTCTACCTAAGGGTGGCATCCTTCTGGTAGATTCATTAAGTTACCGATTTTGCTGATATTCTTATTGTCATTAGCTTTCAGCAATATCAACCTGCCCGATCGAGATCGATCTAGATCGGCCTCACATCCTTTTAATTCATCGTTTATTTTGTTACATTGCGACGGTTCTTACTTTAAACGACGAATTATGTTTCATCGGTCATTCTGCTTCGATCTTGGTCGTGCATAGTACGTGGTCAAGGCATGTCTGATCTTGAGAAGGCTTACTAGCTAGTTAAATCTGGTCCATAGCTCGCTATTATGGATGTATCGATCCGGTTGACCCCCACTGTTAGTACTTTAGATCGAAGGATGCTAGCTGGTAGAATTGCTTTCGACTAGGCATGACCCTGGCTATTTGCTATGCCCGCATCGGCTAAATAGCCAATCGCCTGTGCTTTAACACCTATAGTGTGTCTCCATGATTCTGTTAAATGTGAATAGATTTGTTTACTTTAAAGGGTTGATTTGTTGTCTTTATCATGGCTGCCATCAATCTGGTCGAACCCCACTGTTATAGATAACAGGTTAGGTATGATGAGTTTATAGATCTGTCCATGTTAAATAGTTGATTGTTCACATGTTGTAGTCTCTTTTCTACTTGAATCGGCTATTTCAGCCGATTCGCTTGTGCTTTCACATATATAGCATGTCTTTCAGAAAACCTATCAATATATAGACGGTTTTATGGATTCTTCAATTTTAGTTTATTATTATCATCATAGCTGCCATCAATTCGGATGAACCTCAATGTTGATAGTAATAGATTAGATTCGGAGCGTTTGTAGATCCATTTGTACTAGACAGTCGATTTGTTTGCATGTTATATCCTTTCTCGTTAAATCCATCAGCTCAATGCTTTACACTGGTAATATCCACCTAGCTGATGATTTTACTTACATCTACATGCATTGTACTTGTCATCATAAAATCTATCGCAACCATGAGCTTTACAGTCCTTAACAGCCGATTTCTTCGCGTATCGGCTGTTTAGTCGATTTTTCCTGTCTGGCTACTCCTGAAGCGGCACACTTGGAACTGTCTGGGCAAGACCGATATGTTCTACCTTAAATTACTGATAAACTTTCTCTCCTTGTCAATTGTAGGTCAAATTGACTGGCACGCCTTCGGGAATTCATAGGATCGGCTAGCCCTGCGTTGAAGCCAAGCGGATCTCCAGCCTTGCTCCATCAAGCTGATCCTTTTGGCTTGCTGTGTGCCAGGCACATCGACATGTTTTTGCGCCGACACTAACAGTAAAACTTCTTCACTTACGCGTTCCAATAAAAAAACTCACATCATCATGGAAAGAAAACTACTATGGTGTCGAAATCATGCCAAAGAACTTCACTTAGCAAGTATTGACGGTCGCATATCAAACTTTGATTTAAACAACCTACTTACTTAGAATCCTTGGTTTGACCTTCGCCTCAGCAAAAGATCCTAGAAGTACTACTCATTCCTTTACAATCTGGAACTTCAAGCTAAAAATTAGCTTCACTTTCTTAGTTCCACTAGATCCATGAGAACAAATAGGAGAGAAAAGAAATGTGCCTATCTTAAATCACATAACAAAGAATTGCCAAAGACATATACCATAACATTCCTGCAACATCAAAGCTAGAATTCTTAGACCTTTCATTAGCTCGGGTATCTTTCAAAGGACAAGAATACCAATAGGTCAACAACCACTAACTTTATAGACTCACACCGATATACAATCGCATCTTGATTCCATTGGTTTATGCCTTCAAGGAAGTCCATGCCATACCAATTATTAAGGGTTATGCATCTCAACATCATATTTCTAAAGAAAATAATGTTGTGTCAATCCCAATAGGTTCACCAAAGAAGCATGGCAAAACCACCATGAAACAACATCCAAAACTGACTTGTCCTTACGGTCACTATCCTGGAACAACTTAAGCCATGATCCTCGCAAATTGGTCACTTACAACATATTGGAGAATATGCCATCAACCTTTGCCATCAGAAGAACACTTGATACACTCCTACTATAATATCATTTGATTTGAACCACTCTTCTAGGCTAATTCAATGTCATTGAGATCCACACCAATGCCTTTAAGGCTACTATATCACATAGGCTAACCAAACAAGACTACAAAGCCTTTGCAGCTTCTAGTTACATTCTAAGCATCCAAACTAACACCAAGCACAACACTAGAAGGCTTAAACACTAGGAACCTCAGAACACTCCACTTGAGTTTATTCTCACTGTGTCTTAATGACCAAGCACAACACTGTGTCATGTTTTAATGAGTCAAAATTTTAGCACAACAACTTAAGCCTAGAACCAATAACCTGGGCTCCGATTACCAACTCTAACACCCCTAAAGAAACTACAACAATCCTTTGGAGAATTACCACACCACACTACAACAACGGAGTATGCGGAAGCAAAATCACGCCATCTAGATTAAGCATAAAATTAAGTCTTATACGATAACATAACAAAGACATCTTCAAAAACAACCAGCAAACCTCATATGTGTTTATTACAATGTAAGAAAAGACCCAGACAACCAACTAATTTATTGTAACAAATATGTGTCAACAAGTGTGCACTCGTGCTGCTACTCCCATCCCACCAATCATCCTTGAGCTCATGAACCTGAGATGGGGGAACAAGCATATGATGTTTATGGAAAAATTTCAGCAAGCAAACTGCCTTAACTGAGCTATTTAAGTCACTGTTTGTTTAAGCATCAAATTTAAATAGCATAATAAAAGATACATCAATTGCTTCATAGAAATATAAATATACTTCAAAGTGCAAATGCGAATGATGCAATGCAATGCATGACTTCACTTCTACCCACACGTCCCAAGGAGAGGGAGTGAGGGCTGCAACCACATTGCTCATCAACGTGTGTTGCTGCAACCACATGGCTCATCAACGTGCGTTGTTGTACCGGTACTTACCGCACCAATTGGGCTACAATTTCTTCAAATGCATATCAATGGGAAGAGTGCAAATGCAAAAGTTGCCATGTATCCTCTTCATATACTTTCTAATTCAATAGTAATATCACAAGATATAAAATCATATACTTCAAAGTAAAGCAAATAACTTCATATTCTAGATTATATGGCTAGTGTGAGATACTGAAAATTTACTGGAGGCGATTCAAACAACGAAGCCAAAGCATGTGGACCACAAACGCCATGTTTACTTGCCTTCACCGAAGATCAAGTGAAAGAGCTAGGCACGCTCCGAAGGCAAACCACCTGATCACAAGCCAACCTTAGTACTAACATCATCATACCAACATGTATAAATAACAAATAACACACTAGAACGGCCCCAAACCCACTATTCAAGCATCTACTGTTTTGCTACTGTTAGTGACAGCAGCACTGTCCCTTCTCTTTTTCATAGATATTAAATAAAACATTCAAAATTCACAAGATTTACTAGATGATAGACAGCTCCATTATCTACAACTTTGGTTTAATAAGATTTGGCATAAGATATCTCCAAAATAGCCTAAACACCCTCTTAATATAACTGAAGTTTTCTGACGATCAGACTAGGACAGTGATATTATAAAATTCATAACTGAAGATATACTAATCCGAAAGTCATGTTCTATAACAATCTGGAAAGATTATGAAAAAACCTACAGCTATTGTTCAGACCAAAAGTTTAAATTTGTCCATTATGAGGGCAAAAATTGAATGGAACTAAAACTGTCCAGAATCTCGTCACTTCAAAACAACCTTCTTAAAACAATGATATCTCCAAAACCACATAGGCTACGAAGGTGATCTTTGCATCAAATGAAAGGTATTTAAGTACTCTAAAACTTTGTCCAAGGTAGCAAAATTTATTAAGGCCATTAAGATACCGTAAAAAATGATGAACAGTAACTGCACAGTCTGCCGGGATTTCAGATCATGGACGAGATTAATTTTGGGATTTCGGAATTACTCCAACTAGGCCCCGTTCGCTGGTATGAAACTTGACTGAAACTGGCTGAAAACACTGTTCTGGCTGAATTGTTATGAAAGAGAAACACTGTTCCGGCTGAAAAAAGAAGCCGAACAAGCCGAATATGAGGTAAGCCGAATAGGGCTATGCCTCCTTCTAATTCAACAATTCGATCCACAAAACTTGAACCAAAGAAGTGGACTAGAATTCGTCATCTCACCTAAGGCAACCACAGCGGGCATGGCGACAATCCCCGGCGATCCACTCCTCCCTTCCTTCCTTCGTCTTCTCCACCTCGCGACAATCCTAGTCGCTACGACCGGGTTGCCAATTCGATCTACGTCGCAGGTGGTAGATCCATCAAGAACAGCCAGGGAACAACAAATTGAGGGGGCAAAACAGAGAGGGGATGATACCTAACCGATTTTACATGAAAGAATGGCGACAAGAAACGACGACCCTAGTTCTCTTCTCCTTTTCTCCTCTCCTTCTCTCCCTTTCTTCCCCTTTTGCGTGATCTGAAGAGGGGGCGGCACTAGGAACACGACCAGACCAGGGTTGAGAAAAGGAACGCACGCTTTGGTCCAGGGAACTGGGCCAGTCCCGTAGCCCGCGAGCTACTGTAGCAATCATTTTTTTCTTAAACCTTGCGACAAACAAAACTCCAACATCTAAACCCTGATCAACACGTATGAGTAGTCGAACAGAAAGCATTTGACGAGCTCTACACGATGGTGCTCTAAGTTCATCCATCGGAGCACTATATCAAAAGTCAATTTTTGGCCTCTCTTTAAAAACATGGTCAACCTTAAAAAAAACTTATTCCGTATTAAAATCCTTATTTATGCCAAGTATTCTGGGGTCTTACATATGTACTCTTTGGATAATGTTCTCGTCGAGCTGTTAAATTTCATGATCAATAAGATTTAAACAACTTATTTTCGAAACATATAAAATCTCCACACATATCACTGTTGTTCTATTGGTCCGTTCCTAGGTACTCCGTGGCCAGTAGAGTGCAAACCTTATTGATGCATTATAGACTACAAAATTTGGATGACACAAAATTACTTGTTTTGGGACAACGATGGATCAGGAACTATCCATTTGTTTGACCCGTGTTTTTCACGGATCAAACACCTAGCAGATCCCTGAAGCTTGTGATGGTTCATACGGTGATGTGTTTGTCTTTAAATATGATTTGAAAAAAAAAAGAAATTGTCAGGGTTGACATTTAGCAGCGTCAATTATTCAGCGGGGCCCACACGCACAGCGGCACAGTGCAGGTACGGTGATCTCTCTAGCAAATCATATTTAAAGCGCTGTGTGTGAGAAAGATGGGGTAGCAAATCATATTTTTGTACTGTCCCGTGGGATCCCTACTCACAGTCACACATCTGCGAACCGCGTGCTTGCACTATCGCAAATCAGTAAATTTCTTAGGACTGATCATAAAGAGCACAAATTCGGAGTTGATCGAACGCCTAAAAGCTATCCGTTTTACGGTCCAGGGTCAGATTAGTGATCAATGAATCGGGAAGGACGAGGCAGGGAAAGTTAAATCGCACGCTGTTAAAGAGTGCTGATGGTACGCTGCCTTTCAGAGCATCTCCAGCAATATTTACATATGAATCCTGTATCCAAACCGCGGCCAGCCAGCGTGACACGTCACGGGCTTTTCGCGGCCGTTCGATCGGGCGCGCGGACGGTCCAAGTTGGGCGAGCCGTGGTCTTTTTGCAAAAAAAAAAACAGTCAAATCAACCCGCAGTCCAGACCTCCTCTCAGGGTTTTTTTAAAAAAAACCCTCGAACTTACCGAAATCAACCCTCAATCCAGGGCTTTTAAATGCGTCGCCTCCTCGCTGTAAAAAAGAAAGAAAAATAAACCGTGACCTCCTCGCCACGCCGCCGCCGCCTCCGCACGCCCCGCCCTCTCACCAGCGCGCCACCACCTCCTCCTCCACTGCCCCACCCTGTCCTCCTGGCTGCGGCGTCCCAGCACGCGACCCCCGCTCCACGCCGGTCACGCCGGCGCAGCCCAACCCCTACTCGTCTCCCTCCTCTGCCCTCTCGTCCAAAACCCTAGCCCTCGTGCCGCCACCCCCCAGCGCCCGAGCTCCTCGCCTCCCACGAGCTCGCGCCGCAACGCCACCATGAAGGTAAGCTACTCCTCCTCACGGTACCTGCGCTAGGTGGTGTTTGTGGGAATGTAGCGTCTGATCTGTGCGCTCCGTGTTCATTCCAGTTCAACATCGCGAACCCGACCACCGGGTGCCAGAAGAAGCTGGAAATCGATGACGACCAGAAGCTGTGAGTGTTTCACGTCCTCCATTTGCTCTGTATTTTTTCGTTTCTCTTAGATCCGTGGGAGTATGTTTTGCGCTTTTGCTTCGAGCCCTGTTGTAGCTGTTGGTGAGGCGATTGAGTATTTGAGTGCTAGTACTTTTGTTCTATGTAGTTTTCCCAACTGTTCCCTTGTCTCGTTAGCAGTCTTACTGCTTAGATTCATTTAGTTAGGTTGCTTGCTGTTGCCCACTGGAGCATCTGATAGTGTATTCATATATGTTAGCCTTATTATCCGGTTATAATGTAATGGCTTTTAGGCAATAGTACTTCAAGGACATGTTTAGCATACTTTCTGAGGTATTGAATGTTTAGAAATGCGCCATTCCCATTTTGTTTGTGTTTGAATGATCATTACTGGTGAACTTTCGTTCTTAATGATTAAAATTAGGACAGTAACATCTTGATTTGCGGTTATGGGTGCTTAAATTTAGTTAAAATGCGTCTATTGTTGAATTTAGGAGCAGGCAATAATCCTTTGACTGCTCTTTTTAAACTGTGCTGAGAATTGAGATTTCATATAGGGGTAGTAAGCAACTGGGCCTAATAGTTTTAATTATTGAAATTATACTAACTAGATTCAACTGTTTTTTTTGAACTGAAACAGATCATTCTGTTATATTTTATTATTTTGAAAGTGCAACTTGTTTACTATCTACCTTTTGAATTTACTGAAAAACTGTCTTAATGTATTCCCTCTGTCCCGAAAAGAATGCAAGTCTAGCATACTACCGAGTTAAACCATTTTGAATTTGACCAAGTTTATCAATATTTATGATACCAAATAAATGTCGTTAGATTTGAGATGAGATATGTTTTTGTAGTATGCCTATTTTGTGATACAAATATTGGTACTCTTTTCTATAAATTTCTTTGCACTTTAGAAAGTTTGACTAGAGAGAGATAGAATTGCATCATTTTCTGGACAGAGGTAGCATATCAAGTCAACAGATGCTATTCCTTCCTGCTATGTTTTGCTTTGTTTTATGATAAACCTTTCTATCAATTACAGGCGTGCCTTTTATGACCGAAGGATCTCCCAGGAGGTCAGTGGTGATGCTCTGGGCGAGGTAAATTTTCTGGTTACTGACCGGAAGGTCCCGGGTTCGAGTCGCGGTCTTCTCGCATCGCACAGGCGAGGGTAAGGCTTGCCACTGACACCCTTCCCCAGACCCCGCACAGAACGAGAGCTCTCTGCACTGGGTACGTCTTTTTTTATTTCTTGATCCATGACCCTTTTGCTGATTTCATACTTAAATATAGGTGTCATATGTTTCTTTGTTTGCAGGAGTTCAAGGGTTATGTCTTCAAGATCATGGGTGGATGTGACAAGCAAGGCTTCCCAATGAAGCAAGGAGTTCTGACTTCTGGTCGTGTTCGCCTTCTGCTCCACAGGGGTATACAGACTTCCTATCTCCATTGTACTCTCCACACCCCTCTTTTACTGTGGTTCTTACCTAAACATTCGATATGAATTCTGTAGGTACTCCCTGCTTCTGTGGTTATGGCAGGCGTAATGGTGAGCGCAGGATGAAGTCTGTCCGTGGTTGTATTGTGAGCCAAGACCTTTCTGTTATCAACTTGGTGATTGTTAAGAAGGGTGAGAACGATCTGTCTGGTTTGACTGACACTGAGAAGCCAAGGATGAGGGGTCCCAAGAGGGCCTCCAAGATCAGGAAGCTCTTCCTAACATCTGCCCCACCCCATTTGAGATTCACAAAAACATGGCTTCACAATGTGAGGCACTCCACACAGGAACGCGGCAACGCCGCACTTTGTTTTCTAGTTGACTCTTAAAATAGGTTCCTACTTAAGATTTTCAGGCTTCTTCGATATTTGAGGATTCCATTTTCTGAGTTTAATTCTAGCAATAGCCTTTAAATTAAGGTTCCTATTTTTCTTGGACCCAGATACCAAATCTCTTTGAGCTTGCCCATATTTTGGCTTGCAACCATACAAGACTTAAAGAAGGATGATCATCATGGTTGTCTGCAAAATTTCTATTGGCTATCCTAATTCACGTGGTTTCTTTTCGAAGACAAAAAAATTGGGGATGACATTCAGTCGCATAGGCCCTATTCGCTTCTCTTATAATTCGTCTTTTTCGGCTTGTTTTTTCAGCCGGAACAGTGTTTTCCTCTCACAACAAATCAGCCGGAACAGTGTTTTAGTTTGTTTCTGCATGCATGTCTAAGAACAAGAGTCAGGTCGTGCCAAAAAAAACCCTGTCACTTTTACCCGATCTTAGCATAATCCAAGCTTGATTTCAGATGACATTTTTTTATCCGCACTCACCCGATCAAATTTGGTTATGGTTTTTTTAGAGGGTTAGGTTTTGGGTCAGGAAATATATTTAGTGCCCGACTTGATGATTGTTGCAGGTCGAAAATAACAAACATCCAGTCTATACGATGCACCACTCGGTCGGATCAGGGTATTTTTGTCAGGTCGTATATTACGGCCCCATTCGGCTTATCCAGAAACTGGTTTGTTTGGCTTATTTTTTCAGCCGAAACAATGTTTTTTTCTCATAATAATTCAGCTACAATAATATTTTTTAGTAAATTTCAGCTAAGATTCAGCAAGCCGAACATAGCCTATAGTCTATGATCTATCAGGTTTCAGGTGTAGCAACAACAATCAGTTGGTTCTCTTGATAAGAAATAAGATATCACCTGATTTTTGGAGGACTTCCCATTCTGGTCAAGTACTAGCTTTCGAGGACGTTGATTGAGATAGAACGGCCAGCCAACGTCTCCAGCTCTCCATGCAATCCATCGAAACTTTGGTATGCTTTTTCCAACATCATTAGCATCCATAGCTTCGATCAGGTCCTGGTGAACAAAATGCATGTATCATCAGTCACGACGGAATGACATTCACAAGGCCGTGTTTGTTGCGACCAAGCTTGTCGGCCCAGACAAGTTTAGCCTTCTTGACTTATATATGTGAGTGGAATTGGCACCTTCACATCGTCCAAACGGTAATGCTTAGGCACGGAGAGGCGCGGATGTCCGTCCGTCCTGACGCCGCTTTTAGTTGGTGCGCGCTACCAGTCCAACACGCCTACTTTCTCTCTGGCTTTCGTTTCAAAAAAACAAATTGAAATATTATTTCAGTTAATTTATTATAAATAAAAAATATTATTTCATCTAAAAATAAGCTGAAAAAATATAGATTACAAGAGAAGCGAACCTGAACTCTGTGTCTTCCTATCTCTCTCTAGAAAATATTGTGAGGCGAGTCGACGTGCCGGCGCTGTGACGGGGCAGCGTGCGCGTGCACGTGCCGGGCGGGAAAAGAAAAATCAACGAACAGGGCAGGGCTAGCACTGTCGTTGTCGAAAACAGTCAGGTAGGTAACAGAAAAATTCAAGCTTGCTAGGGATCCGAAAGTTAAACTATTGCTCTTGCACCTTCACCATATATGCATGCTCTGTTTTTATGAAGGCCTTGTTTAGATGTCATCCAAATTCTAAGTTTTTTTACTCTCTCTCCATCACATCAATTTTTAACCGCTTGCATGGAGTATTAAATGTAGGTAAAAAAAATAACTAATTACACAGTTTAGTTGAAAATCACGAGATGAATCTTTTGAGCCTAGTTGATCCACGATTAGATAATATTTATCAAATAAGACGAAAATAGTATTATTCATGGGTTCACTTTTTTTTGGCAATCTCAACGAGGCCGAAGTATTACAGCATGATGCACTTCGGGTTTACTACGTCACATGAGTAACAGGACACACACAGCAATGCTGTCAATGCTGAACGAGCGCCATCAGCCCATCAGTCAGGCAGTCCTTCACCCATCACATCCCAGCTCCAGCTGTGGTTTCATCAGGGGAGAGAGAGAGAGCATGTACTCCTAGTCGTCTTCTAATAGTTAGGCCATATTTAGATTGTAATTTTTTGTAACTCGATAAATAGTATCACTTTCGTCTTATTTGGCAAATATTGTCCAATCATGGATCAACTAGGCTCAAAAGATTCATCTCGTGATTTTCAACTAAACTGTGCAATTAGTTATTTTTTTTACCTACATTTAATGCTCCATACAAGCGGGCTAAAAATTGATATTATGAAGAGAGAGTGAAAAAACTTAGAATTTGGGGTCATCTAAACAAGGCCTTGAGCAGAAATGATCATCTCTCCTCCGCCCACTCCCCCACCGTTCCGTTCTCTCTCACAAGAATCACTCTGCGGCAGTGCACTCTCCTCAGATCTCACAGCCAAAAAGAGAGGAGCTCACAGGTAGCCATGGCCAGGCGGCGGCCACCACCATTCCCCGCCCGTGTCGCCGCCGCCGTGTTCCTGCTGCTGCTGAACACCGCCCCGACCTCCCAGCTCGGCCTGGGCTCCGCCATTGCCGCCTGGATCCACGGCTCGCCGCCTCCTAGCCCTAGTAGCCCTGACGACACTGACACCGCCACCGCCTCCTCGGGCGCGCCGGTCGGCCCGCGGAGCCAGGAGTACGCGGCGCTGCAGGCGCTGAAGGCGGCCGTGACCGAGGACCCCAAGGGCGCGCTGGCGTCGTGGCAGGGCGCCAATGTGTGCGCCTACAAGGGCGTGTACTGCTCCGCGCCGCCCGACGGCGCGGCAGCGGCGGCTGCCGGCGGCGCTGCGTCCACGGTGGTGGCCGGCATCGACCTCAACCGCGCCAACCTCAGGGGCACGCTCCCCGACGCGGTGTCCCTCCTGGCGCACCTCACGTTCCTGCACCTCAACAGCAACCGCCTCGGGGGCGCCGTCCCTGACGCGCTCTGGGACCTGCAGTACCTAACGGAGCTGGACCTCAGCAACAACCTCTTCTCGGGCCCGTTCCCGGCGTCCACGCTGCTCATCCCGTCGCTGGTGTACCTCGACCTCCGCTTCAACGCCTTCTCCGGGGAGCTCCCACCCGAGGTCTTCGCTAAAGACCTCGACGCCGTGTTCCTCAACAACAACCAGTTCGAGGGCCAGATCCCGGACACGCTGTGGGCGTCGCCGGCCACGGTCATCACGCTGGCCAACAACCGCTTCACCGGCGCCGTCCCGGCGGCGCCCTACGAGTTCGGCGCCGGCGCCGGGACCGGCGGCCGGGTCCGCGAGGTGCTGTTCCTCAACAACAACCTGACGGGGTGCGTGCCCGAGGCGCTGGGGTTCCTCCCCAGCATCCAGGTGCTGGACCTGAGCTACAACGCGCTGTCGGGCCACCTCCCGGGTACGCTCTCGTGCCTGTCGGGGATCGAGGTGCTCAACCTGGCGCACAACCAGCTCACGGGCGAGCTCCCGGACCTGCTGTGCGACCTGCGCCGGATCACCAACCTGTCCGTGTCCTTCAACTTCATCTCCGGGATCAGCCAGCGGTGCGACCGGCAGCTGGGGAGCCGCGGCGTGTTCGACTTCGTGGGCAACTGCGTGCCCGGGCGGGACATGCAGCGGCCGCAGCCCGAGTGCGACGAGTTCCCAGGCGAAGGCGGCCTCAGCTGCCTCCGTATCCCCGGGGCGCGCCCAGCCGGGTGCGGCGGCGGCGACGCGGCGGGCGTGACTATTGGCGTCGGCGTCGGCGTCGGCGTCGGGGGCCTGCCGTTCGGCCTGCCAGGCGCCGCCGCCGGAGGCGTGGTCACCGTCACCGTGCCCTGATCTGCCGGGGGGCACCTTGCACCTTTCTTCTTTGGTTTCTTTTCTTACTCTTCTTCCTTCCTTTTGGGGGCAATTAGCCTCGATCGGCTTAATGGGTGAGGCTGTGTTTAGTTTGGATAAAATTTGGAAATTTGGTTAGCGTACACTTTCGTTTTTATTTGACAATTAGTATTCAATTATTGATTAGTTAGGGTTAAAAGTTTTGTCTTGTGATTTATGATTTTCTACCGAACTGTGCAATTAGTTTTTTTTCGTCTACATTTAATGCTTTGAACCTATATCGTTATATCGTAAGATTCGATGTGATGGGTATCGTAGCACTTTTTGAGAAATTTTTTTTAGAACTAAACGAGGCCTGAGGCCTTGTTTAGTTACCCTTAAAATTCCAAGTTTTTTCACTCTTTCTCCATCACATCAATTTTTAGCCATTTGCATGGAGCATTAAATATAGATAAAAAAAATAACTAATTGTACAGTTTAGTTGGAAATCACGAGATGAATCTTTTGAGCTTAGTTGGTCCACGATTGGACAATATTTACTAAATAAGACGAAAGTGCTACTATTTATCGAGCTGAAATTTTTTTCAATCTAAACGAGGCCTGAATATTGTTTCGTTCTCGGCTGGTTAATACTCCTATACTACTACTGTAGTATATATAATTTCGCCATTTTGTATGTTGTTTAACCAACACTTTGGCGCATTGCTCGTCCATCGGTCCATGACAGCGTACTGTCGCTGACGAACTGGGCGGCCAGCTGCAAGCCTCCGACGACGCAAGTGACTGTCGATAGGCATCCCGTTCGTTTGGTCGTGGCTCGTCGTAAACGATCGTAAATTTTATGAACCAGCTTGTCGTAAACGATCCTAAATTTTACGAACCAGCCGACGAAAGAGGCTGAGCTGAGACATTGCTGTTGGTTGTCCGATCGGCCGGAGGTGGGTGAGGCAGGCGGCGGCCGGAGGTGGGTGAGGCAGGCGGCGGCGGCCTGCGATGCGAGACACGAGAGAGGGGAAGAGGAAGAGGAGACAGGATCACAGGAGCTGGGAAGAAATGGATCTCGGAAGATGTGTTAATGGCGCCATGAATGCAGGCCACGGAAGTAGTTGGATGCAGCTAACTGCCGCTCTCCTACACAGTACTACAGCACACTGCACAGCGAGCGGCGTATGGGCCGGCCGTGCAGGGCGCGGGCTCCATGTGAGGTGTTGCTATCTTTTATAGGCTGTACGGTAGACCTGTACTACCTGTCTTGCGCAACCGCAATGCTAGCGTCCGCTGCCACGACGAGAACGTAAAGTTTGCCGCTGAAATACGTGCACAGGCTGTGGCGTTAGATATGCACTGAGCCCTCGTTCAGTTGTACGAATTTAGATTTTAGCGTTATTGTAGCACGTTCGTTTTTATTTAGTAAATAATATTTAAACATGGACTAATTAGGCTCAAAACGTTCATTTCGCAATTTCCCACTAAACTATGCAATTATTTTTTCTTTTCGTCTACATTTAATGCTCTATGCACGGGCCACAAACATTCAATGTGACAGGTACTGTAGCAATTTTTTTAGAAGTTAGGGTGAAACTAAACAAAGACTGAGATACCACATTATGTCCGGACATACACCGAAATATGTGCACAAGCTGTGCCGTTAGATATGCTATACGTGCACAACACGAGATATAACTGATCAGCCCCAGTTTATCTATAAGGATATAGTGCTTTCTCTCACGACACAATAAAACAGCATCAGTCGATATATCAGTCGTAAAAATCATCGATCGAACAGCTTCAATGAAGAAACTACTTTGTAGTTCGTACGACATAAGACACCACAACTATAAACTATTCTTCCCAACGCAGTATGTTTTCGAGAGACCTAGCTAAAAATCAAACCAATAATTCTTCTCTGTTTCTCTCTCTCCTCCGATCCTTTGTGGCTGTCTTCGTCGCGTGGCACCACCACCTTCTCTGTGGTTCCGCCACCGCCACGCCCTTGCTCGGCGGCCGCGCGAGTGAGGTCCGTGGCGTCAGGCGCGCGAGATCCATGCCGGCTGGGCCAGCTCCCGCACCCCTTTGCTTCCATCTGCACCACCACCTCCTCCCTCCTCCGTTGCTTCGCCATCGCCACGCCCCTTGCCCAGCAGCCGCGTGAGTAACGAGGCGGCCGGTTCAGTTTGTGGATTCAGCGCGGGGCTTCGACTGTGTCTCAACCTCAGGTTCGTAGTCTCATATGCCTCCAACACTACCGACATGGAAGGAGAGCCATGATTTTGATTTGCGTCGCCAGTATCCTACATGTTCAGCTTGGGGACAGGCTCAAACTCGAGGAAGGAATGCCAGGAGAAGGAAGGGGGCTGTAGCGCGGCCGGCAACAGAGAAGAGTGGCTGAGTCGACCGTGTAATGAGTAGTTGAGCCTTTTGCTAGTGGGCTTATAATGGTCTTGCCGTTTGGGCCGTAGGCGGTAACGTCTGGTATAAATGCCGATGTCTGAACTCTGTGTTGGTTATGAAATTAAATAATTAATACCGTTGCTGCATTCTCTGAATCCTATCCCTATTATCCACTGATTCCACTCAGTTCCCGTTAGGCACAGATTCGATGCATAACACCGGGATTACCAAGGAGATACTAGCGTTTCTTTCTTCGTTTTGGCTGCCACGTACAGCACCAGGCCGAAAACTCATCTGTCGATCAAAGGAGAAGGCACATATTACTCAGGATGAATTAGCACCAACAGTGTTCTGCATTCCCAATGGATTGCATTGGTCGCCGGTACAGCTCCCTCCATGGACGACCTCGTGAATCACACGTGTTAGGTTGATCTCCTCCGACTCGGTCCAACGACCGAGTCGGACCTTGATCCCGCACTCTGATCGGGGGGTGCCCAACCAAATCAATGGTTGGTGGGCCATCGTCGCGCAGCGCCATATAAAGGAGGTGGGGGCGGGGCACGCAACACAAGGTTCACTGCCGTCGCCACAATCCCCACCTATAAACCCTAAACCGATCTAGAGGGGGCGCTGACAGTGACGGGAAGCACCGCCACCGTCTTCACCGCCGCCTCTACGCCACGCCCAACATCCACACCGCCGCTGGACGCAACTGCCTCCCCTTCGCCGGCACTCTGCGTCACCGACATCGCCATGGCTTCCTCCTCCACCAAACCCACCAATGGTCTGCTACCTCTACACCTCTCTCTCTCTAGTTCCTCGTCCTAGTTCATGTTCTAGGGTTACTTTATCCTAAATGCAAGCGAACTCACCCGCTAGATCTACTCCTAGTGATCCTAAGAATTTAACAATGGTATCAGTTGCCTACCTAGTGTGTAGATCTAGTCTGGGGTAGTCTAAGTTTCAAGAAATTAGAAGGAGATGATTTGATTCTAAAATCAAGAACTCAAACCCTAACCCTAACCCAAGAGAGTAAGGACGGAGAAGGGGAGGACCTACCCGGGGCCCCCGCTGCCGTCACTACCACCGGCCATCGCCTTGACCGGGGGGGGGGGGGCAGACCACCCGAGCCACCGCTCCACGCCGCTCCGCCGGCGTGCGAGCTCGGGAAGCTAATGGCCCCGCCGCACAACCGCTCGACGGCGGCGTGCTCACCCTCCGGGGAGTGCGCGCACCAACGAGGGGGCATGCGGCGGCGCCACACCTTCCTTCGGCCGCCACGGGTGGCCGCCATCGCCGTTCTTCTACTTGGTCGCAGCGTTGAGAGAGGAAGGGGAGGAGAAGAATGAGAAGCTAGGGTTTGGGGGAGACCACGGCCGCTGTTTTTGTTCCGACAAAAATCGCTGGCCAGCCGTTCGATAAAGATCGACGGCTGGCGGCAGCCGGGCCGGCTTTAGGCCTAGGCGGGATGGTGAAATCCTGGCCCAGGCCCAGGTTGCAGCCTGGGCGCGGGGAGGGTAGCGCACGCGGCCGGACCGCGGCAGCGCGCAACATGCGATGGGCTTTTGGGCCGAATGCACAGTAATGTTTATGAGTTTGTTTTATTCTTTTTCATAAGCAATTTTGATGATTTTTGTCTAGTTTCAATCTCTACTCAAATTTGTACCCACGGGATAATTTATTTAGAGAGTAGATGAGTACGCTGAGATGCTTCCGATCAAGAATTATTATTTTTTCAAGTCCTTTTGATGTTTCCGCTGCTATCATTATGTTTATCCTCTAATTAAATTAGAACCAACAGGAAAATTTTAATTGGAGGAGTAGTCCGATTTATTTAAGTTAAATTATGATATTGTTAATTTTCTGACCAATGTCGGTGATAACAATATTGTAAGTTTATTCATGAGTTTTTACCATGCATTAATTCCATTTCTGCCCAATGGTGATATAGAATTAATGTAAAAGAATGTTGTATTTATGATATTGCTATTTTCTGACCAAAGTTGATGATAGTAATATTATAATATTTATTTATGAATTTTATACATTAGTTCTATTTCTGCCCAACGGTGATGTAGAATTAATGTAGATGAACATTGTATGTTTTAATTTTGACCAACGTTAAATTAAGGCACGCAATTATTATGTCAACTGTCTCTCACTCTGATGTTATTTTCAGGATGCAACCCAATGATGTTTATCTCGTCCATTCCACCTCTCAATGGAAACAACTATAATACATGGTGAGAGAAGCTTGAGATAGCACTTGCGTTGTCCGATAATGACCTAGCACTTACCTCTCCTTGTCCCACTGAATCTAGTGGACCTGGTGAGGGAAGCAAATAAGACTTATGCAGCTTTTGCTACTTGGCAGTGTGACCATGCATTTGATCGTGCGAAGTAGGATAGTTTAAACCGCAAGTGTTTGATGGTGATTAAGGGCTCCATTGAGGATCCAATAAGGGGTTCGATCCCAGAATGTACCACCGCCACTGAGTATCTCAAGAAGGTGGAGAGTTAGTTCACTAGCTCTTCAAAGGCTTATGCAAGCACTCTTATTAAGAAGTTAGTCAATGAGAAATACACTGGTGGAGGGATAAGAGAGCACATATTGCGGATGAGCAACACAACATCCAAGCTCAAGCCAATGGACTTGGGGCTCAAGGATGAGTTCCTAATTCATTTGATTTTTGCTTCTTTGCCTGAAGAGTATGAAACCTTTGTTGTTAATTACAACTTACAGCCAGATAAGTGAGACATTGAGAAGCTCATTGCCATGTGTGTGCAATAAGAGGAAAGGCTTAAGAGCTCACATGGTGACTCCATCAACCATGTGAAGGAAAATAAAAGAAAAACTTTAACAACAAAAACGCTAAACCACAAGGGAAACCTCAGTGGGACAATAGCTCCTCCTCTAAGCAACAAGCAAAGGCCTCACAGAAAGATCACCATCAGAAATCCAACTATGTTCAAGTAGACAAGGACACCTGCAGATGGTGCCACAAGACTGGACACTACTAGAAGGATTGTCCAGACTTCCTGAAGAACCTAATGAGAAAAGGTGAGGACATTATTACATTTGTAGATGAGTCCTTGTATTTAAGTTATGCAAAATCTACTTGGTGGATTGATTCAGGTGCAACTATTCATGTTGCAAATTTATTACAGGGATTCCATACGAGCAGGACCCTACAAAGAGGAGAAAGACACATTAAGGTGGCAATTGGAGTCAGAGCTGAAGTAGAAGCCATTTGAGAACTCCCATTACAATTAAATGATGGCTTTGTACTTAAGCTTTCAGATGTCCTTTATATACCCTCTTTGCGCAGAAACTTAATAAGTGTCTCACGTTTAGACGATGATGGATATGATTGCCATTTTGGTAATGACCAATATAAGATTGTGTTTAATAATAAGTGTGTTGGTCTTGCCTTCCGATAAGATAAGCTTTTATTTGTTATTACTTTGTGAGAATGTGAATGTTGTGAGCACTAATAATGAGAATTTCTTCTCGTCTATGAATGTAAGTAATAAGCGGAAGATAATTCATAACGTATCATCAAAATTATGGCACTGTCGTTTAGGCCATATTTCGAGGAGGAGAATATAACGATTGATTCAAAAAAATCAATTCTTCCGCCATTAGAATTTTTAGACTTAGAACAGTGTATTGATTACATTAAAGGAAAGTATGTTAAGAAAATAAAGAAAGACGCCAAACGAAGCGCAGGAATTTTGGAAATAATTCACATAGATATTTGCGGTCTGTTTTCTATGAAAAGTGTGGATGGTTATGATTCATTTATAACATTCATAGATGATTATTCTCGTTATGGCCATATTTATCTAATTAAGGAAAGATCAGAAGCTTTGGATAAATTTAAAATATTTAAGGCTGAAGTAGAAAATCAACATAATTTAAAGATTAAGATAGTAAGATCCGACATTTGGGGGTGTAAGGAAAATGGACCCTAGGCTCATTTACTTTAGATTTTGGTGTTTGATGACCAACACAACCAAATTGAACTAATGAATTTGCAAGTGATTGTTTTGTAGTTCAAAAGGATGCAAGACGTGACTTGGTCGAAGGAGACATGACGATCCGATGATCAACACCGTAAGAAAGACCGTAGAAGCACAAGAGAAGACCCAAGATATCAAGCAGAGTCCAAGCACGAATATATGAACCAAGCCAGATGCAAGATCGTGAAGAAACGAGCTCATAGTGACCGAACACAGCGACCAGACGTAGCCCCGAAAGCGACCGGATGCACCGATCAAGAGGCTCGGCAACAGCAGGCGTCAGCAGCAGCAACCGGACGCACCAATGGTACTGTTCATCATCACCAGCAACACGTTTAGTACTGACCAGACGCTGGCGGTAAATCGACCGGACGTAGAACAACAGCGTCCGATCGAGTACAGAGAGGTTCCAGAGCGGCGAAATCATGACCGGACGCGTCTGGTGGCATGTGACCGAACGCTACCAGTGTCCGATCAGTTGATCGTGGCTCTAACAGTCGGAACGATCGGACGTGTCCGGTCAGGATGAAAGCAGCATCCGGTCAGTAGCAGAAAAGCAGGATTTTATCCCCAACGGCTACTTTCTCAGCGGGGCTTATAAATTGACCCCCAAACCGGCCATTTGAGTATAGTGGAGCTGAGAAAACATACCAAGGGTGTTGATATACCATTTTAGTGATCTCCACCTGCATAGTGCTTAGTGATTCATTAGGTGATTAGTGTAGGTGCTTTGCGAAGTGCTTAGGTTATTAGACCACCGCTTATACGCTTGCTCTAGGTTTAGGCCTAGTGTTTAGTGAGGTTTGCATACCTCTTACCACTCGGGGCTTATGAGCACCATTGTTGTACATAGGAGGGGCTTGTAGTCTTGCGAGATCACACCAACTGCATTTGTGGTGTGGCCGCCACCGTGTACTAGAGGGAACAAGGCCCGCGGCGTTTTGGCCGGAAGCTTGATAGTGAAGACGGCGGGAAGCGGTCTAAGAGAGGCTTGCCGGAAGGCACACCGGAGACCCACTTACGCATGGGGAAGGCCCAGGGCTATCCACGGAGTTACCCAACTGGGAGCTTGGCCCTTGCGAGGGATTCTTTGCGAGGGGCTTCAACAAGGACTAGGGAGAAGCTTGCGCGCTTCTCGATACCTTGGTAAAAATACCAAAGTCGTCGACGGGAGTTTGCATATCTCTACCTTACTCTTTAGCTTCCGCATTTACATTGTTTGCATAACTCCTTTTTACGATAGAGATAGCGACACTTTAACAAAACCGTAGTTGCACATTTAGATAGTTTATCTTTTGCATAGGTTTTGCTAAGGTTAGAAAAAGAGGACATAGTTTAGAGTTAGATTTTTAAGTTGCCTAATTCACCTCCCTCTTAGGCGTCATGGTCCTCTACAAGTGGTATCGGAGCCAGTTGGCTCAATTTGGACCTTTGGCTTAACCGTCGTTGAGCCAACGCTATTTAGAGTGGTTGGGATAGATACCTCTAGGCCTCCGCACTTTGACGGCACTAACTTCCCCTATTATAAAGCTAGAATGGCTTGTCATCTTGAGGTGATAGACTTGGGTGTTTGGAGAGTCAATCATGATGGGATGAAACACATTAAGAATCCTGATAAACCCACAAAGAGTGAAGAAAAGGAAATTCATTTCAATGCTAGAGCTAAGAATTGATTCTTTGAATCTTTTAGAATGGACGTGTTTAACCAAGTGTTCACCTTAAATATGGTACATGAAATTTGGTTAAAACTCCAAGAGCTCCATGACGGCATAAGTAATGTTCGTGAGCAAAAACATTGCCTAGCTCAACAAAGTTATGATTCTTTTGAAACGAATGATGATGAGCTTGTTCGTGATATGTATTCTCGTTTGAATCTAATTATCAATGAGCTCAATTATATCAGATTAACAAAGCTAGGTGATGCTGACATCGTGAGGAAGATCATCTCCGTGCTACCATAAAAGAAATATGCAAGCATCATCACCATCCTTCACAACATGTAGGACTTGAGCACCATGACCTAGGCCATAGTCATTGGCAAGATAGTGGCATTTGAAATATCACACAAGATGGGTCAAGAAGAAGTCTCTTCATAAAACAAAGGCAATGCTCTTGCATGTAGCAAGAAAAAGAAGATGAAGGGCAAACAAGTTGAGACAAGCTCAATCTCAAGCTCCTCAAGTGAAGATGAAGAAGGAGATGAGGATGATGATGATGATGATGAAGATTCAAGTGATGATGATCAATCTTCCTCCTCCAACTCCGACCTTGATGAAGAATCAATCAAACTTATCAACAAGGTGGAGAGGATGATCCAAAGGCTCAATATCAAGGGTGTGCCCATCCAAATTCAATATATCATATTTACCAATCAAAGAAATAAGCAAAGAAAGAGAGGACGCTATGGATGCGGCGAGTTTGAGCACTTTGTGGAAGTTTGTCCAAACAAGCCCACACCCAAGACACATAAGAAGGCATGCAAGGACAAAGCCCTCACATCAATAAAGTCACGGGATGATTCTTTAAGTGAAGAAGAAGACCATCACAAGAGGCGAGGGCGCAAGCACTCATCATCAAGGTCTTCTCGTGTGTGTGCCTTTTGGCACGAGGTAACAAAAGCTCATCCTCCAGTGAGAGTGATAGTGATGATGAAATGCCTTTTTATGATGAAATTGTGCAACAAAATCTTAACTATGCTAAAGTTTGCACTAGTCAACAAAAGAAGCTCAAAAATTAAAAGAAAAGCTAGATAGTTCACAAGAGGCATATAAAACCTTGCTTGAACAATATGAGACATTTGCTAATCTCAATATTGAACTATCTACTAAAATTGAGCAACTTGAGTCTAGTACAACAACAAACGCATGCACAATCAATGATGAGCAACTTGTGAAGAAAAATGAAAAATTAAAAGAAAAATTAGCTAGCTCACAAGATGTTTATAAAAGTTTGCTTACAAAAATGGAAACCACGTGCAAACATTGTGATGAGCTAACTAATAAAGTTGCTAATCTTGAAGCCGTCAGTATAACCCCCACGAAGGCACCTAAAAAGAAAAATTCTATCTTTAACATGCCTAAAAAGGATGCTTCTACTTCTTGCAATAATTTATGTTTAGACTCACCCTTGTGCAACCAAGTTTGTGTTGAGAAAGTTGTTGTAGATACTTGCACACAGGAGGTTGCAAAGGAAAATGAGCAACTCAAGCAAGAAGTGGCTCACCTCACCAAGGACTTGACTCAAGTGAAAGGCAAGATGGAGCAAGCCCAACTTCATCAAGATAACACCGTCAAGGGAGTGAAGAAGCTTGATGAAGGACAAACCATGGTTTGCTATGTATGCCACAAGGAAGGCCACAAGTCCTATGAGTGCAAGGTGAAGAATGGGGGAGGAGCAAAGAAGAAAGAGAAAAAGCAAACAAGCAAGCTCTTGAACACCTACACCAACAAGGTGGACAAGAAGGCCTCCACACCTTATCTCTTGAAGAAGAAAAATGACAAGGTGGTGGCCATTAAGGTGAACAAGCAAGACAACAATGGAGCCAAGCCTATTTGGGTGCCAAAGGAGATCATTTCTAACATGAAGAGCACCAAGAAGGTTTGGATCCCGAAAGGAAAGTGAGAAGTCCGATGCACTTCGGGGAATTTGGAGACTTGGCAAAGTATGAGTGAATTTCATGGGGTGCATCACATTGGATCATGTTAATTGCCAAGTGGGTTAGTGAAAACTATGGATCCAAATGCCCCTTCCCATATCAGGTAACTAGATTTAATTTCCTACAAGTGAGATTTAATTTCTGACAAGTGGTATCTTTAAGCATCTAGTTACTTTTTATGCCTAGGTTTGCATTTGCATGTTTAATCTTTTGTCATGCATACACTAGGTATATCTTATGGTAGGCTTGCTCGGTTTCACTCTTAACCCTTGGAGCAAACCTACATTGTTTAAATTATTTAGGAGCATATCACATAGCTTGTTTACAATTGTTCATCTAATATGTGCCAAAGTCCAAATTGTAGATAATTTCTCCCGAATATCACCTTCGAAAATGATTCTCACATTCATGTGATGCCATCTTTCAAGTGGTATTTTTTATTCTAAAATCAATGTGCATGTCTCCTACAAGTATTCAATACTTGTGTGCACAAATTTAGGGGAAGGTTACTCTACAAGTTGGATGCTTTGAGACTAACACCTTTTCAAGCTTATCATGTGTGTAGTAGTCTCATTGCAAGGAAAATGGAGTCCCCAGAGTTGAGCATCATACTTCAAATATCCACCACCTATTGCAAGTGGTATAAATCAAATTGATTTCCACATGTGATATTTCTAAATCGATATCATCATGTTGATATCACTTTGGTATTTATATGCTTTCTCCATGCACTATATATATTAAATTCCCTTGAGCATTAACTTGCTAATTATATATAAACTATATTCTCCATCATATGTATGCATATATTTAGGGGGAGCTTAGTCTATGTAATGTGAGAGTCAAAATTTGTGACCCATTCTACTCCACATACAAAAGATCACAAAGTTTGACCCTCCTTTGTGCTACTAATGTCTTCCTTTTTGGTGTTTGATTCTAAAGGGGGAGAATTTATAGGACCAAAAGCAAGCCAAATCATAATAATTTATAAGTGGTAATGGTAATAATTTACAAGTGGTAATAGTCTGAGAAATGGAGGATAGTGGATTATGGAGTTAGGGGGAGGCTTAAATCCATAATGCCATATGGGTACATTTGCAAGGGCAAGATAAGTTTTCAAAGATGTTTACATGTGGTATCTTTCATCATCATATAACCTTGCCCTTTGCATTGCATCCTTACAAGTAAATAGTTTTTAATTTCCAAAATTTTTATTATTGGCTTGTTTTGGTCGTGTTGTCATCAATCACCAAAAAGGGGGAGATTGTAAGAAAAATAGACCCTAGGCCCATTTACTTTGGATTTTGGTGTTTGATAACCAACACAATCAAATTGGACTAATGAATTTGCAAGTGATTGTTTTGTAGTTCAAAAGGATGCAAGACGTGACTTGGATGAAGGTGACGTGATGATCCGATGATCAACACCATAAGAAAGACCGTAGAAGCACAAGAGAAGACCCAAGGTATCAAGCAAAGTCCAAGAACGACGATAGAAACCAAGTTGGACGCAAGATCACGAAGAAACGAGCTCATAGTGACCGGACACAGCGACCGGACCAGCCTCGAAAGTGACCAGATGCACCGATGGTACTGTTCATCATCACCGGCAACATGTTTAGTACTGACCAGACGCTGGTGAAAAATCAACCGGACGCAGAATAGCAGTGTCCGATCGAGTACATAGAGGTTCTAGAGCGGCGAAATCGCGACCGAACGCGTCTGGTGGCATGTGACCGAATGCTACCAGCGTTCGATCAGTTGATCACGGCCCTAAAGGTCGGAACGATCGGACGCGTCCAGTCAGGACGAAAGCAGCATCCGGTCACCGAGTACCAGAGGGAACAAGGCCCGTGATATTTCAGCCGAAAGCTTGATAGTGAAGACGGCGGAGAGCGGTCTGGGAGAGGCTTGCCGGAAGGCACACCGGAGACCCACTTGCGCATGGGGAAGGCCTGGGCTATCCATGGAGTTACCCGACCAGGATCTTGGCCCTTGCGATAGATTCATTGCGAGGGGCTCCAACGAGGACTAGGGGGAAGCTTGCGCGCTTCTCGATACCTCGGTAAAAATATTTGAGTCGTCGACATGAGTTTGCATATCTCTACCTTACTCTTTAGCTTCTGCATTTACATTGTTTGCATAACTCCTTTTTGCGGTAGAGATGGCGACACTCTAGCAAAACCGTAGTTGCACATTTAGATAGTTTATCTTTTGCATAGGTTTTGCTAAGGTTAGAAAAAGAGGCCATAGTTTAGAGTTAGATTTTTAAGTTGCCTAATTCACCCTCCTCTTAGGCATCACGGTTCCCTACAAGGGGGAGTACTACGGTCGACATACCCCATATGGCCAAGTTACTAGACCTTTTGCAAAGTTCTTATAGGAGAATGGCATAGTTGCCTAGTACTCTACATCGAACGAGCCTCAGCAGAATGGAGTAGCTGAAAGACGCAACCGTATCTTAATGGATATGGTGAGAAGTATGATAAGTTACTCCACTTTATCGATAAGTTTGTGGATGGAGACGTTAAAAACCGCCATTCATATTCTCAATCGAGTACCAAGCAAGTTGGTGCCTAAAACACCATATGAGTTGTGGACATGAAGGGAACTCTCACTTAATCATTTACGTGTGTGGGGCTGTCCAGCTGAGGCTAAAGCATTTAACCCAAACATTGGAAGCTAGACTCCAAGACAGTCAGTTGCCATTTCATTGGCTATCTAGATACGTCAAAAGGTTATCGTTTCTACTATCCTAATAGACATACGAAGTTTGTGAAAACAAGACACGCTGTGTTCTTGGAGGATGATATGGTCAGAGGGAGCATGGTAGCATGAGGAATTAACCTTGAGGAGAAGCAGGTAAATGTGCCCACTCCGATGGTTCAGGAGCCATATCTCTCGCTATCTATTACTGCTGCACCAATAGTGCAGGACACTAAAGTGACAGCACCTGTTGTAAGTTCTCCTATGGCAACAATAAATGAACATGAGGAACCTATCCTTCAGGATCCTATAGAGCCTGTGTTGTCGCACATGAAGAAGAAGAACAACAACCCCATATGGAACAAGCGCCAACTAATGAGGCCCCTAGAAGGTCTCAAAGAATCAGAAAACCAGCAATTCTTGATGGTTACGAAGTCTATGAATGTGAAAATTTTCAAATGAAGGGTGATCCCACCTCATTTGAAGAATACATGAGAATCACTCACATGTCAAAGTGGCTTGAAGCCATGCAAGATGAAATGAGATCAATAAGCACCAACGGTGTTTGGAACTTAGAAAGAATTCCTAAAGGAGCCAAGACAGTAGGCTGTAAATGGGTCTACAAAACTAAATATGACTCTAAAGGGGATGTGGAAAGATTTAAAGTGTGACTTATGGTGAAAGGCTTCACGCAAAAGAGAAGGAATAGATTATAATAAGATATTTTCTCCAGTCTCATGTAAGGATTCTTTTAGAATCATAATGGCATTAGTGGCACATTACGATTTAGAATTACATCAGATGGATGTCAAGACGGCTTTCCTTAACGGGGATTTAGATGAGAATATCTACATGGCACAACCAAAAGGTTTTGTCGTGAAAGAAAAAGAACATATGGGATGCCATATGAAGAAATCCATTTACGGATTAAAACAAGCCTCTAGATAGTGGTATTTAAAATTTGATGGAACGATAAGAAAGTTTGGGTTTAAAGAGAATGTGGAGGACAATTGTGTTTATACAAAGTTCAAGAATGGGAAAATCATTTTCCTAATCCTGTATGTGGATGATATCTTACTCGCTAGTAGTGATGTTAACCTACTACTAGAGACGAAGAAGTTCTTGTCCTCAAATTTTGACATGAAATATCTCGGTGAAGCTTCATTCATTTTAGGAATAGAGATTCACCGAGATAGAAGAAAAGGGGTTTTAGGATTATCGCAAAAGGCATACTTAGAAAAGGTTCTAAAAAAATACAGTATGCATGCGTGTAAGCCTTCACCTTCTCCTATAGTCAAGGGCAATAGTTTTGGGGAATTCCAATGTCCCAGAATCCAATATGAGATTGATAGAATGAAAGCGGTTCCATATGCTTTAGCTGTAGGAAGCTTACAGTATGCTCAAATATGTACATGTCCAAACTTAGCTTTTGTTATCGGGATACTTGACAGATATCAAACTAATCCATGAATATATCATTGGAGAATGGTAAAGAAAGCTTTGCGTTATTTGCAAGGCACAAAAGGCCTCATGCTAATGTACAAAAGATCTGATTCCCTACATATAGAGGGGTATTTAGACTCAGATTTTGTGGAAGATGTAGATGATAGAAAATACACATCAGGCTATGTATTTACTCTCGCAGGGGAACTATATCATGAAAAAGCTCCAAGCAAACCGTCACGGCATCGTCCACGTTGTATGCTAACTTTATAGCATGTTATGAGGCCACGGGGCAGGTGAACTGGCTAAAGATATTTATGCCCAGGTTGAAAGTGGTCGATGACATTCATAAGCCACTCAAATTATACTGCAACAATGAGCCAGTAGTATGTTATGCTCACAACAATAAGTCAAGTGGTGCTGCCAAACACATTGACATAAAGTTTTATATTGTGAAAGACAAAGTCCAGGATCATTCTATTAGTCTCGAGCATATAAGTACAAAGAAAATGCTTATGGATCCACTTATAAAAGGCTTACCGCCCAATGTGTTCAGAGAACACTTAGCCGACATAGGTTTACGGAAAAGCCTATGATTCATGGATAATAAGGGCCTAGTTGAGAATCTATTTTAAAATGGAGACGTGTATTATAGCTGTTAATCTAACGGTACTAACCATTGTGATTAGGCACGCTCAATGCTCTAATCTGTGATGGAATGGGAAAATAGATAAGTATTTTAAATATAAGTTATAAGTTGAGATCAAGGGAGAGAATGTTAGGTCGATTTCCTCCGAGTCGGTCCAACGACCGAGTCGAGCCTTGATCCCGCACCCTAATCGGGGGTGCCCAACTGAATCATGGTTGGTGGGCCCTCGTCGCGCAGTGCCATATAAAGGAGGTGGAGGCTGGGGCCACTATACCACACACTTTTTACAGCGACTACAGAAGAGTCGCTATAAGTCGTTATAGCGACCGATCATCGGTCGGTATAGCCCTTTACCAACCGATGCCATTAGACGGTGTAAGTGGCGTCGATATAAAGTTATACCGACCGACATATTTATAGCGACCGATAGTTGGATGCTCTTAGTTATACCGACACTTGATCTGTTACAATCTTTACCGACCAATGGTTTGATGGTGTATATCTTTTTACCGACCAACAATCCATCGCTATGTACTGACATGATTATATATAATTAATTTACATTTACCATATAATTTCAAGCCTATTCAACATCCACACCAATCCACATTACTCATTAACCGCATAATAATCCGTAGCAATTCACGTTACTCATCAATCGCATGTGATTAGATAAACATATCTCAAGTTTTCATTGAAGCCAACATTTGCACTTGTACAGTTGTACATCTTTACAAAAGAAAAAGTACATAGGCAACCTAGCTAGCTTGGTCAAATGGCAACCACAAGTCATATGTTGGCTTACACAATCTAATTAGTTCACTACAAAATGCCTCAACTCCAATTACTCAAACAAAATATCATCGGTGAGTATTTCGATTGATCTTGCTGTTGACATTATCCAACATCTCACAACCTCTAGGTTCTCCTAGCTGAACAAAGTCAAGGTGACATTTGTTAATAGAACAGAATTACATAAAGCTACAATACATCTCTGCATCAACTAAATCTAAGTCAAAAACGAATATCAAAATCATCTAGTGTTGCAAGAAATGATAAAACATATTTGACATTTGTTGCTAGAACGTGTCATGACCATATTTGAAAATCAAGTTGTAATAGGAGACAAGAGGGTTATTCTTGTTGCCAAATGACAACTAAACATTTTTCCATTCATTTATCTGACATAAGTTAACACAAGTTAAGATAAACCATTCTACTATATATGTTTCATAAATGGTGAAAAAATACATGTAGAGGGAAGATTGATCTTGTTCATTTGATCTTCTGAGTAGAAGGGAGTTTAGCCTCCAGTTTCTTTTCATGGACACTATTTGTTTTCTGAGGCCTTAGTGATTGGAAGTGAAGTTTGAAAATGCATCTTGAAGGAGAAAACAGTTTGAGGAGCATGATAATATGGGATATTGACTTTTATGGTGTTTTCCTGGAATATGAAGTGGAACACCACTTGCAAGATTAGTAGCTTCTTGTCAGCCTTTGCATGTAGTAAATTATTGGCAATGTTCAGATGAATATGAGATGATAGGTTAATTCTATAAGGTGACCCTGAAGTGGAGCACCACTTGCAAGATTAGTAGCTTCTTGTTAGCCTTTGCATGTAGTAAATTATTGGCAATGTTCAGATGAATATGAGATGCTAGGTTAATTCTATAAGGTGACCCTGAAGGCCTGAACATTTACTATCCCCTGTTTTGGTTGACTAACCACACAGACCATATTTGGCCTCCTAGCTGGTGTTTTGCAAGCATATGCTACTGGAATAATATTTGTACTACTCAAGTGGAATTCTGCTTTCCAATATTTATCAAATTTAATTCTGATTTTACTACTTCTAAAAATAGACATATATAATGGATTAATAGCTGGATCTTACAAGAAACTACTTAGATTTCAGTGCTTTTAATCTACTATCAACACTCTATAGTTTGGAAATCAGCTGAAATAAACTTAAGTCGCTCAGAGGAGAAACATACCTGAAGTACCATGATTGGTTGTTGATGCCTTGCTAACCTTCATCTATCACAAATATCAATAGTTAGAAGTCTGGTCACTAATTACATATGAGAAAACAGGAAACAATGACTAGGACAGTTTATTACTCTATTGTATGGCCATGCAATCGGCAACTTAAGTGCATCAGCCATCTTCTCCACACCAGTATAAGGGCGAGGCAGAATTGCATCCCTTTTGATCACAACATTCACAACAACTTCACAATAATGCTTTCCAAGAGCTACACCTCCAAGAGTGGTTTTAGGATTTACTGAAATAATTGTTCCCCTAGCCACAGCTGTATCAGATCTGACTACTTCATATAATATCACATCCCTTCCAATCTGAATCAAGTAATGCATCTATGAGAATTGAAATAATGATAAAGCAAATAATGCAATTATGATAAGAAACTTTGTAGCATGGATGAGAGCATTACATGTTCTTCATGTGAATGAGAGCGAGGGGGCATTTACATTCATCGCCTATGCCAGTTTGGCTGCCTGGGGCTGTGCTAGTTTGGCTGCCTAGGGTTGTGCTGGTTTAGCTATTTGAGGCTGTGATGGCTGGGCTACATGGGGCTGCATTGTAGGGGCTGCATTGGTGAGGCTACACTGACGAGACTAGACTTGTGAGGCTACATTGGGCTGCACTACTGGGAATAGATTGGTAGGGCTACATTGAGAGGATGGGGCTGCACGGGGCTGCATTACAAGGGCGGCATTGGAAGGGCTTTGTGTAGTTGGGGCTGCAGTATGCCTATCCACAAGCAAGTTTTCACCCACATCAATGGCATCATTGCTCTCATTATCTTCATAAGCTTCATCTTCTTGAAAATGAGCATCATGATATGCCTCATGAACATGTTTTGTAGATCTTGGGCTCTACAAACAAAATGGAAGAGATAATGAGATAAATCTACACAAGGTATTAAGAGGCCAAACAACTAGCTGATGTATTGTTATAGTAGTATATACCACACGTTGTGAATTAAAACCATTCTGTGACATTACTTCTGTATTTTGCCTTTCCTGTGCAAACCTCTTCTCCATTATTTGCATTTGTGCTTCCATTTGTGTCAGGCGCTGTTCTAGAGCTTCACTCCTACTTTCAGCCTTTTTACGGGCCAAAACTTCCATTTGAAATCTTGTAGGTGTGTAACACTTCAGTCCTGCTATACCAACATCTTGAGGAGTAGGTCCTAGACCTAATGCTCGCACACGGCCTCTTGGCTCCTTTGAACCCAAAGCAGCAGCAAATACGTCACCTTGTTGAATTGTTCTTTCTGTCAACTCTGGACGGGCCTCAATAGTTGCTTTAAGTTTGCTCTACATAAATGAAATGTCAATATTTGCACTCCATAAAGATTACATACTATAATTCAGCAATCATACATGAATAACTTACAATTATTGGTTCTGCATTCCTTATTGCAACACCATTTTTTCTTGTATGAGTTTTGATATAGAGTTCATCCCTTCGAGGAGGGCGTCCAAGTTCATCAATCTACAAGTGTTTTAGCTTTCAGCATAAAGAAGAAATACAGATTACCCTCCTCTCAAGAAGCAAGTTTCATAGCTTTTCCCCATGGCACTCATCATCAAGAGCACAATCGTCGCTGTTTTCTTAGTTCTTGGAGTCATATCTTCCACATCCATATATTGCGTTGGTGCAATTGGTGCAACGGAGGCTCACAATACCCGTGTAATGTGGATGGGTGCCGCAGGTTATGCGAGCACGAACACCATAGGAGCGATAAGGCCTACTGTAAAAGTGTTGGGCCTCCAGGGGAGTGCTGCTACCCAAATGAATAGATAGCTACTAGTTTAATGAATAATCCGCCCGTGTGTTTGATGACAATGCAATAAAACATGTTTGCTTGCTTTGGTATTACTCTCGTCATTTCAAGTTTTTATGTCTGGAATAATTGTACATAATATAAGACACAATGGGAAATAAGTAATTATAGCTCTATGTAGTATGTACCATTTCATGTCCAGAACAAGCAAAACTCTTAGTGCCTGCTGTATGATGTATCTCCAACTTAGCACGGTTCGCTTTGGCAATTTGCGTCCGAACCTAAGATAGAAATTGTTACATTATGCAAAGATATTGAACAATACAAGTTACGTATGTATATAATAAGATTAGCCATACATCAGATTCAGGAGACTTCCAATAATTTATGAGAAAGTTCTAATCCTCATCATTAACTCTATCACCATGTCTTTTCTCCAATTCCTCATCTGTTAAGTTCTCATCAAAATACTGCTCCTTTAGGGTTGCCTTAAATTCCTTCCACTTCCTTGCAGCGGTGATTAAAAACCAATTCTTACCAGCATCATCTATATCATAGAATTTCTGTTTTTTTCATGGAAAAGTACAAAATCAGTTTTACACAAGAAAACAACATATATTGTTCTAGTAGATAACCATACCACATGTTCTAGCAGAAAAAACAACATACTGTTCTAGCATAAATAAACTAACATTTGATTGAGTTGTTTTTTTTGACATCAATAAAAAACAACATACTATTCTAGCATAAATTTACCTGTACTTCATCCCAAACTGCATCCTTTTCTTCAGCATCAATAAGCCTCCAATCAGAACAACGAACTAATAATTTCTTCCTCACCAGGCAACCAATAACACTAGAAAGTTGCCTATAATTCTTCCCTACAGGCTGACCATATTCATTAAGGGTAATTATGATTTTCGGCATGTCAGGTGTCCTTGCAAATACAGCCTCCATTCTAGTGATACTCCTCCCATTCCTTTTCTTGTGTGGACTAGTGTGAACATCTGTTACAAGCAATTTTAATCATGAGAAACAGCTCAAATGATAGGATATGATATTGTTGCAATAACAAGATAGAAGACATGGTATAATACCTTCGTTGTCACATAAAAAGTCTCCAATTGATTCACAATCTAGATCTTCATCAATCCGCTCATCTATTGCACTCTCAACATAATTTCTTTCTGGCCTTGGGCGCAAATTATGGTGTTCAGTTGCTGCAGCACTTGTGTGATGAGTTCTCTACAAGTAACATGATAGCATAAGTACTTGTCATTTAATATTCAAACACTAGTAACAATCTTTCTATAGAACCTTTGTTCTTTTCTTAGCTTGACCATGCTGCACTTCTGGCCTGGGAGGGATCATGCTCGCTAGCATCTCTTTGTTTCTTGCAATGTTTGCATTCCTTTCCAGTTCCATCTCGGTGAGGGGAGCATCATCATTATTTCTAGCATCATCATTATTTCTTCTAGCGCTTGCCATTTTTTCTCCTGAAAAATGAAAAACAAATCAGCAACCTTTTACGGTCAAATAAATCACCACATTATTTAAACAAGACTTACTTTTTGGACCCCTTTTTAGATTTTTTGTCAACAATTATACCATCTATGTCCCTTCTAACAGAAGGGACAACCCCATTAATAATATCCACAATCACATTGTCATTTAGATCAGGAAATGACATAATCAATCCATTATCACCAGCAATGTGTTCATTATCCAAATTATCCAAGTCATACACATCAATAGGTTTTGACTGAACAGCAGCAGCCCAGTTACTATCGCCGACTTGATCAGGAACATAGTAAACTTGAAGTGCTTGTGAGGCTAAAATGAAAGGCTCATCTGATATCTTTTCACCTGTATTGAATAAATGCTTAAAGTTGACACTTGTGATCCCAAATTGATCAGTTTGTACCCATTTATCCTGCACCCTGTTATCAACCCAATCACACATGAATAGCACCATATTTCCTTTTTTATGATAATTTAGTTCAAGAGTTTCCTTTAGAATACCATAATAGACCTTTTTTCCTATTATAGTGTTATCATTATTGCCCCTCTCAAAACTTGTTGACTCTGCAACTACAGCAACCCCACTATTTTGAACAACTCTACCCTCATCATAGGATCTTGTGTGAAAATTAAATCCATTAATGTTAAAGCTACTATACTTATGTGCAGTCATTGTTGGCCCCTTTGCCAAAATTTTAATCTCATCTGTTGCTTCCTCACCCATTTCTTCCACCTGTATTCATGAAAACCTGCTATTAACCTAAATGTGAAATCCATGTAAAATTACATTTACTGAGATTTCTTCTTCCTTACATGCAACCTGAACCACTCATGAAAGGATGAATGATGCATGCGGTTGATGTCTCGTTTATTTTGAACACCAATTGAGGATAGATATTGAGCATGCTTACTGTGAATGTGTTATTTTATCAGTTGAGCAGGCGATGGAAATTGATCAAATGAAATGTTAAATAATTGAGATGTCTTACTCCAAGTAAGGTCCTATATCAGCATAGTTGAATAGAACATATCTATGAGCTTGTAGCCATGTCTTGTGATCTATACTCACTACACACTTTCTAGCCAATCCTCGACCAATGTTACGGAAGAAAGGAGTTGTGCTACAATCTTCATGATTTATAATTTGATGGTTCAATTGATTTGCACCATGTAGATAGCGAGAACAAAGTGTAAGGCACTCAGTAAACATAGACCACTCCATAATTGATCCCTCAGGGTGACTTTTTGTATGAACAGAACCCTTTAATCGCATTAGATATCTATATAAAAACAAAAGGCACATTGACAATGTTATAAAAATAGTAGGTACTTAAACCTTCAACTATGTTACAATATTTAGATGTCTAAAAAGATTACCTCTCTACAGGCCACATGCTGCGAAAATGAACTGGACCAGCTATTCTTGCTTGGGCAGGAAGATGTACCATCAAGTGTACCATAATATCGAAAAAGGAAGGAAGAAATATAGTCTCAAGAAGGCTCAAGGTTTCAGCTATATCAGCCTCTAGACTTTCCATATCACTTATTCGAATGATAGGTGAGCTAAGTTTTTTGAAAAAAATACTTATACGAATGACTGCAGCACTGACCATTTCAGGTAATATCCTTCTCATAGCAAGTGGCAGCAAGTGTTGTAGAATAATATGGCTCTCATGACTCTTTAGTCCAAATATCTTTTTCTCATTAACATGTATATTATGTCGTATATCAGATGCATTACCATCAGGAAACTTGACCCCTTTTAGTATTTGACAAAATAATTTTTTTCTCATCCGAACTCATTGAGTATGGTGCGGCTGGTAAATACATTTGGTCATCCACGTCAACAGGGTGAAGATCAATTCTAATACCTAGAGCTTGAAGGTCGAGGCGAGAATTTAGATTATCCTTAGACTTCCCATCTGTGCCCATGAATGTATTAAGTAAGCTTTCACTCACATTTTTTCCTATGTGCATGAAATCAAAATTATGACGTGTAACAGAACCGACCAATTATACGAAATTAAGTAAGAAAATCATCCACCAGAGCAGACGATTGAACGAACTTAAGCCCGTATAACCCGGTAGTCCGTGAAATCACGAAGGATTTCAAACCAACTCGTGTCCCAGCCATGATCATAATAAGTTTAGCGGTCACCATCACATATTACATAAAAGTTCGCGATCTCAAATACATCAGAGTTTCAACATAGTTATTACAAACTAGTTCGAATGAAAATAGCGGAAGTCATTTGTTCAAACTACACACACACACGGAGTTTAAATAGAGTGCCAGCGAATGATCATTTCCCAACAAAAGCATCAGATGAGACATAAGGAACGACCATGCCCATGGTCCTAAGCATCACCCATCGCAGGATATAGGCAGTTGATACAGTAGCCGTAGTACATCTGCCCATCTGCAACAAGTGGGAATAAAACCCTAAGTACGAGAAGGTACTCAGCCAGACTTACCCGACATAACCGAAAATAAATGACACCAAGGATTATGAAGGGCTTTATAGTAGGGTAGCTGACTCATTTGCAAAAGAAGCATTTTTAGCATTTCAAGAACCTTTCTAAAAGCATTATTGCCAAATTAATTATTATTAACCTGTCAACTAGATTTGCACCTATACTAGAGTAAACATGTGATTAAGCAGATAATGATAACCAATGATCATTAAGCAACTTCCATACTGTCATATTCATTATAACTGTCCAAGTGTTCCATAACATTTACTACGATGAAGTCACTCAAGTCAAGTGCTCACTATCCAGGAGCGATGGCGATTCGAATCGATTCCTAACCAGCTGGTGATTTATTCCTTACACAAATCTCACTCACCCGCTAAAGTGCGATATTGATCACCGAGTCAACTTTCCAGGTATCTCGAGTTTGCCAGGAACCACATGTACCCGGGGGCCGACCGACTGCACTTTGGTCTTATCATCCCGCCCCCGTGTCCTACCACACCTGCTTTGGCACAGTGCGCTGCGGGCAATCTACTCGGCCCGAAAAATCTCCCAGCTTTGCGGTCGGAAGGTACTTTATCTGGCCAGCTAAATGTAAGGCATGCGTTCAACATGACTCGAGGCCCAACAACGGTCGGTCCTTAATCGACACAGACGGAAACACTATAGTCCAAAACTCTGCAAGTCTCCGCCCGGTCTCAACTTCATTTAACACTTAGTTATACCATGACTTCAGAGCCATCCAAACAGATCCAGGTAACCACCTATAGCTCGCAGGTGACAGGAATCACCCGACTTCTACCGGTCTAAGCCAGCTAAGCATTGACTCGACTGCGGATAACAGGGTAACAAGGATGTAGTATAACAAAGGTATACAAGGTATAATGCAGCAACGGTTGCAAACAACTCCTGAACGTAATGCATCAATTAAAGTAAAGCATTTAATTAAATAATTGCAAACCGGGAGAAAAATGCTCCGGGGCTTGCCTCTCTCGAAGGAGCTCGGACGGTGATCGGGGCACTCCGGAAGTTCCTCAACGTCCTCCTCGTCGGCTTCTGGCACTTCCTGCTGCTGCACCTCGAGCTGCTCCTCGGGCTCCTCGGGTATGACGACTGGGTTCTCGGTTTGCGATCCTGTATGATGCAATGCGCATAAGGGATTATGCAAACGGTGCATCGAAGGAGATGAATGCGATGGATATGTTGAAATACAAGGTAGTCAACATCATCCAAGAAACTACACTATAAGCACATGTCATCTACTGCATTCTCTTCTACTACTAATATGTTAAGTTAACCTATCTTATGAAATGCTTCAAAGATACACCAAAGCTTTACTAATTTCTTAATCACACTTAAAGCAACACTTGCTTAAACCCTAATTAATAATAGGTTGGAATAGCAACCTATATTTCTGATGCTCCTAAAAATCTGAGAAAATTGCAGTAGCATACTACTACCCTAAACAGACTACCATAAAAATTTCATGGCATTTGGATAAGTAAACTATCCTACACAAAAATGACAAGCTATAGCATAAAAATGAGCATGAAATTACTTTGTACTATGAAAAGTGTCAAACAACAAAATTAGTATTTTTCCTAGGTTTTTAATAGCATATAATGACTGTCCAAAAATTACCACATGCATGTTTTATACAAAGTTTGCTTTCTAGCAAAAATAACAAAAATCAGGCATTAAAGGGACTTGAACTACACCTCAAAATTTTCCCATAGCACATGCATGAAACCTATTTTTCCTAGGAAGTACATGACATAATAAGATTAACAAACTTGGAATCATATTTTTCTGAGGTATATTTCATTTACTAGACATTTTCTCAGAAATCAGCATTTATTCACTTTAAATAAAGCTACACAGAAAAGTATCACAAATTTGACATGCAATATTTTTAACAGATAGATCTAGTCACAAGAAGCATAACAAAATTTGTTTCATACGTTTTGGAGCAACACAACTTGATATATACATTTACTAAGCATTTGAATCAAATTTTGAAACCATTTCTCAAAACCCATTTCCTAAAAACGAAAAACCAGCGCATGCAAACGTTGGGTGCACCCGGTGCTGTGCACCCGGGGTTTTCCCTCGGTCGCTGCAGCTGGGCCCTGCGGCCCCATGGGTCAGCGACCCGAAGCAGGGGATAGGCTCCGCCGGCCGGTGCTCACCGGCGGCGAGCTCCTCCGAAGATGCAGGCGGTACCAGCGGGCTCCCCACGCGGAGCCGCACCTACGGGAAGGTTAGAGGTGGCCCGGCGTCGTGGCGTTCCACGTGACCACGGCAGCCGCTCGTCGGCGAGAAAGGGGGACGGCCGAGCTCGGCCCTTACCTTGACGACGGCAGCCGCGAGTGAGCGCAAGCGAAGGAGCTAGGCGAGGCAGAGCTCCGGACGAGATGAATCGAAGAATGAAGCGCTGGCGGTGGAGCACGTCGTCGGCGGGGCAACGACGGTGGCGAGCGCGTGCGCTGCTGCTGCTGCGGAGCAAGAGGCAGGGAGACAAGGCGGCAAAAGCGAGGAGTGCGGGGAGAGGAGCGTGCGCTCGGACAGCCTTGAAGGCGGAGCTCTGCCGGTCGGAGCGGGCACCGCCCCTCGCCGCCGGTGTACGGGCGCCGCGTGGCGGCCAGGCAGGCGGTGAAGGCGGGTGCGGCGCGGCGGGCGGGAAAGCGCGGCGTGGGCCTGGGCCGGCGAAGCAGTAGCTGGGCCAAGCGCGAGGCGAGTGAGCGGGCGGCGGGCGCGGAGGCAGGCCGGGCCGGCTTCGGCTGGTGGGCCAGACGCGAGGCGGCGGCCCAGAAAAATAGAAATGGAATTTTTCAATTTATTTTCAAGAAATTTTTAAATGCCATCTTTCAAACATTATTTTGAGCAAGAAAATGACCTCTTTTGAAAATGTACCAAAAATGAAAGTTGCTTAGAATTTAATTCCCTACAACTTTGCTTTTATGACCAAAGTCCAATTCTATCTAGATTTTAAATTATAGAATCAAAGTTAAATTTTAACTCAAAACCCTAATTTTGGGAAATTACTTTGGAAGCAAAATTTTGAATTAATTTGAATACAAACCTTGCTCCAAAAATTGTGCTAAACAATTCTAGATGATTTTCAAGCATAACCAACAGTTTCTACACAACTAGCAAGCAAGAATCAGAGTAAAACAACTCTAATAAGTGTATGCATCATTTACTTTTCACAAACATGTTTCGTATGTTTCGAAGTAATGTTTCAGTTGTTATATGCAAGATTACGCATGTATGAATAGGATGCTTGATGATGCACGATATGTATGATTAGCAATGCCTAAATGCAGGCATAACACCGGGGTGTTATAGCCCTCCCCCCTTATAAAAATCTCGTCCCGAGATTTGTGTTACGAACCATTTGTTATAAAATTCTTCATAAGCTTTTTGTAGATACTCTCCTGTTTCCCAAGTTGCATCTCCCTCATCATGGTGATCCCACTGTATCTTGTATGTTTTCACCACACTATTCCGAGTAGCACGTTCCTTAGTGTCTAACACCCGGACTGGTTGCTCACGATACACCAAATCTGATTTGAGTTGAATACCTCGAGGTTCTATTCTTTCCTCCGGAACACGCAAGCATTTCTTGAGATGTGATACATGGAAAACTGGGAAAACTGTACTCATTGTCTCAGGTAACTCTAACTTGTAGGCTACTGGACCTCTTTGTTCCAAGATCTTGTATGGTCCTACGAATCTCGCAGCAAGCTTTCTTCGGATTCCAAACCTTTTCTTCTTCATTGGCGTGACTTTCAGATAAACATAGTCACCAACTTCAAACACAAGGGGTCTCCTTCTTTTGTCTGCATAGCTTTTCTGATGTGATTGGGCAGCTTTCATATTCTGCTGAATAATATGAACTTTCTTCTCGGCTTCTTCTACAAAATCAATGCCATAATACCTTCTATCACCAGGCTCGATCCAATTCAATGGTGTTCTACATTTTTTGCCATATAAAGCTTCGAATGGGGCCATCTTGATGCTTTCTTGATAGCTATTATTATAAGAAAACTTAGCTAACGGTAACCATGACTCCCATGATCCCTTGGAAGACAATACACAGGCTCTCAACATATCCTCCAAAACAGCATTTACTCGTTCAGTCTGACCATCTGTCTGAGGATGATAAGCGGTACTGCGAATCAAACTAGTTCCTAAGCCTTTGTGTAAATGTTCCCAAAAATGAGCCGTGAACTGTGAGCCTCTATCAGATATTATGGTCTTGGGTATACCATGCAACCTTACAATTTCTGCGACATACTTTTCGGCATATTGAGGTGGTCGATAAGTGGTTTTGACAGGTAGGAAATGAGCGGTCTTGGTAAGACGGTCCACAATTACCCAAATCGAATCATGTCCTTTTTGAGTAGTGGGCAAACCTGTGATAAAATCCATACTGATATCGTCCCACTTCCAACTAGGGACTGATAAGGGTTGCAACATACCGACAGGTTTCATGTGAATTGCTTTCACTCGACAACAT
Source organism: Miscanthus floridulus (assembly GCF_019320115.1). NCBI lineage: Eukaryota > Viridiplantae > Streptophyta > Magnoliopsida > Poales > Poaceae > Miscanthus > Miscanthus floridulus. The sequence goes on from NC_089596.1 coordinate 34,202,355, forward strand.
GTGTCACATCTGGCAACATAGGCTGTAATTTCTTTCTTCATTTTGGTCCACCAATATCGAGATCTTAGTTCTTGATACATCTTACTACTTCCAGGATGGATAGATAACTTAGAAAGGTGAGCTTCATCCATGAGTTTATTCCTAAGATCTCGATCCTTGGGAACCACAAGACGGTTGTTAAACCACAACACGCCCTGTTCATCCACTTTAAAGTGTTGAGACGGCTTTTCTTTTATTTTCTCTTTGATGTGGAATATCCCCTTGTCAGTTTTCTGGCCTCCTATTATCTTACTCTCCAAAGAGCAACTAATCTGAATACTATGTAACACAGCAGGATGCATTAGATCGAACCCATCTTCAAGTAATGGCTGCACATTCAAGTGATGTGACTTTCTGCTCAAAGCATCTGCCACTACATTGGCTTTACCAGGATGATATTGCACATTCAAGTTGTAATCCTTGATCAATTCCAACCATCTACGCTGTCTCATGTTTAGCTCTGGTTGGGTAAAGATATACTTAAGACTCTTGTGATCCGTGAAAATATTGCACACATTACCAAGTAGGTAATGTCTCCAAATTTTTAGGGCGTGCACAACTGCAGCAAGTTCAAGATCATGTGTTGGGTAGTTAACCTCGTGCTTTCTCAATTGACGTGATGCATAAGCTATGACTCTCCTTTCTTGCATAAGAACACAACCCAATCCAGTCTTCGATGCGTCGCAAAACACATCAAATGGTTTCTTAATATCTGGTTGTGCTAGAACAGGAGCAGTGGTCAACAGTTTCCGCAAAGTGTGGAAAGCTACTTCACACTCTTCTGTCCACACAAACTTATGATCCTTCTGAAGGAGGCTTGTCATCGGTTTGGCGATCTTGGAGAAATCTGGTATAAAGCGACGATAATAACCCGCTAGTCCTAAGAAACTTCTAATCTCAGGAACTGTGGTCGGTGCTTTCCAATTCATAACTTCTTGCACCTTACTTGGATCGACTGAAACTCCATTCTCTGATAGAATATGACCAAGGAAAGGAACTTCCTTCAACCAGAATTCGCATTTGCTAAACTTAGCATACAATTGATGATCTCTAAGTCTGGTCAAGACAGTTCTCAGATGCTCTTCGTGATCTTTCTCATTCTCGGAGTACACCAGAATGTCATCGATGAATACTACCACAAACTTATCCAATTCTGGCATGAAAACTGTATTCATCAAGAACATAAAATATGCAGGAGCATTTGTGAAGCCAAAAGACATGACAAGATACTCATACAACCCATATCTGGTGGAAAATGCAGTTTTTGGTATATCCTGTGGCCTTATCTTGATCTGATGATAACCGGATCTCAAATCTATTTTTGAGAACACCTTGGCCTTGGATAATTGGTCAAACAGAACATCAATATGTGGCAAGGGATATTTATTCTTGACGGTTACAGCGTTGAGTGGCCTATAATCTACGCACATTCTCAACGTGCCCTCTTTCTTCTTCTTCACAAACAAAGCGGGACATCCCCATTCAGACTTGCTTGGCCGAATAAACCCCTTTTTTGTTAAATCTTCTAATTGCTTCTTCAGCTCAGCTAACTCATCTGGAGGCATCCGATATGGTCTCCTTGAAATCGGAGCTGTTCCAGGGACTAACTCAATTCCAAACTCAATCTCCCTATCTGGCGGAAGACCAGGTAGCTCATCCGGGAATACATCCGGAAATTCACACACTACCGGAATCTGATGAATAGGAATGACTGCTGTAGCGCATGTAACACTTATAAGGTCTGTTCTTCGAGGTAATGGTACTTGGAAAGTACCCTCACCCAGGGGATCCTTAAGGGTAAGTACTCGGCTTCTAGTATCTATGACTGCTCCCCAATCCTTCATCCAATTCATCCCTATAATAACATCCAAGACTAATCCAGGCATAACTATCAAGTTCACTCGGAACTTTCTACTACCTAATTCAAGGGTTGCCCCTCGAACCATCTGGTTTGTCAAAACATCAGCCCCTGCTGAACTTATACGGTACCCATAACCCAATTCCGTGCATAGTTGTCCATGTTTCTGTGCAAATGCTTGACTCATAAAAGAATGCGATGATCCAGAATCAAATAGAACAACTATAGGGTTTTCGTTGACAAGAAACTTACCAGCAGTGACGGGCTCTCCCTCTGGAATTTCATCCACTGTTGTACTATGCACTCTAGCATTATAAGTCTACTGCTTCTTCTTGGGCGGGTACGGACAAAACCTTGAGAAATGACCGGGTTGATCACAGTTATAGCAGGGTCCTCTTACTGTCCCGGCAGATCCCACAGCTCCCTTGGAACTACCTTGCACCGCAGTTGCGGCTGCTTTGTTGGGCTGTACTGCCATCTTGTATGGCTTTTGAGGTCCACGGAAATTCTGGCTTCTTGGCTGAGGTGGCCTGAATCTAGCACCAGGTGCCGATGGGCGATATGGGGGACGACCTCCCATAGGTGCTCTAGCTTGAGATGGCCCTCCTTCAAGGCTCTCTTGCGTGTCTTGGCTGCGGTGCTGGCGTTGTTATTCTTCTCCTGCTTCAGACAGTCGCTGATGAAGTCATTGAATCTAACGCGGTTGTTGGTACCAACATGCTTCATCATTTTTGGATTGAGACCCCTCTTAAAGCTGGCTATTCTCTTAGCATCTGTGTCAACCATGTCGGGAGCATAGCGACATAAGTTGTTGAAAGCATGCAGGTATTGTGTCACGGTCTTGGTGCCCTGGTTCAATGCCAGAAACTCTCCCAACTTCATCTCTGTCAGCCCGGGTGGAATATAGACTCCACGGAAGGCCTCAGCAAACTCTCTCCAAGAAATCTGAGCATTTGGAGGGAAGGTGGTGCGATGGTGCTTCCACCACATTCCCGCCGGTCCCTGCAATTGAAGTGCAGCATACTCCGTTTTCAGAACCTCAGTCATCCTCAACACACGGAATTTATCTTCCATTGTGTTGATCCATTCCTCAGCGTCGAGTGGCTCTGTTGCTTCCTTGAATACTGGTGGCCTGGTGTCCATGAAATCCTTGAAACTGCTATATTGGTTTACTCCCATGCCACCACCTTGATTGTTACCACGTTGAACGTTGTTGGTGATGGTGCGCAGAAAATCCTCCATGTTCTTCTGGGATTGTTCCGTGTTGCGCTGACTCCCGAGCAGCTGTGCGAGAAACATCTCGGGGGTAAATGGGGGAGGAGGTGGCAAATGCGGCTCATGGGGAGGTTCATTGTTGTTGCCGTGGTTTTCACCACCACCACCAGTCCCCGCACCGTTAGCACCGGGCTCAGCGGCCTCATACGTGGTTCGACGAGTGTTTGTCATCTGCATATTTCAGCAACAAGTAATGATTGAGTGAAGCTGTAATAATTGCGAGTGAAGGAAAAATTATGCCGTACTGAATTTACCGGAGAGAATAGATTCATACAATAAAACAGAGGCACAACAATCGCATCCCAATTAAAACAACAGCACTTAATCGAATTACTTAAACGGCAAACATCGCGTCCATACAATCACATTGCCAGCATACATACACTGGACTTTTTATGCGTTCAGATATCGCATTCGAGAATCAAGTTCCAACCACATGCCGAGTCTCATACGTTCAAAACAACATACGATGGATTACATGCCAACAAAAGAAAGGTCATCGCGACAGGACCTAGATACTAGTGCAAAGCAACTAGCCTACTCCTCGGGGCCATCGTCGGGATCGGAGACGTCACCATCGCCTCCCGGTGAAACTACAGGCTCATCCTGGTCGTCGTCGTCGATGTCCATGCCAGCGGCATTCGGTGGAGCATATGGGCCAACCCCATTGTAGAGCGCGTGAAACTCCTCGTGCAGGTTGCTGTTGTATTCCTCTAACTCATCGACTCTCTGCAACAGAAGGTTTCTTGTGTTCCAGGCTTCATTCCTTTCCTGAACCAACTGTCCAATCATGCGGTTTGCATTGTTGTTGGCTTGAGTCAACGTATGCACTCGCTGCATAGCTCTATCACCTCTCTCAACCGCCTGATCTCGCTGTAAGTTCATATCAGCCAACTGCTCCTGCAAGCTAGCTATGGCTCGTGCCTGTCTCTTCTTCTGCTTCTTCCCTTTGAGCTTATCCTCACTACGCAAGCCAGTCAAAGTCCAGTAGGTACTCTCGAGACCCTCATATGCTCTGATGGCGGCGAACATAGCACTCATTGCCTGGTTGTCACTAGCCTGTCCTTCAGCTGGACCTCTGACTAATGCACTTCCTTGAGGCTGAACCCAAATGGCATCGCGAGGATCATCCCTAGGAAAAGTACCAGCTAGAGCTGCAGCAAGCTCACTGGGAAATCTGCTCATAATGTCCCTGATGACACGGAAGGCTGCTCCCTCTGCACCCTCAGCTGGAGTGCGACCCTCAAACTCCAAATGCCAACCATCCCAATCTGGAGCATCACCGAGAGCAGGAACCGTGATCTCCACCACTGCAAGTCCATCATCTGCCAACTGGCTCTCATTCCAAGAGTACACCGGCTCTTGACCCTCTGGGTACCCCACATCATGGAGCACTCTCCAAAGCAAAGTCGGCATGCCAAACTCGCTCAAGAAGGTGTCCGTGGTGCGGTGCTCCCTCAGGGCCAACGGACGTCGGGGTGCTCTTCCTCCGGTGGACTTATGGGCGGTCTGCTTCGTGCGGGCCATCTGTAGCAAAAGTTCTCTTATTACTTCGGGGAAACATATTTTAGGTGATACACTTTTATCAAAATGAGATAATCAATTTATAAGGGGAGGTATGCATGAGATGAATGAGATGCACAAGTAACATGATGTATGTACGGGTCGTACGTTCTCACAAACTTAGGAAATAAATAATTTCTAACGACTAATTCGGTGGCATACAACGATCTCTCAATACGTAGCTAATACGTTCTACACGATAGCGTTGTTATGTACCTGCAGAAAATTCATTTCAGCCCAATTCCCAATGAATGCATAAAAGCAGTAAAGTTTTATCTACACGCTCTACACGAATCCCCAGATACGTGTACAACGGTAGTAACTACCCGAACCATCGTCCTATTGACGGCATCGCCTCCATAGACGGAAGACCCATACAGGAGATACCTTTGTAAAACATGCATAGAACACGTAATTACTCCAGCATCATATAATCATTCACCCTAGATCGGCGGTGTATCCGATCATGCTCTCACAACTCACACTTACCGAGGCGTAGAGGCAAATGATCCATTCATTACCACTCAAACAAGTGGCACTCATACAATAGCACGCCGTATGAGCGACGAAAGAGAAATATGATGCAAGAACCCCAGTCAGTATTTAATTAAGCCACCTAAAGTCCTTAACTGGGCATAAAGGATATGATCACTGGCACACTTTAGATTTTGAAAATTACGTTTTTCAAATGCCTTTTTGTTTTAAATACACTTGTGAACAGTAACACGCTAAACCATGCTCTGATACCAGCTGTAACAGAACCGACCAATTATACGAAATTAAGTAGGAAAATCATCCACCAGAGCAGACGATTGAATGAACTTAAGCCCGTATAACCCGGTAGTCCGTGAAATCACGAAGGATTTCAAACCAACTCGTGTCCCAGCCATGATCGTAATAAGTTTAGCGGTCACCATCACATATTACATAAAAGTTTGCGATCTCAAATACATCAGAGTTTCAACATAGTTATTACAAACCAGTTCGAATGAAAATAGCGGAAGTCATTTGTTCAAACTACACACACACACGGAGTTTAAATAGAGTGCCAGCGAATGATCATTTCCCAACAAAAGCATCAGATGAGACATAAGGAACGACCATGCCCATGGTCCTAAGCATCACCCATCGCAGGATATAGGCAGTTGATACAGTAGCCGTAGTACATCTGCCCATCTGCAACAAGTGGGAATAAAACCCTAAGTACGAGAAGGTACTCAGCCAGACTTACCCGACATAACCGAAAATAAATGACACCAAGGATTATGAAGGGCTTTATAGTAGGGTAGCTGACTCATTTGCAAAAGAAGCATTTTTAGCATTTCAAGAACCTTTCTAAAAGCATTATTGCCAAATTAATTATTATTAACCTGTCAACTAGATTTGCACCTATACTAGAGTAAACATGTGATTAAGCAGATAATGATAACCAATGATCATTAAGCAACTTCCATACTGTCATATTCATTATAACTGTCCAAGTGTTCCATAACATTTACTACGATGAAGTCACTCAAGTCAAGTGCTCACTATCCAGGAGCGATGGCGATTCGAATCGATTCTTAACCAGATGGTGATTTATTCCTTACACAAATCTCACTCACCCGCTAAAGTGAGATATTGATCACCGAGTCAACTTTCCAAGTATCTTGAGTTTGCCAGGAACCACATGTACCCGGGGGCCGACCGACTGCACTTTGGTCTTATCATCCCGCCCCCGTGTCCTACCACACCTGCTTCGGCACAGTGCGCTGCGGGCAATCTACTCGGCCCGAAAAATCTCCCAGCTTCGCGGTCGGAAGGTACTTTATCCGTCCAGCTAAATGTAAGGCATGCGTTCAACATGACTCGAGGCCCAACAACGGTCGGTCCTTAATCGACACAGACGGAAACACTACAGTCCAAAACTCTGCAAGTCTCCGCCCGGTCTCAACTTCATTTAACACTTAGTTATACCATGACTTCAGAGCCATCCAAACAGATCCAGGTAACCACCTATAGCTCGCAGGTGACAGGAATCACCCGACTTCTACCGGTCTAAGCCAGCTAAGCATTGACTCGACTGCGGATAACAGGGTAACAAGGATGTAGTATAACAAAGGTATACAAGGTATAATGCAGCAACGGTTGCAAACAACTCCTAAACGTAATGCATCAATTAAAGTAAAGCATTTAATTAAATAATTGCAAACCGAGAGAAAAATGCTCCGGGGCTTGCCTCTCTCGAAGGAGCTCGGACGGTGATCGGGGCACTCCGGAAGTTCCTCAACGTCCTCCTCGTTGGCTTCTGGCACTTCCTGCTGCTGCACCTCGAGCTGCTCCTCGGGCTCCTCGGGTATGACGACTGGGTTCTCGGTTTACGATCCTGTATGATGCAATGCGCATAAGGGATTATGCAAACGGTGCATCGAAGGAGATGAATGCGATGGATATGTTGAAATACAAGGTAGTCAACATCATCCAAGAAACTACACTATAAGCACATGTCATCTACTGCATTCTCTTCTACTACTAATATGTTAAGTTAACCTATCTTATGAAATGCTTCAAAGATACACCAAAGCTTTACCAATTTCTTAATCACACTTAAAGCAACACTTGCTTAAACCCTAATTAATAATAGGTTGGAATAGCAACCTATATTTTTGATGCTCCTAAAAATCTGAGAAAATTGCAGTAGCATACTACTACCCTAAACAGACTACCATAAAAATTTCATGGCATTTGGATAAGTAAACTATCCTACACAAAAATGACAAGCTATAGCATAAAAATGAGCATGAAATTACTTTGTACTATGAAAAGTGTCAAACAACAAAATTAGTATTTTTCCTAGGTTTTTAATAGCATATAATGACTGTCCAAAAATTACCACATGCATGTTTTATACAAAGTTTGCTTTCTAGCAAAAATAACAAAAATCAGGCATTAAAGGGACTTGAACTACACCTCAAAATTTTCCCATAGCACATGCATGAAACCTATTTTTCCTAGGAAGTACATGACATAATAAGATTAACAAACTTGGAATCATATTTTTCTGAGGTATATTTCATTTACTAGACATTTTCTCAGAAATCAGCATTTATTCACTTTAAATAAAGCTACACAGAAAAGTATCACAAATTTGACATGCAATATTTTTAACAGATAGATCTAGTCACAAGAAGCATAACAAAATTTGTTTCATACGTTTTGGAGCAACACAACTTGATATATACATTTACTAAGCATTTGAATCAAATTTTGAAACCATTTCTCAAAACCCATTTCCTGAAAACGAAAAACCAGCGCATGCAAACGTTGGGTGCACCCGGTGCTGTGCACCCGGGGTTTTCCCTCGGTCGCTGTAGCTGGGCCCGCGGCCCCACGGGTCAGCGACCCAAAGCAGGGGATAGGCTCCGCCGGCCGGTGCTCACCGGCGGCGAGCTCCTCCGAAGATGCAGGCGGTACCAGCGGGCTCCCCACGCGGAGCCACACCTACGGGAAGGTTAGAGGTGGCCCGGCGTCGTGGCGTTCCACGCGACCACGGCAGCCTCTCATCAGCGAGAAAGGGGGACGGCCGAGCTCGGCCCTTACCTTGACGACGGCAGCCGCGAGTGAGCGCAAGCGAAGGAGCTAGGCGAGGCGGAGCTCCGGACGAGATGAATCGAAGAATGAAGCGCTGGCGGTGGAGCACGTCGTCGGCGGGGCAGCGACGGTGGCGAGCGCGTGCGCTGCTGCTGCTGCGGAGCAAGAGGCAGGGAGACAAGGCGGCAAAAGCGAGGAGTGCGGGGAGAGGAGCGCGCGCTCGGACAGCCTTGAAGGCGGAGCTCTGTCGGTCGGAGCGGGCACCGCCCCTCGCCGCCGGTGTACGGGCGCCGCGTGGCGGCCAGGCAGGCGGTGAAGGCGGGTGCGGCGCGGCGGGCGGGAAAGCGCGGCGTGGGCCTGGGCCGGCGAAGCAGTAGCTGGGCCAAGCGCGAGGCGAGTGAGCGGGCGGCGGGCGCGGAGGCAGGCCGGGCCGGCTTCGGCTGGTGGGCCAGACGCGAGGCGGCGGCCCAGAAAAATAGAAATGGAATTTTTCAATTTATTTTCAAGAAAATTTTAAATGCCATCTTTCAAACATTATTTTGAGTAAGAAAATGACCTCTTTTGAAAATGTACCAAAAATGAAAGTTGCTTAGAATTTAATTCCCTACAACTTTGCTTTTATGACCAAAGTCCAATTCTATCTAGATTTTAAATTATAGAATCAAAGTTAAATTTTAACTCAAAACCCTAATTTTGGGAAATTACTTTGGAAGCAAAATTTTGAATTAATTTGAATACAAACCTTGCTCCAAAAATTGTGCTAAACAATTCTAGATGATTTTCAAGCATAACCAACAGTTTCTACTCAACTAGCAAGCAAGAATCAGAGCAAAACAACTCTAATAAGTGTATGCATCATTTACTTTTCACAAACATGTTTCGTATGTTTCGAAGTAATGTTTCAGTTGTTATATGCAAGATTACGCATGTATGAATAGGATGCTTGATGATGCACGATATGTATGATTAGCAATGCCTAAATGCAGGCATAACACCGGGGTGTTACATGACGCAACATCAAATCTTTCCAATATGGAAGTAAGAACCAAATAGATCTCCTTTTGTAAATTACTAAGGGCTCCTCTTCCTTACGTCTCTTCCTAGTTGGTTTCTTTCCAGATGGATCCTTGCCAAAACTATTACTAAGATCTTAGTGCACTCCAAAATTTCCTCTCCAGAAAGTGGTTTAGGTGCTGGCCTAACCTCAGTTGTACCACCAAATTTATTGGCATCAAACCTAAATGGGTGATTTTCATGCAAGAATCTTCTATGACCCATATAGTAAGTCTTCATACCATTACCAAGTCTAAGTGAATCTGTAAAGAAGTGACAATCTGGGCATGCAGCTTCACCAGATGTGATAGATCCGGACACATATCCTAGACCAGGGAAATCAGTAATAGTCCACAATACTGCTGCCCGCAACTGAAAGTACTCGCCTTTTGAAGCATCATAAGTTCTAACACCATGTTCAAACATATCTAACAAGTTATAAATAAGTGGCTGACAATAGAGATCCATATCACTACCAGGAGCATTTCTACCAGGAATCAGATAAGATAGGATGAAATTTGATTGCTTCATGCACATTGAAGGTGGAAAGTTGAAGGGAATACAAATACCAGGCCAAACACTATAACTAACATTCATGGTTCTAAATGGATTAAAACCATCAGTGGCGAATGCTAGATGTATGTTTCGGCTATCTGCAGCAAACTGTGGATGCTTTTTATCAAAGGCCTCCCATAGAGGTGAATCTGCAGGATGCCTTAGTAGACCATCCTTTTTCCGATCTTCATCGTGCCATCTTGTTAGCCTTGCTGTTTTTGAGGACAGAAATAACCTTTTGAGTTGTTTCTTTATAGGAAAGTAACGAAGAACCTTCCTAGGAACCTTATGAACACGTTTCCCATCTAAACTCTTCCTTTCTGATTTCCATCGTGAAACCTTACATTTCGGACACGAATTCATATTCACATTCCCCTTCCAATAGAGAATGCAATCATTTTCACATGCATGAATACTATTGTAACCAATTCCAATGGATTTCACCAATTTCTTAGCTTCATGAAATGTTCTAGGTAGTGCTGAACCCTTAGGAAGTGCATTATTAAGTAGATCTAAAAGCAGATTAATAGATCCTCCAAGGAGTTTGATATGGAGCAATCTAATTAGGAACCTTAGTTGTGTATATTTCTTGCAATTTGGGTACAACTCCTTGTTATTTTCTGCTACCAACTTCTCAAGGGCAACTAGTTCAGGACAAGGCTCTAGAGTAGAACCGTTGTCCTCAAAATCTCCTCTATCATCCAAACCAGCAGCTAAGTCTCTAAGAAAATCATATATATCATCATCCTCACTAGAATCCTCTATAAACTCAGCATCATCATAATTCCCATCATCATGATTCACATGATTCATTGAAGAGCTACCTTCTCCATGTAAGGTCCATGTTCTATACCCTTTTAGAAACCCATCACATATCAATTGCTCATGAACTTCACTTGCCTCTTTCCAAAATGAGTTTACACACTTTCTACAAGGACATAATATCTTGCTGCCTACCGCTGAATTCCTAAATGCAAAAGCTAAGAAACTGTTCACCCCTTGCAAATATGTCTTGGTGTGCCTATATGAAAATTTTAGGTTAAATTCCATTTTACCTAAAAATAGCACTCTCAGTAGTTGTGAAGTTATTATCTTTTACCTAGCATTATCATCAATCCATGTTTTATCCATCATCAACTTTTATGCAAGAGATCCAGCAGCTTACAGTATTAAATAAAAAAACATCACAAGCATTGAAATAGTTGCATACTTTGACAATACTAAAAAAAGATGAATAGCTAGCGAAAGGTAGGACCCTACCGATGGAAACAAGGAGAGTTGCTGCCATAATATCGTTCGAACGTCTTCTCAAGGTGTGCAAGTAGAACTACCTGTTGTCCAGCAGTAGCAACACCACGCTCAACACCTGCGCCCATACAATGAGGGTTGTTGAACAAGATAAAATCACAGAACACATGAATTGAATATATATATATATATATATATATATATATATATATATATATATATATATATATATATATATATATACACACACATCTATCCTAACGCAGCAGTTTAGTTCTGGACTTATGACCTGAAATTGCTAAAGGCTTGGTCCACAGCATGTTTCCACAGCAAGCAACCAACACCACAGCACAAGCAGACTAGCAAAGTGAGTTTCGGCCAATGGAGAAGCTGCCCTTGCACGTCACCAAGCAATGTCCAAGAAAGCAAAAAGATTAACGACATTTAGCTAAAACTAATTCATTCAAAACCAAAAATGAATCTTTAAGACTGCTGAGACTAAAGTCTGAAGAAAATCATCGCTCGGAGTGACCGACTGCTGAAAATGAAGCCTGGCACCACACGGTTGGAGACTGCGGCTCCCAGCTGGGCGTGGCCCTCCTGCGCGGCGCGGCCCTGCTGCTAGGCGTGGTGGTGCGGCCCCCTGCTCGACGCAGAACCTGACAGCAGTTTACGTTTATGCATCATATTATCCCAAAGGCTGGGTCTGAATGAGTCACATATGCTACAAGGATCTTCAAAAACTTCAGAAGACACCTAGAAGACTACTACTAAATTATATGTACTGCTACTACTGCTACAGCATGTCATTTCTGAATAAAGTAAGAAAAGATGGAGCATGCCTGGGTATGAATGAGTCACATATGCTACAAGGATCTTCAAAAACTTCAGAAGACACCCGGAAGACTACTACTAAATTATATGTACTGCTACTACAGCTACAGCATGTCATTTCTGAATAAAGTGAACGAGTCACATATGCTACAAGGATCTTCAAAAACTTCAGAAGACAACCGGAAGACTACTACTAAATTATATATACTGCTACTATAGCTACAGCATGTCATTTCTGAATAAAGTAAGAAAAGATGGAGCATGCCTGTTACCTTGGAGAGGATGGAGCAGGGTCACGTCCGCTGGTGGTGTTGCTCCTGCTGAGCGCACGGACGGGGATGGCGGGGCCGTTCGTGAGATGCAGAGATGCAGCGCCGGTCGTCACCTTGCAGAGATGCAGCGTCGGCCATTTCTGAATAAAGTAAGAAAAGATGGAGCATGCCTGTTACCTTGGAGAGGATGGAGCAGGGTCATGTCCGCTGGTGGTGTTGCTCCTGCTGAGCGCACGGATGGGGATGGCGGGGCCGTTCGTGAGATGCAGAGATGCAGCGCCGGTCGTGACCTTGTAGAGATGCAGCGTCGGTCCCTTCCCGTAGATCCAGAGTGCGCGGCAGACGGGGAAGGGGCCCGCCCGAAAGCACAGCTGCAGGGTAGGGGAGGGAGCCGGCCAGGAGCGGAAGCAGCCGGGGAGAGGAAAGAACCTAGCGGCGCGGACCCCTGGGAGCGGCGCGGCACCCTGCAGCAGCGGTGGCGCTGATGAGGACATCGCCATGCTGGACACACCGACGCCATGGTCTTCCCCAAGTTGCAATTCGTTTCCAACTCAGCTGCCACGTCACCCTCGGATTCAGCAGACACGTCGTCACTGTTTCGGTCATAACTTCCTCATACGACGTCGAAACGGGTCGTTCTTGGATGCGTTGGAAAGGGGACGACGACGCCGTCGTTTTGGATCTGGTCCCAGCTCCAGAAGGTCCGTGGATCATTCTGTGTGACCACGACAAGGTGCTGCGTCACCTGTTTGGGCCAACTTGGCCATGTATCGTGTCGGGCCTTAAGCCCAAGTTGTGGGCGCCCAACCCCTGGCCGTCCCCAACCCTAGGTCGAGTCTTAGACTATAAACACAGCCGCCGCCGCTGCTACACAATTGGGTTTTGTTTAGAGTTTAGTTTTCCATCGAGAAACTGAATCGTTCATTGTAACTGTGGTGACAAATCCTTTTACAGTGATCCAGGGCCCCCGTTCTTGATCTCCTCCACTGTGTCGATTAGTCCTTTGGAACCGAGTTCTTGAACCCTCTATTGATATTCGCGTCATTCATATTTGCAATTTCAGATTGCGTGTTTTACCTTCTTGCTTGTGCTCTTCGATTCGCTTGCAGGAAAAGCCTTCTTGGCGAGGTCAATCAAGTTGTGCTTGGTTGATAACCAACGGAGCGGTGGTGTAACGGTTGCAGGGTTCGAATCGTGTCTGATTTGAAGCCGGATCGCCAACGTCGAGATCTCCACAAATCGAACTTACCGGCTACCTCTCGGAAGATCGGGCCTGTACTTATCAGGCGCGGACCCCTGGGAGCGGCGCGGCCGCCTGCAGTGCGTGGCCCCTGGGCGCGGCCCCTGCCTGCAGCAGCGGCGCGGTAGCACTGCAGCAGCTGCTGGGATCCGGCCCCTGGACCATGCGTGGCGGCGATTTGGGATGGAGGGAAGGGTGGCAGTGTTTTTTTTTCGCGGAAGGAAGGGGACAAGGTCATAAGGGGAGCGCGAGCCAGAAAAAAAGTGGCGGCCGTGAATTTTTTTACGCGCGTACTAGGGTTTCCGAGATTCGGTTGGCAAATTTTTGGCGCGAATCGGTAGCTGCAGCATGCTAGATTTTAGCTCTATATACAGCGACAGACTGTCCGACGTTATTACTGACCTATACCGTCCGACAGTTCGACTCTATCTATAGCGACCGATGTATAGCCGCTGAAGGCGCCTTTACCGAGCGATGGTTCGTTGGAATTCTTTACCGACCAATGTTACATCGCTAAATAACTAGTTTTAGCGACCGATGTCTGACGCTAATTCTGGTGTGTGGTATAGTGGGCACGTAGCACGAGGTTCACTGCCACCACCACAATCCCCACCTACAAACCCTAAACCAATCTAGAGGGGGCGCTGACAGCGACAGAAAGCGCCGCCACCGTCTTCACTGTCGCCTCTAGGCCACGCCCGACGTCCACACCACTGTCAGACGCAACTACCTCCCCTTCACCGGCACTCTGCGTCACCGATACCGCCATGGCTTCCTCCGCTGCCAAACCCACCGATGGTCTGCTACCTCTGCACCTCTCTCTCTGGTTCCTCGTCCTAGTTCGGCTAGATCTACTCCCAGTGATCGTAAGAATTTAACAACACGTTCACGAATCACGCGAGCTATTATTAGCACACAGTCGTTGCTCACGATTTATTCCACGTAGTAAATAGTAACAAACATTCACATCTGCGTAAGTACAGAGGCGATCAAGGGTATGATGATGGCATCACATGACATAACCTGCACTGCATGCCTGTTATTGGAGCTTGGAGTATACGTGGCATATATACTCGCATTATTCAGCCGACGTAGTACATGGGGTCGGCCACCTTGACGGTGCGGTCGCCCTCCGGCGCGCCGATGAGGTCGCTCTGCACGATATGGTACCCGGCGTCCACCAGCTTCTGCCGCTCGCCGGACTTGTACGGCACCACCGACGAACCCAGGGACGACGGCCTGCAAGGCACGAACACAGGTGACACAGGGGCCGAGCGTATTTTGCGCAGGGCGTGTGATTTCGGCCCTGAAAGTGCATGGCGGTAGTACTGCGTACGGCCCATGAAGGCCCACCAGGAGAGAGCATGGCCAAGTGGACATGTTTGTTCCTTCCTTTTTTTTTCTTTTTTTCCTTTAATGCTTTGCGCGCAGTTGGAGTCAGGCGGGGCCGCAACGGTCCTTTCTGTGGGGCACCGCATGGTGGCGTGTGCGGCCACTCGTTCGGCGTGGGGTGCATACGGCGCGGGGGCAGCACATGGGAGCTCATGCGGCGACTCGTTCGGTGTGGGGCGCGGGGCAGCGCATGGAGCCTCGCTCGGCGTGTGGGGGCATATGCATGCGTTGTGGCAAAGAGAGAGACAGAAAGAAGGTGCGCGGGGCCCGCATACTTCATGGCACCGAGCTCCATATGTTTCATGTGTTTAGATATATGTTTCATAGGTTTTATATGGATGTTGCATGTGTTTTATCCAGATGTTGTATGTGTTTTCATCTGGATATTGCATATGTTGCAATGGCTATACATGCATGTTGCAAGTGTATGTTTCATCTATTTTAGACGTATGTTGGAAGTGTTTTTTTTGGATGTTGCATATGTTTCAGTGGCTATATACATATGTTGCAAGCGTCTATTCAAAATGTTTCATCTGTTTCAGTCGTATGTTGTAAGAGTTTATCTGGATGTTGCTTATGTTGTAGTTGCTACACACAAATATTACAAGCATATGTTGCAAATGTTTTCAGATGTATGTTGTAGGTGCAAGAAGCGGGCACATGCGGCGGCAGCCCCCATGGATGTAGTGGTCCCCATGTGCACGACAAGGGAAGCGGGCGTGGGTGGTCCACCTAAATGCGCATCAACAAGCACAAGACGGGCGTCAGCAGGCAAGAGGCGCACAACTGCATGCGTAGGCGCACCAGCATGCAGGGGGTGGATGTGCAGACGCAGCAGTTGCATACAGGGACAGATGTGCAGGCGCAACGGTTGCATGTGGGGGGCGGACGTGCATGCGGGGCAGGCTTAGCAACCTGTGTGACAGGTGGGATGAGTGTAGCAGGCGGGGCGAGCATGGGCGTTTGGACGGAGGCTAGCGTCCGGACGTCACGGCGCTAGCCATGCCGTTTGTACAAACACATCCAACTTTTTTATATTTATAATCTATTGAAACATACTTTATACGCTCCTAACATTTTGAAAGGTTGCTTCTTCCCTGTCCTTCCCTACTCCTAATCGATTCTCTCTCTCAGCTCGCTGTCTCACCGCCGCCACCTCCTCGGACCCCGTCCTGGCCGCCGCCGACCTCACCGCTCACTTCCTGTCGCCACTGCCATGTCCTTCTCTAAGCTTGCACTTGGCCGTCCCGGCCTATCACAGACCCTGTCCACCAGTTGTCTTCCCCAGTTCGCTTGGCGGGGCTCCCGCCGCCGTTCGAACCGCCTGCATCGCCGGGCCGCTCACATTTCCCCGAGTTCCGTTCCTCTAAGGCTGGAGACCTCGCTCCCCTTACTGGAACCAGATGAAGAAGAAGCGCTACTATCGTGCCTGCCTTCAATCCCAGATCAACGTGTGTCTGTGCGTCGGCACCCGTCGCGGTGCACGCGCGTTCAATAAGGATTTGGCCATCATCCTGCAGCTGTGCCTCTGCTTTCTAGATTGACATCCAACTTGACTACACATGGTTTCTTAATTGGGTAGTAAAATGGTGCGTCTTAAAACTCTCCATTTTTGTTACAAAGAAAAAAAAATGAATCGGCTGTTTGGGAAGAGCAAAGGGGAGGTGAAGATCCATTTGAAATACCATCGACGACCTCATGAATCACACGTTCACGAATCACGCAAGCTATTATATATTAGCACACAAGTGCTCACGACTTATTCCACATAGCAAGGCTGCGTTTAGTTTGCGAAATAAAAATTTTTGTATGTCATATCGGATGTTTCGAGGATGTTGGAAGGGGTTTTCGGATACTAATAAAAAAATTAATTACATAGCTCGTCTGGAAACTGCATGGACTAATTAGTCTTAAAACATTCGTCTCGCGATTTCCAACCAAACTGTGCAATTAGTTTTTTTTCATCTATATTTAATACTCCGTGCATGTGCCGCAAGATTCGATGTGATAGTTTGTGGTGAATTTTTTTTTAACTAAACCAGACCTAAATAGTAGTAACAAACATTTCACATCTGCGCAAGTACCGAGGCGATCAAAGATATGATGATAATGGCATCATATGACATAACATAACCTGCATATAAGGATGAAAACGGAACGGAAATATCCCGAACCGAACCGCATCGTTTTCTATATTTAATCTGATCGAATCCGCATTTTCTTATCTGACTTTACCGTTTTCATTTTCGTATTTCAGATGTTTCGTATTTCAAATGTAAAAGTAGAAAACGGTTTAGACATTTTTCGACCGTTTTCTACTTTTCTACTTTTAATTTGAAATATTCCGAATTGAAAATTCAGTTTAAACCGAATTTGACCAACTGCACAGGTCATACAGCCCAATTACAGGTTGTTCACCACGTAGCTGCGTTCTTTCTACTTGTGGCCAGCTGCCCTCTCTTATAGACGGCGTTCAGCCTCGTCTCTCTTCACCTCACGAGATGGTCCTAAATGTTAGGAAACCAGCAGCATCTACACGAAAGCCTACCTGGGCCATAGCCCATCAAGCTCATCGGTTTAACCCCCGCCTGCAAGTCAATCATTTGATAGTTTTTCATCAGCCGAATAAATCTTTGTTACTCAAAAGAAAAATCTGAATAAATCTTTAAAATAAAATACTACATCTATTTTAAAAAGATTAATAAAATTATTCTGACTCAGTTCGAGTTCATGTTTCTGTAATATGCACTTGTTAATTATTATATGTACTTGAACTTGACCATGTATGCACTTAGTCATGCTCTTGTCTATGGGTCGGTATTCCGTATTGAGTTTTCGTATATCGACCGTGTTCGACATAAATCCGCTCGAATTGGTTCGTTTTCGAAATTCTCGATAATTTGTAAGTTCGTGTTCGTTTTCGTGTCCGGTTTTACCGTTTTCGCTTTCGTTTTCGTATTTCAAATGTAAAAGTAGAAAACAATTTAGAAGTTTTTCGACCGTTTCCGACTGTTTTCATCCTTACCTGCATATGCCTGTTATTGGAGCTTGGAGTCGCATACTCGCATTATTCATTCAGCCGACGTAGTACATGGGGTCGGGCACCTTGAACGTGCGATCGCCCTCCGGTGCGCCGAGGAGGTCGCTCCACTGGTCGCCCATGTTGCCCACGGTACCCGGCGTCCACCAGCTTCTGCCGCTCGCCGGACTTGTAGGGAACCACCGACGAGCCCAGGGACGACGGCCTGCAAGGCACGAACGAACACAGGTGACACAGGGCCGAGCGTGTTTTGCGCAGGGCATGTGATTTCGGCCTTGAAAGTGCATGGTCCTAGCGGTAGCACTGCGTATGGCCTATTAAGGCCCACCAGGGGAGAGAGCATGGGCCAAGTGGACGTAGTGGGGAACAAAAAAAAAACAACAACTTAGGTTTGTTCCTTCCTTTTTTTTCTTTTGTTTTTTTTCCTTTACCTTATAATATTACCCTTGTGTGCCATGTTTCATCAGCAATCTACATTACAAAATCCCACAGTTTGTACACGTCCAATTTTTTTATATTTAATCTTTTGAAACATACTTTGGGGGTGTTCGGCTGGTATGGTTGTGGAGGAATTTGGATGATTTAGAGGAATTATGGAAGAATTTGTGAGAGGAAAATACTGTTCCGGATAAAAAAAATAAGCGGATCAAACCGAATTTAAGGACACACGAACGGAGCCTTTGTACGCTCATAAAATTTTGAATGGTTGCTCCTTCCCCTGTCTTTCCTAATCCCAATCGATTATCTCTCTCACCGTATAGCCACCGCCACCTCCTTGATGCCACCTTTGCCGCCGGTGACCTCGCCGCTGCCCCATCCTTCTCTAAGCTTGCATTTGGCGGTCCCCGTCGCTAACCCCATCCATCGGTTGTCTTTCTCTGTCCGCTTGGCGGCGCTCTCGTTGTCTTGCTTTCCGCCGGTCGAACCGCCTCCATCGCCAGGCTGGCCACGCTCCCCGAGCTCCATTCTTCTAAGGCCGGAGACCTCCCTCCCCTAACTGGAACCAAAGGAAGAAGAAGCGCTCTTGCTAGATGTCGTGCCTGCCTTCAATGCCGCATCTACGCGTGTCCGTGCGTCAGCACCCGTCTTGGTTCACGCGTGTTCAATAAGGATTTGACCATCATCCTGCAGCTGGGCCTCTGCTTGCTAGATTGACAACCAGCTTGACTACATATGGTTTCTTAATTGGGTAGTAAAGTGGTGCCTCTTAAAACTGTCCATTTTCGTTACAAAAGAAGAAGAAGAAAAAAGAAATGAATCGGCTGTTTGGGAAGAGCAAAGGAGAGGAGAAGATCCATTTGAAATACCATTTGTTAGATGTCAACTATAGTTCCCTTTTTTCTCCTAAAATTCGGCCACCCTACAATTTGCTTCACCCACTTGCATCTCGCCGATCGTGTAATGATTTCCGCCAATCTTGAAGTGTCTGATTCGATGGAAATATATATATATATATATATATATATATATATATATATATATATATATATATATATATATATATATACGGATCTAGGAAATATTTCAGGGGGCTGAACAACACTGTTGCTCGATCTTAAGTCTCAGCCCCCTACACTATATAACTTTGCCTAAAAATTTATGGGGCTCCACAGGAGGTTCCACTGCTCTGGTATGGGTAGAGGGGGCTCGAGCCCCTCGTCCCACCGTTGGATCCGCCCCTATCACATATATATATATATATATATATATATATATATATATATATATATATATATAGAAAATCCTTCTTTTTTTATGGTGTACTGTATGTAATCCTAACCCACGAATTAGGTCCTGAGTTGAGCTGTCCGTTGGCCCAGAAATCTCCAGCCACTCATCCTCATCCAGCATTAGTGTGGATAGCTATCTTTCTGGCAGTACTGGAAGGAGTTTTTTTTTTGACAAGAGGCGCAGGGAGGGAGTTGGGATATGCGGCTGTTAAACGTTTACGTACTTGAGCACAAGCTTCTCCCAGGTGTGGTAGCCGGCGCTGCGGAGGTTCTTGATGGTGGCCGCCTTCTCGGTGTCGTGCCTGCCGGTGATGAACACCACCTTGATGTCGGTGTCGTGCCTGCCGGTGATGAACACCACCTTGATGCCCAGCGACAGCAGCTTCTCGTACAGCTCCAGCACCTCCGGCAGCGCCGGCGCCGTTGCGTTCGCCACGTACTCGTCGAAGTAGGTGGCGTTGTACGGCTGAACCCTGCAAGTACGCACAAGCAAGCTCTCGTCATCGATCATGCCGTCGATTCGTTCACTGCAACTACCTGCGCGCAGAGACTCGCTCGGTCGCTCCGCGAACAAGCAAGCACCCACGTACCCGAAGCCGGTGTCGGCGTACACTAAAAAAAATCCTATCACGTGAAAATGCGTCACGGTTAACTTATGACGACGATGGTGAAAAACGTCATGTATCCCGCGTCATACATTTGTTGAACCAAAATGATCGTCACATGTTGGCTTTTTTATTCGTCATGGATGAACTAGTCGACAACAATAGCAAAAGGCAATAGTGATGAAATGAACCATCAGTTTATGTTACACGTGGTTGCTACGTTGCCACATCATCAGTAGGCTGTTTGTGGCCCATGTGTTGTGTAGTTTTTTAGTTTTAGTTAGACCCATATTATAGCAGGAACTATTGGGCTAGCCCAATCGCATAATAGAATTGGCCCACTGTGGACCATAAAAAATCAACAGATATTCAAATTTAAATTGCACCAAATTCAAATTTAAATTGACAGTAAATTCAAACTTAAATTCACATCATTCAGGTAGTCACAGATCAACACAGATCATCACATATAAATATACCATCGCATATAAATAGATATAGATGTCACATAATCACAGATTCACAGATACATCTAAATATATGCCAATATAGTAACTATCAGTTATATAAGAAGTTTGACACACCATAAGCTAGGACATGCATAAGACCTTACATCAGTTCATCAGTTCACAGAACATACATCGTTTCACAGAACTGCACAGGTCGAAGATCATGCATCAGTTCGAACAAAAGACCATGCATCCACCTGTTCACTGACTAACATTGCAGGAAGACAACTTACCAAAATGCACCCATCACCAAAAGAAGCATCCAACAACATCAGTGCGCCAGCCGGTAACCCAAGACAACCTTACTGTTTTGCTTGACATCCCGAAATCATGAACATCAAAGTCCTGATCAGTGCATCAGTGTCAGCTTGCCTTTTCTTCAATTCCTCATCTTGCTTAACCCTTGCAGTTTTTGATTCCTGGAATTTCTTCATCATTTCTTCCATTTGCTGTTGTTGAGTCTTGATAACCTCCCTAAGATCACTTGATGTTTGTTTCTTCACCACCAGTTCCTCTTCTAGGTCGCGCTCACTGACACAAGTACCTTTGCTTCTGAGCCCCACATTTACAAGAAATCTGTTCTTCTTAGTTTTATGAACAAGAGCGTCAGAGACCACATCAGTCACATTCTTTGGTTCAAGACCATCATCTACAGGTTCATTTAGCTTCTCCATTTCAACCTAGCAGTGGAGGAGACATAGATATCTCAATGATCATGACATATGAACCTAATGTATCATCTGGTTGTGAACTAAGTATGATTTTACTTACAATAAGAGATAGAACTGCAGGAGCAAACCCTTTCTTTTTGCTATAGTGCATCTCTTTAAATAGTTCCAGTGCATTTGGTGGTTCATTTTTGTACTTGTCCGCCTGAAAATGAATAGAAAAGGACACTTTAAAAAACTGCTACTGATTCTATGTATTTCTAACATAGATAAAAGACAGTAAACAAACTAAAGTTACAACATGTTCTAGTGAAAGTGCCATAGCTAATTTTATAGCCCCAAGTTTAGTATGTTATGACATAATTTTGAAAACCAAGCAACCAGCAGGTGATTTTTGTCAACTATTACTAATCTATGTGGCATAGCTACATACAAAGCTCTCTTAAATATGTAGAGAAGAAAAGACCTGACAAACAAATGACAATACTTGGTATTCAACTTAAAGTTAGTTCATATACAGTATCTTGCAATTGAAGCTCAAACAACATGTTCTAGTGAAAAGTGCCAGTGAGTTGTACTCACCAAATTTACAATCTAGATTTCATAGCTGCGAGAACCAGTGGTCTAATGGAACTGCACTTTGCTTCTGTTCTCTCTGTTCTTCTCACAAGTCACCTACAGCAACGCAGTTCTGTTGTTAAGCACATATGACATCAACATGATGAGATGGGGAATAGTTGGATGAACTTACCATTTTTTGCTCATTTTTCCAGTGTTCCACAAGTTTATCCCATTGCTCATCAGTCATTGAGGTCACATGAGATGTTTTGGGCACTAGATGTAGTGGCAAAGCATCAAAACATCTCTTTTTTGAGCTTGTAGCGCAGTTGGCGAATAGCTTTCTTCATCATAGCCACACATGCTTTTTTCATAGGTGCTGCCTTTACATCCGTATGAAACTTTGTCTGGTAACAGTAAACAACATTGCCAAATGTTATTGAATACACAATG
Source organism: Miscanthus floridulus (assembly GCF_019320115.1). Taxonomy (NCBI): domain Eukaryota; kingdom Viridiplantae; phylum Streptophyta; class Magnoliopsida; order Poales; family Poaceae; genus Miscanthus; species Miscanthus floridulus. Next base: position 34,224,817 of record NC_089596.1, read on the forward strand.
TTAGTGTTGGAAATAAACAGTGGAAAGAGGCAAGTTTGAACACTTACATCAACTCTGTCTATGTACCCCTTGATGATCTTAGGATGTTTCTTGTACTCCTTCCAATGTGGAAATACCGGAACATGGTTCCTTACTGCAATGTTGCACTCAGTTGCAAATTTTGCAGCAATCATCACTGAGTTCGGTCTTTTCTTCCCCAGTTCAATAACCAAAGGAAGTTTGCCTTTCCTTGAGCGAGTCATTGAATCAAGTTCTCTCCCAATATTAGGTCCCCTCATCTAGTCCACCTCATCAAATGGGTCATCTACAAAGGATAAGCATAAACTTCTGAACTCTGATTCAAGAAATTCACCACTCGGTAATGCAGAAACAAAAGTAGTAACAGATACTAGTTAAATATTATCCTATCAACTTATGAAAATTAAAGTTGTTGATTTAACAATAATATCAAAACTGGTGTTCAAGACTAAGCCACTTTTCATTTTATTATGAACAATGTATGAAGTACAGAATTTTAGTCGTGCACTGGTGACTAAATTGTCTGTCCATGAGTTATCTTAAGCATCGGAGTATCAACCAACCATAATAAATATCCTAATATAATTGACTAATTGAGCCTAGCAGTACCAGGATGACTTGAGCAGAAAATAACTATAACTTGAACTGATGCTCATGTAGAGAAGCAAAGCATACACAATTTGACTGCAAAGACAAGCTCGACTTGTGGTTCTTCTATGGTACTATGCACTTGCTGAACCATCAGGACAAGCTAAAACATGCGAAGAACAAATACCAAGAGCATGACACACCTTCAGAAACGTTGGCACCCTCAATTTCTCCATTTTTATTGACATCATTCATTGTGGCAGCTTCAGAGAGGTTCAGCTCAGTTTGTATATGCTCATCTCTAGTCAGGCAGCCATTTTGCTCGTCTGCATCAGCTACAATGCAATATAGAATTAGTAATAGTACTTTGGAATGCTGGTTCTACAATTTGAGTTCAATTTGTTACAGGAATGTAGTCATTTAACCTTCCTCTATAGGCTGGTTGCATATTTCAGCTTGATTAGTCACTGCAGTAACATCAGCTGGATGATTCTTCTATGACCTTGTGAGAACACCAGGTTGCATCTATGGTTGCGCCTTCTGAACACCTCTCTTGGTAACCTTTGTTGTTGTCTTCTTCTTCTACATAGAACCAATCAAATGTACAGATTGAGAGATAAACATTAAATGCAATGAGCAAGCAATCCACATATTAAGATTTGACACTATGGAATAACAAGCACCTTATATGATAAACTAGCAACTGTACACCCCAACTCCATCTCTGGTTCTAAGCCATCATCACTTAGATGGCCATCACTGTTAGGCTCATCCTCACCATTGTACTCCGAATAAGAGTTTTCTGTTTCCTTCTGCTGCTAGATTTTTGGGGAAATCCTAGTGTTCGCAAAACGTCTAGCTAGTACAGGAAGTCCTAGTTGCCGCATCTTTGCGTTGTTGCGGAAACACTTTCTCATCCGCTGAAGTTCATAGTCAGTAAGTGGAGGATCTGCATTAAGAAGGAATAAAGAGAAAATTAGGGACATATTTAAGCATCCAGTTGACATCAACAACTAGTTCACATCCAGTTCACAACCAGACATAAAACATTTTTAACATCTAGTTCACATCAGCAAGGCCACAAGCAGTAGTCCTTAATCTGTACAAGGATCCTCTGCTACTTGCTATACAGATCTTAATCTATACAAGGACATCTTATTTTTATTTTCCCTTCACATAAATTTTTTTTGGCACCCATCATATATACCAATCAGACAGAGCATATCTTTGGAAGAAAAAAGAAATCAAAGCAACCTTCCTCCACACTTTGCTTCTTTCGCATTTCACTACACCACCGAGTACAGCCTGAACTAAGAGGCAACAAAGAAAACTAATAGCACTAAAAGATGGCGGCACGAACAAGGATGTTAAGAAACACAGCACCACCCCACCAACCCTAAACCCACCATGGCAATCAGACTTTCTGAACCAAGAAACACATGCATCTTAACCTTAGATAGGGTTCTAATCGCCTGCAGCCATTATCACTCAGATAGGGTTCGTAGGAGCATATCTAGGTGACCCGATACTATGTAAGCAAGATCACCGAAAATAAGGATGCAGGAGAGCCACTTCGCCTGCAAACTGGTTTCTCGTCTAGGGCCTCTTCGCTGGTTTTCTGCCCCTCTTCTTTGGCAACATCGGCGTTTCTATAGGTACTCCGAGAGAAGAGGAAGCGGTGGCTGTGGGATGGCAGAGTGGCGGTGGCTGCATGTCAGTGTTTTGAGTAAGCACCGGCTAGTAAATTTGTATATTGCGCATCTGACCCGGATGGTGTGCTAAGAGGACACAAGGATTATACTAGTTTGGGCCGAATGTCCCTACGTCTAGTTTCAAGTTGCTCGTGTTACTAGCACGGAGATTGTAGTAGGGGGTTACAAACTGGCGAGAGAGGGAGGAGCTCCCAAGTCTCTGTGGTTCGATGTGCGATGCGGTGTGTTTTGTTCGATGAATCGCCCCCTCAGTGGGACGCCCTGCTTTCCCATTTATAGGTCAAGGGAAAGCACAGGTTACAACCGAATGGGAAGAGGAAAAAACAAAAAGAGAAATAAGGCTCCTAGGGGTGTGTAGATCGTGGTGGCAGCGGCATCGTACCAGAGTCCTGTTGGCCGCTGCAGCTTACGCATGGGCGTCGTGCACCATTCTTGTCTTCTGTCCCATCCGAGCGGGCGGGATGGTCAAAGGGTCCCCTAATAGAGGCCATACAGGGGGCTGGTGGTACAGTGCCGGTTGACTAACGTTGGATGGAGGCGGGTTGTTATTGGAATTTTGGCATTTTCCCCCTCGGTTCGCGCAGCCCCTGAGGAGGCGACGTGCCGGTAATTCGTTTTCTACCGGGTGCACGCGAGCGCACTTGGTGGGTGTGAACCTATGGGAGTACTGGTTGTTATTGTCATTTTGTAAGATGGAAAGCACGACCGTGTGTTTGGTCTCCTAGCGATGCCGAGCCCCCGAGCCCCCACGCGTAGCAAGGGCCTGGTCGGGGGGTTGGTTCATCTTGTGATCGTCATCCCTCATGTGTTCATTCACTAGAACGAAGGGACTGAGCTAGGCCGTGCTTTCCTCGCTGGACAGAGCACGGTGCTCGGTAAGTTGTTAATGGGCTTGTTCGAGTGGAGCTCCGGCATCCCCTTTCTTGGGGGCCTGGTTCGAGGTCAGCTGGTGACTGACTCCAGATTCTTTGTGGCTGGTTCATATAGTTCTCGGATCCGTTCGACCGGTCCGAGGGCTCAATGCCTTTCTTTTGGGGAAAACCATGGACCTTGCATCATCCAAGACTCGAAACAAGGGTCAGGACGCCCGTGGCGCTTCACACGCTTTGGGTACTAGCCACTAGTGGGCCTGTCCTTAACCTCCCCTCACTCTAAGGTGCCCTAGAGCGGCCATGAACCCACTAGTGGGCTAGCCTTTGAACTCCTGGGCATTAATGGGCCATAGGAGCGTTTTTAGCTCGTCTCCCTCTTACCTGTGGCGGCTCGTGGTCTTTGAAGTCAAACCGTTGCCCGGTGGATCCTTCGTGGGGAAGACTGGGATAGGCGTGCTCTCATCTCTCAAGGTGGCGAGGCGACTGATGCTGTGAGAAATAATGAGGGCTCGAGCCCCAAAGGAAATGGATCTGGTGAGGCCTATGGCGCATTAATTTAGGCGGATGTTTCGCCTCTTGCCTGTTCCACCCTTACCTTATAAACGAAGCGGTTTCTCCCCAGCCTCCGTACGCGCAACCGCATCCCTTGTCCTTCCCATCTTTGAGCCTTTGGCTCCTGAGTCCTAGCCTTTATTTCCCTGTTTCCACTTCGCCGCCGGCTAAGTTCTCACTCTCTAGCCTTACGCCGCCATCGGTTCTTCTGTGTTGCCATCCCCGTTCCTCGATGGAGCCGTGGCCTCGCTTCGACGTTCTTTGCGCGCGCATGGAGGGTCTAGTTAAGAAGGGCCTTCTCTACGCAATAACCACGGCGAATGAGTGGATCGTACCTGGTGGCAAGGATGTGCCATCGCCGCCCAATGGCTATGTCATCTTCTTCATCCCCTTCCACAAGCGGGGGTTCACGACTCCTCCCCCTCGATTCCTCCGAGGGCTGCTGCACTACTATGGGCTGGAGCCACGGCATCTAAATCCCAATGAGATTCAGCACATCTGGTGCTGTTGATGGCGTGCGCCCTTCTGATGTATAAGATGACACCAGATTCCGCACCCGAGGGGACGATGATGGTCGCCAGCGAGGCCCTTAGTGTTGGTGAAGTGGCACAATGCCTCAAGGAGGTGATGGAGTTCTCGACAGATCCATTGGTGGATCTCGCCCTAGTGTACCCGGTTCTGGGGCATCCCGCGATGTGGCCGGATGCGGGTTTCGTCGAATTGGTTAGCCTTCTTCAAGTTTCTTTTCTTGGCCGACCCTCCTCTGTTCTCAAATTCTAACCACCAGGATTTGTAGCCTAGCCCCATTGCCCATGATTCCGACCCGCCACTGCCAGAGGATGCGGTGAGGAGGGTGGCGAACCACGCTGCGGCTAAGGCGGTGAAGGCGAAGAAAGATCGGAAGAAGGCGAGGAAGGAGTGAGCGAAGCTCTAGCGTGGAAGGCGTCAGCAAGGCTTGGAGGAGAGCTACGACGAGGAGGAGGAGGAAGAAGACGAGGACCCTAACATTCTGTGGGGCGTACTGGCGCTTGAGGATGTGCAGGTTGACGTAGGGTAGGTCAATTTGACCCCTATTCCGTAGCACGCCCCGGTGCTACTCGAGTAGGGTGTGCCTCCAAGATCGGCGGTGGAGGGCGCGCCCCTATGGTTGGTAGAGAAAGTCCACCCTGCTCCGACCAACCCCAACATGCCTCCAAGATCGGTGGGGGAGAACACGGCCCTGAGGTTGGCAGAGCAAGTCCGCCCCACTCCGATCGACCCTACCGGGGGATCGAAGCGGCCAATCGTCGACGTGGTGGAGTTGGAGTCGAGTGGCCAGCCCCCAAAATGACCTCAGGTAATGGCATTGAGGTGAGTTAATGACTTCTTCATCCTTTCATTTTGTTCTCGGATTTTGTTGTGTGATGTTGGTGCTTTCTATAGGACCGCCCCCGTAGACCCCTGACGTTGGTGCCGCAGAAGATGCTAGCGCATTGGCCAACCCCTCGGGAGCTGGCTGGCTTGGTGCTGTGGGCGTGTCGTGATGGCACTGAGGTAGACACGACGTGGCCTGAGGAAGTGGGGGAGGCGGAGGTGCCGATTGTGCTGGGGGAGGCGCTTGTGGAATCGGCGCCCGCACCGGTCGATGCGCCCAAGGTGGGGCGGACGGTAGGAGGCGCGACCGAGGCATCACCTGTAGATGCGGCGATGGCTCGGACTTTGGAGCCAGAGCTGCCACCCTCCTCAGCCATCGGAGGGTCCTCTCCTGAGGGGGCGCCAGTGACGGAGGGGGTGCCGTCGGCACCCATTGGCCCAACGCCGATGGCTACCACGACTGACCCCTTGGTTGGGGCTAGGTCCTCCTAGTCCCTTATCTGGTCGGGCGATGATCCGTTCACGTGGGGAGGAGGCCAGCTCTGAGGGGCCAGGCGGCTAGACCCGAGGGACTCGATGTTCACCCTTGATGACCCGGCGAAGGAGAGGGACTAGACAAGTGTGCGCTTAGGACTTGAGTCCATAGTTCGCTCCCTGACCGACGCGTTGGGGTGCTCAAGGATGACATCACCCCGGCCAGCCAGGTTTGCCATGTCTTCATGTTTTTTTATTTTCGAGCACTGTTTAAATGATTCTAACCAGACTTTTTTGCAGTCCCTTGTGATGCGCAGCCAGGAGAAGTTCCTATTCCTCCATAGTGAGAGGGAGGTTTGGGGGCTTGCTGTCGAAGTGCCACGGATGTGGGAGGAAGTGGCGAGCCTCCAGACCAAGGAATGGGAAGCCCGTCAACACGCCGACAAGGCCGAGGATAGGCTCAAGGCTGCGATCACCAAGGCCGGGGAAGATGCCATGGAGCTTGGACGACTCCGCTCAGCCCTTGACCTTGCTCGGCGCATGCTTGAAAATGAGCAAAAGTCGAAGGAAGAGGCCGAGGGCCTGGCCACCACCTTGGCCGGGGATGTTGGCGCACTCCAGGGGGAGAAGAGGGTCCTTGAGGAGCAAGTGAAAGGTGAGGCTCTGGTTACCTTTTTGGTTGTCGTTCAAAGTCAATTTTTGACACTCTTTGGTGTTCGGATTGGGCAGCCCTTCAGAGACGACTGTTCAAGGTGTAGGGTTGACTCTAGTCGGAGAGCGAGGACCATGATGCCTTGCGTGCTACCATCGGGTTGGTCTTTGATGACCTCGGGGTCTCCCTGGCTATGGAGACGAGCTTGCTCATAGTCCGGGTTACCTAGATCCTAGATTGGGCATGCGCGCTCGCAAGGGAGGCCCTGCACACCAGCGTCCATCGCGCGTTTGCCGTCGCCCGCTCCCACTACATCGACATCGACCTACCGGTGATCAGTGAGGGCTTCGCGCCTAGCTACACTAACGCCGAGCTAGACAAAATCGAGAAGGAAGCAGAGCCCCCAGCGTGGGACCTGGCAGAGAAGTTCCAAGAGGAAATCCTGCCCAAGAATGTTTAATTAGATAGCCGAGTCTAGCGTCGGTCTTTCTATAAAGACTTTTATTATGGCCGAAAACATTGTTTGACCCCTCTCTCTCCCTATATATAAAGTTCGTTGCGATCTGACCCTTGTTTTATGTTAAGGCATTCGAAACTTAAGTTGTGAGCGACTAAGTAATGATCATGCTAGTGAGCAAGCGATGCCATAGCTGTCGGGGCGTAGGTTTTTTGTGTTCTGACCAGCTTTACTCATCGTTAGTTTTTGGCAACTCTTATTTCTAGGTCTCGTCATAAAAAGAAGGGTCGGATGGGAAAATGTTTCTAAGTATATGTACTCCTATCAGCCCCCGAGTAAAACTCGACCCTAGGTAGTTGTCGAGGTCAGGTGTTACTGAAGACCGATCAGATCGCAAGCGAACCCGAAAGGAGGTGACATTTTTGGTTTTTGCAGAAATAAAACTTAGTTCGATAAACAAATCGGAAGCTTTGGAATGAAAAGACTAAGGGTAAAAGCGACGTAGCTGTTCGATATTTTAGGCGTTGGCGATGGCTTTGTCGTCCTCAGTCTTGAGCTTCTAGGTGCCGGGTTGGAGTACTTCTGCGATGATGTATGGTCCTTCCCATGGTGTTGAAAGCTTGTGGCGATTTTTGTTGCTCTGGATGCGGCAAAGGACTAAATCGCCTATGCCGAAGTCGTGACCCCACATGTGGCAGCTGTGGTACCACCGTAGTGCCTGTTGGTATTTGGCCAAATGGAGCAGGGCAATGTCATGTGCTTCGTCAAGCAGGTCCATGGCGTCCTCCAAAGATGCTTTGTTTCCCTGCTCATTGTAGGCCTTGACCCTTGGCGCTCCATAGTCAAGGTCGGTCGGTGTAACAACCCGGGTTTTTGGAGAAGCCAAAAATACAAACTTTTTAAAATTTTTCCTGCAATATGTGAAGCATGTAGATGCTAGGTCAAACAAAGAACAATTTATAAATAAATTGTTGCATACATATAGAATTACTTGTAGGAGTTTGCCGAAGTTCTTTTGTTGGTTTAGTGTTTTGTGTTGGAGAGCACAAGTCCGTAGCAAATCCTTTTGATCCCTTCTAGAATATCTTATGAATCCTTTTTTCTCTTTCTCAATTCATCTTTTTGCTTTTTAACCTCATTCGAATCCCTTGATCTAATTCATAAAGTCAATCGACCTTCCTTGTAAATCAATGCCCATCGAAGCCAACCCTTGGCATTGGATTTCGAGACCCGTAGTAGACCCTAGTGACCCTTGGATATTACCCAAGTGGGCCCACACCTAAGCTAATCAAGTTTAGCATACAAACACTTGATTATGGAATTAATCAAGCAATATATGAAATAGAAAAGAGTAATGGAAATAGGAAAGAAAGGTGAAGGCCATATTGGCCTGATCAGTCCAACCAACCGAACCAGCCCAACTTGGCCCCCCTGCTTTTGGCCCACGCGGGCAGCAACAACAGCAGCGCAGCAGCCCAACCTGGCCCAGCTAGCACCGCCGCCCGGCCTGCCTCTCTCCTCCTTTCGGCCCACCCCGCCAGCACCTTGGCCCAACCGGCGCAGCCAGCCGGCTGGCTCGGCAAGCCGCGGCCCAGCCTGACCAGCAACCGACGCCCTTGCCAACCCTAGGCAGGAGCAGCCTCTCCTAGCCGCCGCCGCCAGACCGCTTACGTGCGCGCAACGGAGTCTCGCGCCCTCAGCGCGCCCTCAGCTCAGTCCGCACCTCCGCTCGATGCGCGCCGCGTGAGCAGGAAGCGCAGACCCCGAGGATCGCTACCGTCCATGACCCCTGGTCCCGCCACTGCCGGCTGCACGCTCGCCAAGCCAACGAAGGCGCATGCGCTCACTGACCTCCACCACGAGCCCGTGCTGCTGCCGGCGCCTCGCCACGGCGACGACATCCACGCCACGCCGAAGCCACACGGACGTCGTCAAGCACGCCAACCACCTCTGCTTCGTCGCAGCGTGTCGGGGCACGTCACAGCGTCGAGCATCCCCGAACCACGATGACCTCACCACCTGACGCCATCAGCGTTCTCTGCCATGGTGGCCTCGTCGCCAAGCCGCATCACTCGGAGGCCGCGTCACGACCTCGTGTCATCACCGTGCTGATCCTGCCGTTCTCGCAGGGAAGCAGCACCTTTCCTCCTTGGCGTAGCCATCCCACCTCCGCGACTTCACCTTGAGCCACACCATGGGAGTCGCCGCGGCCACGACACGAAGCCATCTCAGTGCCAGCTGCACCGCCGAGCCGGTCCATGACCACACCACCGCGGCGATCTGCGTTCGGGACCGAACCACGAGGTCGCGATGCCACTCCGTTCGAGCCCTCGGTGCTGCGACCAGGCGACGACCGTGTGCCAACGATGTCACGGCCACATGCGGGGACATCACTGCCTCTACACCGGCGATGCCTGCACTGGGCCCGACCCGCACCACGTGACCTCGCCGTCAAGCCTGCAATGCCGGGCGCATCCTCGAGCCGCGCGACCACGGGAACTCCACGACCTCGCAGCCACGGATCCGCGTCAAGCCCCGGCGTCGACACCACGTCGAGCCGCCATCCACCTCAACTCCATCACGGCCTTCACAAGCGGACAGTGAGCCTTCCCCAAACCCCGCCCTTGTCTGATGTCTTGACGCTTGCCTGACCGGCCTTTGAGCCACTGACCATGTCTGCCCGTGCACCGCTGGAGCACCGCCTCGTCCATGGCCGCGACCACACCAAGCCCCGACCCTATCCCGGCCTTCGACGCCGGCTTGACCCTAGAGCTACCCTGCTCCAGGACACACATGCGCACTCACATACACGGCCACGGCCTTGCCTTGCCGGGCCGATGGCGCCCGGGAATGCAGCCGGCCACCTAGAGCCCCAGCGCCGCCTTCCAGCCCTACGTTGAGACCAAGCCACCACCGTGCCGCGGACCTTTTTCCACCATCTCCAGCCACCCTGTGACACATGATCTGGCCATCGAGATCCGCCTTGATTCCATGCACCGAGCCCTTCCTGCACGCAGTGCTGCACGACCAAGGTACGACCATGCACCGGTGAGCTCATCCTGGGCCAAGCTCCACCCTCTTGGCCCCTCGATGGCATGTCGGCATGCCCGGCTGACTTGCCGCACAGACCTTGCCGCCCATCACCATCACACTGCTAGGAGCACCGCGCACCACTTGCCCATGTCACTAGCACACCGTGCTGACACCCACACTAGCCACTGCCATCGCTTGACAAGACCCTGCCTTGCCTCGACGCCACGCCATCGGCGAACCTCGTCATGGCCATGACCATGCCCGCGCACATACCGCCTCGCCCTCACGTCCAGGGCATGGCACCGCCATCGCGGCCTCACCATGGTGAGCTCAGCCAACCCTACACCTCCGTGACCTCGGACCCTACCACCACACTCACGACCATGGCCACCGCTCGGATGCACGCACACACAGACCCAAAGGCCGACCTTGGCCACGCTGGCACTCATGCACCGAGTAGTGTCATGGCGAGCCAAGCGTGCACTGTGTCTGTGTCCCCAGGCTCTTCGGTCAAGCACCGTTGGGCACGGTCGCGAGCTGCTCACCCAAGGCCTCGGAGAACATCGCGCACGACACCATCACCGTGGACACGCACGTCGCGAGCAGCCCCAGTCCTAGACCCTGCCTTGCTGAGCGGCTTGCGGGAAAGCACCAAGGCCAGCCGGCCCAATGCCCAGCACCAGCACCCTCTCTTCTCTCTTGGGCCAACTGCAGCAGCTGCAACATCGGCCCAGTGGCCCTGTGCTGGCCTTCTCTCTCTTCCTTGCAGTTTGGGCCAACAAATAGGCCGGTCTGCCTTTCCTCTTTGTGTAAGCCAAGCCCGACAGTAGCCCAGTGGTGGCCCAGTAGAAACCGTGGCCTCCCTCTTCTTTTTCAGGAATGGATTTAATCTACGAAATTCGTAGAAAATTCATACGTTGATGAAAAATTATGAAACTAGTTTCATAATTTTTCTAAAGACGAGCACCACGATGTGGACCAACCCTTAAGTACTCTCCGGCCACCTCGATAACCTTTCCGACCACGTTGGCAACTTTTCCGACCACTTCGGCAATCTCATCGACCACATTGATGATCACTCCGACCACCTCCGTGATCTCACCGACCACGTCGGCAAAGCTCTCCGACCACCTCGGCCAGCCTTCCGACCACCTCGGCCAGCCTTCCGACCACGACGGTGATCTCACCGACCACCTCGATGACATCTCCGACCACCGACGAAAGCCCCTTCCCGCTCATTCTTATACTCGTTCGTCCACTTACAATACACGATCTTGATCTATCTATATCTATCTACACCATGCCCTTGTGCGGTCTGCCTATCCCCAACTATGGAATGTGCTACTCCTCAGTCGTGTCGAGTTGTTGCGTCTTCAGTCGTGTTTGGTTCTTATCGCTGATTGTTGGTGTTGTTGCCTGTGTGCCGAGCCTTCGAGCCGGCTGAGGGATCGTACCTCATTCAGACGTTACGATCGTGGGATCCGTCTCACCATGACCGTGATGCTGAGTGTAACTCGACCCATTGCTTTTTAGTTGGCTTCATAGTACCACGAGTGTTAGCTCCTGCCTTCAGCCCTTGAACATGGTCGTGATGGATTCGATGTCGATACTAACATCGATGCACACCTTGAGCCCTCCATGACCAAGTCCTGAGGGAGATGACCTAGAGATAACAATCGTGGAACAATGGGTTCCAACCCGTTGGTATAGCTTGTGGCCGCGAGTTCACCTCACCATGACCATGGAGTTACGCCACTCTTTTACTTTTACTTGCCTCTTCGTGCACAAACCCCCGTATGCTTGTACCTTGTATGACTATCGCATTTCCTTGATTCCTGCGGTGACAACCACACCACTATGAATTAGAGAGATGTCTTAGTGCCAGTGCACCTAAGTCAGGTACCCTACGAGTGGTTTGCACACTTGTACTCTTTAGTGAATCGCTCCTTCCAATGCCCTATCTTCTGTCGTGGCGTGTGTGTTGGAAGGAGCAGACCTCAGTTCCTTGCTGTTATTGCCCTATTAGCCACTCTGTTTGATCCCGCCGTGTCCATGGCGATTGGATCAAAGACCGGACTATCTCTTTTTAGCTAGCGAAGCTATAGTCTATGTCGTACCTCGGACCCGTGCGTGTCGACCTGATCGACCGTCTAAAAACATCTTCCCCAAAGATGTGTCTGGGAACATAACATGGACATGCCTAGCTAACCCCGCTGCATTTGCCATGTTGAACGACTGTCTTCTCGGCTCCCGATGTTATAGCATCATGTGGATCGAGAGGACCCGTCACTGTCCAATCTCCTTGCGCTACCGCTTTCTACCATAGCGGGCTAGCCAAAGTACATTGGAGCCAAGTCACAACAGTGTTATTCGTTCTTGTTTGCTTCTCGTGTCCAATCGTGACTTGTGGAATAAAACTGTAGGAGCTGAACCCCGTCGTTCTTCCTTCGTAGGGCCTGTCTTCCAATCCCCATCAGCTCAATGACACCGGATCAAAAGATCATGAGCCGTGGTGTTTGCTCTGGATAAGCTCTGGCTTAAACCGTTTATCGTAAAGCCATACCAGCTTGGCCATGACATAAGCTTGTGCTTAAGCAAACCGTCACTTGTGTTTATTGGCCCAAGGAAACCGGACAACCATTGAGAGGGCTAAGCTGTGAATCCTTTAGTGTGCCATTGGTGTTATTGGATCTTCCTGCGTCTTGTCGTCCTTTCGAGTGTTGAGTGCTCTTTTGCCTTGTGTGTCACTTCGCGAAGTAGCTGACGATCGGACCAAGAGAACATGGACGACGACAAGGACTGCAGAATGGAGTCAACGCAGAAGGAGGTGACCCCGCTAATGGAACACCAACGAATGGAGAATTGTACCACTACTACCTCTACATCGCAGGTGTCATGGCAGCACCCTATTTTAGAGAATCCTATTAGACATTGCATAATATCTAGAACTGCTAACGCTTTATAATTATTCCTTTGCTAGTACTTTGATGCATGCTACTACCTGAGCCATTATTACCCTGATGCAACCCACTCTACCACGTCACCCTGCTTTGCGCTTTTGCTTGCTTATATATGCTTACTTGCCTACTTGCTTGCATATTGCACCACTATACTTATTATTAACTCCACTTCGCATTATATCGGGGATGTGATGCTGGTGGTGAACCCCCTGGGAAGGGTTTGGCTATGGGTGCCGGACTTGGTGGTGTGTGAGCATGCTGCGTGTGTTTTGGGTGCGTGGAGAGTGAGGGTTGTGTCGACCGAGCTGGAATAACGACGAGCCTGGGGCAAGTCTTGCCATGTGGTGCTACCTAGGCACTTGGGTATGGAATACCTATGGCGGGTAAATGGTAATTGGAGGTGGCCTTGGGTGTGAACCTCGGAGAGGTGGAGCCCAAGGTAGAGGTGTTGTGGTGGCACGGTAATTGGAAACCCTGATGAAGACATTCTGGCTTGGTCATCCCTAAGGACTTACTAGTACTCAGATTCACCGGGAAGCCCTACATCCCACTCGCCCTATATGGTGCGGGACGGTCGGACTACTTGGTACAGCGGTGTCACTACTGCTAGGCGAACGTGTGCAAGGAGGTACGGGGTGCGCAGTTTCCCCCCACACCCTTCCGAGACTTTAGGAGGCCTTGTGGACCTGGCTCCTAACATCCGGAGGGCCCTGGCTCTGTCTACAACTCACAGTATCAGCCATCCCAGACTAGACTTGGGATGTTCCAGGGCTGAGAGGTAGGGTGGCATCGTTCTAGGCTAGCAAGCAGCCGGAATCTGCCTAGACAGGGCACCGTCGAGGATGGCTATCTTGTGGGTATGTAAAACCTCTGTAGAGTGTTTGGTTGATCGATCGATACATATGCTGACTTGTCGGCTATGGACCTTTCCTGGGTTTCGCTTAAACTAGATAGGAGATGAGTCCTTCTTTCCTCCCTCCAGGGTTTGGGGTATTTTCTGGCCGTGAGCCAGGGGCTACGGGTCGTTGAGACAAGTGCCGAGAGGGAGTCGGCCTGTCGACCTGAGTGTGTGAGATGAGATGTGGTGATGGTGGTGTGGTTATGGTTGGGATGGGATGGTGGATGGATATGGATGTGGATGTGTGTGGCTGGGAATGTGTTAAAAACTAGATATTATTATTACATTACTACTGTTACTTGCTTCTCATGCGCTAAGGATGCAAACCACGACCACATATTAGGATCGCCAGATCCTCTTGTTTTATCTTTTCCACTAAAGCTCATTGGTGCTAACCATGGCCTGCACACATCTGGCAGTGTGCAGATTTTCCTGCTTCTCAGAGATGCTGACGTTAGAAGGATTAGAAGGTCTCGTGCCTACGCTCAAGTTTGGTTCAGAGATGAAATCTACGCTGCACTACGCCAACTCTGATGATGACCCGTGAAGGAGGAGCCTTTACTCGATAGTCTTCCGCTAGATTAACTCTATAATTGGTGTGTTCCCCAGTGATGTAATATCTTGTATTCTTGTAATCTTACAATGTATGACTGTGATATCGACTGATATATGATAATATGATGGAATCAACTATTGGTTTCATTATATTATAATTCATTCTGTGGATTTTCCCTTCGTGGAAAATTGAGGATGTTTCAGTCGGGAGGATGGCTTCGGAGCCATACACCATGAAAAATGGCATGTAACCGGTTGCCCGGCTACTGGACGTCCTTAGGCTCCAGAGTACCACGGGAAGCTCGGCGACCCATCGTCCGCCAAACTTGTTCAACCATTTGAAGATCCTAGGCTTGAGGCCTTGTAGGACCATGCCGTTTGCGCGCTCGACCTGCCCGTTCATGTGGGGGTGTGCCACGATAGCCCAATCAATGCGGATGTGGTGGTCGTCACAGAACCGGAGGAATTTCTTCCCTGTGAACTGTGTGCCGTTGTCGGTTATGATAGAGTTTGGGAGTCCAAATTGGTGGATGATGTCCGTGAAGAACAACACGGCTTGCTTGGATTTGATCACAGTAATCGGCCGAGCCTCTATCCACTTTGTGAACTTGTCCACGGTGGCAAGTAAGTGCGTGAAGCCCCCGGGCGCCGTCTTGAGGGGCCCTACTAGGTCGAGCCCCCACACCACAAACGACCACATGATGGGGATCATCTGGAGTGCTTGGGCCAGCAGATGAGTTTGCCAAGCGTAGTACTAGCATCCTTTGCAGGTGCGTACGACCTGCTCGGCGTCAACCACCGTGGTTGGCCAGTAGAAACCTTGTCGGAATGCGTTTCCGACCAAGGTTCTAGGTGCGGTGTGATGTCCGTAGACCGCTCCGTGGATGTCTTCCAGCAGATCCTTCCCCTGCTCGGTGGGGATGCAGCGCTACAGGATTCCGGTGAGGCTACGCTTGTAGAGCTCTCCTTCGATGACGACGAAGGACTTGGCACGACGCGCGAGCCATCAGGCCTCCATCTTGTCAGCAGGGAGCACCTCATGGAGGAGGCAATCGAAATAAGGTGTTCTCCAGTCGGCCGAAGGGTCAGGCTCTGCCACTAGGTCTTTGATGAGTTCCATGACCTCTAGGTCAGATGGAACTAAGGGTCGGTCAGCCCTTGAGCCTAGAACTGGTGGCTCGTTGTTGGTCTATTCTAGTTCCTCATTATGGACTGAGGGCTTGTGCAGGTCGCTAGCGAAGATGCCAGTGGGGACTGGCTCTCGGCTCGATTCCATCTTCGCTAGCATGTCGGCCGCTTTGTTGAGCCGCCTCGGGATATGGTTGAGCTCGAGGCCGTCAAACTTGTCCTCCAACTGCTGGACTTCATGACAATACGAAGCCATCTTAGCATTGTGATAGCTTGATTGCTTCATGACCTAGTCGATGACCAGTTGGGAGTCGCCTCGAACGTCAAGCCGTTGGATGCCCAACTCAATGGTGATGCACAAGCCATTAACGAGTGCCTCATACTTAGCCACATTATTTGAAACCTGGAAGTGGATGCAAATTGCATACCTCATGTGCACCCCGAGGGGGAAAATGAAAACCTACCCGACGCCGGTGCCCTTCTTCATCAGTGATCCATCGAAGTACATCGTCCAGTACTCCTGATCGATGGCCGCCGGTGGCATCTGGGTCTCGGTCCATTCGGCCACAAAGTCAACCAGTATATGAGACTTGATGGCCGTTCGTGGGGCGTACATCACGCCCTGATCCATCAGCTTGAGCGCCCATTTTGCGATTCTCCCCGCGGCCTCCTAGTTCTAGATAACCTCACCGAGGGTGAAGGATGACACGATGATCACCTGGTGTGAGTCCAAGTAGTGGCGTAGCTTCCTCTTGGTGATCAAGATGGCATAAAGGAGCTTCTGGATCTAGGGGTAGCGTGTCTTGGAGTCGGACAAGACTTCACTAACAAAGTATAAAGGGCGCTATACCTTGAGGGCGTGTCCCTCTTCTCCCCATTCTACAACCAAGGCGGCACTGACCACCTAAGTCGTAGCTACAACGTAGAGTAGGAGCGGCTCCCCCTCAACCAGTGGGACCAGAATTGGGGCCTTCGTCAGGAGCACTTTGAGTTTGTCAAGTGCCTCCTGGGCCTCAGGCATCCACACAAATCGGTCGGTTTTCTTCAGGAGCCGATAAAGGGGGAGCCCCCGTTCGCCAAGGCGTGAAATGAAGCGACTAAGCGCTGTGAGGCACCCAGTAATTTTCTGAACTCCCTTTAGGTTTGGAATTGGGCCCATCTTTGTGATGGCTGAGATTTTTACCGGGTTGGCTTCGATGCCTTGCTCGAAGATGATGAATCCGAGCAGCATGCCCCTTGGGACCCCAAAGACGCATTTCTCGGGGTTGAGCTTGATGTCGTTCTTCTAGAGCTTCCTAAAGGTCTGCTCTAGGTTGGCCATGAGCTGGTCGGTATTCTTGGACTTCGCTATGATGTCATCCATGTAAGCCTCAACGGTCCACCCGATGAGGTCTCCTAAGTATTTGGTCATGCAGCACTGGTACGTAGCCCCAGCGTTCTTGAGTCCTAACGGCATCGTAACATAGCAGAATGATCCAAACAGGATGATGAAAGAGGTCGCGAGCTGGTCAGACTCTTTCATCATGATATGATGATACTTGGAGTACGCATCAAGGAAGCATAGGGTTTCGCACCCTGAGGTTGAGTCATCTACCTGATCTATGTGTGGCAAAGGAAACGAATCCTTTGGGCATGCCTTATTGAGGCTCGTGTAGTCGACACACATTCTCCATTTCCTACTTTTCTTTTTTACAAGAACGGGATTGGATAACTACTCTAGGTGGTATACCTCCTTGATAAAACCGGCTATCAAAGGGTTTAGCGATTTCTTCGCCGATGAGCCTCCGCTTCTCCTCGTTGAAGTGGCGAAGGCGTTGTTTGACCAACATATCCTTCTCCTCGAGCCCGACCTAATCTTTAAGGCATGCTTGGCGACTTTCCTCGGAATTTCTGGCATATCTGAGGGTTTCCATGTGAAGATGTCTCGATTAGGTCCGAGGAAGTCGACGAGTGCGCCTTCCTACTTGGGGGAGAGGGCAATGTCGATGCGCTCTATCTTTTCGGTGTAGTTGTCGGGGTCGACAAGGACCTCCTTGATGTTCTTCGTAGGCTCAAAGGATCCGGTCGCCCGCTTCACGTCGGGCGCTCCTTCGGTGATGTCCTTCCTGATGGCTGCGAGCTCCTCGGAAGCGAGGGTCACCGAAGCAAGCTCGTAGCTCTCGACCTCGCACTCATAGGCCCTCTAAAAATAAATGCTGACGATGATGACCCCTCATGGGCTCTACATCTTGAGCTTGAGGTAGGTGTAGTTGGGGACGACCATGAACTTCGCGTAACATGGATGCCCCAAAATGGCATGGTAGACAGGGGGAACCCGACTACCTTGAAGGTGAGGGTCTCTGTCCTGTAGTTGGATGGATTCCTAAAGATGATGGGCAGGTCGATCTGCCCGATTGGTATGGCCTGCTTTCCTGGCACGATGCCGTGGAAAGGCGCCCTGTTTGGCTAGATGCGTGCTCAATTGATGCCCATAGCGTTGAGCATCTTGGCGTACATGATGTTGAGGCCGCTGCCACCATCCATTAGTACCTTGGTGAGCCATTTCGTGTCGACGATGGGGTCGACCATGAGTAGGTACCTGCCTGGGTACGTGACGCAGTTTGGGTGGTCAGACCGATCGAAGGTTATGGGAGACGCTGACCATTTGAGGAAAACGGGCATGGCGGGCTTGGCTTCGTAGACCTCTCGGCATGTGAGCTTCTGTCAGTGCCTGGGTACATGCCTCTAGCCCACCGAAGATCATGAGGCAGCCATCCGATGATGGAAAGCCACCATCCTTCTCTCCAGTGTCGTCGGCTTCTGACTCGGGCTTCTTCTTCTGCTCCCATTTCTTGGAGCCACCGGTGAAGAAAAGCTTCATGAGGGAGCAGTCCTTGTACATGTGCTTGATGCGGAAGGTGTGGTTTGGGCATGGCCCCTCGAGCAGCTTGTCGAAGTGATCGGGGGTGCCCTCGGCCGGTGTTCGGCTGGCTTTTCGCTCAGTGGCGGCCACGAGCGAGCCCCCACACCCTTTCTGGTTCTTCTTCTTATTCGAACGATCAGAGGGGCCTTCGTAGGCATCCTCATCCCGCTTTGCCTTGCCTCTAGAGCGATAAAAAATTGCTCCAACCACCTCCTCGCCGGAAGCATGGCTGGTCGTGATGTCGAGGAGTTCCTTGGTAGTCCATGGGCCCTTACATCCCAACTTATGGACTAGGGACTCGCAGGTGGTCCCTGATAGGAACGCTCCGATGACATCGGCATCGGCGACATTGGGGATATCGTTGCACTGCTGGGAGAAGCGTCAGATGTACTCATGGAAAGTCTATCCTGACTTCTATCGGTAGTTCTTCAAGTCCCAAGGGTTCCCAGGGCGTGCATAAGTGCCCTGGAAGTTTCCCACGAAGATTTGTTTTAGGTCCGCCCAACTCTGGACGCAGTTGGGTGGAAGGTGCTCTAGCCATGTTTGCACTAAGTCGGCCAGGAACAGGGAAAGATTGCGGATGACGAAGTCGTCACTGACAGCACCACTGGCCTAGCAAGCGAGCCGGTAGTCCTCGAGTCACAGGCTGGGGTTTGTTTCCCTGGAGTATTTCGGGACGTTAGTCGGTGGGCGGTATCGGGGCGGGAGCGCCGCCTTGAGGATATGCCAACCAAAAGCTTGGGGCCCCGTTGGCTCAGGGCTATGACTCTGGTCCTCCTTGTGGTCATATCGTCCGCCCCATTGACGGTGGTTATCATGGCTGGCCCCTCCCCCGCATCATCGTGGGTACGCCGGTGGGCGTCGAGGGTGTCATGCCCATCACGGTTGCGGCTGAGGCGCTCCTACACCAGAACCATGATGTGTGGCCTACCACCGTGTGGCGCTTGGTGGACTAATACATCCCTATCGGGCTACACAGAGGGCGAGCGTTGGCTGGCATTGAGCTCTCGTTGCCGAGACAACGAGCTTTCAGCCTGTTGTGCAGCCGCACTCGTGGTGCGCCCGTCGATCCTTGGGCGTTGTAGGGCCCTGAAGCCCCCTGAGCAAGGCTACCACAACAGCGATGTTCTGTCTCACCTAGCCAAAGTGTGGGAGCGCTTGATCGTCCTCGATGATCCTCCGGTTTACGTCATGGGCTATGGCGCTCGATCTCACGATTGAGCTCCGCGCATTCTTGCTCAAGCTAGAGTCATGCTTCCTCAAGCTCTATGTGCTGGGCGTTCAGCTGCTCCACCCACAGGCGGGGTGGGGCTCTCGCATCCCTCTCGACCTCATCATCGAGGTCATTCGCTGGGGTAGCCTCCTCCTCGTGGATGCTTTTGACGTGTCCCTCGGGGGTACCCATGATGAAGCATTCACAAGAGGCGTGATGGCTTCCCCTGCTGGAGTCAGAGCCAGATGGCGACTCCGGCTCCCCCGTGAGGAGGTCGTGGAACAACTCCATGATGTATTCGATCATCCCCATGAACTCATCATTTGTGGGGGATGGAATCATGCGTTGAGCCACAAGGTGGCCAAAGGTCTCTGCGACGTTGCGGAGACCGAACGGGAACACTGTCGGGGTGCTCTAGTTGAGGTATTCCAGGGAGAGCGGCTGTCCCCCGGTAAGCTATGCCATGATGTTGGCGAATGAGAAGGTGAGGTGGCGCAGGCTCTCCCAGGATGATTAGGGTCCTAAGAAGACACCGAGCTGACGCTCTAGCCCCCCATAGTCAAAGTCAAAGAGCTGGCTGCTGGGGGCGTGGGCCTCCAGCGCATGCAGCCACAGCTCTGTGAGCGCCTCGGTGATCGCGTCGAGGTTGGTGGAGTGGAGGGGTTGAATGGCGATGGGCGCCCACGCCAGTCTCCCTCCGCTGTGACGATGAAGTCTAGGTCTTCGAAACGCACGTGTGCGCCCGAGACCTAGCTGATGTTGTGATTAGCCATCCGAGGCCTGGTGTTGATGTTGAGACGCGCAAAATGACCCCTACATGGCGCGCCAACTGTCGGTGTTTCGAGTAAGCATCGGCTAGTAATTTTGTATATTGCATATCTGACCCAGATGGTGTGCTAAGAGGACACAAGGATTATAATGGTTCAGGCCGAATGTCCCGACGTCTAGTTTGGAGCTGCTCGTGTTACTAGCACAGAGTTTGTAGTAGGGGGTTACAAACTGGCGAGAGAGGGAGGAGCTCCCAAGTCTCTATGGTTTGATGTGCGATGCGGTGTGTTTTGTTCGATGAATCACCCCCTCAGTAGAACACCCTACTTTCCCATTTATAGGTCAAGGGAAAGCACGGGTTACAGCCAAATGGGAAGAGGAAAAAACAAAAAGAGAAATAAGGCTCCTGGAGGTGTGTCGTCCTCCTCTTTGCATGGGTCCCGCTGCCCCTATAGATCATGGTGGCAGCGATGTCGTACCGGGGTCCTGTTGGCCGCTGCAGCTTACGCACGGACGTAATGCACCATTCTTGTCTTCCGTCTCATCCGAGCGGGTGGGATGGTCAAAGGATCCCTTGACAGAGGCCATACGGGGGGCTGGTGGTACAGTGCCGGTTGACTGACATTGGACGGTGGCTAGGCAGAGAGTTGGCAGCATAGTGTTGGCCTATTGACGCGATGGGCGACGTGAGTCTCGCAGCATGGCCCGATTGGACCGCCAGTCACATCAAGACGTGCCCGAGACGTGCTCTCATGCGTGCGCCTCCATGCCGTAGTGGTTGAAATGGTTCGGGTCCCACCCTAGGGCCACTGCTTTTGTCTAGTAGCAAATCCAACCCCCATGGGACGAGCGAGGCAGAAACCTTGCCTTGGGGGCCGGGCGAGACGAAATCCGACCCTCAGGGGTCGGACGAGGCGGAGCCGTCCCCATGGGTTTGGATGAGTTGGAGCCCACGCCTTAGGGACGGACAAGGCAAAAACCTCATCCTCGGGGTTAGATGAGGCGTGGCCCATGCCTTCGGGTCGAACGAGGCAGAAACCTCGTTCTCGCAGTCGGATGAGGCTTGGCCCATGCCTTGGGGTCAAACGAGGTGGAAACCTTGTCCTCGTAGTCGGACGAGGCTTGGCCCCTGCCTTGGGGTCGGACGAGGCGAAAACCTCGTCCTCACAGTCGGACGAGGCGTGGCTCATGCCTTGGGGTCAGAAGAGGCGGAAACCTCGTCCTCGCAGTCAGACGACGCTTGGCCCTTGCCTTGGGGGTTGGACGAGGCAGAAACCTCGTCCTCATAGTCGGACAAGGCATGGCGCATGCCTTGGGGTCGGACGAGGCAGAAACCTCATCCTTGGAGTTGGACGAGGCCGTAGTTGCGTCTTTAACCATCAGATGAGGCGACGTGATGCTCGTTATTCCTTTGGCTTAGATACCTAGTATAGATATCCGACACTGTGGGACAGCGGACGGTGGGACCGCTGGCTGTAGGACGACGGATGGCGGGGCGTAGGGTACTTAGTGCTGGATAATCATGAATGCACCACAACACTGCAGCACGAAGCTTAAAATCTTTTCCGGTGATAGCATCAAGAGTATCCACACCAGACCATAGCTCAAGTAATTCTTCTACAAGAGGCTGCAAGAAAACATCAAAGGCCTTCCCCAGTGAATGAGGATCGGGAATCAACAAAGCCATCATGAAATTAGATTCATCCATGCATGCCCAAGGTGGTAAGTTGTATGGAATCACAAAAACAGGCCACATGCTATAAGATGAGCTCATGTTGCTAAAAGGATTGAAACCATCTATGGCAAGTCCAAGTCTTAGGTTTTGGGCATCTTCAGCAAAATCAGGCCAGCGGTTGTCAAAATCTTCCCATGCCTTTCCATCTGCAGGATGGGTCATTTCCTTCTCATTGTATTTCCTCTTCAACTTATGCCACTGTGCTTCCTCAGATCTTTTCTTGAAAACAAACAACTTTTGTAGTCTAGGGACCAATGGAAAATGCCACAATACTTTTCCTGGAACCTTCTTCCTCTCAGGATCTTTCCATCTTGATGCCTCACAAACTAGACAGTTATCCAATTCTGCATGTCTTTCTAAATAGCACACAATTGTTGGGGCACACATGAATTGAAACATTACCAAGTCCTAATTCACGTAGCATTTTCTTTGCTTCGTCATATGATTTTGGAATAGTATTGAACTGTGGGAAAGCTTATGACAAGATCTTCAAAATTGCAGAAAATGCTGAGTTAGTGATCCTATAGTACGACTTCACATGGAGCATCTTGATTACAAATGTGAACCTTGAAAAATTGATGCAACCAGGATATAGCTCACGCTTAGCCTCTTCAATCAGCTTTTTGAAACGTGATGCAGCGTCCTCATTTCCATCTTCAAGTGTAGCCTCATTTCCATTTTGTTTAGACTTGATGAGTTCCCCTAACATCCCTTCAAGTCCACAATCATTAGTGTCCTCAGATACAAAAGAATCAACATTTGCATCCTCAAGTACTGCTGGTTCCTCCAAAACATGAACATCGTTGTCCTCTCCATGATTTATCCACCAGCTATATGTGCTGGACACGCCATTGAGTAGTAGGCGCCTCTCCACTTCATTTTGGTGCAGAGATTGGTGGTTCATACAACGACTACATGGGCACAAAATTTGTCATCCTCAGTAAACCTCTCTCTGACGAAGTTCATGAAAGACCGGACACCACAAATATACTAAGGCGTAAACAGAGCACCATGAATCCAACGTCTATCCATCTACATAAAAAATTACAGAAAATAAATAAATCTTCATTACAACCACTACATCAAGTAACAAATGACATCACTGAATTAAATTGTGCATCCAAATCCATACCAATCGAAGTCAGCTGAGCCAAGATCCGTAGGTGGCCGGCGATGGATCCCGTGCAGGGGAGCATTGACGGAGTCGCTGCTGCTGCTGGAACCGCTGGCCCTCAGTATCCCCTCCACCGCCGCCACCGCTGCCACCGACTATACCGGCAGCGCTTCTGTTGCCGCCCCCTACGCCGCCGCCAGCCAAGAGCTCCTACGCCGCCGCTAGCAGCTCCTACGCCGCCGCCAAAAGCTCCTATGACGATGCATATGCTGCTGCCAACACCGACGCCGCCGACGCCATAGGTCAAACGGCCACCACGGACAGGGTCGGCCGCCGCGGATAGGGTCATGGAAAGGGGCGGCCGGCGCAGACAAGTGTGGTCTATGGTTAAATGGCTCCTTAATTTAAAAGCACTATAATTTGTTTGAGAAATGACTAAAGAAAAAACAGATCAGCACTATGCAAAAACAATTCAGTATCCCAGCGGTTAGGTCCCTACTCTTGCAAACGAGAGGTTCGCAGTTCAATTCCTAGTAGCAGCAATTTTTTTTACACATTTAGCTTCCTCACTGACAGGTAGGTCCCACCTTCCCTATTTACATCCCTCACCGACAGGTAGGTCCCACCTGCCTAGCGTCAACCCCTTGCCTCTCAGTCTCCGATCAGCATGACACGTTGGATGTTGGATCTATGATCTTCCACATGAGTGTGACTACGGAGGTGCCAAAATGATCGGTGACGTTCAACCGTGACAATAATTTAATTAATCGTCATATATCTATCGTCGTAGATTTGGACCGTCACATATGGCTACATTCTGTGATGATTTGTTGGAAAGTCAGTGGTAAACCGTCGTGTATAAAGATATTTCTTGGAGTGGTAGCAAGGGAGGTTGCTGAGGGTGGTGTCGTCGACGTCGAACACCCACACCTCTTTCCCGTCGCCGCCGAGCTCGAGCCCCTCGGCGTAGGCGGCGGCCTCGCCTGCCACCACCGTGCAGTCCTGCCTGAACAGGTCGCCGTACATGTAGTCGCGGACGTAGCTCCGGCAATCCGCGGGGATGCTGTACCAATCCCGGATGTTGTTGGTCTCCACCCCGAGCCGCCAGCTCGCGCACGACGCCACCGTGAAGGTCACCATCTCCAGGTGCAGGTCACGCGCGCGTGTCGCGCCGGGCGCGTGAACCACCACCAGCAGCACGAGCAGCAACACCAGCGCATGGCGGAGGAGCAGGAGCTCGAGCGCCATGACGAACGACTGGTGCTTCGTCCGAACCACTCAGTAGGTGGCTCCGGCCCCTCCTGTCTTTTTAGGAACAGGAATAAGTACTGCTCACTGCTCAGATTTCCACGAGGAAACGTCTGAGTCAGCGTACTATACTCACAATTTTCGTTTTTCAATTTGTCGACTATTGGAGTGATGATGATCAAGCACTGTGCACTGATTTATTAGATTGGTCTCAAGATGTCCGGGACCGCCCGTTCTTCGTCTCGTGGCATTGGCATGTCAGCACGTGCTAGAACCTACTGTAGAAGCAATAGGTCTGCACCTCATTGGCCGGACGCCGCTTTCGAGGCTGACACCGTCCTGGAACGTGAATGATTAGATACGGTCTCAGCGTAGGTTTCACAATTTTTTATTAACGTTAAATAAGCTGAAATGATATGATACAAATTTAAAAAAAAGGGAGGATAAGTTTTATAGTGATAAAATTTGTCAATACTATTTCCGTTGTACGAGGGTCAACTAGACCATAAAACCTTCCACTAAGACTATAGTCTTTCTTAAAGTATCCAACTGATTAACACCCATAGAGACTTTAAGGTGAATCCCATATTCTTTAAGTTGGGTCTCTCGTATGTATAAGATCCTAACTACTACATCCGTCCTAGAAAGAATATAATTCTAGATGCATTCTTAGTTCACGTGTCTAAAGTTTGACCACATATATAACTAAAAATATTAATGTTTCCGACACCAAAACAAGTATAATATAAGAATATACCTCATGACAAATCTATCGATACTCGTTTCAAATTAAAAATATAATTTTTTTGTAGTTATTCAAACTCAAGTTACTTTAGTATGTACTATGCTAGTATTATATATTTTTTTATGGACCAAGGGAGTAGATCTTAAGGTGGCGCCCAATTTACTAATAAAGAAACATATTGTTATCTCCTCCTCTGCGGCTCTTTATCTTCAATCAATCCAGTCACCTCCCATATCTATCCCAGGCGACAACGCCTCTTCCGTGGCACCAAAAGCGCCGGCTCCACCGGCTCTCAAGTCCCTGGCACCTCGGCCTTCTACCCCCTCTCTACCCCCTGTCCCCAACATCGTTGTCCCACGCCTGCTCCATATCCACCACCGGCCCACCCACAACAAAGGTCGTCGAGCTCGTCATCGCATATGCCTGCATCCACACTAGCCCGCCCATGTGTCTCCTTCGTCCACACTCAACCCCAGCGCGCCTCCTCCGTCCTCCATCCATCACTGGATGTCGTGGACTCTCGTCGCGCACCTCTTCTCTAGGCACCAACCCGCATACAACATCCCCATTTTTGGTGTGCGTCGTACTGCTATGTAAATTTATTTTTTATTTAATGCTTGAGATCTAGTCTCTATCTTGTCCTCAAGCTTTTCTAGCTAATATCTCCTTTGAGGTTGAGTATGGTATGTATGTGGTCAGCCTTAAGGTCTTACCTATTTCATACACTCCATATGCCCTTAAACTCACTATCTGAATCCTCATTTCATTTCAACAAAAATCACTATGTATCTTTCTACCTTTTAACAACTTCTCTATATTTTGTGTATAGTTTGGAGAGCTAGGGTCTGCTTGGATCCTTTACCAACCTTGCCTAATCTTGCTAGGTAAAAATACGTGTTTGGTAGAAGATTTAGAGTGTAGCTTTGCTGAGCGAACTTGCTTGTCTGAGCAAGAAAAAGCTTGCTGATCTAGGCGAGCCAAATTGGCTCTCTGGCCTAATCAAGGAAAGCGCAAGCATCGATTGGAGGGCATGTGCTTCTGATAGTGAACAAGCTTGCTTCCTCATAAAACAACCAAACAATTCACTCTTTCTTGCCTAACCTTTGCTCGGCTAGGCTATGTTTGCGTTGCACTGCTAGCCATCCTTTGCAAAAGAACCAAGCATGCCCCTAGTCCCATTCTTCATCTTTGGCTAGGAAGAAACGGAATAGATGATAGCAATAATTATAGAACTAATTGAAGAAGTTGTTTGGAGGATTTTTTTTTGCACCAAAATTTCTAATCCCATCAAAACGGAAGTATATAAAGAGACTCTTGGTGTTGCCCTGAGATCCTAATGCTTCCTAGTGTTATCCTAAATGGTAAATAGTCGGTCGCTATTTATTTAGCTTATAAGTCGCTTGGACAGCGTTTAAACGGAATTAAATGGACTAAATGGTAACATACATGTCAAATGTGTGTAAAAGTCAAATGTGCTATAAAGTATACATATTTACGCATGTAAAAAATAAGTATCGACCAAATAGTTTTTATAGGAAAATTAAATCCCACTTCACCTCATATACTTAAGATGTCAATTAGTTGGGTGCCAAATGTGATAGTTGTGATCCTCCTTTTGATTAAATGGTGAATTAAAGGGCCGATTAGCTCATTTACAATTCTATTTAGACCATTTAGATGGTTTTAACGGAAAGCATTTAATTCACTCTTTAAGGCCTAAACTACATGGGTGACCTTCGTTTATCGTTTAAACACTATTTAAATGGACTAAATGGCTGTTTAGGTGAACAATGGTGCTTGGCTAGAAGTCAAGTTGTAAGATTCAAGCTATACAATAGTGGTCTTCTATTTGTCTACAAAAAATTTTAAATTATTATTTGGTACTACTATTTACCTATGTCCCACTATAAGGATCTAGGATAACTAGAGTGGGCTTTATAGCCTATTAAAAATCTCTACAACACACAACACTTAGGCAAAGTACTTAGATCAAAAGACAATCCTAATAGCCACTACTTTGCCTAGCCTACTCACCACAAACCATGCCGCCAGATCAATTCTAGTAGCAAAGATCATCAACTAGATCACACATAAAAGCTAAGGAGGCAAGCTAACTAGTTAGTCGAGCTACATCAGTAAAGAAAACTAACCTAGGTAAGCTACTCAACTACTAGAGCTACAACTAAACAAGCAACTAACTACACAAACTTAAGAACATGAATGTAAAGCGCGAGTGTACCTAGGATTGGAATCCAATAGGGCAAGAGGAGACAAAGTTCCATCCTCGAGGTTTGGTTGCTTGTCAACAACTGAAAGCCCCATGTTTGGTTTTGGTAATTCAGACAACTAGTGGACTAACCTCTACTCTAGTGTTGTGATGGAGATAGGTTAGGTCCACACCAAGGTTGAGCAAGGATGGAAATCATGGAGGTGATGATGGTGCCAAATGGTGATCAAGTGCTCAATTCTTGGAAAAGTACAAAGAGAAAACAAAATGCACGGGCTCAAGGCAAAAGTATAATCTAGGGCATTTTGTTTTTGCCGGTCAAGATGCAATAGAGTGCATTATCAGGTTTAGGAAAGATAGTTGTACTATTAAGAGGGGAACTCAAAGTTTAAATGCGATTTATCTAAGTGCCACTAGGTGATTGGCTCTTTGCATGTGCATTAGACCTAGTGAGGACGTGAAAAAACCCTTTTTGAAAAATGGTTGTGAAAATGCTAACTCAAGTGCACAATTGTTGGAACACATTTGGAGTTGGTACATTTGCAAAAGGGTTGAAAAATAGGCTAGAGAAGGCCCTCAGGGAGGTGTCGGACTCTAATGTGAGCGTCGGACTAGCTGTTGCTAGGTTCGACGTCTAACCCTAGCCGCGCAGGATTTTGAGTCACACAGGACCATGGACAATGGTCCGACAATCACGGTCAACGTAGCATTGGATGGTGAGGTAGAACTATTCATCGAGGGGACTATTGGTTAGATCAAGGGTTTGGTTCTGATAGGCCGTCAGACCCTAGCTGTTGGTCCGACGCCCGCATCAGCCAAATTAGGTGGCAAAATTAAGGCTCTGGGAGCTCTATACTGGGCATCGGACATTGATCTCCTTTGGTCCGATGATCTCCAGACTTTGGCATAGCAGACCAAGCATCACCGTAGCCATTGAGCACTAACGACATCTTCAAACAGTAACATACATGTGGCGGCAGGATAGGGCGTTGGACCGATTGTTGTTGGTCCGATGGTGGGCATCGGCCGGTCCGATGCCCCCAATTTTTCTGCAATGAGTAGCCAATGGCTACATTGGCTCAAGAGGGGGTTATAAATAGAGCTTGGCCGTCCTTAGTGCAGTTCTCTTGGCACTCCAACAGATCATACACCCTTATGAGCCTAAGCAAACACCTCCCACTCATCTCTTTGTCTATTGCTAGATACAAATTGAGATTGGGAGTGATTCTAGTGCATTTGCATTGAGTTATTGCATCTAGTAGCACTAATGATCAAGTTGAGCTGCGGGATTCTTGTTACTCTGTAGCACCCGGTTTTAAGAACAAAACCAGATACATACCATATGTGAGCCCAGGAAGTCAAATCTCACATATAGCTACAAATAAGGGTAATATCAAAAGACAATGCTTAAATACATAGCGTATTAGTATAAAGATTGTAACCTCAGAGTATAGACAGCGAAAAGACAACTCCGATCTTCAGGCGAAGACTCCAATACCATAGGGATAACTGACTGGATGACCACAAGTCTAATTCCTCCAAACTCTAGCAATCTGGTACCCATCCGAGATTTTATCCAAATAATTGAAAAGTAAAGCAAGCGTAAGTACAAGTCGTACTCAACAAATATATCATGGGGTTCATGAGGCTCAAAATGCTGACACTGGTTTAACTACGATTAGCTTTTAATTGTCATAATTTTAGCAAAGGAGTGGCAACAAGTTTATCACAAACCCATAAACACATGATCAGGTAAACATGAATAATGAATAGCATAAACAATTAACCATTAGTGAGCATCTTCATCATCCATATCATTAGTGTTCACCATCTATTCCGTAAGGGTTCCAAGGCCGCTCATGACCGTAAGCACGGCTGATATACCAGTTTTACACTCTACAGAGGTTGTACACTTTTACTGTGAGTCGTGATTTACCATTTCGCCCGAGGTCGCGAGCCTCTTGACCCACTACCAAGGAAGGTCGGCAGGGTTCACTATGAAGCCTTTTAAAGGTTCATCTAACAAGTTAGGGCCGCTAAGGTTTCCCCATCAGTAAGCATGAACCCTTTACAAGGAGTGACTAACAAAATATAAAGAAACCAAAGTGCACCCTCTTGGCGGGCCGAGATCATACAAACCAGAGCCCCTCTTGCGCCATAAAGGTAACCTCTAACAAGCTAGAAAATGTCCTCATACTGACCTAAAGCCAGAGCCATATAGCCCTCATAGATGTACTGTAAGTCCCATATGATCACTTACAGATAAGTCCTTAGGGAGAGGAATCTAGAGCACCATAAAAATAGCCCAATGCTCTAGGCCCCTGATTCTATGTTGCTAAAAAGCATCTTTTAGTGTTTATTGCATATACCATTAGTCAAGTTACAAGATCATGGTTTTGGTTGAGCACTAGCATCATACTACCCAATGCAATAACCCAAATGAATCAAGGTACATGGTAACAAAGTACTAGGAAATCTTTAGTGGCAGTCAAGGTAGACACATGCAGCATGAATTAAATGATTAAAGGTGAATAGGACAACAAGGATGATCCCATGCTATACTTGCCTTAAAACATTGATCCTTCGGTAAGCTTTAATCTTCAATGTTCTTATTCTTCTTCTTGATCACCACGTATATCTCACCGACTGGACGTAATCATAAAGCACCACACAAGCATCCATACAATCATACATGAAGCAAACAATAGAACTAAATCAGAATAGTACACCAATCATAGAAAAATAAGTAAAAGAGTTTGAAACACGATTCTACACATCGCTACGAACACACAGTCATGAGAAGCACTCTAACCGGAGCTACGGTTGAAAAGATACAACTACCGAGAGATCTGCTTTATACACAGAAAAGAAAACTATAAGCCTCATTTATTTTAACTATATAAAATCTTATATAAATTGAATTAAGTCAAATTTAGATTCGAATTATAAAACTAAAGTAAAACAAATCATATTTTATTTACAAAACCCAGTTGCATAATTATTAATCAAGATATGATTTAAACCATGAAATTTCAGAAATAGTAATATGGTAACCATTGTTACTAACATGTAGATCTCATTGCTATGAATCTAACGCAACCTGAACGAGTCAATTCGGAGCTAAAACATAGAAGATATGAAATAAACAAGATTTCCTTTAGTAAAATAATAGATTAAATCTAATCATGAATTTTAAAAGTTAAAAATATATCTAACAGTAGTATAAACATGTAGATTATGAAATTACAAACCTAGCGCAAGTTGAACGGGTCAAATTGGAGTTAAAACGGAGAAGTTATGGCTAAAACAAAATCAATGGCAAAACTGTAAATAAATGAAAACGTATTTTGGATCTAAACCGATCAAACTACGCTTTCCTAAGAAGAAAACATACTCTTGAAAAAGTGCTATTGACTGCGGGTTCTACAATTGAAAAGGGGGGGTGGGGGTTCTTTTGAAAATCTGCCCGCCGAAGGGGTACGGGCTAACTCGGGCTGTTGGATCTTCACTGGTCGGCTTGGATTAGATCAGAGGGGAAAGGAGTGAGGAGAGCCACTAGAACAGTAGCTGGGTATAGCGGACTCCATTGCCGACGGCGAGGGACCTCACCGACACACCTAAATCCGAACCTAGAGGCCACAAGAGAGAAAACCGAGGGCACAGGGGGCAAGAGGGGACCAAGGCAAACTCACCGCAGCGGATCTCAGCGGCACGGAGCAAGTGGAGGTGGCACTTCGCTCGGCGGGCGACGGCGACTCAGTGGCGCTAGGTTGCAGCGCGGCTATGGTGGATTGGCTAGGGTGGCTACGATGCTGGAGGGCAGAGTAGGGAGGCGGCGTGGCTCGACCGGCTATTTATGAGCAAGGCAGCCCTAAGGCGCAAGCTACCGGGGGGAAGGCGTAATGGAGCCGGACATGGACAGCGTCGGTGGCAGACTCCGTGCGGGGCTACGCGAGGGAGAAGGCGGTGCTGATAGGGCGGCCCCACCTGTCGGCATAGGAGAGAGGGAGGGGATGCATGGCGGGCCTTGGTGGCCGTGAAGTTGGGCCGCGGAGGGAGGAAACGAGCCGGCGCTGCTGCTGGGCTGCTAGCGGGAGAAACGTGGCGAAACTGGGCCGAGAGAGTGAGGAGGGAGAGAGGACGGCTTGGCTGGGCTGGCTGGTCGCTAGCCCAGATAGGGGAAGAGGAGTGTTTTTTCCATTTTCCCATTTTTTTCCTATTTCGTTTTCAAAACCAAATTCAAACACAAACCAAATCAAATTTGAACAGGATTTCAAATTCACTTTTCAATTCAGACATAGATGAGAAATTTTGGTAAGTTTTCAAAGATAAACTTTACACCTTTTTAAATCCTTTTATTTTCAAATTTCCTTTTATTTTTTTCATAGCCATTTTTAATTTCTTTCCAAAAGCAATTCGAATCATTTAAATTTTAATCTAAACCACTCAACCAAATAAATCAAATGCAAGGGCATGTATGCACAAACATGTTGCTAAACCTTATGATGAATTTTAATTTAATGAAAATTTTTATTTTCCTAGGTTTTATGAGCACCAAATTCAGAAACAAATCATTTTAAACCTGTTTTCAAAAGAGGCAAATTTTAGGGTGTTACAATTTTACCCCCCTTAAGATGAATCTCGTCCTCAAGATTCGGAAGATAGTGATAAAAGAGATATGAATACTCTGCCTTTATTCAATCCTCATTTTTCCAAGTTATATCCTTCATTAAGAGCCATTCTAAGATCCTGGTTGGTTAATCTGAATAAGCATGATCGTCTCTCATGTTGAGATCCTCCAATGGTGTTTGCTCCTTTACATGGACATCTGAAAACTCATAGTCCACATTACTATCCTCATAGGATACACCTTCTAATAGTTCATTCCCGTATTCCTCAGGTGCAGGTTGAATACCCTCATACTCAATTCTTTCTCCTGACGGTGTGGTTAGAAGCATCGAACGCTGGACATACTTAATCACTCCTTTACAAGCAGATAACCATCCATTTCCAAGGATAACATCAATGTCCATTAACTCCAAAACTATAAGGTTTGCCTCGAAGTTCTTTCCTTTTATGTTAAGACTAACTTTTGGACATAAGTGGTTTGCCTTCTTTTCTCCTCCTAGAGAGTTAACTATTAGGGGTTTCCTCATCGAAAGCATAGTCATCTTATGTTCTTCCACATATTCCCTAGAGATAAATGAATGTGAAGCACTGGGGTCAAATAACACCATAGCAATGTCTGAGCTTACTGCAATCAAACCATAAACGACCTCCTTAGCTCCATGAGTGGTAATCAGACCCACATTGTTCAACCAGCCTTGAATGTAGTTTCACTTTAACTTATTGCCTTGCACCTGCTCCTTATGGACATTCTGTTCTGACTCCTGCTGCTGTTGATTCTGGCTTCGATTACTCTTAGCAAACTTCTCAAAACAATCATTCTTATAGTGTTCAATCTCACCACAATCATAACCTTCCTTACTAGTAGAAATATTTGTCGTTATCAAGGTGATAGTGGGAGATGACAGACATGGCTCCTGAGAACTAAAATGCTACACTTCATCATTAGGTTGATGATACTGATCTTGATCATTACTTCCAAGCAGATTTATAGGGTGTGACTGACATTCTGGTTGTGTAGCAAAATAGAGACAAGTATTTCTTAACTGGCATTGAAGGTCACGCTTTCTCTTCTTCTCTTCCATCTCTCGACGCTTGTTCTCAATTACAATTGCTCTGTCCACCAATGTTTGATAGTCGGCATACACCACGGTCATCAGCTATAGTTGCAATCCATCATTCAGTCCTTTTAAAAAGTGTTTTTGCTTTTTAGCATCACTATCCACCTCTTTTGGAGCATAGCGTGATAATTGAGTGAACCGGTTACAATACTCACACACTAACATAGATCCTTGCTTCAAGTTGAGGAACTCTTCTTGCTTAAGTTCTACCTCACCTAACGGGACATGGTAGGACCTGAAATTCTCCTTGAATTCCTACTAGGTGATAGCAGGAGCATTGTTGGGACACCCATACTCAAATGACTCCCACCAATCTTGGGCAGTTCCTTGCAGTTGCCCAGAAGCATAAAGCACCTTTTCATAGTCATCACACTGAGCTATGTCCAATTGTCACTCCACAGCTCTAAGCCAGTCATCAGCTTCTAGTGGTTTGCTTGTATGAGAGAATGTCGGTGGGTGTCCCTTTATAAATTCACTATGCTTGTCAGTAGGTGGCGCTTGATGTGGGTTATTCAACACATTTTGAGCAATAGTCTGTAATAACTGAGTCTGCGTCATCAAAGCTTGCTCTATAGATGGGGAATTGGATGACGGTGGATTAAAATTGGCAGGATTCCTTCCAGCACCTTGTGAAACACTTCTCCTGGTAGCAACCATCTATTTTCAACATGTATGAATTAGAACTCAGTCATTCATAACATCCTTAATTGTAGCTTCAAGAGATGACAAGATAGGATCGATGACAATTGAGACAAGAGAACACCAAACCCCATAGATAACTAATACTTCCAAACAAAGCGCTAGAATGTAAGAAACTTTATCTTACAAATCCTTCAACTTAGCTACCCCCTTAAGAAAAGATTCATTAGGGGACATAAAAAGGGTAGCTTGCATCATCTTCCAGATGATCTAACTAGTATCAAGACATTCTGACACCCCAATGATACTCTTGTGTATGGGCAAGAACAAGAAATCTAAAATTCCTCAGGAGATGAAAAACAACAGTGCAGTAAAATAGTTGTAACTCTCATTCTATTAATCCAATGAAGTTGTAGTTTATACCATTGGAAAGGTTATAAAATTATCCACAACTTCCTTATAGAACACTTTTCCAAATTCTGCAGCTAACTTGGTTGAAAATAGTGCACATCAGAAACTACCCTAGATTCCAAACAGCACAGATGTATCGCCTTGTGATTTTTGTATCTCCCTAACCAAAATAGCTATCAGGCTGATTCTTATGCTCAGCGAAAGATATTGAATTCTACTATCGTCCAGAATTTTTCTCATGATTTTTGGTCATCCAAAATTAGAGTCACAAGCCGAAGAGTGTCGGCTGCTCTAAAAAGACAGAATAGAGGAAACAGGAGATACCCAAAAACCGACTACTTATTTCATTAATCCTTATACCTTAGGCCAATAAACTAAATGAAATTATGGGAATACTGATGAGGATATGGCACCTTCGGATACGAACAATGATTATAAGGTGCGCTTGTTCCTACATTTGCATAGTGGCTTTAGTTATAATTCACTTGGTTCCACATGGACATGTCACTATTTGATTGTAGGTTCAAATGTGTTTCATAATGGAAGTTCATCAAAGTTGAACTTTTGGTTCATCGGCAGCCCGACAGTGCCTCATTGGGAAGGCCATAACTCATCCATCCGGAGTGCGATCGAGGTCAATGAGCACTTGATGGAAAGTTTGTTTGATAAGCTTTCAAATAGATCTAGTCCCATCTCAATATCACGTCGGCAAGGCCACCAAATCACCAATATATTCTATCGCTATAATTTGATAAGGAAGCCAATCCAAGTGGTTTCACATCAAAAGCTCTTCGGAATCAACGGGAATCGTCGAAACAAGTCAGCGTCCAGAATCTGTCAGGGTGCTGCGACACCTTCTTTTGGTCCGTTGGGCCGTGTATCGTGTTCGGACCCATTAGGGGGCGCGTCCAGGGTAGGCGACGACCCTAAGACCTTTATAATCATACGCCGCCGCCGTCATTAGGTTTTGGGTTTTGTTTTAGATCAATCTGTCATTGAACAGTCACCGTTATCGGTTTGCAAGACCCCAACTTCGAGTGCTTAATCATTCATCTGCAATTGTCACCTTAATTGAGTTGCTTTTTATCTTGTTCTTGCTTGTGTTCTTCGATTCGCAGCAGGGATTAGCCTTCTTGGCGAGGTCAACCGGATTGTGACACGGTTGATAACCAGAGGAGACGTGGTGCTAAGGTTGTAGGGTTCGGGTCTTTGTGATCTGAAACCGGATCGGTGTGTCGCTCTCCGAACAAATCGTTGTTTATCTTGTACCTGATGGAAGATCGGGACCCTCGTCTCCATTAAGTGGTATCAAAGCTAAGGTATACCGTCAGGTTCACTTTTATTCCCTAGTTTGAGAGTTTCGCATTCGTCCTATAGTCCAGTGCCATACTTTTATTTCCTATCCTAGAACCTTCCGCGCCATAGCCTTTGCATATTTCAGTTTCAGATTCCGTTGTTGAGTTTGTGTCCTAGGTCAAAGTCTTATTGCTGGTTTAGATTGTGTTCTTTTCTAGTTTGTGTTGATCCCTCCACCCGCCGCTATTCCGTATCACCATTGGTTTACATCTTGTGTCCACTAAAACCCTTATTCGAGCAGCTTCCTTAAAACAGTCATAACTTTTGCATCCGAACTCGAAACGGGGAAAAATTTATATCTACGGAGAACGCCAGAAAATTTTAGATCTATTTCATCCTAGCAAACCTAGGTTCGCAAAAATTAGATTTGCGAAATTCGATTAGGAAAATTGAGTTTCTGGGCCCACAAGTTTTGGTATGCTTTTTAGAGCACAGTCCTAATTTTCTATAGGCCACATCTTTTATTCAATTAAGCTCAAATTTTTTGTGGTTTATTCTTGTGTGCTCCTTGCTGAGAAAAAAATATCAAAAGAGCAAAAGCAAGAAAAAAAAGATTGAACAAAAAAAATAAAAGAAAAAAATAGTAAAAGAGAATAGAAGATATCGAAAAGGAGCACATAAGGAACACTCAATAGCTCTATTGTTTGTGGTACCTTTTGCCTTGTTCATATCCGTTGCTACCTTTAATACTTATTTCCTTTCATCCTTGTTTCCTCTCTTGTTTATCACAACTGGTGATAGGAACACGTATAGGCCAACAACTAGGACAAGTGCTCTGGACATTTATTCAATATTGCTGTCTGTCACTGACTTGTGTGCCACATATATATTTGTTTTTTTTCGTGCCTCCCAAGCTCCACATATATACTTCAGATCAGTACAGAAAAAAGGTCCTTGCAATCTCGGTACCACTACCTCATAGGTATCACGAACCAGCCGCCGGTTGTACCGCCCACTGCTTGCATTGGTAAGAACTTTGTAAGAGCTTGGTAAGACGCTTCCACTTGTTGTCAAAAGTGACACCACTACAACCACGTAGTCATTTGATAGGGATAATATTTTTGTATTGTCTTTTGCTGTCTTCTAACAATGACAGGTTGTTCGTATCCACCGACTTATGATGGTATATGTGCTGATGAGTACATGGAGTGGGAAATTGCCATCGACAACATATTTGCTACTCGCTTTATGTGTCCAAGGAGGAAGGTAAAAAATGCAGCTAGTGTTTTTACGACATTCTGCTTTATCTTGGTGGGAGTCTTTAGATCCTTCTGATAAACCTCAAACTTGGAATGATATGGAACTTCTTATGTGAGAAACCTTTGTTAATCCACCTCCTATTTTGATTTCATATGATGAGGTGCACCATTTGGAGGAAGAATCTGTTGTTATTCCTCTTGCTATGACTAACCTTCTGCAGGATAATATCCATAAGCGAGAGGATGACATGGAAGAAAATGAGGAGCTCACAACCTCATATGCAAATTCAGAACCATCACTTCACAATGCACCTATTACTCCTGCTGAGAACACAGGTAATGCCCATGATGCTACACTCACGGAAGGTGAAAATTGTCTTAATGTACTAAATTTTTCCACAAACCATGCTATCATAGAGCAATTGTTAGTGGAGCCCTCTCTTGATTTATCTTTGTCCCGTGATAAGTTGCTTGATGTTCCTTGTGGTAAAGATAAATTAGTTGATGATGCTTCAGTTTTCCATGTTTTGGAACCAATTACTTATGCTGAACATAAACGTTTGCTTCCCATTGCTACCAAAAGAAAAGAAAAGAAATTATTGTATTCTTCAAATACTTTGGGTTATATTGAGTTTGATACTTTATATGCTCTTAGTAGTTTAGAAGAGAAACTTAAATGTGTTGAATTGCCATGGTTGTCTACTTGTACATATCATTTTATTGGAAAATATAATTGTAAAGGAGAGTATATGGTGCATCGTGTCTATATTTGTTCAACTCTGAAATCTCCTAATATTGTCATGTCGAGTTTCCCTAGTTTTGTTATAAAGAAACATGTTAAATTTTAAGAAGGGGAGCAATGTTGGCTACTACCAACAACATTCCCTTCAGCTAATCCCAAACCGAGGACGGTTTGTTGTCAAGAAGGGGAGGATGATGAAGACATGGCACCTTCGGATATGAACAATGATTATAAGGTGCGCTCGTTCCTACATTTGCATAGTGGCTTTGGTTATAATTCACTTGGTTCCACATGTACATGTCACTATTTGATTGTAGGTTCAAATGTGTTTCATAATGGAAGTTCATCAAAGTTGAACTTTTGGTTCGTCGGCAGCCCGACAGTGCCTCATTGGGAAGGCCATAACTCATCCATCCGGAGTGCGATCGAGGTCAATGAGCACTTGATGGAAAGCTTGTTTGATAAGCTTTCAAATAGATCTGGTCCCATCTCAATATCACATCGGCAAGGCCTCCAAATCACCAATATATTCTGTTGCTATTTCTGGCGCGAGCTACACTGTCGTCATGGGCTTGTTAGACATCCTTGGGACCCAGGCCCAAGTTGGAGCGTGCCCCAAGAAGATGGAGAACACCTAAGAGATGGCCTTGGATGTCCTCCTCCTTGGCCACCACCTTAGGAGGCCAGCAAGGACGTCCAAGCCAAGCCAGAGGCCCAGTCCAATCCGAGTTCGAGTGTGCCTCGGCCGTCAGGATCAGTCTGCAATAAAACGGACACCCAGGACGCATCCGGACTCCATTTTTGATGATCCACATATGGATGGAAAGATAATTTGATAAGGAAGCCAATCCAAGTGGCTTCACATCAAAAGCTCTTCGGAATCAACAGGAATCATCGAAACAAGTCAGCATCCAGAATCTGCCAGGGTGCTGCGACACCTTCTTTTGGTCCGTTGGGCCATGTATCGTGTTTGGGCCCATTAGGGGGCGCGTCCAGGGTAGGCGACGACCCTAAGACCTTAATAATCATACACCGCCGCCGTCATTAGGTTTTGGGTTTTGTTTTAGATCAATCTGTCATTGAATAGTCGCCGTTATCGGTTTGCAAGACCCCAACTTTGAGTGCTTAATCATTCATCTGCAATTGTCACCTTAATTGAGTTGCTTTTTATCTTGTTCTTACTTGTGTTCTTCAATTCGCAGCAGGGATTAGCCTTCTTGGCAAGGTCAACCGGATTGTGACACGGTTGATAACCAGAGGAGACGTAGTGCTAAGGTTGCAGGGTTTGGGTCTTTGTGATCTGAAACCGGATCGGTGTGTCGCTCTCCGAACAAATCGTTGTTTATCTTGTACCTGACGGAAGATCAGGACCCTCGTCTCCATTAAATACCCAACAAGATCATTGCAATCATTACAAAGATTCAAAACAATCATCAGCATAATGATAATTCAACAAAGCAATAGAGATGCACAACTCAATCATGGACTCAACTTGCGATACTATCATTCTCATTGTACTAGGGATAACAATCCTAAGACTCATCTTCAGATTATGCAAGAAGGTGATAAGGAACAGTTCTAAAAGCATATCAAATCAAGGAGTGAAGATGAGAACAAATATTTTAAAATAAGCACCAAGGTAGAGATGAATAGCAAGGGTAGAGATATAGTAGAGAAGAAAATATCAAGGTTCATAGATCAAGAGTTTTTGTAGCAACTTCTAAACCTTAGAATGACCAGTTTCTACTAGGCTTGCGTCCTACAGTCAGCATTGCTCTGATACCACTTTGTAGCACCCAATTTTAACAACAAAACCAGATACACACCATATGTGAGCCCAGGAAGTCAAATCTCACATATAGCTACAAATAAGGGTAATATCAAAAGACAATGCTTAAATACATAGTGTATTAGTACAAAGATTGTAACCTCAGAGTATAGATAATGAAAAGACAACTCTGATCTTCAGACGAAGACTCCAATACCACAGGGACAACTGACTGGTTGATCACATGCCTAATTCCTCCAAACTCTAGCAATCTAGTACCCATCCAGGATTTTTATCCAAATAATTAAAAAGTAAAGCAAGCGTAAGTACATGTCGTACTCAACAAATATAACATGGGGTTCATGAGGCTCAAAATGCTGACACTGGTTTAACTGCGATTAGCTTTTAATTATCATAATTTTAGCAAAGGAGTAGCAACAAGTTTATCACAAGCCCATAAACACATGATCAGGTAAACATGAATAATGAATAGCATAAACAATTAATCATTAGAGAGCATCTTCATCATTCATATCATTAGTGTTCACCATCTATTCCGTAAGGGTTCCAAGGCCGCTCATGACCGTGAGCACGGCTGATATACCAGTTTTACACTCTGCAGAGGTTGTACACTTTTACTGTGAGTCGTGATTTACCCTTTCGCCCGAGGTCGCGAGCCTCTTGACCCACTACCAAGGAAGGTCGGCAGGGTTCACTATGAAGCCTTTCAAAGGTTTGTCTAACCAGTTAGGGCCACTAAGGTTTCCCCATCAGTAAGCATGAACCCCCTCCAAGGAGTGACTAACAAAATACAAAGAAACCAAAGTGCACCCTCTTGGCAGGCCGAGATCATACAAACCGGAGCCCCTCTTGCACCATAAAGGTAACCTCTAACAAGTTAGAAAATGTCCTCATACTGAGCTAAAGCCAGAGCCGTATAGCCCTCACAGCTGTACTGTAAGTCTCGTATGATCACTTACAAATAAGTCTTTAGGGAGAAGAATCTAGAGCACCATAAAAATAGCCTAATGCTCTAGCCCCCTAATTCTATGTTGTTAAAAAGCATCTTTTAGTGTTTATTGCATATACCATTAGTCAAGTTACAAGATCATGGTTTTGGTTGAGCACTAGCATCATACTACCCAATGCAATAACCCAAAGGAATCAAGGTACAAGGTACAAGGTAACAAAGTACTAGGAAATCCTTAGCGGCAGTCAAGGTAGACACATGTAGCATGAATTAAATGATTAAAGGTGAATAGGACAACAAGGATGATCCCATGCTATACTTGCCTTAAAACACTGATCCTTCGGTAAGCTTTAATCTTCAACGTTCTTCTTCTTCTTCTTCTTGATCACCATGTATATCTCACCGACTGGACGTAATCATAAAGCACCACACAAGCACCCATACAATCATAAACGAAGCAAACAATAGAACTAAATCAGAATAGTACACCAATCATAGAAAAATAAGTAAAAGAGTTTGAAACACGATTCTACACATCGCTATGAACACACAGTCGCGAGAAGCACTCTAATCAGAGCTACGGTTGAAAAGATACATCTACCGAGAGATCTGCTTTATACGTGGAAAAGAAAACTATAAGCTTCATTTATTTTAACTATATAAAATCTTATATAAATTGAATTAAGTCAAATTTAGATTCGATTTATAAAACTAAAGTAAAACAAATCATATTTTATTTACAAAACCTAGTTGCATAATTATTAATCAAGATATGATTTAAACTATGAAATTTCAGAAATAGTAATATGGTAACCACTGTTACTAAAGCGTAGATCTCATTGCTATGAATCTAACGCAACTTGAACGGATCAATTTGGAGCTAAAACATAGAAGATATGAAATAAACAAGATTTCCTTTTATAAAATAATAGATTAAATCTAATCATGAATTTTAAAAGTTAAAAATATATCTAACAGTAGTATAAACCTGTAGATTATGAAATTACGAACCTACCGCAAGTTGAACCGGTCAAATCAGAGTTAAAACGGAGAAGTTATGGCTAAAACAAAATCAGTGGCAAAACTGTAAATAAGTGAAAACGTATTTTGGATCTAAACCGATCAAATTACGCTTTCCTAAGAAGAAAACGTACTCTTGAAAAAGTGCTATGGACTATGGGTTCTATAATTGAAAGGGGGGTTCTTTTGAAAATCTGCCCGCCGAATGGGTACGGGCTAACTCGGGCCGTTGGATCTTCACTGGCCGGCTTGGATTAGATCAGAGGGGAAAGGACTCCATTGCCGATGGCGAGGGACCTCACTAACGCACCTAAATCCGAACCTAGAGGCCACAGGAGAGAAAACCGAGGGCATAGGGGGCCAGCGGCGACCAAGGCAAACTCACCACGGCAGATCTCAGTGACGCGGAGCAAGTGGAGGCGGCACTTCGCTTGGCGGGCGACGGTGACTCAGCAGCGCTAGGTTGCAGCGCGGCTGCGGTGGCTCGGTGAGGGTGGCTGCGGCGCTGGAGGGCGGAGTAGGGAGGCAGCGCGGCTCAACCAGCTATTTATGAGCCAGACAGCCCTAGGGCGCAAGCTACCGGGGGGAAGGCGCAATGGAGCCGAACATGGACAGCGTCGGTGGCAGACTCCGGTGGTGCTATGCGAGGGAGAAGGCGGTGC
This sequence comes from Miscanthus floridulus, assembly GCF_019320115.1. Classification (NCBI taxonomy): domain Eukaryota; kingdom Viridiplantae; phylum Streptophyta; class Magnoliopsida; order Poales; family Poaceae; genus Miscanthus; species Miscanthus floridulus. The sequence continues at coordinate 34,266,535 of NC_089596.1, forward strand.
TGATAGGGCGGCCCCACCTGTCGACATAGGAGAGAGGGAGGGGATGCGCGGCAGGCCTTGCTGGCCGTGAAGCTAGGTCGCGGAGGGAGGAAACGGGCCGACGCGGGAAAAAGAGCGGGTCGGCGCTGCTGCTGGGCTGCAAGCGGGAGAAATGGGGCGGAACTGGGCCGAGAGAGTGAGGAGGGAGAGAGGACGGCTTGGCTAGGCTGGCTGGTCGCTGGCCCAGATAGGGGAAGAGGAGTGTTTTTTCCATTTTTCCCTTTTTTTCCTATTTTGTTTTCAAAACCAAATTCAAACACAAACCAAATCAAATTTGAACAGGATTTCAAATTCACTTTTCAATTCAGACATAGATGAGAAATTTTGGTAAGTTTTCAAAGATAAAATGTACACCTTTTTAAATCCTTTTATTTTCAAATTTCCTTTTCTTTTATTTCATAGCCATTTTTAATTTCTTTCCAAAAGCAATTCAAATCATTTTAAATTTTAATCTAAGCCACTCAACCAAATAAATCAAATGCAAGGGCATGTATGCACAAACATATTGCTAAACCTTATGATGAATTTTAATTTAATGAAAAAATTTATTTTCCTAGGTTTTTATGAGCACAAAATTCAGAAATAAATCATTTTAAACCTATTTTCAAAAGAGGCAAATTTTAGGGTGTTACATACTCCAGGTGGTTGCTACCACCTAGATGGCTTTGGGGGCGGCGGAGGATTGTGGAGTGTCATTTACGTGATTGTTGCCGACTTCGATCAAGTGATTGTATGGGGCTCTTGTGCTCATCCCTATGTGAGATCGTGAAGAGCAACTCTAGTGTAATCGTGCCAAGTTGGAGTGAACCATTTGAGTGGCTCTTGCGGCACCCCTGATGAGTCTAGCTTATCAAGCTAGTTAGCTCGTGAACCATCACTTGGGGACTCACCACAATGGGGACATAAGTTGCCAGCAAGCTACCGAAACTCAGGGTATATCTTGTGTCATCTCTTGCCCTATGTGGTTTGCTCACTATCACTCTTGCTCTTCATTCAAACTCTTGTTGTATGGTAGTTTCTTGTGTACCCTAGAGTAGTAGTAGAGTTAGTTGTAACTAGTAGTAGTTGCTTTTGTTAGTAGCTCTTGCTAGTTTTGCTAGTTGGTAGCTTGTTTAGCTAGTTTCTCTAGTTGGTAGCTTGCTTGTTTGTGTGACATAACCTAGAGACCAAGGTACTAGACTTGCGTAGATGCTTGCATTGGGTGAATTAGAGCTAGTGCAAGTAGATGCTAGTAGGGCCTTATTTTCTACTAATCAACCTTTGCTCTAGTATTTGTGAGTTTGTAGGAATTTTTTTATAGGCTATTCACCCCCTCTAGCCATCTACATCCTATCAGCAACCTACGTCCTTGTTGGGGGTGAGTTTTTTTGTGATAGCTTTGCACGCTAAGCAAGCTCTTCAAGCTTGACCCTTTATGTGGGTGCCGCAAGAAGCCAATAAACCAAGAGCACTCAAACTAGCCTCAAACATTCCACTAGAGTTGCACTTTGTGATCTCCCGTGGATGAGCAGACCCACCACAATAAACTCGATCAAGGTGCTCAATGATCCACCATATCTCCAAGCCTTCTAGGTGGTGGCAACAACCAAGAGTAACAAGAAATCCGCTATGCCAGTGATGAACTAGTACCACTAGATGCAATCTCACTAAGCAAATGCACTAGGTCTCTCCCAATCTCACTCTGTATCAATATCTATGCTAGCAAGTGAGTGGGAAGTGTGCTTGAGCTCTCCCAGGGTGTGTGTAGTAGTTAGAGTGTCCAAGAGAGCCAAAATGACCGACCATCTATTTATAAGACCATCAAGAACTAGCCATTTAGTGCTTGTTGGTGGGCTATTTCCATGGACACATGAGAAGTCCGGTGACCACTAGAAATGCACCATCGGAGAATGATTTATGAAGATCCAATGACTAAGTTCAAATATGATCTAGCCATTACATAGGGTATTCTCCGGTGCTTGCTGATGGACACTATAAGTGCAATCAAGCCCTAAGTAAGTTTTGGTGATGTTGGCCACATAAATAAGGGACTAATGGCTTTTGTTAAGTGTTGACAACATATTATTTATCGTGGGTGCATAGAACACTAATGGAGACCCCAAACTCAAAAGGATGTCTTGGAAGCTCAAAGGTCTTGTTTACTTTTATATTTTATCTTTTGAAATTGAGTACACGACAAGCCGTACTATTAAGGGGGTACTAAAGGTAAGCTGGGATGATCCAATTGCTCACAACTCTATACACAAACATATAAAAAACATCTAGTATACACAGAAAGCAACGAGCTTTTCATTCCTATTCTTCTCTGTCCTACGGAACCTCCACGCATGGAGGCGGATCCTCCACGTGTTATGGGTGGAGCCTCCGCACTCTGCCTGGTCGGCCATTTTGTGGAAGCTATGGGAGGTATTTATGCCTCTCCCACACTCCCCCAATGGTCATCTCCTACCTCATTCACTCCCATCTGACCAGCAACTCTTCTCTCTCCTCCATTGATGCTCCCAACCATCTTTTCCAAAGCTTGGTGATCCTTTGAGGTGATTGGCTCCTAGAGAGAGAGAGAGAGAGAGAGAGAGAGAGAGAGAGAGAGAGAGAGAGAGAGAGAGAGAGAGAGAGAGAGAGAGAGAGAAAGCTAGAGAAGATCAAGCTCCACTCGTCTTGAGCACTTGTGAAGCCCTAACGGTGTTTGTTACTCTTAGAGCTTGGGCTCCTAGATGGCTTGAGGTTGCCCGGGAACTCTTATTCGGTTGTGGCTCAACACCAGGAAGTTTGTATTGCCCTTTATGACTTAGTGGAGACCTCTAGCTCACTACCTTAGTAGTGGGCTGGAGAAGAGTTGATAGCACTCCTTATCCTTTGTGGCTTCCTCGACAATATGGACGTAGGCAAACCTTGGGCAAGCTAAATCACACGATAAGTCCTTGTGTCTTGTGCGTTGTGGTTGTCTTGCTATTACTTGTGTTTGAATTTGCATTTTAGGATATGCACCCGATCTATTTTCTCATCGAGCTCTAGGTGCAACCACTACTTTGGGAGGTCAACACACTCCCCAGGGCAAAATAACTTGGTTTGTGACAAATTTTGGACAAAATAATTAAAATAAAACAAATAAACAAAACTATTGGAAAAAAATACATGTAGGGAAAGCTACTTGCGCTATTTGCATGTGTCGTCCTGCTAGTTATTAGAGAATAATAATGACGTCTCCACTCATCCCATCTTTTCTCCTCGACCCATGGGAGGACTCGGTGTGTTGTGTTCACTTGTTCGCTTCATATTCTTCCGCTCCACCGACAGTCCTAGCCTTCATGGTTTGAAGTGGATATTTTGAAAATGCGTTAGGGTAAGACTCCAACAGTGATAAAGAAAAAGAGCCCAAAAAAAAGGTTTTAGTTGCTTGCAAAATTGTGTTGGGTGGGAATGAAAATTGTCCATCCTGGACCACCCAATTTTAATTTATTGTGCAAAAACATTGATTAATTCTTAATTTATATTCTCATCTAGGTATCCTCTTTCTTGATTACTCTGTCAAAGAGGAGATTGATTCATGAGCAATATCGTAATTTTCCATGAGCCTTGCACGCAGCAAGACCATACAGTATCCCCAGGGGATCTCTTATTGTCCAATCCATACAGTATCCTACGGCTAGATAGTTACTAATCACGATCCACATTGGATGGAGTATAGAGCAAAAAATTAGCTAGCTTAACAATTATCTCTATATACATCTACCCTTAAACTTTTAATCTTCAGTCGGTTTAGAGCCCAGTAGAAATTGACGGCTGACCCTGAACACCACGGCTGATGGACGACCGGTGCAGGTGATGCCGAGTCGGTGAAGGGAGAGCAACTGAGCAAGTCACGCTCTTCGTTTGCTGCAATCCCATGCGGCCACAGACAAAGAGGCGGAAAGGATAGCGCGAGCGTTGGACCAGCGAAAAATAAGGCCAGTAGCGCGGGCGGTAATGGTCGATGCTAAAAACAGCCAGGATGTTTAGAGCAGGGTTGGAGTCTTATATTTCTAGGTTATAAAGGCAAAAACCAATTTTTTTTAGCTTTACTTTTGCATTGGCACTCTTAGAGCATCTCAAAGAGGCTTTATATCTTTTATAATTTATAGGAATAGAGATTTTAGTGAAAAAAGATACCCTCCAACTAGCCTCTTCAATTGAATATCTAAATATAGTTACCCTCTATTATGGATCTCTCGTTAGCCTAAGATGGAGAGCGAGGATGACTAGACTACGCATAGGATTACAAAAGCAGTTGAAGAATACAAAGATATAGAAAACGATTTTTACTCAGATGACTCTCTAAATAATGATTTAAAGAGTAGATTTTACAAACTCTCGGAGATGCTCTTAGAGACGCTCTTATATACGATAATGCTGAAACAATGCCTTTTTGTTAACACGCCTTTCCTTACTGATTTAAATGTATACATATACATGGATAAACAAATGAAAATTCAGTTGACACAAACTCCGTTTGCCTTCCAAACAAAACACGAATATATTAGATAAGACAAAAGCCAAAGATTTGGATACGCAATTATTTATACACACGTCAATATGGGGACACACAAAACTAAAGACAATGGTCCTTTCTTATTCATAAAATGCAGCTGTCGTCCTACCCGGACAATGGTCCTTTCTTATTCATTAAATGCAGCTGTTAGTCTCGCAATCAAGGAGATTGCAGACAGCAACCCATTGATTTACAATTTCGCACCTCACATCTACGTAGAGACTAGTACACCCATACATCTCTGTAAACGTATCTGTAAATAAAGGACAGAATGTAAGATATAGTACAATGAAAATTGGTGGATGTAGCGAGAACTGTTGGAATGTGATCCTAAAGCCATATTTATTTTGGCACGCAATCATAGGTCCACCAAATACTCACTACTACAAATACTATATATTTGTAGACACATCTCATTTTTTTAATAGAGGTGGCTCAATTTACAACCGCTTCTAAAAATGGTTTCCAAAACGAACTGTGCATTAGTAGGAGTGGCTTGTATTTTTAGCCACCTTTACTAAATGCACCTATCTTTAAGGCAGCTTCTAGATCCAGCCACCTCAAAATTAGCAGAATTCAAATAAAAAAGTTGTCAACTACAGAGTTTTATAACTTTTGAAATCTACAAGTTAGGTGCTGGTCAGTTCCTCCATCCGAGGTCGTTTAAAAATTATGAATGTCAAATGTGAGAAATTCAAATGTAATTTTTCTTCCATGGATGATTTTAAATGAAAAAGTTGTCAAATATAAAGTTGCATAACTTTTTGAGATCTACAACTTTTGTTTTTGTCGTTTCTCCGTACAAGATTATTTGAAAAATTTTCAATTTTATTATGTAGCTCCTATATTTAGAGGCGGCTAGAAATAGAACCGTCTCTAAAAAATAGGGGTATTCGTGGAGACCACTGGTAATAGAGCTGCCTCGAAAAATCAAAGTTTAGAGATGGCTGAAAATAGAACCACCTCTACAAATGCATTTCTAGAGGTGGCTCGAGTGGAACAGTCGTTGTAGAGGCGGCTGGATATTGCGCCGCCTCTAAAAAAAAGCTTCTAAAAATTGATTATGTTGTTGTGTACCTCCTTATGAAAATGATATTACTAATCAAAATATCTAATAAAGTTTAATCAAGTTCATATAAAAAGTATCAATATTTATAACACAAGAGATGAAATACTAAAAAATATATTTTGTGACGGATCTAGCTTATTTAGTATTAAATATTCATATTTTCATATAAATTTGATTAAGATCAAAATGGTTGGACCCGGTACTGTATATTAGAATTGTTTCTTTTCAGTATAGGTAATATTAATTAAGCACATGTGTTTGAGCAAATTCTTGGTGGAATCTCACTATCTCGTTATGATTCATAGAAGGCGTGGAAACGAAGGATGCCACTGAAAATTTAGATATTTCTTTAGTATTTGACCAGGGAGTAGTGCTAACGCTGGATAACACTAGTACTATGGATCCATCCGGGACTAAAAGCCGTGACCTTTAATCGCGGGTCATGGAATCAGGACTAAAACCCATTCCTCGAAACTAAAAAAATATTTTAAATCCCGGGAGACCTCTCTTGTGGTACAGTGAGATTCGAACCCAAGACTTCTTGCCTTGCGCGTAGGACCCTTACCAACTCAACTGCACACCACATATGAGAGAGTCCTGGGCGCTCTCCTTTTCAATTAACCCATGGGGGGCCTTTAGTCCCAGGTGGGAGACCTTTAGTCCGGGTTGATAATAGCAACCGGGACTAAAAGGTCACTATTTAGTCCCGATTGGTAAAGGTTTGAGGACCTTTAGTCTTATGTTGGTAACACCAATCAGGGACTAAAGGGTGGCTTTTAGTCCCGGTTGGTGTAACCAACCGGGATAAAAGGGCCTTCGGTGCCTATTAAATTTAGACCCGGAACTAATGCTCACATTAATACCGAACCCCAACACAACCGAGACTAAAGGTGCGAATCAAAAGTCGTTTCTCTACTTGTGTAGCTTAGCAAAGTGCAATGAGTAAGACAGTAAGAACTGTTTTCCTCATAGATGGGTCAATTACTTATCTGATGTATGGTTTTCATTTTGCCCATGTAGCGTGCTATAATATATATAGGCTGCTTCATGGTTTTCTTAATGGGACAGCTAGTGCCCGGACGTCTGGACGTAGCATCCGTCTAGACATAGCTCCCGCGCCCGACGCACGCATCTCCCTCGCCCTGCGCCCATCCCGCTCCAGAGGCCGCGTTCGTCCGTATGGAGCTCCCGCGCCTACGCCTGACACCTGCAGCTCCCTCGCCCGCACCCCATCCCGCCCGATGCGCCATGCCAGTGCCCGTCCCGCCCGATCTGCCATGGCATCCCGTCCCGCCGCTCCCGTGTCCACACCTGGGAGCCGCAGCAGCTAGGCCACCGAGGGCTTGGGCTTCATCTACAACTACATCCAGATGTACTTTTGTAACACTCAGATGAAACAATTGCAACAAACATCTGAATCAGACGAAACATTTGGAACATATACATTTATTTGCAACATAGCCATTTCCAACATATGCAACATCCAGATAAAACACTTGCAACATACGTTTGAAACGGATCAAACATTTTGAACAAACTCTTAAAACATACATGTATAGCCATTGCAACATTTGCAACATCCATACGAAACACTTGCAACGTACCTTTGAAACATGTGAAACATCTAGAACATATGTTTGCAACACATGTTTTCAGCGCAACATGGTATGGGCAGCGTGGCGAATTGACGTGGTGGAGGCGACCACAACAGTGGATGGCGGCACCGGACGCGGTGGAGGCGGCCGCGATAGGCAGGATGGAGGTGCCCTGCTGCCGTGGAGTTGGCCGCAGTGGGCTGAATGAGTCTGCGCGGCAAGGTGGAGGCTTCGAGCAAGCGGGCGGGGGCGGGCGGGGCGAATCCACGCGTGGGCGAGGGCGTGCGGCATGGGTGGGAGTGAGTGGAGCGTGCAGAGCGAGGCGTCTGCATGCTTCCCAGCATTACCGTTTTCTCCGATTAATATCATAGTGCCTCACATATATCTAGTAATAAGTTGGCTATGGGTAGTCAGAAAAGGAACTGAAACCATAATCCTACTCAAGTTCGTAGAGGACTATGATGGAACATGAACTTTTACCAGGATTCGACGGTAGATTCATTGCAAAACAAGTTACAATAAAAAGAATATTGCAAGCAAGTAAGGCAAAACGCTAATGGATCATTGCCTCAGATCATTTGTAGTGTATGCAGGAAAACAATATGGGGAGCGTGATGCAGGGGGACGGCCGGGCACGTCCGGTCTCACTTTATTTTCAAAGGGTTAAGTTCAATTTACACCCTCCAACTTGCGGCAAAGTTCGGATTTCAACCTCGAACTTCAAAACCGGACAACTTTGGCCCTCCAACTCTCGAAAAAGTTCAACTTTCGACCTTCTAGACGGTTTTGCGGGTGAACAGTAACTTTTGATATTTTTGAGAGCGTCGAAATTTTATATTATTTTTTCGAGCATCTTAACGTCCTCAAATAAAAAAACTCAATACTACAAAGTTGTAGATCTCATCGAGGTCTACAATTTACATATAAAAATTATCTTCATCCGACAACGTATTGAAGGGTTTTCTATTTTTTGAAATTTGAGTCTCATCACGCGATAAAATATGGTGCTGAAATTTTATATTATTTTTTCGAGCATCTTACTATCCTCAAATGAAACAACTCAAAACTACAAAGTTGTAGATCTCATCGAGGTCTACAATTTACATATAAAAATTATCTTCATCCGACATTGTATTGAAGGGTTTTTCTATTTTTTGAAATTTGAGTCTCATCACGCGTGAAACAATTTTGTCGCGTGATGAGACTCAAATTTCAAAAAATAGAAAACCCTTCAATACGATGTAGGATGAAGATAATTTTTATATGTAAATTGTAGACCTCGATGAGATCTACAACTTTGTAGTTTTGAGTTTTTTCATTTGAGGAAAGTAAGATGCTCGAAAAAATAATATAAAATTTTAGCATCATATTTTATCGCGTGATGAGACTCAAATTTCAAAAATAGAAAACCCTTCAATACGATGTCGGATGAAGATAATTTGTCTATGTAAATTTTAGACCTCGATGAGATCTACAACTTTGTAGTTTTAAGTTTTTTCATTTGAGGAAGTTAAGATGCTCGAAAAAATAATATAAAATTTCGGCACTCTCGAAAATATTAAAAGTTACTGTTCACCCGCAAAACCGCCCAGAAGGTTGAAAGAACTTTTTCGAGAGTTGGAGGGCCAAAGTTGTCCGGTTTTGAAGTTCGAGGTTGAAATCCAAACTTTGCTGCAAGTTGGAGGGTGTAAATTGAACTTAACCCAAATATGCGTACAGTATATAAGTCGTTTTCTTAATTCTAACCAACTCACTGTAGATATATAAAACCCGGCAAACAAACAACACGTGGCTGATGTGACGCTTACACATCCTGACCAGATCAGTATACGAGCGTGATGTCCGCCCTACGATGTCTGCTTCGTGGCCGGGCACGGCCTCATCACCAACTGACCCGCGCGGTCTCTTTCTCTCGCTCTCGCGCGCTCCGTCGGATCTGTCCCATACATATCTCGGCCCTGTTCGGCTGGCTAGAAAAACGGCTAATACTAATACTAATGTTGATTTGTTGTAAGAGAAAAATACTGTTATTTCGCTAAAACTAGTACGGCTGATAAATTTGAGCGAATAGGGCCCTCATCGCTTCCTCTATAATTCGGGCTTGGCATCTCCATCGATTTTGAGACCTCTTGTCGGCTCTCGCACGTCGTTGGTGCTTAAAGCTTGATCAAGATGCACACCTAGAATGAAAATTAGGACCCTGTTTGGCTAGGTTCTCGAAGGCTCGGTTCTCTCATGCTGCACCATATAATACTATACTGCACTGTGTATAATAATACTTCTCGTTTCAAATTATAAAGCGTTTTGGCTTTTGTAGATACTATATTTTTTGTATGCACTTAGATATACACTATGTGTCTAGATATGTAGTAAAAGAAATGCACGTAGAAAAGCCAATATGTTACTATATCGCACTGTGTAAAGAGTTCTGCAACTAGTAACTAGCAGGAGCTGCCAAAGCAAGCGTTTTGGACTCACCGGCATCTCCGTAGTGCCACTGCCACTGCCACTACCACATAAATATTTTTTAACAAATGGCTCACATTTCTAACAGAGGCCGATGAAATAAGAAACCATCATGAGGAGCACACTAGCTCACGAATCGCTTCTCCAAATCTATTTTCTGGAGTGGTTTTGTTAAGCAAAGCGTCCCTAGAGACGTCTCCATTTTTAGGGCCAGTTTTCATAAACCACCCTTGAAAATAGGATTTCAAGAGGCTGTAGTCTTAACCGAACTACCACTAGAAAAATCAGATTCTCAAGAGTGGTGTTGTCAAGAGAACCGTGTTTGGACATTATTAACAGGGGCGGTTGACTTAGTCGACCTATAAATACACTTTTTCCTTCTCTTGACTGTAGTTCATGCCATTATTGAGCTCACTTGGATGCGAGAAATTACAAAAACTAGAAGATACCCAGCATGTTGTTGCGGGAATTGTGAATTTTTTTGAATGAAATTAATTGGAGATGACGTGGATAGATTACAACTACATGTTCAAAGTTAGTGTGATGATATATATGTCTATTAGTGAGAGACGATGTGCATAGTTAGTGGGGGATGATGTGGATAGCTTCAACATTGAGATATACTTGCACGGTGGATTAGCTTTATAACTGATATAGATAGAGGGGGAGGGTTTTCCATTTGAATCTGTGAAGGAGTTGTGTTTGAGAGGTAAGTTTATGTCATCCCTAAAGTCTTTTCAAAGTTTACCTTTACATTTCTTTCACTAATTTTTGTTCTCATATAAAGGTGCATGGCTGATAATTTTTTAATTTTATTAGTAATTTAGATCGATTTTTTCCCAACTTACTTGGCTCACATCATTCTGTAGTTACGTAGTTAATTTGTCCATATTTATCTTTCTCCATGAGTGTACGTAGAAGTTTTTAGATCTAGATCTAAATCTAGGTGTATATAGATCAATATTTATCTCAAAATTTTAGTTAATTCCTTCACCAATAATATATGAATAGTATCTTTATGCAATTATACACTTGCATTAAAGACCACGGATGGACTGGTCATGGGTATACACAAAATGAAGGCATGAAGTTTCTTATATACAATATGTGAATAAATCTACTCAAGCCGCTAAAAGACATGTTTTGATTAAGCACACAAAGGATATACATTGTCCGTGTTGTGAGTCAAATTTCCTTGTGGTGCATGTAAGTGGAGCCTTAAACTCATCCTCAAATTTGATGATATGTGCATAGGCTAACCTTTTAACCACACATGTGTCATGCTAGAAAGAGTAGATGGATTCGACCAAGTTGGCAGTGAAGAAAGCATACCTTGACCTTATCTCATTAATCAGGCATAGCAAGCTGGACAACGACTAGAGCTGAAACCCAACAAGAGCCCCTAGTCTCGATTTAGGCACATCAATAGCTACTTTCCAAGCACTCCTATCTAAACACAGAGCTCTAGGTATATCCCAATCTTTCAAATCTCTTTTTACTGCCTCTCCCCATGTCACTTTTGGTCTTCCTCTACCTCTCACATTATATTACTATCTTCAATTAGGACTCCACAATGCACCAGTGCCTCTGAAGGTCCCCTTTGTACATGGCCAAACCACCTCAACCGATGTTGGGCAAGCTTTTCTTCAATTGGTGCTACCCCTAGATGATCACGTATATCATCGTTCCTAAGCCACTTCATCGACCCTGCTTTGATTCGATGGCTAACCTCTACATCAATATCTCCATCCCTCTGTAGCATCGATCCCATATATCGAAAGGCATCTTTCTTAGGCCTAATTGACAATCCAAACCACTACTAGGAATATCCACTTCTATGACGATCAGCTTTGGTCACTAAATGAGTCAAATTTATCATAATTTCAGTTTTATGACGAAAACCGCTTCGTCATAGAAGTCACGTCATAGTTGAAATTCTATGACGAATCCAAAAATACCGTCATAGAATTGTCTTGATCTGTGATGAAAAACAGACTATCATAGAACTGTTTTGGCATGCTGGTTGGCGCTTCCGTTGGAGATGCTTTTCACTGTGTACATGCTATAGCCCACGTGCACATGCTATAGCCGGTTGCATTGGACGTGGTTCGGTTATGTGTCACCTTCTTATTGCACAACATGGCCATCTCTGGTTCTTACTGGACCACGTGTTGGGTCCCTATTGTTGCACGTGTCAGTTTTCTACTGGCATACGTGTCGTGTTACCGTTAGATCACGTGTCACTTCTTCATTGGACCATGTGTCGTATTTTTATAGGTCCACGTGTCCGTTTCTTATTTGACCATGTGTCGCGGTGCTGTCCGTTCACGTGTTGTATTTTTATACGTCGACATGGCGTGATGATTTCCTTCCACGTGTTGGATTTTTAATAGCCCAAGTGTCGTGCCGTGGCCAATTCATGTGTCATGCACTAGATGGTCCACGTGTCGTATTTTTATTTGATCACGTGACCTATCCTGGTTCTACTACGTGCAAGAATAATTACACCAAAAAAGTAATTTGAGATTATCACTACTGTATAGATTGACTACATAATTATTTAAGATGGCAATCAAACACCAACAATTAACATTTCACACGTTAGCAGCAAGCCACTGATAGAGTATCACCACAACAAACCATCACATGAGTCCACACAACAGACCACAAATGTTCACCGCATCAAGTCGTAGGAGTTGAAGACTGAGAGTTAATTACTAGGAGAGCTTAAGCGCATGACTTGCTCACATAGCCTATTGTACTCCTCTTGTTGCCGTTTCTTGAATTCCTCAAACTCCCTTTCAGACTTTTCTATCTTTCTCTTCAGTTCATCCACTAGTTCAACGAGGGTAGCGGAACTTTTCTGTTCAACAACAAGCTGATCCCAAAGCGTTATCTCCGTCGATGTCTCTTCTCTGGTGGAGCTTGTCAGGATACCATCATTCTTCAAAAAAAGATTTTTGCCACTTGTCTAGGAGGGGGGCTTGCCCTGGGAGAGGCAAAGGATCTTAGAAACAACATCAGCACTAGTCATTAGTTACTACTCATCAGCAATAAGTTCTGCTTGCATAGCTTCCATAGCTTCCTGTGAAATTCAATCAGTAAAACATTAGATTACATATAGTGGAAGAGGACTTCAATTGAAAACCCAAGAGATTAATTCATAATAAGTAATCCATAGGACTTCCTCAGCCTGCTGCTGATAGAGATTACATAAGCACAATGCATAGGTTTTTTGCACCTACTACCGATAGAGATTCCATAAGCACAATGTACAGGTACCATATTGATTGATGTAAAATTGCAATACAAAATTAAATGATGTTGCCACATTAGGCTCCTGCTGCGTTTCCCTCTTTTATGGCAATGACTTCAGTAGATTTCAAGGAAAGTAAATGAAGGTACTTACAACTGCTGCTCTTGCAGCATCGCTCAGGCCCTTTTTCGTACTGTATGGAAGTCCTCGAAGACTTCCATAGCATTAACATCTTCATCAGGTCGACCATGTTATTCAAGTCCTGGATCATCATGTTGTTCATCAAGTCCTTGATCATGTTCTGTGGCCTTCCTCTTGTTCTCCCTCTGTTTACATCGCACATGAGTTTCTGTTTATATTTATACAAAGGCAAGAGTAACAATAAAACACAACCATCACTTACAAATGTTTGTAGCTGGACAACATAGGAGCGAGATCCTATACACTAGTGGTACTTCACTTGTTTGTATCAGATGTTTCCTATAGCTTCATTTGTGTTAGACTACAGAATAAGTAGACCATAGCAAGACTAGACAGGAAATCGATGGGTTCACACACACCTTGTTCTTAGCACTAGACCAAATCTCGACAAGTTCACACCACTGTGCATCGGTCATGGACAGGACAAGAGAGATCATATGGATCTAATCAGCAGGGTCGCCATTGAAGTAGGTTTGCTTCAACATGTAGAGTGTCTGCCATACTCTAGACTTCAATACATTCCAGACTGCAATACATTCCTACAGTACGATGATAGCTTCCTCAGTAATGAGATCACTGAAGAGGAAAATAATCCAACAAAGATCCATTAGTGAAGTCCACAACTCATATCAAAGTGCAACTTTAACAACTATTAACAATTTTCATGGTATGACCTCATGTAAATTTAGAGTAGCACTACATAGATATATATAACTCAAACTAGAGTATCAGTTAATAGAGCTGTAACCAATATAATTTCAGCAGTTAATTGAACTTCCTCAGTTCAAGTACAATGTCAGTGAACAAGTGGTAGTTATCCTCATTGGTGTCGACACAAAATTTTTGTCTCCGTGCCAAGGACACACGCAGCAAGCCGAAAGGGTCCGCTCGATGGAGCAGATCCGCCTAGCTTCATCGCAAGGGTGGTCGATCCTGCGCAATCCTCCCGAGACGTGCCAGTCAATTTGACCCTACAATTGACAAGGAGAGAAAGCTCATCAGTAATTAAGGACGGAACGTGCCGGTGTTGCCAGACTGTCCCGAATGTGCGGCTCTGAGAGCCGATATGAGAGGAGATTGACTAAATAGTCGATTCCAGCATATTCATAAGAATAAATCGATTAAAACTCATGGGGTTGTATAAGAAGAATCAGTTATCATTCAGGGTAAATATTATTTAAGCAAATATTATTCAATGGCAATAAGATATCAATGATGATCGGTTTATACTGAGCCAATGATTACAAGTAACCGAACTCCTTTTTATATAAAGAAACAATTCAACACCACTTAACCATTTAATAAAGATAAATCTAATGAACATGTTAGATCTCATCTATCGCCATGACTAGTGGGGCATGAGGCAGAATCATGCAAGGCCGTAGTAACAACAATAGACTCGATGACCCTAACTCGTTACTAATATTAGTGGGGCATGAGGCAGAATCATGCAGGCCATAATACAATAATAAGATCATGGGGCTAACATATCTTTCAACTTATCTCTACTTCAATGATCTTGTAATGTGAACTGTTCATGAAAGCGCTCGATATCGGCTAAACAACCGATTCAGGCATAGCGCACAGTTAAGGTCATGCCTTCTCAGGAACGGGTCTACCAACTAACGATCCCCACTCCATGGTGCCAACAGTGGGGTGAGAGGCAGAATCCCACAGGCCGTGATGATGGGCCATGGAACGGTTTTCATTAACTAATAGATCTACTTGAGATCGGACATGCCTTAACCTCACGCTATGCACGATTAAGATTGATGTAAAATAGCCGATAAAAGCATAACTCATCGCTTAAGATGTAGATTAAATCAACTTTAGATTAGCAAACGATGGGTTAAATAAGATATAAGGCTGATCCATATCAATCTCAATCGGGCAGAGTGATATTGCTGTAATTAGATAAACGATGAAAGCAATAAGCAATATCGGTAACTTAATGAATCTACCAAAGACTGCCATCCTAAGGTAGAGCCGATAACTTGACCTTGATCTAATTCAAGCAGTGGGGTGTGAGGCAGAATCACACAGGCCATACTTGAATTAGACAAGAGTCGATAACTAGCCTATACTAGAGTGGCAGTGGGGGTCGACCTGATCGATGCAGCCATACGAACAGAGGTATAAACCATGACGGTACTTACAGACAAGCAGTGGAGGTCAATCGGATTGATGCAGCCATACTCGCTAAAGAGCTCACCGAGATCTACTCTACTCCTACTCCTAAGGGGTGGCCGGAGCCAAAAAAAGTAATTGACTTGTATTTGATTGTTTGTTGTCTTTTACAATAGCCAGGGTTTGATATTTATACCCGGAGTCTAAACACGAACCTTACTCGAGTACGACTCAATACAATCTTTGGCATAATGAAAACATTCCTAATTTAAGATAACTTGGACTCTAATCTTTCCTTTTTGTAGAGTCCAGCATGTCTCGTCCCAGCGCCGATCATAGCCTCTGTCGTCATCCGCTGGCGCTGTCTGAAGAAAGCCGATTCTAGTGCGTCTGAATCAACTAGCTCCGATCTCCACGCAGCTGATTCCTTGATGATGACATGATTTTCGGGAGCTTTCAAATCCCTACAACTCTTCTTCCAAATTCTGGTGTAAACACATGCCCCCAATTTTGGAATAAAAGTAATTTTATTCCAAAATTATCACGTCTTCATCTTTGATGGGTCTGCAGTCATGGGTAGAGAATCTTGATCTGGGGTCTACTCTTTGTCGCTGCCTATGTCAGCTCATGAGCCCATGCTTCACAACCTTTACGAGAGCATCATCGCTTCATGGACACTTGGATTCATCCTTCTAGACCGGCTATAAAATGCCTATCCGCCCCCGATGAGAGCAGCTTAACGATTCAGCTATGTTTCTCTTCTACCTGCCCTCTCAAGCTCTGACTTCGCCAGACCCTCCATGGTCCATCCATTTGCTATGAAGGTCTTGAGTGGCTAGAAGAATTCTTGTGTATAGGGTGATTGTGTCGCTCATTCTAGCGCCTTGTCGAGCAAGAGGATCAGCTATTGCGGCTAGAAGAAGTCTTATGATACCACCTAAGCCTTCTCTCCATGCTCGCAAAGTTGTTCTAGTGTTTGCAAGGGCTAAAATGTGTGGACACCATCCCCTTGTTTGCTTCATCAAACGCCCGCTGGGAGAGCCACAGGCTTCTTTCCTGTAGTTCCCGATCACCAAGAAACTAGTTATGCGTCTGCCAAGCGGGCGGCCTTTCCCCTTCTCCTGGTATAATTCCATTATCCGGCCGATGTGACCTGGTTCATGATGACCTTCGGCCTTGTGGGGCCCGGACTCCCTTCAATCCAAAGAAGTCTTGGTTAATTTATTTCCATTTAATGTAAATTCTTCGTATCCATCCC
Organism: Miscanthus floridulus; assembly: GCF_019320115.1. Classification (NCBI taxonomy): domain Eukaryota; kingdom Viridiplantae; phylum Streptophyta; class Magnoliopsida; order Poales; family Poaceae; genus Miscanthus; species Miscanthus floridulus. The sequence continues at coordinate 34,283,074 of NC_089596.1, forward strand.
ACAACATTTCGTAATCTGGGGAAACAATAAGTCCGAATATGTTATCTCTTCGTTATCTCTCCCCTGAAATTCCGGAGTGCCGATCCGTTTCCGTATCTATTTTTAGTTTTCATACCCTCGGCGAAATCCATCTCCTCGCCTCCTCGGGCTATATATGCGGGCCACAGCTGGGGCTCAGAAAACTTCCCGTCTCGTCTCAAACCTTCTGCGTCTTTAGCATAGCCCCTGCTTTTTGTAGGTTTGAGATCATGGAGGATTAGCAAGAGGCCTGCTGAGGAAGTTCTTAACGGGTCCGCATCATCACGCCAGTGTCTTCATCGCCGGGAAGGTGCTACTCGGGATGTCTCCACCGCCCTAGAGCACAGGGTCGACTTGGTTCAATCTTTGAGATCATCTTCAACACTGACTCGTCGCCAGCTTCCCAGTTGTCCGAGGAGGCAGATCGATAATGACGATCTAATCGCTTCCATGGATCGGACTGATCAAAGTTTAACCAACTATCTTTCCCTCGCGGAGTCGGCTCTTGCCATGATTCAAATCCGATCGTCCTCCGAGGCCTGATCTGAGGGAATGGTTGGCCAGGGCTAGAAGTCAGAATTGCAGGTAAGACGGCTACCGCAATCTCTTTCGCTTTTTCTTAACTTTGCCTTCGAGACCTTCTGATCAATCCTTTCTTTGAATTTTTTCAGATCTAACTGCTCAGTTGGAAAGCCTTCGATCAGTCGCAGATCACGCGGTGGGATTTGTCAATGCCAGGGGCGCCATTCCAGTAGTCCGCTTGCATGACATTCCAAACCGCGTCAGGGAGGTTGCTCTCCATGGCATTCGTCATGGTGCTGCCACAGCGTTGGCTACTGCACAAGCCCGCTCAGGTCACAATCTTCGGCTTCTTCCTCATGGTTTCCTAGATGCAGTGCCTCCCGAGGATCATGAGCGTTTGACTAAGGAATTCTTTAGTGCCGCCAACTCTGTAGCTTTCAATACTTTGGTCGATGATGTAGTGAGCAAATTGTTTTCCGGCCCGTAGCTTGTAATAGGTGATTTTAGCAAACAATCCCTTCGTCTTGAATGATTTTCCTTTGTCTCTTATTTCATATTATACGTATCACTTCATTCATGTTTGCTTTCCCCCTATAGGCGATACGCATCATACCGGCTTCTGTTCCTTTGGGTTCATTTTTTGTACTAGAGGCGATACCTTTCTGATATCAGCTATTAGAGCTGTTGACCGAACAAATCAGCTACTTAAGTGTTAATCCAAACGCTGGGATAATATTTCTTTAGATATTTCCCATTGATTGCTCGGCTGAACTCTTCTTCTCCTCCTAGTGTCTCCAAAATATAAGCATTACTAGGCGCACAACGTTTGATCCGATAAGGCCCTTCCTAATTGGGTGACCATTTGCCGAACTTACTATCCTTTGACCCGATCGGCAATTTCACTTTCCACACCAAATCTCCTTCAAAAAATTGCTTATTCTTGACCCTTTTATTGTAATATTTTGTAACCCTCAGTTTATTGGCTTCAATATTTTCAAGAGCGCGCAGCCGAAGGCAACTTAAGTCTTCTAAGTCATCCATCATAAGATTTTTGTAGACTTCGGCTGTCAAATCATTCTGTAACATAACACGCCTCGATCCGGTCTGAACTTCCCAAGGAAGGACTGCGTTACGACCATACACAAGCTCATAAGGTGATGTTTTAATTGATCCATGATAGGCCATCCTGTATGCCCATAGTGCCTCATTAAGCGTCGAATGCCACTTCCTGAGGCTGTTCCTCAATTTTCTTCTTGATCAGCTTAATCATAATCTGATTGGATGCCTCTGCCTGACCATTAGCCTGAGCATAGTAAGGAGACGAATTTAGCAGCTTGATCCCCATACTGGCAGCAAAATCTCTGAATTCCTCTGACGTGAACATGGTCCCTTGATCGGTAGTGATGGTTTGAGGAATCCCAAAACGATACACAATATGCTCCTTGACAAAAATAAACCATGTTTTTTGAAGTTACCATTTTCACGAGGACTGCTTCAACCCACTTGGTGAAGTAATCTGTTGCTACCAATATGAACTTATGTCCTTTGCTCGAGGGTGGAAAGATTTGGCCAATTAAATCAATTCCCCATCCTCGAAACGGCCATGGCTTGATTATTGGGTTCATGGCCGATGCAGGCGACTTCTGGATATTACCAAAACATTGACAGTCTTGGCATCCCTTTTAATATTCAAAACAATCTTCTAATATTGTTGGCCAGAAATATCCAGTTCTGCGGATAATCCATTTCATCTTATAAGCCGATTGATGAGCTCCACATATCCCTTCATGCACTTCGCCCATCAACACCTTAGCCTCTTCTTGATTCAGGCATTTGAGTAAGGCCCCGTCGATCGTTTTGTAATACAGCTGATCATCCAGCAAAACGTATTTAGTCGATTTATACCTTAGCTTTCTGGTAACTTTTCGTGACAGATCTCTAAGGTAGTCGACTATCTCAACTCTCCAGTCATTATCCAAGGTTTAATTACTCGATAACCTGATGCACTTTGATCCAAACGGTTAGCTTCTTGATTTTGTGCCCTTGGAATGTGCTGAAATGAGACATGAGGAAACTCTTTGAGCAACCTCTGATGCACTTTGAGCCAAATGGTTAGCTTCTTGATTTTGTGCCCTCAGAATGTGCTGAAATGAGACATGAGGAAACTCTTTGAGCAACCTCTAACACTTGTCATAATATCTCCTCAAAGTGTCTTCTTTGCACTCACATAGGCCAATCAACTGATTAATAATTAACAGTGAGTCTCCAAATATTTCAATTGCTTTGGCCTTTACCTCATGAAGAAGTTGAATCCCTCTCAGAACAGCCTCATATTCTGCTTGATTGTTGGTAACCATTGGCTTGGTTGGAAAGGCAAACTCAAAATTTGCCCCTGAGGTGAAATAATAACAATACCAATGCCACCACCTTGCTTGCAAGATGATCCATCGAAGAATAACATCCAAGGTACCGGCTCTACATAATTCATGCTTGGTTTACGTTGCTGGGTGACAAAATCGGCTATTACCTGCCCTTTGACTGCTTTAGCCGATTCGTACCTCAAGTCAAACTCTGATAACGCGAGAATCCATTTTCCCACTCTCCCATTTAGTATTGGCATCGATAACATGTGCTTGATTATGTCAGCCTTGGAAACAACCGTACATTCGGCCGACAATAAGTAATGCCTCAACTTGGTGCAAGAGAAATATAAGCACAAGCATAACTTTTTGGTGGGAGAATAGCTTGTTTGTAGATCTAGAAGTCTCCTGCTTAGATAGAAAACCACTCGCTCCTTTCCTTCAAACTCTTGCACCAAGGCCGATCCAATTGTTTTGTCATCGGCCGATATGTACAACTTATAAGGCTTACCCTACTGAGGAGGAACTAGCATGGGTGGACGTTTCATATACTCTTTTATCTCTTCAAACGCCTTCTATTGTATGTCACCCCATCTGAATTCTTGATCGTTCTTTAATTTCAACAAGGGAGAAAACGGAAGAATCCTTTCCGACAAATTTGAAATAAACCTTCTGATGAAATTAATCTTGCCAAGCAAAGATTGCAACTCTGTCTTAGTAGTCGAGGGGCACCGCATCGTCAATTACTTTCATGCTCTTCTGACCGACCTCAATCCCTCTCTCATGGACCATAAAACCCAAGAATTGCCCAGCTGATACCCCAAAGGCACACTTATTAGGATTCATCTTCAGACCATGTTTTCTCGTGTATTCCAGAGTCTCCCGCAAATCAGCTAGATGCTCTTTGTATCCTTTTGATTTTATCATCACATCATCAATGTAGATTTCAACAATCCTACCGATCAACTTATGAAAAATATAATTCATTGCCCTTTGATAAGTGGCACCAGCATTCTTCAGACTGAAGGTCATCACAACCCACTCGAACAAGCCGATTGCGCCGGGGCACCTGAAAGTGGTCTTCGCTATGTCCTCTTCAGCCATGAAAATTTGGTTATACCCTGCATTGCCGTCCATGAAGCTAATAACCTTGTGCCCGTCTGCTGCATCTACTAACATATCGGCTATCGGCATTGGATAACCATCCATGGGTGTGGCTTTGTTCAGATCCCTAAAATCAATGCAAACCCTTAATTTTCCATTCTTCTTGTATACAGGGACAACATTCGATATCCACTCTGCATATCGGTATGGTCGGATGAACTTCGCCTCCAGTAGCCTTTCAGTCTCTTTTTTAATATCATTAAGCACGTTCGGATTGAATCTCCTTGGAGCTTGCTTGAATGGCCGATACCTAGGTTTGATTGGCAACCGATGCTCAACAATTGACCGGTCCAAACCAGACATCTCGTAGTATTCCCAAGCAAAGCAGTCTTTAAATTCTTTCAATAAATTAATTAATTCCCGCTTATACTCTAGATCCAATTTAGCACTTACGTATGTCGGCCTAGGTCTGTCTCCAGAACCAATATCCACTTCTTCCAATTCATCAGCCGACGTGAAGCCGTGTCCTAGTTTACCATCTGTACCATCTATTGGATTATCCATTAAAACAAATTTTCAAAGTCGACTGCTTGGATCGGCTGTGGGCTTTCACCATTGACTCTGAATTCTGATGGCAATAGAAAAACCATTTGAATATTAGCCGATGGTTGCTTTCTATCGGCTATTTGCTTGGCACGCCATACTTGAGTTTTACTGGATGCCTGAGTCTGTTCCAACTCCTTATTCCTTAGGCGTTGCACCCTTCTCTTCTGGCTTCTTGTCAATCCTCCGGGGCACCATTGGCCTTCCTGCCAAACATGTTCCCTCTGGTTGCTTCCTTCTTCATGATCAGCCCAGTCTTGGTCAACAACTCTTTTTCCCAGCCGATCATAAATACTTTTATTTTTAAGCGCCGATCCATGTTATTATGATGATATGTATCCTGGGCATGGATAGACCGGCAGTTGATTTGAGATTGCCTAAGCTCCCAATATTGATTGCTACATTCTGGACAGTTATGTCTGGTAGGCAATTTCAAACCTTCGTTCTAGCAATATCTAAAGAAAGGACAACTCGAGTGCTATTCGGCTTGCTTCCTTTCATACCTTTCTTCTTCCAGTTGATGCTGGTATTCTTGATCCTCTAACCATCGCTGATAATCTTTTTCCTTCTGCCACTGCCACTTGTTTAACAGGATCCGAGATGTAACTCGCGGCTTTGTCGCTCCATCCTTTGACGTTTCCCCCCATTCATATCGGCTCCTTTGCTGATCACGACATTTCTAATCTCTCTGTATTCATCAGCCGATATTTGCATCTTGGGATCAACTATTCCAGCTTCTCTCGATTTGGCCGATGTTAGGACCCTAGTTTTTCCTTTGAATAGCCCAACATCAACCATATTTTGATCTCCTAGGAAAGGATTATCATCCACCTTCATCTTCCGAGGTGTATCAAACTAGAGCCTCCCTTGCTGAATAGCCCTCTGTATATGCTGCCAGAAAATTCTACACTCATTAGTGGAATGAGAAGTAGCATTATGGAACTTGCAGAACTTCTTATTTTTTAACTGTTCAGGGGGCAACATAACATGATTGTCTGGCAATTTGATCTGACCCTTCCCAAGTAAGAAGTCAAAGAGCTTGTCCGATTTTGTGACATCAAAGTCATAGCCCTCCTCGACTCCTCTTCCCCAAGGATTTGGCACCATTACTGTCTTCTTGCCCCAATTCCATTCAGCTGCAGCAACCTCCTCTTCTTCATCTTCATAGCCATCATCTACTGAGTATGGATCGTAAGCTTCGGCTATGATGGTACTCTTCTAGAATCGGGTATCTCTGTGCATACTCTGGAATTGGCTATTGAGTGCTACTACTCATTGAGTCAATTGACCAAAGTTGTCAAATTCTTATCCTAGCAGCTTTTCTTTCCACATTGGCAACATTCCTTGGACAGCTAAAGCAGCTAGCTGATCATCGGCCAAGTTCCATGAGAAGCACAAGTTCCTAGTCTCTCGGAATCTCTGAAGAAACTCAATGCCCGATTCATTAGTCCTCTGTCTCATGGTTGTCAGATCAGTTATCTTCTTTTCTCTAGTCCCAGTGTAAAAATATGTATGAAACTTCTTTTCTATGTCAGCCCAATTGGCAATGGAGTTGACTGGTAGTGACGAAAACCAAGTGAAGGCTGGCCCTGATAGGGATAAGGAGAAGAAACGAACTCGATGGGCATCCTCAACTAACGCTTCGCCCAATTGTGTAAGATACCAACTGACATGTTCTATTGTGCTTGTACTGTCTTGACCGGTGAACTTGGCGAACTGTGGGAGCCTATAATTTGTAGGAAGAGCAACCAAATTATACCATTCTGGATATGGGCGTTTGTACGAAAAGGTCAGCCCCTTTGGCTTCAGACCGAACTGATTCTTCATCATCTCGGTCACCTTCAGCAGCAACTCGTCAGCTTGTGGATTTGGGTTTCTCGATACTTGCTGACCCATCTGTGGATTGAAATCCCATGTGCCTTGATATCCTAGATTTGGCATCATGTGGAGGGTGTTATAATCCGTGCCATAGTGATAGCCTTGTGGAATCTCAATCTGTTGGGTTCTTTGCTGGCTCGCTACTTGAAATCTCTGATTATAGACATAAGGATCTATATCTCTACGGATCCTTTGAATGGATGGTGCTATTTTTTGAGCCGACGATGATATGTGGCCTAATGTGCCAAAATTGATCACCTGATTCTGACCTTGCCCCGCCGGCTGTTGCACATGCTGTATTGACGGTCTAGGATTGTACTATATCTGATTCATAGTAGTACCTAGAGTTTGTTTAGATGAACCTTGAAGTGTCTGGATATCACCATTACCAGCTGGTACTGCTTCTTGATGGCTGGTACTGACTTGATTAGTCCCTTGAGTCGACGGATCTGGAATGTTGTAACAAGTCGATCCAACCTGACCAACTAGAATTCCATGAATCGCCTCTTTCATGGCGTTGTGAAATGCGTCAATGAAAGCTTCATTGCTGCTTGATATGGCATCACGAACAGATTTGTCTATGGCTTCCGTAAAAAAAACGTCTGTCTTCAGCTTCGACTGTATCTATCTGGCTATGTAGTAGAGCTCTTGGTAGTGGAAATTTCTGAATAATTGTGCCATCACATATTTTGGTGTAGGACAACAAACACTTCTTCTGAAATTCTTCTGTAGCTTTGCTGATGGTATCCTTATCTTCATCAGGTAGGTCTTCATAATGTACCATAAGGATGTTGTCGTTGTTGTGAGTCGCCATGACGATTGTGGTGTCCCACCGGGCGTGCCAGAAACGTGTGTCGACACAAAATTTTCGTCTCCGTGCCGAGGACACACGCAGCAAGCCAGAAGGGTCCACTCGATGGAGCAGATCCGCCTTGCTTTAGCGCAAGGGTGGTTGATCCTGCGCAATCCTCCCGAGATGTGCCAGTCAATTTGACCCTGCAATTGGCAAGGAGAGAAAGCTCATCAGTAATTCAGGGTAAATATTATTTAAGCAAATATTAATCAATGGCAATAAGATATCAATGATGATCGGTTTATACTGAGCCAATGATTACAAGTAACCGAACTCCTTTTTATATAAAGAAACAATTCAACACCACTTAACCATTTAATAAAGATAAATCTAATGAACATGTTAGATCTCATCTATCACCATGACCAGTGGGGCATGAGGCAGAATCATGCAGGCCCTAGTAACAACAATAGACTCGACGACCCTAACTCATTACTAATATTAGTGGGGTATGAGGCAGAATCATGCAGGCCATAATACAACAATAAGATCATGGGGCTAACATATCTTTCAACTTATCTCTACTTCAATGATCTCGTAATGTGAATTGTTCGTGAAAGCGCTCGATATCGGCTAAACAGCCGATTCAGGCATAGCGCACAGTTAAGGTCATGCCTTCTCAGGAACGGGTCTACCAACTAACGATCCCCACTCCATGGTGCCAATAGTGGGGTGAGAGGCAGAATCCCACAGGCCATGATGACGGGCCATGGAACGGTTTTCATTAACTAATAGATCTACTTGAGATCGGACATGCCTTAACCGCACGCTATGCACGATTAAGATTGATGTAAAACAGCTGATAAAAGCATAACTCATCGCTTAAGATGTAGATTAAATCAACTTTAGATTAGCAAACGATGGGTTAAATAAGATATAAGGCTGATCCATATCAATCTCAATCGGGCAGAGTGATATTGCTGTAATTAGATAAACGATGAAAGCAATAAGCAATATCGGTAACTTAATGAATCTACCAAAGACTGCCATCCTAAGGTAGAGCCGATAACTTGACCTTGATCTAATTCAAGCAGTGGGGTGTGAGGCAGAATCACACAGGCCATACTTGAATTAGACAAGAGTCGATAACTAGCATATACTAGAGTGGCAGTGGGGGTCGACCGGATCGATGCAGCCATACGAACAGAGGTATAAACCATGACGGTACTTACAGACAAGCAGTGGAGGTCAGTCCGGATCGATGCATCCATACTCGCTAAAGAACTCACCGAGATCTACTCTACTACTACTTTTAAGGGGTGGCCGGAGCCGAAAAAAAGTAATTGACTTGTATTTGATTGATTGTTGTCTTTTACAATAGCCGAGGTTTGATATTTATACCCGGAGTCTAAACACGAACCTTACTCGAGTACGACTCCATACAATCTTTGGCATAATGAAAACATTCCTAATTTAAGATAACTTAGGACTCTAATCTTTCCCTTTTTGTAGAGTCCAACATGTCTCGTCCCAGCACCGATCGTAGCCTCTGTCGTCATCTACTAGCGCTGTCTGAAGAAAGCCGATTCTAGTGCGTCCGAATCAACTAGCTCCGATCTCCACGCAGTTGATTCCTTGATGATGCCATGAGTTTCGGGAGCTTCCAAATCCCTACAACTCTTCTTCCAAATTCTGGTGTAAACACATGCCCCCCAATTTTGGAATAAAAGTAATTTTATTCCAAAATTATCACGTCTTCATCTTCGATGGGTCTGTAGTCACGGGTAGAGAATCTTGATCTGGGGTCTACTCTTTGTCGCTGCCTATGTCAGCTCATGAGCCCATGCTTCACAACCTTTACGAGAGCATCATCACTTCACGGGCACTTGGATTCATCCTTCCAGACCGGCTATAAAATGCCTATTCGCCCCCGGTGAGAGCAGCTTAACGATTCAGCTATGTTTCTCTTCTACCTGCCCTCTCGAGCTCTCACTTTGCCGGACCCTCCATGGTCCATCCTTTTGCTATGAAGGTGTTGAGTGGCTAGAAGAATTCTTGTGTATAGGGTGATTGTGTCGCTCATTCTAGCGCCTTGTCAAGCAAGAGGATCAACTATTGCGGCTAGAAGAAGTCTTGTGATACCACCTGAGTCTTCTCTCCATGCTCGCAAAGCTGTTCTAGTGTTTGCAAGGGCTAAAATGTGTGGACACCTTCCCCTTGTTTGCTTCATCAAACGCCCACTGGGAGAGCCACAGGCTTCTTTCCCATAGTTCCCGATCACCAAGAAACTAGTTATGCGTCTGCCAAGTGGGCGGCCTTTCCCCTTCTCCTTGTATAATTCCATTATCCGGCCGATGTGACCTGGTTTATGATGACCTTTGGCCTTGTGGGGCCCGGACTCCCTTCAATCCAAAGAAGTCTTGGTGGGTTGATTTCTGGTTAATGTAAATTCTTTGTATCCATCCCACGATATTTTGTAATCTGGGGAAGCAATAAGTCCGAATCTGTTATCTCTTCATTATCTCTCCCCTAAAATTTTAGGAGTGCCGATCCGTTTTCGTATCTATTTTCAGTTTTCATACCCTCGGCAAAATCCATCTCCTCACCTCCTCGGGCTATATATGCAGGCCACGGCTGGGGCTCAGAAAACTACCCTTCTCATCTCAAACCTTCTGCGTCTTTTGCATAGCCCCTGCTTTTCTGTAGGTTTGAGATCATGGAGAATAGCAAGAGGCCTGCTGAGGAAGTTCTTAATGGGTCCACATCATCGCGCCTAGCGTCTTCATCGCCGGGAAGGTGCTACTCGAGATGTCTCCACCGCCCCGAAGCACAGGGTCGACTTGGTTCAATCTTTGAGATCATCTTCAACACTGACTCGTCTGCCAGCTTCCTAGTTGTCCGAGGAGGCAGATCGATAATGACGATCTAATCGCTTCAATGGATCGGACTGATCAAAGTTTAACCAACTGTCTTTCCCTCGCGGAGTCGGCTCTAGCCATGATTCAAATTCGAAGCGAAGGGCCTGTATGTTTACCTAGACAGATAGGTATAATCTAGCAAGCACTTGATAATTAACAGGCCTAGTTACACAGGCATTTACAGTAAGAACACTGAACATAAGCAAAAAACAAAGACACCAGCAGAAAACCAACCAGTCCCACCTCCTAGTTCTTTTCATCAACACTGGCCTAACCAGATCTACAAGGCTACAATGTTTCTTGTATACCTCATGTTCAAGCAAGGACCAAAATAGTGAAGCGAATAGGAAAAGGCGAAGAAAGGAGACCTGTGGATCAGATCTGTCGCCTCTGTCATGACATAGGATGAACACAGATGCCAATGCCGCCATGCTCCACCAGGAAGACCCACCGTCTAGCCTCCAAAAGGATGCCTGAGCCACCACAGTAGCACACCGGGGATCCTCCTCTACCGCCGCCACCGCAAGTCCAACGGGCACATATTTGTTTCTACTTGTAGAGGATATATCCAATATATAAGTCAACCTATCCACATAGAGAACATATACTACTATGAGGACTCCAAAGACATGTCAACATAGCCAGGCGTCTATCACAATGGTGAAGATGGTCTATTCTGTGCTCTGGGTCCTAGGTTCGACTCCCAGGTCTCATAATTTTTTGAGTTTGTATTTATTAAACCCCAGCGGCAACAAGTGACATGCAAGCCGTCGGATCCCATAGGTCGGATGGAGATGGAGAAAGGTCCCACATGTACACATGTGACATGTAAGCCATCAGGTCCCTAAGGTCGGATGGAGAAGGGTCCACAAGTGACACGCAAGCCGTCGGGTCCCATAGGTCAGATAGAGATGGAGAAAGGTCCCATAGGTACACGTGACACACAAGCCGTCGGGTCTGACAGGGGTCCCACAGGTCGGATGGAGAAGGGTCCCATAGGTACATATCGGATGGAGAAAGGACCGAGTGGAGACTTTTATGATGAAAAAGGACCGAGCGGAGACTTTTATGATGAATTACCAATGTCATGGATGAGTAACTGCAGGTCCCACATGTACACGTCGGATGGAGAAAGGACCGTGTGGAGATTTATGACGAAGTGCCGTTCATTATGGATCAAATATTGTTCATCACAAATGTGTAATTAGTTCAATGATGAAGCCCTGGTCGTCATAGTTCTAAATAAGTTTGTCACAGATGAGCAGGAATAGTCATGCGAGTGATCTAGTTATGAAACCCTGCACTATTCTATAACATTTTTTGTGACGATATCCGATTTCAGTCATAAAAAAGGGGGTTCAAGGATCGTCACAGATGATCTATGATGAAACCAAAATATTCGTCATAAAAAGCGATATTTTATGACGGTTTTGGATTCGTCATTAAGATTTTGGTCATAGAAGTGGGTATTTGTAGCAGTGAACTAACATCTCCCTCCTCATGTGCAGTAGTGCCAAAGTCGCATCTCATGTATTTAGTTTTAGTTCTGCTTACTCTAAACCTTTGGAATAAAGGGCCTACCACCACTATTGATGGTCACTAAACACCTATTTTAGCCATCAACAATGGCAACATTTCAAAGGAAAATCAACATAAAATGGAAAGATTTGGTTTATTACTAATGGAATTCCACTTGTACATGAAGTCTATTTGAATGCAGGAAAAATAGTGAAAATGGAGCAAAATACATGACATGGAGGCAAATGGACATGGCAGGGTCCTTTGGGCCCACACTGCCACGCCGGCCGGTGGCCAGGTGGCACCGCCTGGTGCCACCCTGTCCCCATCCATGTCACCGATTCAGTGGGATGGCTCCTACTCTGCCTCACAAACATTGATTTCATGTCGGTTCAAGCAATGGCGATGATTCACTCACCTTGGATCCAAGGGCCCATTGTCATCCACTTGAGGGCCATCAACCGACCTTGCAACCGCCATACGGACCAAATCTTCACACGTGCTGCAGTGGCAACCGACTTTGGGAGCAAATCATGACCCTACGATGCAAAGGCGGTGCATCAGAGGGCCAGCCTGGTGCCCTCACCCCGCTGCTCGGCGCCCAAGTCACCTCCACCGCCTCTCCACTGCCTACAAATACCCCCTAGCTCCTTAGTGCAATAAATAAAGGTGTTTCCCGCAATTGTCAAGCATCCCAAGTAGAATCATTCTCTCTACTCCTAACTTTACATTAGTGGTGAGAGTGAGAGTAAAGAGGTGAAGAGCTAGGAGCTTGGAGAAGTCTTCTAGAGTCTCTCTGTTAGCTCTTGTAAGCTACTTTTGCTTTCTATTTATATTTCCTTTAGTACTTGTCTTTATTTTCAGCATTTACTTTCTTGCAATTAGAGTAAAGTAGTGTTGTGAATATTTTGATCATTACTTGTTTAGTTAGTAAGTTTCCGATATACGAGATCCTCGTCACTAGTTGGTGTTCTGATCTTAGCGCAAGGTTAGAGTAGTATCACTTAGTGGAAGCATGGTGCTTAGACTATAGGGTACCTTGGGTTGTAGCTAGTTCTCTGGATAGATTGTGGTAGATGGTAGGTGGTGATAGCCCTATCCATCATCTGTATTCCACCACTTTGGAATTAGTTATTAAATCATAGGGCTCGTGGTACATTGTGCCTAATCAACCTTAGGGTGAGTTTAGGGTAGGTATGCCCCAAAGTATATTCATTGCTTATCTTGCTAGACAATTGATAAGTTGAATTAATTAAGACAGTACTTCATTTGTCTTCAACTACTCTGTGACCATAGTTGTAGTTTCTTTTGTTTTATTATTTTTAGTTAGTTTAGTTTACTTTCATTACATTCATGCCTAGGTAATTCACTAGAACCCAATTAATCATTTGTCTGAGTCATACTATGCCTTCTCTGTGGAAATAAATACGATACTTGGTTTACTCCCAAGTGAAGTGCTATATCGATATATTCTATGAAAGGCTAGAAAATCAATTAGCCACTTTGATTTCAAAATTTTCACATAATGAAAAAGTTAATGCTATAACCATGAGAGGTGGAAAAACCACTCGTGATCCACCTTATCCTGAAGCAATAAAGAAAAAAATAGTAATTGAAGTTCCAGCTGAAGAAGAAGCCCCAGTTGTGCCCCAAGAGAAAGGAAAGACAGTCCCTCATGAGTTCTTTGACACTGAGGTGTTACCATTTCTAGAGTGCAACAGAAAGGCAATGGAGGATGAACAATTCAAGAAATTCATCAAGGTAATTCAAAAATTATATATACATATACCATTAATTGACGCTATGCAAGTCCCCACATATGCCAAATATTTAAAAGATATACTCAACAAAAAGAAGCCATTGCCAAGCGTAGAGATAGTGAAATTGACCAATGGAGTGCAAGCAATTTGATCAAGCCCTCTGCAACCTTGGTAGCTTGTTTAGCTAGTTTCTCTAGTTGGTAGCTTGCTTGTTTGTGTGACATAACCTAGAGACCAAGGTACTAGACTTGCGTAGAGGCTTGCATTGGGTGAATTAGAGCTAGAGCAAGTAGATGCTAGTCTGGGCCTTATTTTCTACTAATCAACCTTTGCTCTAGTATTTGTGAGTTTGTAGGAATTTTTTATAGGCTATTCACCACCTCTAGCCATCTACATCCTATCAGCAACCTACGTCCTCATTAGGGGTGAGTTTTTTTGTGATAGCTTTGCACGCTAAGCAAGCTCTTCAAGCTTGACCCTTTACGTGGGTGCCGCAAGAAGCCAATCCACCAAGAGCACTCAAACTAGCCTCAAACACTCCACTAGAGTTGCACTTTGTGATCTCCCGTGGATGAGCAGACCCACCACAACCAACTCGATCAAGGAGCTCAATGATCCACCATATCTCCAAGCCTTCTAGGTGGTGGCAACGACCAAGAGTAGTAAGAAATCCGCTATGCCAGCGATGAACTAGTACCACTAGATGCAATCTCACTAAGCAAATGCACTAGGTCTCTCCCAATCTCACTCTATATCAATATCTATGCTAGCAAGTGAGTGGGAAGTGTGCTTGAGCTCTCCCATTGTGTGTGTAGTAGTTAGAGTGTCCAAGAGAGCCAAAATGGCCGACCATCTATTTGTAAGCCCTTCAAGAACTATCCACTTAGTGCTTGTTGGTGGGCTATTTCCGTGGACACATGAGAAGTCCGGTGACCACTAGAAATGCACCATCGGAGAATGATTTATGAAGATCCAATTACTAAGTTCAAATATGATCTAGCCATTACATAGGGTATTCTCCGGTGCTTGCTGATGGACACTATAAGTGCAATCAAGCCCTAAGTAAGTTTTGGTGATGTTGGCCACATAAATAAGGGACTAATGGCTTTTGTTAAGTGTTGACAACATATTATTTATCATGGGTGCATAGAACACTAATGGAGACCCCAAACTCAAAAGGATGTCATGGAAGCTCAAAGGTCTTGTTTACTTTTATATTTTATCTTTTGAAATTGAGTACATGACAAGTCGTACTATTAACGGGGTACTAAAGGTAAGCTAGGATGATCGAATTGCTCACAACTCTATACACAAACATATAAAAAACATCTAGTATACACAGAAAGCCACAAGCTTTTCATTCCTATTCTTCTCTGTCCCGCGGAACCTCCACGCTTGGAGGCGGATCCTCCACGTGTTATGGGTGGAGCCTCCGCACTCTGCCTGGTCGGCCATTTTGTGGAAGCTGTGGGAGGTATTTATGCCTCTCCCACACTCCCCCAATGGTCATCTCCTACCTCATTCACTCCCATCTGACCAGCAACTCTTCTTGTTGGTGTTTCAAACAAACACCGGCTAGTAAATTTATAATTGTTGCGTGTTAGGCCCGGATGGTGCACTAAAGGACACGAGGTTTATACTAGTTCGGACTGAATGTTCCTACGTCCAGTCTGCTGCTGCTCATGTTATCAGTACCGAAAAAGGTTTGTAGTAGGGGGTACAAACGGTCGAGAGAGGAAAGGTCCAAAGTCTCTGATGGAATGGTCGAAAGGACGCCAAGAGCTCGGTCGCTGCTTGACTGTATGCGTGATGTGTTGTGTGTATGTCAAACTGATCTCCCCCTTGTGGGGAGTCCTGCCCTCCCTTTTATAGACCAAGGGGGAGCAGGGGGTTTACAGATGGGAGAAAAAGGAAAAAACCTAAGGTGGAGGTCGCCCTTCGAAGGTGCCGAGCTTTCCTTTTCCCTTGAGCCTATACCGCTGTCATGGCAGACTGTGCCAGAGATGGCACGTCCACTGACCCTGACAGGGCCATGACCAGGCCCTGCTTCAGCGAGTGGTCACGTCCCATCCACCCGATAGACGGTGCGGGGTGTCAGGGCGCCGAGCCATGACTCTGCAGGGAGCAGACGGGGAGACGACTATACATTTGTTACTATAGATGATGTGAGTTTTCCCTTGGATTGTGGTGGTTGTTGTATGCCTGTGTTAGTATCCACGCCCGAGGGCTGAAGGCGGTGCCTACTACACTGTGGGACAAAAGTCGGCACCTACAACACTATTCAGGCACTGTTATGTCGAAAAGGGCTTAAAGCGCCCATCCCATCGTATCCTGACGGTACCTTCTTGTAGGCGCACAGGGCATGGCCCCCGATATCGTGGTTGACTCGAATTCCTATCGTACCCTGTGCTCGTCTTTATGAAGGATCAGGGTGAGGTCGTCGGGCGAGGCGGAGCTAGCCCTCAGTCATCGGGCGAGGTCGAGCCCACCCTCGGGCATCAGGCGAGGCAGAGCCCGTCCTTAGCCATCGGGCAAGGCGGGGCCTAGCCCTCGGTGGTCGGGCGAGACGGAGTCTAGCCCTCGGACGTCGGGCGAGGCAGAGCCCGCCCTCAGGCGTCGGGCGAGGTGGAGCCTGTCCTGAGCCATCGGGCGAGGCGGAGCCTAGTCCTTAGGGGTCGGGGCGAGGCAGAGCCTGCCCTCGGACATCAAACAAGGCGGAGCTAGCCCTCAGCCCTCGGGCGAGGCAGGGTCTAGCCCTTGGTGGTCGGGCGAGGCGGAACCAATCTTCCATTGTTCGGGCAAGAAGTGCTGTAGTGTTCTTGCCTGACCGGAAGTGTCAGCGTTCGATGGTTATTAGTTCCACCTCATTGGGTACCCCGGTATTTAGTCCCCGACACTTCTCTCTCCCCCATTGATGCTTCAAACCATCTTTTCCAAAGCTTGGTGATCCTTTGAGGTGATTGGGTCCTAGAGAGAGAGAAAGCTAGAGAAGATCAAGCTCCACTCATCTTGAGCACTTGGTGAAGCCCTAACTGCCACGGTGTTTGTTACTCTTCGAGCTTGGGCTCCTAGATGGCTTGAGGTTGCCCGAGAACTCCTATTCGGTTGTGGTTCAACACCAGGAAGTTTGTATTGCCCTTTATGACTTAGTGGAGCCCTCTAGCTCACTACCTTAGTAGTGGGCCGGAGAAGAGTTGAAAGACACTCCTTATCCTTTGTGGCTTCCTCAACAATGTGGATGTAGGTAAACCTTGGGCAAGCTAAATCACATTTTTAAGTCCTTGTGTCTTGTGCGTTGTGGTTGTCTTGCTATTACTTGTGTTTGAATTTGCATTTTAGGATATGCACCCGATCTATTTTCTCATCGAGCTCTAGGTGCAACCACTACTTTTGGGAGGTCAACACACTCCCCAGGACAAAATAACTTGGTTTGTGACAAATTTAGGACAAAATAATTAAAATAAAACAAATAAACAAAACTATTGGAAACAGTACATGTAGGGAAAGCTACTTGCGCTATTTGCATGTGTTGTCTTGCTAGTTATTAGAGAATAATAATGACGTCTCCACTCATCCCATCTTTTCTCCTCGACCCATGGGAGGACTCGGTGTGTTGTGTTCACTTGTTCGCTTCGTATTCTTCCGCTCCACCAACAGTCCTAGCGTTCAAGTAAGGGTTCATGGTTTGAAGTGGATATTTTGAAACTGTGTTAGGGCAAGACTTCAACAGTGATAAAGAAAAAGAGCCCAAAAAAGAAGGTTTTAGTTGCTTGCAAAATTGTGTTGGGTGGGAATGATAATTGTCCATCTTGGACCACCCAATTTTAATTTATTGCGCAAAAACATTGATTAATTCTTAATTTATATTCTCATCTAGGTATCCTCTTTCTTGATTACTCTGTCAAAGAGGAGATTGATTCATGAGCAATATCTTAATTTTGTTAGATAATTAGGCATTTTCATGGTCAATTTAATCCAGAAATATAACATCAGCAGGTTCGTGATGACATATATGTGCATGTGTATATCTCTAACGAACACTACAGCATGCAGACATGACATACAGATGGATACAGTAAGAACAGAAAGTGTGATAATCACAGAGATAAGATTGTACCCGAGGGTCCCATGCCGAATGCATCGGAGGCTCCATTCGCACTAGTCGACATAGTGCGTTGCTCGAAGTCATGGACCATAGTCGATGCAGGATGTTGTTCGCAGTGCAGTCCCACGAATGGATCACCAGGAAAAAGATGGGTTCCGTGAGGAAGAAGATGTCGAACGAGCAGTCGCGGAATTGCTCCCCAAAAAATCAATCGCCACACACCCCGTGCAGGGTTCATAGGCGAACGAGGGTTCTAGGAGGCACCTGCTCTCCCTGCTTCTCCATGCGCGTAGAGGTACGGGACGGGGAAGCCAAAGGGCTGCTGAGATGGGGTCTCTCTTGGAACCGAAGCCTAGAACAGTGAACTAATGGAGGACTGCGGATTTATGGCTGGGACGGGAAGGGAGAAAGGCAGCAGAGAATCCCAGGAGATGGAGAGCGAAAGAGACGGTAACTGACGCAATCATTTCGCATCCACCATAAAGGAGAGAAACTCCCATGATTATGTGGATTATGTGGCAAAACCTGGCCATGCCCTGCCTGCCTGCCTCGCCTCGCCATGCCACGGCCACGTCCATGGCCTTGGCCTTGGCCCGGCATAGCCCAGCCTGCGCCCACCCCCACGCCCATGGCCTGGCCTGGCCCAGCCTGGCCAGCGGCGGCGGCGGTGCGCACGCGTGTGGCACTCCTTTGTCCTTTTCTCAGCTTCTCAATTAAGTTGGATAATTTCCAACCATATAAGCTGAGTAAACGTTTAGTCAAAATCTCATACGGTATTAAACCATACAACGCTTAATGTTATGTACCATAGAGTTTTATTTGATTTATTAAACATTATATGGGCCAAACCCATAATATATCCAACAATCCCCACCAAACTCTAGGGTTTGTAACAAAGTAGTTTCAGAACCACATTTCTTTTATATACCAGTGTTTCGATGGAGACTGTTAAGTTGAACATCCATCTAGAGCAATAGTTTCACTCAGTCACAACTGAACAATGGACTAAGCCTTGAATTGATAGTTTTGTGTGAGGTGAATGTCACTAAAGTCCTTAGCTACAAAAGGCATCCCCTCTATTTGAAGCATATAAGTCATACTCCAGTGCCTTTCATGAGTATTTAAAGATCACCCAAATCTCATAGACTGTGACCAGCAGTCTGACTCATATAGGTGTGTTCCTCAAAAGATGTTCTGTAGGACAACATCTTTACTTTAGCAAGCCACTTGGAACACATTAAGGTAAAAACCAACCTACCTTATAGAAAGGAAAGATATGCATCAGAAATGAGTCTTACCAAGGATCTTTCCTCACAATTTACTACTAGCTTGTTTCACCATCCTACTTCACGGGATCTCCGATCACATAGAACAGGTTACCACTATAGTAAATTTCAATGTGGCTCTCAAACCCATCTCTCTCGATGCACTTTCTATCACATTGCATGATAGACCCTTAGTGAATTGATCTGCCAGATTGTTAGACATGTGAACATAGTCCAACGCTATTACTCTAGAGTTTCTCAATTTTCTGACAGATTTTAGTCATCTCTTAACATGCCTTGTAGACTTCATGTTATCCTTAGAACTGTTAACCTTCGTAATCACAGTCTGGTTATCGCAGTTCATAGAAATAGCCGGTATGGGTTTTTCAACAACCGATAAATCCATAAGGAGATCACAAAGCCACTCGGCCTCAGAGCCAGCGGTGTCTAATGCTGTGAGTTCTGCTTCTATTGTAGACTTCGTTAAGATAGTCTGCTTGCAAGACTTCTAGGAAACAGCACCACCTCCAAGCAAAAACATATATCCACTTGTGGCATAAAGCTCATCAGCATCAGAGATCCAGTTGGCATCACAATAGCCTTCCAACACCTTCAGGGTGTCCGGTATAACGAATACCATAGCTCATAGTGCCCTTTAGATAGTGCATCACTCTCTCAAGAGCACGCCAGTGATCATCTCCCGGGTTTGACACAAACCGGCTCAGCTTGCACACAGCAAATGAGATGTCAAGCCTTGTTGCACTAGCAAGATACATGAGCGAACCAATGATCTAGGGAATATCTCAACTGATCCCTTGCTATTCTCTGATTTTTCCTCAATAGCACACTTGGGTCATAAGGTGTAGGAGCAGGTGCACAGTCACTAAACCCAAAGCGACTCAGCACCTTTTTCACATAGTGGGATTGTAACAGAGTTACCCCACCATCACCTTCTCTCAGAAGCTTGATATTAAGAATAACATCAACCTCTCCCAAATCTTTCATCTCAAAATTATTAGATAAAAATTCCTTCACCTCCTCAATCACTTTGAGGCTGCATCCAAAGATCAGTATGTCATCAACATATAAGCACAAAATAACTCCTTCACCCCCACCATACCGATAGTACACACATTTGTCAGCTTCATTCACAACAAAGCCAGCAGATGTTAGAGTTCTGTCGAACTTCTCATGCCATTGCTTAGGAGCTTGTTTTAGGCCATATAATGGCTTTAATAATTTACACACCTTGCCTTCTTAACCATTTGCTACAAACCCATCCGGCTAATCCATATAGATCTCCTCCTCTAACTCTCCATTTAGGAAAGCTGTCTTAACGTCCATTTGATGAATAATAAGACCATAATAGGCTGCCAGGGAAAGCAAAACTCGAATTGTGGTCAATCGGGCAACCGGTGAATAAGTATCACAGAAATCCTCACCTTCCTTTTGAGTATAACCCTTGGCCACAAGTCTTGTCTTGTACCTCTCGATAGTACCATCAAGCCTAAACTTTTTCTTAAACACCCATTTGCACCCTATAGGCTTGCACCCATAAGGATGATCAACAATTTCCCAAGTTCCATTAGACATAACATAATCCATCTCACTCCGTACTGCTTCCTTCCATAAGTCAGCACTAGGAGAGGAATATGCCTCTTCAATGGTTGTTGGTGTGTCATCCACAAGGTACACAATATAGTCATCACCAAAAGACTTTGCAGTCCTCGGTCTCTTACTTTTTCTAGTGACTATAGTGTCATCCTCCTCAGGATTTTGCATATAGGGTTCCTCAATTTGTTCTATCGGAGTAAAATTTTCATGCTCATGGGGAATTATAAATTCATGACTAGTCGTGCTAGGTGCATTTTTCATGGGAAACTCATTCTAAAAAAATGTAGCGTCTCTAGATTCCATGATTGTATCAACAGCCATCTCAGGAACACTAGAATTTATAATTAAAAATCTATAACCCACGATGTGAATAGCATAACCAAGAAAAACACAATCAATAGTCTTTGGTCCAAGCTTTCGCTTTTTGTTTATTGGCACATTCACCTTTGCCAAACAACCCCAAGTTCGCAGGTAAGAGAGATTTAATCTCTTCTTCTATCATTCCTCGAATGGTGTAATTCCTTTGTTCTTTATGGGCACTCTATTCAGGACATGACATGCTGTCAATATAGCCTCACTCCACCATTTCTTAGATAGTCCCGCAGTCTCTAACATGGCATTAACCAAATCAGTTAGAGTGTGGTTCTTTCTCTTTGCAATCCCATTGGACTGTGGTGAGTATGGTGGCGTCCTCTCATGAATAATTCTATGCACTGCGCAAAACTCAGAAAATTCATTTGAGAAATATTCTCCCCCGCGATCGGAACATAAACGCTTGATTTTCTTCTCAAGTTGATTTTCTACCTCAGCTTTATAGACTTTAAAATAATGCAACACTTCATCTTTAGTTTTCAATAAATACACATAGCAAAATCTAGTACAATCATCTATAAATGTCATGAAGTATCGTCTACCGCCTTTAGTCAATTCGTCATTTATTTCGCATAAATCAGAATGAACGAGTTCTAATGGTGCCAAGTTCCTTGCCTCAATAGCCTTGTGAGGCTTGCATGGTTGCTTTGATTGCACACACACCTGGCACTTAGAATCTTTGACTAAGTTAAATTTCGGGATTAAATTCAGATTTGCAAGCCGCGTAAGACAGCCAAAATTAATGTGACAAAGTCGTGAATATCATATATTCGACTCATCCGAAATATTAACATTATTCACTACTTTATTACACACATCATCAAGCAAAGATAAGCGGAACAAGCCTCCGCAATCATAACCTTTTCCAACAAATGTTCTATGTCTCGACACAACACACTTATTGGACTCAAGCACAATTTTAAAGCCATCGCGACACATTTGAGAACCGCTAACAAGATTATTCTTGATGGAGGGGACATGCTGCACGTTCTTTAATAGCACCGTCTTTCCTGAAGTAAACTTCAGAACGACCGTACCAGCACCAAGAACACGCGCATGAGAACCGTTTCCCATCAGCAAGGCTCTAGTCCTGCCGGCCTGATAGAAAGTAAACAAAGAAACATCAGCACACACATGAATATTAGCACCGCTGTCCATCCACCACTCAGGTGAAAGACAAACCGAAAGAACAAAAGGTAAAGAATTACCATACCCTGATGTTCCTCCTCTAGTCTCGCTAATCACCATGTTTGCTGATTTCTTTTCTTGCTTATATTTGCGGTCTGGGCACGCACTTGCCCAATGCTCGTCACTCCCGCAACAAAGCAACCTCCACCTTTCTTGTTGTTTTTCTTCTTAAACTGTGCAGTTTGCTCAGGCCTTGTATTGTTGTTCTTTTGCATGTTCTTCTTCTTTTTATTACGGGATGCAAATGAGTTTTTCTTCTACACCATATTGGCAGCGGAAGACTCAACTCCTTTTCCACGGTTGTCTTTTGCTCTCGCCCTCTCCTCAACATCAAGAGATCCAATAAGCTCAGCCACGCTAAACTCTTGTCTCTTATGTTTTAGAGAAGTAGCAAAATCCCTCCAAGAAGGTGGCAGCTTAACGATTATACCGCCGGCCACAAACTTGTCGGGCAACAGGCATGGAAAATATTTTAGTTCCTTTGCTAGCGCCTGTATCTCATGAGCTTGTTCCACTACAGAACGGTTTTCAACCATTTTGTAGTCATAAAGCTACTCCATAAGGTACAACTCACTGCCAGCATCAGAAACTCCAAACTTTGCCTCAAGAGCATCCCATAACTCTTTGCCTGATGTGCAAGATATGTAGTTTTTATCATACTTAGGATGAAGTGCACTAATCATGGCGCCTCGAAACAGGTTATCGGCAGCTAAGAACTTTTGCTCCTCCTTAGGAGTAAATTGTTCTGGCTTCCCCTATGCGGCGTGATAGCAGTTCATCGCAGTCAACCACAATACCATCTTGGCACGCCACATCATGAAATTCTTGCCATCAAAATTATTTGGCTTCAAAGCAGCAGCAAAACCACTGACAGAAAATTGCCTAAGATTAGGTTTTTAGATTGTTAGATAATTAGGTATTTTCATGGTCAATTTAATCAAGAAATATAACATCAGCAGGTTCGTGATGACATATATGTGCATATATATATCTCTAACGAACGCTACAACATGCAGACATGACACACAGATGGATATATTAAGAACGCAAAGGGCGGTAATCATAGAGATAAGATTGTACCCAGCGAAGGGTCCTATGCCGAGGGCATCGGAGGCTCCATTCGCACTAGTCGACATAGTGTGTTGCTCGAAGTCGTGGACCACAGTCGATGTAGGACGGTGTTCGCAGTGCAGTCCCATGAACGGATCACCAGGAAGAAGACGGGCTTCCGCGAGGAAGAAGATGTTGAACGCGCAGTCGCGGAATTGCTCTCCAAAAACCTAATCGCCGCACACCCCATGCAGGGTTCGCAGGCGGACGAGGGTTCCAGAGGCACCTGCTCTCCCGCTTCTCCGTGCGCGCAGAGGTATGGGACGGGGAAGCCAAAGGGCTGCTGAGATGTGGTCTCTCTCGGAAGCGAAGCCAGAACAGTGTGAACTGATGGAGGACTGCGGATTTATGGCTGGGACGGAAAGGGACAAAGGCAACGGAGAATCCCAGGAGACGAAGAGCGCAAGAGACTGGTAACAGGCGCAATCAGTTTGCCTCCACCATAAAGGAGAGAAACTCCCATGATTATGTGGATTAAGTGGCAAAACCTGGCCACGGCTGCCTCGCCCCGCGCCCGCGCCCAGCGGCGCGCGCGCTCGTGTGGCACTCTTTTGTCCTTTTCTCAGTTTCTCAATTAAGATGGATAATTTCCAACCATATAAGCTGAGTAAACATTCAGTCAAAATCTCATACGATATTAAACCATACAACGTTTAATGTTACGTACCATTGAGTTTTATTTGATTTATTAAATATTATACGGGCCAAGCTCATAATATATCAACAAATTTTCCATGAGCCTTGCACGCAGCAAGACCATACAGTATCCCCAGGGATCTCTTATTGTCCAATCCATACAGTATCCTACGGCTAGATAGTTACTAATCACGATCCACATTGGATGGAGTATAGAGCAAAAAATTAGCTAGCTTAACAATTATCTCTATATACATCTACCCTTAAACTTTTAATCTTCAGTCGGTTTAGAGCCCAGTAGAAATTGACGGCTGACCCTGAACACCACGGCTGATGGACGACCGGTGCAGGTGATGCCGAGTCGGTGAAGGGAGAGCAACTGAGCAAGTCACGCTCTTCGTTTGCTGCAATCCCATGCGGCCACAGACAAAGAGGCGGAAAGGATAGCGCGAGCGTTGGACCAGCGAAAAATAAGGCCAGTAGCGCGGGCGGTAATGGTCGATGCTAAAAACAGCCAGGATGTTTAGAGCAGGGTTGGAGTCTTATATTTCTAGGTTATAAAGGCAAAACCATTTTTTTAGCTTTACTTTTGCATTGGCACTCTTAGAGCATCTCAAAGAGGCTTTATATCTTTTCTAATTTACAGGAATAGAGATTTTAGTGAAAAAAGATACCCTCCAACTAGCCTCTTCAATTGAATATCTAAATATAGTTACCCTCTATTATGGATTTCTCGTTAGCCTAAGATGGAGAGCGAGGATGACTAGACTACGCATAGGATTTACAAAAGCAGTTGAAGAATACAAACATATAGAAAACGATTTTTACTTAGATAACTCTCTAAATAATGATTTAAAGAGTAGATTTTACAAACTCTCGGAGATGCTCTTAGAGACGCTCTTATATACAATAATGCTGAAACAATGCCTTTTTGTTAACACGCCTTTCCTTACTGATTTAAATGTATACATTTACATGGATAAACAAATGAAAATTCAGTTGACACAAACTCCGTTTGCCTCCAAACAAAACACGAATATATTAGACAAGACAAAAGCCAAAGATTTGGATACGCAATTATTTATACACACGTCAATATGGGGACACACAAAACTAAAGACAATGGTCCTTTCTTATTCATAAAATGCAGCTGTCGTCCTACCCGGACAATGGTCCTTTCTTATTCATTAAATGCAGCTGTTAGTCTCGCAATCAAGGAGATTGCAGACAGCAACCCATTGATTTACAATTTCGCACCTCACATCTACGTAGAGACTAGTACACCCATACATCTCTGTAAACGTATCTGTAAATAAAAGGACAGAATGTAAGATATAGTACAATGAAAATTGGTGGATGTAGCGAGAACTGTTCGAATGTTATCCTAAAGCCATATTTATTTTGGCACGCAATCATAGGTCCACCAAATACAAACTACTACAAATACTATATATTTATAGACACATCTCATTTTTTTAATAGAGGCGGCTCAATTTACAGTCGCTTCTAAAAATGGTTTCCAGAACGAACTGTGCATTAGTAGGAGTGGCTTGTATTTTTAGCCACCTTTACAAATGCACCTATCTTTAAGGCAGGTCTAGATCCAGCCACCTCAAAATTAGCAAAATTTAAATAAAAAAGTTGTCAAATACAGAGTTTTATAACTTTTGAAATCTACAAGTTAGGTGCTGGTCGTTCCTCTATCCGAGGTCGTTTAAAAATTTTGAATGTCAAATGTGAGAAATTCAAATGTAATTTTTCTTCCATGGATGATTTTAAAGGAAAAAGTTGTTAAATATAAAGTTGCATAACTTTTTTAGATCTACAACTTTTGTTTTTGTCGTTTCTCCATACAAGATTATTTGAAAATTTTCAATTTTATTATGTAGCTCCTATATTTAGAGGCGGCTAGAAATAGAACCGTCTCTAAAAAAATAGGGGTATTCGTAGAGACCACTGGTAATAGAGCTGCCTCGAAAAATCAAAGTTTAGAGATGGCTGAAAATAGAACCACCTCTACAAATGCAGTTCTAGAGGTGGCTCGAGTGGAACGTCGTTGTAGAGGCGGCTGGATATTGCGCCGGCTCTAAAAAAGGCTTCTAAAAATCGATTATGTTGTTGTGTACCAGGGAGTAGTGCTAACGCAGGATAACACTAGTACTACGGATCCGAGACTAAAGGCCGTGACCTTTAATCCCGGGTCATGGAACCAGGACTAAAACCCATCCTCCGAACTAAAAAATAGTTTAAATTCCAGGAGACCTCTCTTGTGGTACGTGAGATTCGAACCCAAGACTTCTTGCCTCGCGCGTAAGACCCTTACCAACTCAACTGCACACCACATATGAGAGAGTCCTGGGTGCTCTCCTTTTCAATTAACTCGTGGGAGGCCTTTAGTCCCGGATGGGAGACCTTTAGTCCGGGTTGATGACACCAACCGGGACTAAAATGTCCCTATTTAGTCCTGATTGGTAAAGGTTTGAGGACCTTTAGTCCGGGTTGGTAACACCAACCGAGACTAAAGGATGGCTTTTAGTCCCGGTTGGTGTTACCAACTGGGATAAAAGGGCCTTCGGTGCCTATAAAATTTAGACCCGGGACTAATGCTCACATTAATACCGAACCCCAACACAACCGAGACTAAATGTGCGAATCGAAAGTCATTTCTCTACTAGTGCAACATCCATACGAAACACTTGCAACGTACCTTTGAAACATGTGAAACATCTGGAACATATGTTTGCAACACACGTTTTCAGCGCAACATGGCATGGGCGGCGTGGCGAATTGACGCGGTGGAGGCGGCCACGACAGTGGATGGCGGCACCGGACGCGGTGGAGGCGGCCGCGACAGGCAGATGGAGGTGCCCTACCGCCGTGGAGTTGGCCGTAGTGGGCGGAATGAGTCTGCGCAGCAAGGTGGAGGCTGCGAGCGAGTGGGCGGGGCGAATCCATGCGTGGGCGAGGGCATGCGGCATGGGCGGGAGTGAGTGGAGCTTGCGGAGCGAGGCGTCCGCCTGCTTCCCAGCATTACCGTTTTCTCCGATTAATATCATAGTGCCAGACATATATCTAGTAATAAGTTGGCTATGCGTAGTCAGAAAAGGAACTGAAACCATAATCCTACTCAAGTTCGTAGAGAACTATGATGGAACATGAACTTTTACCAGGATTCGACGGTAGATTCATTGCAAAACAAGTTACAATAAAAAGATTGCAAGCAAGTAAGGCAAAACGCTAATGGATCATTGCCTCAGATCATTTGTAGTGTATGCAGGAAAACAATATGGGGAGCGTACAGTATATAAGTCGTTTTCTTAATTCTAACCAACTCACTGTAGATATATAAAACCAGGCAAACAAACAACACGTGGCTGATGTGACGCTTACACATCCTGACCAAATGACAGTATACGAGCGTGATGTCCGCCCTACGATGTTGTCTGCTTCGTGGCCGGGCACGGCCTCATCACCAACTGCCCCACGCGGTCTCTTTCTCTCGCTCTCGCGCGCTCCGTCGGATCTGTCCCATGCATATCTCGGCCCTGTCCAGCTGGCTAGAAAAACGGCTAATGCTAATACTGATGCTGATTTGTTGTGAGAGAAAAATACTATTATTTCGCTAAAACGGTACGGCTGATAAATTTGAGCGAATAGGGCCCTTGTCGCTTCCTCTATAATTCGGGCTTGGCATCTCCATCGATTTTGAGACCTCTTGTCGGCTCTCGCACGTCGTTGGTGCTTAAAGCTTGATCAAGATGCACACCTAGAATGAAAATTAGGACCCTGTTTGGCTAGGTTCTTGAAGGCTCGGTTCTCTCATGCTGCACCGTATAATACTATACTGCACTGTGTATAATAATACTTCTCGTTTCAAATTATAAAGCGTTTTGGCTTTTGTAGATACTATACTTTTGGTATGCACTTAGATATATACTATATGTCTAGATATGTAGTAAAAGAAATGCACGTAGAAAAGCCAATATGTTACTATATCGCACTGTGTAAAGGGTTCTGCAACTAGTAACTAGCAGGAGCTGCCAAAGCAAGCGTTTTGGACTCACCGGCATCTCCGTAGTGCCACTGCCACTGCCACTACCACATAAATATTTTTTAACAAATGGCTCACATTTCTAACAGAGGCCGATGAAATAAGAAACCATCATGAGGAGCACACTAGCTCACGAATCGCTTCTCCAAATCTATTTTCTGGAGTGGTTTTGTTAAGCAAAGCGTCCCTAGAGACGTCTCCATTTTTAGGGCCAGTTTTCATAAACCACCCTTGAAAATAGGATTTCAAGAGGCTGTAGTCTTAACCGAACTACCACTAGAAAAATCAGATTCTCAAGAGTGGTGTTGTCAAGAGAACCGTGTTTGGACATTATTAACAGGGGCGGTTGACTTAGTCGACCTATAAATACACTTTTTCCTTCTCTTGACTGTAGTTCATGCCATTATTGAGCTCACTTGGATGCGAGAAATTACAAAAACTAGAAGATACCCAGCATGTTGTTGCGGGAATTGTGAATTTTTTTGAATGAAATTAATTGGAGATGACGTGGATAGATTACAACTACATGTTCAAAGTTAGTGTGATGATATATATGTCTATTAGTGAGAGACGATGTGCATAGTTAGTGGGGGATGATGTGGATAGCTTCAACATTGAGATATACTTGCACGGTGGATTAGCTTTATAACTGATATAGATAGAGGGGGAGGGTTTTCCATTCGAATCTGTGAAGGAGTTGTGTTTGAGAGGTAAGTTTATGTCATCCCTAAAGTCTTTTCAAAGTTTACCTTTACATTTCTTTCACTAATTTTTGTTCTCATATAAAGGTGCATGGCTGATAATTTTTTAATTTTGTTAGTAATTTAGATCGATTTTTTCCCAACTTACTTGGCTCACATCATTCTGTAGTTACGTAGTTAATTTGTCCATATTTATCTTTCTCCATGAGTGTACGTAGAAGTTTTTAGATCTAGATCTAAATCTAGGTGTATATAGATCAATATTTATCTCAAAATTTTAGTTAATTCCTTCACCAATAATATATGAATAGTATCTTTATGCAATTATACACTTGCATTAAAGACCACGGATGGACTGGTCATGGGTATACACAAAATGAAGGCATGAAGTTTCTTATATACAATATGTGAATAAATCTACTCAAGCCGCTAAAAGACATGTTTTGATTAAGCACACAAAGGATATACATTGTCCGTGTTGTGAGTCAAATTTCCTTGTGGTGCATGTAAGTGGAGCCTTAAACTCATCCTCAAATTTGATGATATGTGCATAGGCTAACCTTTTAACCACACATGTGTCATGCTAGAAAGAGTAGATGGATTCGACCAAGTTGGCAGTGAAGAAAGCATACCTTGACCTTATCTCATTAATCAGGCATAGCAAGCTGGACAACGACTAGAGCTGAAACCCAACAAGAGCCCCTAGTCTCGATTTAGGCACATCAATAGCTACTTTCCAAGCACTCCTATCTAAACACAGAGCTCTAGGTATATCCCAATCTTTCAAATCTCTTTTTACTGCCTCTCCCCATGTCACTTTTGGTCTTCCTCTACCTCTCACATTATATTACTATCTTCAATTAGGACTCCACAATGCACCAGTGCCTCTGAAGGTCCCCTTTGTACATGGCCAAACCACCTCAACCGATGTTGGGCAAGCTTTTCTTCAATTGGTGCTACCCCTAGATGATCACTTATATCATCGTTCCTAAGCCACTTCATCGACCCTGCTTTGATTCGATGGCTAACCTCTACATCAATATCTCCATCCCTCTGTAGCATCGATCCCATATATCGAAAGGCTTCTTTCTTAGGCCTAATTGACAATCCAAACCACTACTAGGAATATCCACTTCTATGACGATCAGCTTTGGTCACTAAATGAGTCAAATTTATCATAATTTCAGTTTTATGACGAAAACCACTTCGTCATAGAAGTCACGTCATAGTTGAAATTCTATGACGAATCCAAAAATACCGTTATAGAATTGTCTTGATCTGTGATGAAAAACAGACTATCATAGAACTGTTTTGGCATGCTGGTTGGCGCTTCCGTTGGAGATGCTTTTCACGTGTACATGCTATAGCCCACGTGCACATGCTATAGCCGGTTGCATTGGACGTGGTTCGGTTATGTGTCACCTTCTTATTGCACAACATGGCCATCTCTGGTTCTTACTGGACCACGTGTTGGGTCCCTATTGTTGCACGTGTCAGTTTTCTACTGGCATACGTGTCGTGTTACCGTTAGATCACGTGTCACTTCTTCATTGGACCATGTGTCGTATTTTTATAGGTCCACGTGTCCGTTTCTTATTTGACCATGTGTCGCGGTGCTGTCCGTTCACGTGTTGTATTTTTATACGTCGACATGGCGTGATGATTTCCTTCCACGTGTTGGATTTTTAATAGCCCAAGTGTCGTGCCGTGGCCAATTCATGTGTCATGCACTAGATGGTCCACGTGTCGTATTTTTATTTGATCACGTGACCTATCCTGGTTCTACTACGTGCAAGAATAATTACACCAAAAAAGTAATTTGAGATTATCACTACTGTATAGATTGACTACATAATTATTTAAGATGGCAATCAAACACCAACAATTAACATTTCACACGTTAGCAGCAAGCCACTGATAGAGTATCACCACAACAAACCATCACATGAGTCCACACAACAGACCACAAATGTTCACCGCATCAAGTCGTAGGAGTTGAAGACTGAGAGTTAATTACTAGGAGAGCTTAAGCGCATGACTTGCTCACATAGCCTATTGTACTCCTCTTGTTGCCGTTTCTTGAATTCCTCAAACTCCCTTTCAGACTTTTCTATCTTTCTCTTCAGTTCATCCACTAGTTCAACGAGGGTAGCGGAACTTTTCTGTTCAACAACAAGCTGATCCCAAAGCGTTATCTCCGTCGATGTCTCTTCTCTGGTGGAGCTTGTCAGGATACCATCATTCTTCAAAAAAAGATTTTTGCCACTTGTCTAGGAGGGGGGCTTGCCCTGGGAGAGGCAAAGGATCTTGGAAACAACATCAGCACTAGTCATTAGTTACTACTCATCAGCAATAAGTTCTACTTGCATAGCTTCCATAGCTTCCTGCGAAATTCAATCAGTAAAACATTAGATTACATATAGTGGAAGAGGACTTCAATTGAAAACCCAAGAGATTAATTCATAATAAGTAATCCATAGGACTTCCTCAGCCTGCTGCTGATAGAGATTACATAAGCACAATGCATAGGTTTTTTGCACCTACTACCGATAGAGATTCCATAAGCACAATGTACAGGTACCATATTGATTGGTGTAAAATTGCAATACAAAATTAAATGATGTTGCCACATTAGGCTCCTGTTGCGTTCCCCTCTTTTATGGCAATGACTTCAGTAGATTTCAAGGAAAGTAAATGAAGGTACTTACAACTGCTGCTCTTGCAGCATCGCTCAGGCCCTTTTTCGTACTGTATGGAAGTCCTCGAAGACTTCCATAGCATTAACATCTTCATCAGGTCGACCATGTTATTCAAGTCCTGGATCATCATGTTGTTCATCAAGTCCTTGATCATGTTCTGTGGCCTTCTTCTTGTTCTCCCTCTGTTTACATCGCACATGAGTTTCTGTTTATATTTATACAAAGGCAAGAGTAACAATAAAACACAACCATCACTTACAAATGTTTGTAGCTGGACAACATAGGAGCGAGATCCTATGCACTAGTGGTACTTCACTTGTTTGTATCAGATGTTTCCTATAGCTTCATTTGTGTTAGACTACAGAATAAGTAGACCATAGCAAGACTAGACAGGAAATCAATGGGTTCACACACACCTTGTTCTTAGCACTAGACCAAATCTCGACAAGTTCACACCACTGTGCATCGGTCATGGACAGGACAAGAGATTTCATATGGATCTAATCAGCAGGGTCGCCATTGAAGTAGGTTTGCTTCAACATGTAGAGTGTCTGCCATACTCTAGACTTCAATACATTCCAGACTGCAATACATTCCTACAGTACGATGATAGCTTCCTCAGTAATGAGATCACTGAAGAGGAAAATAATCCAACAAAGATCCATTAGTGAAGTCCACAACTCATATCAAAGTGCAACTTTAACAACTATTAACAATTTTCATGGTATGACCTCATGTAAATTTAGAGTAGCACTACATAGATATATATAACTCAAACTAGAGTAGCAGTTAATAGAGCTGTAACCAATATAATTTCAGCAGTTAATTGAACTTCCTCAGTTCAAGTACAATGTCAGTGAACAAGTGGTAGTTACCTCATTGGTGTCGACACAAAATTTTTGTCTCCGAGCCAAGGACACACGCAGCAAGCCGAAAGGGTCCGCTCGATGGAGCAGATCCGCCTAGCTTCATCGCAAGGGTGGTCGATCCTGCGCAATCCTCCCGAGACGTGCTAGTCAATTTGACCCTACAATTGACAAGGAGAGAAAGCTCATCAGTAATTAAGGACGGAACGTGCCGGTGTTGCCAGACTGTCCCGAATGTGCGGCTCTGAGAGCCGATATGAGAGGAGATTGACTAAATAGTCGATTCCAGCATATTCATAAGAATAAATCGATTAAAACTCATGGGGTTATATAAGAAGAATCAGTTATCATTCAGGGTAAATATTATTTAAGCAAATATTATTCAATGGCAATAAGATATCAATGATGATCGGTTTATACTGAGCCAATGATTACAAGTAACCGAACTCCTTTTTATATAAAGAAACAATTCAACACCACTTAACCATTTAATAAAGATAAATCTAATGAACATGTTAGATCTCATCTATCACCATGACTAGTGGGGCATAAGGCAGAATCATGCAGGCCGTAGTAACAACAATAGACTCGATGACCCTAACTCGTTACTAATATTAGTGGGGCATGAGGCAGAATCATGCAGGCCATAATACAATAATAAGATCATGGGGCTAACATATCTTTTAACTTATCTCTACTTCAATGATCTTGTACTGTGAACTGTTCATGAAAGCGCTCGATATCGGCTAAACAACCGATTCAGGCATAGCGCACAGTTAAGGTCATGCCTTCTCAGGAACGGGTCTACCAACTAACGATCCCCACTCCATGGTGCCAACAGTGGGGTGAGAGGCAGAATCCCACAGGCCGTGATGATGGGCCATGGAACGGTTTTCATTAACTAATAGATCTACTTGAGATCGGACATGCCTTAACCTCACGCTATGCACGATTAAGATTGATGTAAAATAGCCGATAAAAGCATAACTCATCGCTTAAGATGTAGATTAAATCAAATTTAGATTAGCAAACGATGGGTTAAATAAGATATAAGGCTGATCCATATCAATCTCAATAGGGCAGAGTGATATTGCTGTAATTAGATAAACGATGAAAGCAATAAGCAATATCGGTAACTTAATGAATCTACCAAAAACTGCCATCCTAAGGTAGAGCCGATAACTTGACCTTGATCTAATTCAAGCAGTGGGGTGTGAGGCAGAATCACACAGGCCATACTTGAATTGGACAAGAGTCGATAACTAGCCTATACTAGAGTGGCAGTGGGGGTCGATCGGATCGATGCAGCCATACGAACAGAGGTATAAACCATGACGGTACTTACAGACAAGCAGTGGAGGTCAATCGGATTGATGCAGCCATACTCGCTAAAGAGCTCACCGAGATCTACTCTACTCCTACTCCTAAGGGGTGGCCGGAGCCAAAAAAAGTAATTGACTTGTATTTGATTGTTTGTTGTCTTTTACAATAGCCAGGGTTTGATATTTATACCCGGAGTCTAAACACGAACCTTACTCGAGTACGACTCAATACAATCTTTGGCATAATGAAAACATTCCTAATTTAAGATAACTTGGACTCTAATCTTTCCTTTTTGTAGAGTCCAGCATGTCTCGTCCCAGCGCCGATCATAGCCTCTGTCGTCATCCGCTGGCGCTGTCTGAAGAAAGCCGATTCTAGTGCGTCTGAATCAACTAGCTCCGATCTCCACGCAGCTGATTCCTTGATGATGACATGATTTTCGGGAGCTTTCAAATCCCTACAACTCTTCTTCCAAATTCTGGTGTAAACACATGCCCCCAATTTTGGAATAAAAGTAATTTTATTCCAAAATTATCACGTCTTCATCTTTGATGGGTCTGCAGTCATGGGTAGAGAATCTTGATCTGGGGTCTACTCTTTGTCGCTGCCTATGTCAGCTCATGAGCCCATGCTTCACAACCTTTACGAGAGCATCATCGCTTCGTGGACACTTGGATTCATCCATCTAGACCGGCTATAAAATGCCTATCCGCCCCCGATGAGAGCAGCTTAACGATTCAGCTATGTTTCTCTTCTACCTGCCCTCTCAAGCTCTGACTTCGCCAGACCCTCCATGGTCCATCCATTTGCTATGAAGGTCTTGAGTGGCTAGAAGAATTCTTGTGTATAGGGTGATTGTGTCGCTCATTCTAGCACCTTGTCGAGCAAGAGGATCAGCTATTGCGGCTAGAAGAAGTCTTATGATACCACCTAAGCCTTCTCTCCATGCTCGCAAAGTTGTTCTAGTGTTTGCAAGGGCTAAAATGTGTGGACACCATCCCCTTGTTTGCTTCATCAAACGCCCGCTGGGAGAGCCACAGGCTTCTTTCCTGTAGTTCCCGATCACCAAGAAACTAGTTATGCGTCTGCCAAGCGGGCGGCCTTTCCCCTTCTCCTGGTATAATTCCATTATCCGGCCGATGTGACCTGGTTCATGATGACCTTCGGCCTTGTGGGGCCCGGACTCCCTTCAATCCAAAGAAGTCTTGGTTAATTTATTTCCATTTAATGTAAATTCTTCGTATCCATCCCACAACATTTCGTAATCTGGGGAAACAATAAGTCCGAATATGTTATCTCTTCGTTATCTCTCCCCTGAAATTCCGGAGTGCCGATCCATTTCCGTATCTATTTTTAGTTTTCATACCCTTGGCGAAATCCATCTCCTCGCCTCCTCGGGCTATATATGCAGGCCACAGCTGGGGCTCAGAAAACTTCCCGTCTCGTCTCAAACCTTCTGCGTCTTTAGCATAGCCCCTACTTTTTTATAGGTTTGAGATCATGGAGATTAGCAAGAGGCCTGCTGAGGAAGTTCTTAACGGGTCCGCATCATCACGCCAGTGTCTTCATCGCCGGGAAGGTGCTACTCGGGATGTCTCCACCGCCCCGGAGCACAGGGTCGACTTGGTTCAATCTTTGAGATCATCTTCAACACTGACTCGTCGCCAGCTTCCCAGTTGTCCGAGGAGGCAGATCGATAATGACGATCTAATCGCTTCCATGGATCAGACTGATCAAAGTTTGACCAATTGTCTTTCCCTCGCGGAGTCGGCTCTTGCCATGATTCAAATCCGATCGTCCTCTGAGGCCGATCTGAGGGAATGGTTGGCCAGGGCTAAAGTCAGAATTGTAGGTAAGACGGCTACCACAATCTCTTTTGCTTTTTCTTAACTTTGCCTTCGAGACCTTCTGATCAATCCTTTCTTTGAATTTTTTCAGATCTAACTGCTCAGTTGGAAAGCCTTCGATCAGTCGCAGATCACGCGGTGGGATTTGTCAATGCTAGGGGCGCCATTCCAGTAGTCCGCTTGCATGACATTCCAAACCGCGTCAGGGAGGTTGCTCTCCATGGCATTCGTCATGGTGCTGCCACAGCGTTGGCTACTGCACAAGCCCGCTCAGGTCACAATCTTCGGCTTCTTCCTCATGGTTTCCTAGATGCAGTGCCTCCCGAGGATCATGAGCGTTTGACTAAGGAATTCTTTAGTGCCGCCAACTCTGTAGCTTTCAATACTTTGGTCGATGATGTAGTGAGCAAATTGTTTTCCGGCCCGTAGCTTGTAATAGGTGATTTTAGCAAACAATCCCTTCGTCTTGAATGATTTTCCTTTGTCTCTTATTTCATATTATACGTATCACTTCATTCATGTTTGCTTTCCCCCTATAGGCGATACGCATCATACCGGCTTCTGTTCCTTTGGGTTCATTTTTTGTACTAGAGGCGATACCTTTCTGATATCAGCTATTAGAGCTGTTGACCGAACAAATCAGCTACTTAAGTGTTAATCCAAACGCTGGGATAATATTTCTTTAGATATTTCCCATTGATTGCTTGGCTGAACTCTTCTCCTCCTCCTAGTGTCTCCAAAATATAAGCATTACTAGGCGCACAACGTTTGATCCGATAAGGCCCTTCCTAATTGGGTGACCATTTGCCGAACTTACTATCCTTTGACCCGATCGGCAATTTCACTTTCCACACCAAATCTCCTTCAAAAAATTGCTTATTCTTGACCCTTTTATTGTAATATTTTGTAACCCTCAGTTTATTGGCTTCAATATTTTCAAGAGCGCGCAGCCGAAGGCAACTTAAGTCTTCTAAGTCATCCATCATAATATTTTTGTAGACTTCGGCTGTCAAATCATTCTGTAACATAACACGCCTCGATCCGGTCTGAACTTCCCAAGGAAGGACTGCGTTACGACCATACACAAGCTCATAAGGTGATGTTTTAATTGATCCATGATAGGCCATCCTGTATGCCCATAGTGCCTCATTAAGCGTCGAATGCCACTTCCTAGGCTGTTCCTCAATTTTCGTCTTGATCAGCTTAATCATAATCTGATTGGATGCCTCTGCCTGACCATTAGCCTGAGCATAGTAAGGAGACGAATTTAGCAGCTTGATCCCCATACTGGCAGCAAAATCTCTGAATTCCTCTGACGTGAACATGGTCCCTTGATCGGTAGTGATGGTTTGAGGAATCCCAAAACGATACACAATATGCTCCTTGACAAAAATAAACCATGTTTTTTGAAGTTACCATTTTCACGAGGACTGCTTCAACCCACTTGGTGAAGTAATCTGTTGCTACCAATATGAACTTATGTCCTTTGCTCGAGGGTGGAAAGATTTGGCCAATTAAATCAATTCCCCATCCTCGAAACGGCCATGGCTTGATTATTGGGTTCATGGCCGATGCAGGCGACTTCTGGATATTACCAAAACATTGACAGTCTTGGCATCCCTTTTAATATTCAAAACAATCTTCTAATATTGTTGGCCAGAAATATCTAGTTCTGCGGATAATCCATTTCATCTTATAAGCCGATTGATGAGCTCCACATATCCCTTCATGCACTTCGCCCATCAACACCTTAGCCTCTTCTTGATTCAGGCATTTGAGTAAGGCCCTGTCGATCGTTTTGTAATACAGCTGATCATCCAGCAAAACGTATTTAGTCGATTTATACCTTAGCTTTCTGGTAACTTTTCGTGATGGATCTCTAAGGTAGTCGACTATCTCAACTCTCTAGTCATTATCCAAGGTTTAATTACTCGATAACCTGATGCCCTTTGATCCAAACGGTTAGCTTCTTGATTTTGTGCCCTTGGAATGTGCTAAAATGAGACATGAGGAAACTCTTTGAGCAACCTCTGATGCACTTTGAGCCAAATGGTTAGCTCCTTGATTTTGTGCCCTCAGAATGTGCTGAAATGAGACATGAGGAAACTCTTTGAGCAACCTCTAACACTTGTCATAATATCTCCTCAAAGTGTCTTCTTTGCACTCACATAGGCCAATCAACTGATTAATAATTAACAGTGAGTCTCCAAATATTTCAATTGCTTTGGCCTTTACCTCATGAAGAAGTTGAATCCCTCTCAGAACAGCCTCATATTCTGCTTGATTGTTGGTAACCATTGGCTTGGTTGGAAAGGCAAACTCAAAATTTTCCCCTGAGGTGAAATAATAACAATACCAATGCCACCACCTTGCTTGCAAGATGATCCATCGAAGAATAACATCCAAGGTACCGGCTCTACATAATTCATGCTTGGTTTACGTTGCTGGGTGACAAAATCGGCTATTACCTGCCCTTTGACTGCTTTAGCCGATTCGTACCTCAAGTCAAACTCTGATAACGCGAGAATCCATTTTCCCACTCTCCCATTTAGTATTGGCATCGATAACATGTGCTTGATTATGTCAGCCTTGGAAACAACCGTACATTCGGCCTACAATAAGTAATGCCTCAACTTGGTGCAAGAGAAATATAAGCACAAGCATAACTTTTTGGTGGGAGAATAGCTTGTTTGTAGATCTAGAAGTCTCCTGCTTAGATAGAAAACCACTCGCTCCTTTCCTTCAAACTCTTGCACCAAGGCCGATCCAATTGTTTTGTCATCGGCCGATATGTACAACTTATAAGGCTTACCCTACTGAGGAGGAACTAGCATGGGTGGACGTTTCATATACTCTTTTATCTCTTCAAACGCCTTCTATTGTATGTCACCCCATCTGAATTCTTGATCGTTCTTTAATTTCAACAAGGGAGAAAACGGAAGAATCCTTTCCGACAAATTTGAAATAAACCTTCTGATGAAATTAATCTTGCCAAGCAAAGATTGCAACTCTGTCTTAGTAGTCAGGGGC
Organism: Miscanthus floridulus; assembly: GCF_019320115.1. Taxonomy (NCBI): domain Eukaryota; kingdom Viridiplantae; phylum Streptophyta; class Magnoliopsida; order Poales; family Poaceae; genus Miscanthus; species Miscanthus floridulus. Next base: position 34,321,355 of record NC_089596.1, read on the forward strand.
ACCGCATCGTCAATTACTTTCATGCTCTTCTGACCGACCACAATCCCTCTCTCATGGACCATAAAACCCAAGAATTGCCCAGCTGATACCCCAAAGGCACACTTATTAGGATTCATCTTCAGACCATGTTTTCTCGTGTATTCCAGAGTCTCCCGCAAATCAGCTAGATGCTCTTTGTATCCTTTTGATTTTATCATCACATCATCAATGTAGATTTCAACAATCCTGCCGATCAACTTATGAAAAATATAATTCATTGCCCTTTGATAAGTGGCACCAGCATTCTTTAGACTGAAGGTCATCACAACCCACTCGAACAAGCCGATTGCGCCGGGGCACCTAAAAGTGGTCTTCGCTATGTCCTCTTCAGCCATAAAAATTTGGTTATACCCTGCATTGCCGTCCATGAAGCTAATAACCTTGTGCCCGTCTGCTGCATCTACTAACATATCGGCTATCGGCATTGGATAACCATCCATGGGTGTGGCTTTGTTTAGATCCCTAAAATCAATGCAAACCCTTAATTTTCCATTCTTCTTGTATACAGGGACAACATTCGATATCCACTCTGCATATCGGTATGGTCGGATGAACTTCGCCTCCAGTAGCCTTTTAGTCTCTTTTTTAATATCATTAAGCACGTTCGGATTGAATCTCCTTGGAGCTTGCTTGAATGGCCGATACCTAGGTTTGATTGGCAACCGATGCTCAATAATTGACCGGTCCAAACCAGACATCTCGTAGTATTCCCAAGCAAAGCAGTCTTTAAATTCTTTCAATAAATTAATTAATTCCCGCTTATACTCTAGATCCAATTTAGCACTTATGTATGTCGGCCTAGGTCTGTCTCTAGAACCAATATCCACTTCTTCCAATTCATCAGCCGACGTGAATCCATGTCCTAGTTTACCATCTGTACCATCTATTGGATTATCCATTAAAACAAATTTTCAAAGTCGACTGCTTGGATCGGCTGTGGGCTTTCACCATTGACTCTGAATTCTGATGGCAATAGAAAAACCATTTGAATATTATCCGATGGTTGCTTTCTATCGGCTATTTGCTTGGCACGCCATACTTGAGTTTTACTGGATGCCTGAGTCTGTTCCAACTCCTTATTCCTTAGGCGTTGCACCCTTCTCTTCTGGCTTCTTGTCAATCCTCCGGGGCACCATTGGCCTTCTGCCAAACATGTTCCCTCTGGTTGCTTCCTTCTTCATGATCAGCCCAGTCTTGGTCAACAACTCTTTTTCCCAGCCGATCATAAATACTTTTATTTTTAAGCGCCGATCCATGTTATTATGATGATATGTATCCTGGGCATGGATAGACCGGCAGTTGATTTGAGATTGCCTAAGCTCCCAATATTGATTGCTACATTCTGGACAGTTATGTCTGGTAGGCAATTTCAAACCTTCGTTCTAGCAATATCTAAAGAAAGGACAACTCGAGTGCTATTCGGCTTGCTTCCTTTCATACCTTTCTTCTTCCAGTTGATGCTGGTATTCTTGATCCTCTAACCATCGCTGATAATCTTTTTCCTTCTGCCACTGCCACTTGTTTAACAGGATCTGAGATGTGACTCGCGGCTTTGTCGCTCCATCCTTTGACGTTTCCCCCCATTCATATCGGCTCCTTTGCTGATCACGACATAATCTCTCTGTATTCATCAGCCGATATTTGCATCTTGGGATCAACTATTCTAGCTTCTCTCGATTTGGCCGATGTTAGGACCCTAGTTTTTCCTTTGAATAGCCCAACATCAACCATATTTTGATCTCCTAGGAAAGGATTATCATCCACCTTCATCTTCTGAGGTGTATCAAACTAGAGCCTCCCTTGCTGAATAGCCCTCTGTATATGCTGCCGGAAAATTCTACACTCATTAGTGGAATGAGAAGTAGCATTATGGAACTTGCAGAACTTCTTATTTTTTAACTGTTCAGGGGGCAACATAACATGATTGTCTGGCAATTTGATCTGGCCCTTCCCAAGTAAGAAGTCAAAGAGCTTGTCCGATTTTGTGACATCAAAGTCATAGCCCTCCTCGACTCCTCTTCCCCAAGGATTTGGCACCATTACTGTCTTCTTGCCCCAATTCCATTCAGCTGCAGCAACCTCCTCTTCTTCATCTTCATAGCCATCATCTACTGAGTATGGATCGTAAGCTTCGGCTACGATGGTACTCTTCTAGAATCGGGTATCTCTGCGCATACTCTGGAATTGGCTATTGAGTGCTACTACTCATTGAGTCAATTGACCAAAGTTGTCAAATTCTTATCCTAGCAGCTTTTCTTTCCACATTGGCAACATTCCTTGGACAGCTAAAGCAGCTAGCTGATCATCGGCCAAGTTCCATGAGAAGCACAAGTTCCTAGTCTCTCGGAATCTCTGAAGAAACTCAATGCCCGATTCATTAGTCCTCTGTCTCATGGTTGTCAGATCAGTTATCTTCTTTTCTCTAGTCCCAGTGTAAAAATATGTATGAAACTTCTTTTCTATGTCAGCCCAATTGGCAATGGAGTTGACTGGTAGTGACGAAAACCAAGTGAAGGCTGGCCCTGATAGGGATAAGGAGAAGAAACGAACTCGATGGGCATCCTCAACTAACGCTTCGCCCAATTGTGTAAGATACCAACTGACATGTTCTATTGTGCTTGTACTGTCTTGACCGGTGAACTTGGCGAACTGTGGGAGCCTATAATTTGTAGGAAGAGCAACCAAATTATACCATTCTGGATATGGGCGTTTGTACGAAAAGGTCAGCCCCTTTGGCTTCAGACCGAACTGATTCTTCATCATCTCGGTCACCTTCAGCAGCAACTCGTCAGCTTGTGGATTTGGGTTTCTCGATACTTGCTGACCCATCTATGGATTGAAATCCCATGTGCCTTGATATCCTAGATTTGGCATTATGTGGAGGGTGTTATAATCCGTGCCATAGTGATAGCCTTGTGGAATCTCAATCTGTTGGGTTCTTTGCTGGCTCGCTACTTGAAATCTCTGATTATAGACATAAGGATCTATATCTCTATGGATCCTTTGAATGGATGGTGCTATTTTTGAGCCGACGATGATATGTGGCCTAATGTGCCAAAATTGATCACCTAATTCTGACCTTGCCCCGCCGGCTGTTGCACATGCTGTATTGACGGTCTAGGATTGTACTATATCTGATTCATAGTAGTACCTAGAGTTTGTTTAGATGAACCTTGAAGTGTCTGGATATCACCATTACCAGCTGGTACTGCTTCTTGATGGCTGGTATTGACTTGATTAGTCCCTTGAGTTGACGGATCTGGAATGTTGTAACAAGTCAATCCAACCTGACCAACTAGAATTCCATGAATTGCCTCTTTCATGGCGTTGTGAAATACGTCAATGAAAGCTTCATTGTGGCTTGATATGGCATCACGAATAGATTTGTCTATGGCTTCCATAAAAAAAACGTCAATCCATTCTTATGTGACCACAAATCTAGCGCAACATATGCCTTTATGCAACATTAAGTTGTTGAACTTGTCGTCTTTTTATAGGCCAACATTCTACTCTATACATCATGGTGGGTCTAATTATCGTTCTATAAAACTTGCTTTTTAACTTTTGTGGTACCCTCTTATCACAGAGAAAACTAGATGCTTGGCGCCACTTCATCTACCCTGCTTTGATTCTATGGCTTGCGTGTCACATGTACCTGTGAGACTTTTCTGTGCTTTGATTCTATGCTTTGGTCCATAGGTCGGATAGAGATGGAGAAAGGTCTCACAGGTACACGTGACACGCAAGCCATCGGGTCCCATAGGGGTCCCACAGGTCAGATGGAGAAGGGTCCCACAGGTACACATTGGATGGAGAAAGGACCAGGTGGAGACTTTTATGACAAAAAAGGACCGAGCAGAGACTTTTATGACGAATTGCCGACGTCACGGATGAGTAACTGCAGGTCCCACATGTACACGTCGGATGGAGAAAGGACCGTGTGGAGATTTATGATGAAGTGTCATTCGTTACAGATCGAATATTGTTCATCACATATGTGTAATTAGTTCAATGATGAAGTCATGGTCGTCATAGTTCTAAATAAGTTCATCACAGATAAGCAGGAATAGTCATGCGAGCGATCTGTTATGAAACCTTGCACTGTTCTATGACATTTTTTGTGATGATATTCGATTTCATCATAAAAAAAGGGGGTTTGAGGATCGTCACCGATGATCTATGATGAAACCAAAATATTCATCATAACAAGCGATATTTTTTGACGGTTTTGGAATCGTCATTAAGATTTTGGTCATAGAAGTGGATATTTGTAGCAGTGAACTAACATCTCCCTCCTCATGTGCAACAGTGCCAAAGTCACATCTCATGTATTTAGTTTTAGTTCTGCTTACTCTAAACCTTTGGAATAAAGGGCCTACCACCACTGTTGATGGTCACTAAACACCTATTTTAGCCATCAACAATGGCAACATTTCAAAGGAAAATCAACATAAAATAGAAAGATTTGGTTTATTACTAATGGAATTCCACTTGTACATGAAGTCTATTTGAATGCAGGAAAAATAGTGAAAATGGAGCAAAATACGTGACATGGAGGCAAATGAACATGGCAGGGGCCTTTGGGCCCACACTGCCACGCCGGCTGGTGGCCAGGTGGCATCGCCCGGTGCCACCCCGTCCCCGTCCTTGTCACCGATCCATGGGATGGCTCCTACACTGCCTCACAAACATTGATTTCATGTTGGTTCAAGCAATGGCCATGATTCACTCACCTTGGATCCATGGGCCTATTGTCATCCACTTGAGGGCCATCAACCGACCTTGCAACCGCCATACGGACCAAATCTTCACACCTGCTGTAGTGGCAACCAACTTTGGGAGAAAACCGTGACCGTACGATGCAAAGGCGGTGCATCGGAGGGCCGGCCGGTGCCCTCACCACGCCGCACGACGCCTAAGTCACCTCCACCGCCTCTCCACTGCCTACAAATACCCCTAGCTCCTCAGTGCTATAAATAGAGGTGTTTTCCGCAGTTGTAAAGCATCCCAAGTAGAATCATTCTCTCTACTCCTAAGTTTAGGTTAGAGGTGAGAGTGAGAGTAAAGAGGTGAAGAGCTAGGAGGTTGGAGAAGTCTTCTAGAGTCTCTCTATAAGCTCTTGTAAGCTACTTTTGCTTTCTATTTATATTTCCTTTAGTACTTGTCTTTATTTTCAGCATTTACTTTCTTACAATTAGAGTAAAGTAGTGTTGTGAATATTTTGATCATTACTTGTTTAGTTAGTAAGTTTCTGATATATGGGATCCTCGTCACTAGTTGGTGCTCTGATCTTAGCGTAAGGTTTGAGTAGTATCACTTAGTGTAAGCGTGGTGCTTAGACTATAGGGTACCTTGGGTTGTGGCTAGTTCTCCGAATAGATTGTGGTAGGTGGTAGGTGGTGATAGCCATGTCCATCCTCTGTATTCTACCACGTTGGAATTAGTTATTAAATCATAGGGCTCATGGTGCTTTGTGCCTAATCAACCTTGGGGTGAGTTTAGGGTAGGTACGCCACGAAGTATATTCATTGCTTATCTTGCTAGACAATTGATAAGTTGAATTAATTAAGATAGTACTTCATTTATCTTCACCTACTCTGTGACCATAGTTGTAGTTCCTTTTGTTTTATTATTTTTTGTTAGTTTAGTTTACTTTCATTACATTCGTGCCTAGGTAATCCACTAGAACCCAATTAATCATTTGTCTGAGTCATACTACGCCTTCTCTGTGGAAATAAATAGGATACTTGGTTTACTCCCAAGTGAAGTGCTACATCGATATATTCTGTGCGCTTGCGGAATTAATCCAATAGCCATAAGAACTATCAACAAGCATTTCTAGCGCCATTGTCGGGGAAGGCGTTGGCCTAGATATTTGCTTAGTGTAGTTCCAATGATTTTTCCTAGTTTAGATTCTTGCTTGCTTTGTAATACACAAAGTCAAGTCTGGGTGGATTCAATTTGCCAGAAGATTTCTCGGATGATCCTGAGGCTCTCCTTGGATGGGCGAGAACTAGTCTCAACCCTCCTTAGAGATACCTCCCTTTGATTCGTCCAAATCCTCCACAAAGTGACCCAGTCCGTTTAGAGATTCCATCTGAACCGGTCTTTTCCGAACCTCTACCCACTGAGCCTATTCATCCTAGCAGTATTGCATCAACCAGTTCTAGTGTAACTATTAAGGCGATTCACGATTATTCATTCCCTACCATCTCAATATAGCCGTACGTCCTAATATCCCTAGTGAAAAAGAAGAGTTTGTGCTTAAGCCCGCACTAATAACCATGGTGCAAGCAAGCCCTTTTCATGGCAAACCTTCCGAGGATGCCAATGCTCATCTTCAGAATTTTCTAGAGATTTGCAACACAATCTCAATTAGTGGAGTCTCACAAGATGCCATTCGACTCTGACTATTTCCTTTCTCATTGCTTGAAAAGGCAAAGCATTGGTTTTATACCAATGCGGGAACCTTGAATACATGGGAGAAGTGTTCAAACGACTTCCTCATCATGTTCTTCCCCATCGGTAAAACTAATCTTCTTCGTAGCAAAATTTCTAACTTTCAATAGCAAGCCCGAGAATCCATTCCAGAGGCATGGGAGCGACTCCAAGAGTACATCTAAGCATGCCCTCACCACGGAATGGAGGATTGGTTGCTCATCCAAAATTTGTATCACGAACTTTCAATGGAGTCCCGCCAACACCTTGATGTTGCCGCCGGAGGATCATTCTTCTCTTTGAAGGTGGGTCAAACAAAGGAGTTGATCGAGAAGATGGTAGAAATCCAAGGATGGACCGATGAACATCTCAAAGGTACATCCCATAGTTATGAAGTTAATTCTTTATCTATGGAATATCTTTTGAATAAGTTAGAAGAAAGAGAAAATTGGGAAAGAGACGCCGCTATAGAATATTTTGTAGCCAAACAGCCATAGGCAAGCCTGCCATGTGAGGAATGCGGGGGCATGAATCACACTAGTGATGTCTGCCCCAGTAGAGACCTTAAGTGCCTTCTTAATGATGGTGGATATGGGCCACCTCCACCGCAGCCTTACCAGTGATGGAATCCGCGAGTTAATCAAGATAATTCAACCACTCATCCTTCCGATTATTCTTCTCTTAGAGATCTTGTTTTTAGTAAAAGCCAAAATCAATGAGCAAATCCATGCTAAATTACTTGACCATGATAGGATTTTAGGAGATATTCATGCTAGGCTTGATGAATTTTCTTTACCTTTAGGAAATCAGCTTAACTTTAATGAAAGGCTAGAAAATCAATTAGCCATTTTGATTTCAAAAATTTCACATAATGAAAAAGTTAATGCTATAACAACGAGAGGTGCAAAAAACACTCATGATCCACCTTATCCTGAAGCAACAAAGAAAAAAAATAGTAATTGAAGTTCCAGCTGAAGAAGAAGCCCCGTTGTGCCCCAAGAGAAAGGAACGACAGTCCCTCATGAGTTCTTTGACACTGAGGTGTTACCATTTCCGGAGTGCAACAGAAAGGCAATTGAGGATGAACAATTCAAGAAATTTGTCGAGGTAATTCAAAAATTATATATACATGTACCATTAATTGACGCTATGCAAGTCCTTACATATGCCAAATATTTAAAAGATATACTCAACAAAAAGAAGCCGTTGCCAAGCATAGAGATAGTGAAATTGACCGAGGAGTGCAGCGTAGCCACACTTAATCAGCTGCCTGAAAAGAAGAACCAAGGAAATCCTACTATATCATGCTCCATCAGTGCCCAACAATTTGATCAAGTCCTCTATGACCTTGGAGCAAGCGACAGCGTCATGCCAAAGGTAGTGTATGATAAATTAAATCATAATTCATTATCTCCAACCACAATGTGTTTGCAATTAGCCAATCAATCAATCCGATATCCTGCGGGAATAGCAGAGGATATTCCTATCAAGATAAGGAGCTATTTTGTTCTTTTAGATTTTGTGGTGTTGGATATTAGTGCCGACACAAAAACACCACTAATCTTAGGGAGACCATTTTTAAGCATGGCAAATGCTCACATTGATGTTGGAGCCAGAGAAATTCATCTCAACATTAATGGCAAGGAAGAAATATTTCACTTCAAGCCGAGACTGGAGCAATGTTCATCGGTGGAATTAAAGCCTCCCGACATATCTATCATGCATGAATAGGATGATGATTCCATCACTCATAGGAGCAAGCCACCGTAGATCATTTGCATGGAAGGAATCCGAGGAGCCAAATCGAGGTGAGTTAAGCAAAGGTATGCACCTAATCCCTATTTATTTTCACTAAGCAACATCATTTTATATCAAAACATGTTTAGTACCTTGCTTAAAAAGTAAAAAATCATTAAGGGGGGATTAGGTGGCCGCCCGGCCATCTTTGGCCATTGGCCAGCCCCACCTCTGCCCCCTCTTGGCTTCTTTCACCTCCATTCACTCCTCCATGCACGTGAAGAGCAAGGCCAAGGCAAAAATCTGATGGTCACTTTGTTCTTTACCCTCCACTCACCTTGTCCTTGCCTCCAACATTTCCAATCCATTCATTCACCTCTTGGCATTTTCCTTTCACTCATTCACCTGGTGGCACACTTGTGAGGGCATCTAGGAGGGAATCCAAGCAAGGGATGGCAGAATTGCCACCAAGGGTGGCCTACCGGTGCCCTACTCTGGTGCCCTTGGAACTTTGCTCTCTCTCCCACTCATTTATGTCCTTGTGAAGCTCACACACACACACCACCAGCATTTTCACTTCCAAGAGCTGAAGTTCCACTCCTCCTCTCTCCTTCAAACTCCATACCATGAACATCTTTGCTTAAATCACTAAGCAAATGAATTATTAGGGAGAAGAGAAGCATCATAGTGGTGATCTACTCATCACATAAGGGAGTAGCTCATTTGTTTTACTAATCCTTAACCCTTCTCTTGTTTCTAGCTTGCTCTTGCTTGTAGGATCATGAAGAAATTCAAAGGTGCCCCACTTATTAGCCTCGTCGCTATGTCAGTTTCCCACCGCCTTTGAGAATGCATCTAGGTCGTTGCTTAAGTCAGTTTGATCCAAGGGCTCACGTTGGACCCTTAGGGCTATATAATCTAGCCCCTGCCTCTCCTCCTAGGCATAACCCAAGTCATCAAGTCATTTGAGAAGACAGAAACTCTAATATCCTCAGAGCTCCTCCTCCATAGCATAGCTAGTTAGGATAGATCTAGAGGGAGGCAAGCAGGACTTCGCTTGGATTCCCAATCTTGTCAAGAGCGTGGTTCGGTATAAACTTTGTACCCCTCTCTCTCTCTCTCTTGTTTCTCTATTATTTTATATGCTAGTTACAATTGTTATGACAATCTTAGTGTTCATCTTATTCATGTTCTTCGTTATGATGTTCAACGTCTACGTTGATTATATACTTAGTATAGCTAGTTTATCATTATGTTTATGCACAAGATCATATAGCGCTCACTCTAAAGTACATAGGGTGGGTGGTCAACATTGTGTAAGCGTGGTGCTTATATGTTGTTTACCTGTGGATCACCCTATATTCTAGGTCATGTGGTAGATTGCGGATGTGACACTTCTGTTGAGTCCTTTGTAGTCCACTCCTTGAATATAGGTGCACGTAGGGTCCGATTACGAAGGTAGAACGAGCTCTACCCTCAATCTTCCTTAGTAATATCCCTTATGTGTAGATATGATGATGATTATAGCCATGATTACTAGGTGTAATTGCACTAATCAAATGTATTCTTTGACTTGTAATTAAGAATGACTTAGGAATTATTCGTCTAATATTCTACCTGACCATGCTAACGCTATAGAAAGGAGTGCTCTGAGTGATTTATCATTATTATTACTTATCATTTATACATATCTTATCCTATGACTTATCCCTGTTGTGAGTAGAGTAATGACTATGGTTTAATTCTCCTTCAATAGTATAAGTTATCAATACATGTCCATGCTAGACCTTCCTAGTGGTAAAAATATAAATAACGATACCTATAATACTCTCGGGTAAAATGCTACAATAGTATATTATCTATGCGCTTGCGGATACTTTTCATTCATAGATTTATATATATTCTCTCTAGTCACATAATTACTAAAGAACTGCTTAGCGTTATTCTAGTAGTAATACTATGTAGTACCAACAAATATCTCTGGCATCATCACTAGGGATGACAACCTAGTAAAGCTAGGGGATATAGGTTTATAATAGGTGGCTAAGTACTCAAACAAGTGACATGTTTATAAACACCAACAAGCATTTTTGGCACTGTTGCCGGGGAAGGTAACTAGCAAAGGAAGTATTGATAAACTTATACTTATTGATGGGATCGAGATAACCATTGACCTCTGCTCAAACAGGCTTACCCTTGTTTTGTCTACTTGTGTATCTTATGCAGGGTAATGTATGACCGGTTTTGACCTTCCGACAAACTACGTTGAAGATCTAGAAACATTAATCAGGAGAACTAGAGCTAAACTCAAGAAAGTCTCAGCTTTGAAATCGAAACATAACCATATAAGGCGAAGCTTAACACTAGAATTTGAAGCCATGGCTAACAGGACTCTCCTTGAATTCTCTACTCCAACTACGATCAACATCCATACCAGACCGATAGTCAGTGTCGGAGACAATGGATTTGAGCTTAAGTAGGCTCTCATCAATATGGTGCAAGCAAACTAGTTTTGTGGAAAGGCACATGAAGATGCAAGTGCACATCTTCAACACTTCCTGGAGATCTGTAGCACCTTCACTATCAAAGGAGTAACCCAAGATGCCATACTACTTTGCCTTTTTCCATTCTCACTTTTGGGAAAGGCAAAGCAGTGGTTCTACGCCAATAAAGATAGAAATATTACATGGGATAACTGCTCCACTGCCTTTCTAGCAAAGTTCTTTCCCATAGGCAAGACCAATGCTCTGCGTGAGAGAATCTTAAGCTTTTAGCAACAACATGATGAATCTGTCCCTAAGGCATGGGAATGCTTTCAAGACTATATATCAGAATGTCCTCATCATGGGATGGAGAATTGGCTACTCATGCAGATGTTCTACCATGTGTTGGACAATAGTACTCATGAGACTATGGATGCTGCTGCTGGAGGTGCATTCTTATCACTTACACTTCCAGCTACGACCACTCTTGTGGAGAAGATGGCCTCCAACCAAGGCTAGAATGAAGAACGCGTTCAGACCCACAAGAGAGGTGGAGGTATGCATCAACTCAAGGAGGTAGACATGTTATCTGCCAAGATTGACCTACTGATGAAGAAGCTCGAAGACTGAGCTAATGAAAAGCAAGAAGTCATGCACATTCATGATTCTCGAATGACATGTGAAGTGTGTGGAAGCACTAGGCATTCAGGGAATAGCTGTCCTAAGACCCATGAGGATGTGAATTTTGTCAACAAAATCAAAGATGGAACCAGCAACAAAGGCCGAACTACCAAGGTAATTATCAAGGTAACTATCAAGGTAATAATTTCAATCAAACACCCTTGAGAGAATTAATTGCTAGTCAGTCCAAACTTATGGAGGGATTATCTAGAAAGGTAGCTTCCAATGATAAAATTCTAGAAAATATAAGTAGTAGAATGGATAGCTTTGCTTCTGCCATTAAGAACTAGCATAGCTTTAATAAAATGATAGAATCATAAATAGCCCAGCTGGTGGCTGCTATTCCTCTGTCCGACAAAGGTAATATTCTAGGGCAACTGAAAGATCTAGAAACTTCAAATCTTGTTGATATTCACATTGCAGCTTACTACTACATGGAGCCATCGATGGGAAGGTGGATAGATTACACCTTGCCTGACAAGAAAGGTGATCTAGGGAGACCTGTCATCCCCATCGCCATTGGACCTCACATTTTTCAAGAAGCTATCTGTGACTTCAGAGCAAGTGTCAACATCATACCTAAGGTGGAGATGAAAGGGCACCCATTATTTTGGGCCGACCTTTCCTAAGCACCGCAAAAGCCACCATCTACGTGGACAGTGGCAAGATCGGTTTCATGATCAAGTATAAAAAGCAGAAGTTCTCTTTCAAGAACCGCATCTTGCAATCTCCTAGTCATCCACAAAAGGCATACATGCCCGAAGAGACAACAGTGACCAAGAAGAAGAAGAACCGAAGGAGGAAGAATAAGACCAGTCAGCCACAAGAAGAAACGGTCAACATGGTCAACACACTCCGATCTGAGTATGACCACCTCCTTGCTTCACCATTCCTTGTCTAGAAGGAAGATCCTGATGTACCGACGATCGAGTGTACCATTGGACAAAGAATCTTCCATAAGACCTTCTACGACATTGGATCGGGCATCAATATAATGTCCAAGGTAACGTATGAATATTTATTTGGTAACGAACCTTTGTTCCCTACATATATGCAGTTGCAGATGGCGGACCAATCAATCCGATTCCCTGAGTGAATAGCGAGGGACATTATGGTAAGAATACAAGATCACTATGCCCCTACCGACTTCATGGTCCTAGACATGGGAGAAGAAGACAATACACCCATCATCCTTGGAAGACCATTCCTCAACACCACTAACGCGATCATCTATGTCGGATTTGGACAAGTCCACTTCTAATTCCCTAGAGAAAAGGTACGCTGTTATTTCAATAGTTATACTACTTATGAACAGTCGAAGAAGAGCCACTCTAGGAGGAGATGTCGATCATCCCAACATCAAAGGAACCAACCCTGATGGAATGGATGGGAAGATGAAGAACCTAAAGCGCCTGTGAAAAAGGAACCTACACCACATAAGTCAAGCCCACTGGCCAAGTAGGTGTGGAAGGAGAAGGTGACATCATCAGAATCATAAGAGGTGCAACCATTAGGGTCTCCATCACCGAGATCAGATGATGCACCCGAATAATGAATAAGACTGGTGTAAAGTCCTATCCGGAGGACTTAAAAATCTGAACCCTCGCCGTGAGGTAATATCGGTAGTTATCCATATTTATTTTTAGTATTGCATGAATTGTTCTTACTTTAGCATATGTACTTTTCTACATTAGCATTGCATTAGTTAAAAATATATGCATACATCTAGTTATATTTCATATAAAGAAAAATAAAAAGTTTTATTACTGTAGATCATCATCGCATAAGAAAAGAAAATAAAGATATTATTGCATCTTTAAGCCCCATGTGAATAATTTTCATGGTGTCATAAGCCCAAGGAATACTCACCATGGTGGCATAAAAATAATATATATATATATACTATACCTACATATTTTCTTTCTTGCATATAAAAAATAGAAAATTCAAAAAATATTAGATAGACATCCTGTTAAAATTCCTCCATTAGAAAATCTATCTAAACCCACAAGAACAAATCTCTAAATGGCTGATCGCTAATCTGTGCCACGAGCTTTGGTGTTCTTGTTTGAGTATTTTGCAGGATGATCAGAAGTAAAACCATTCATCCGAAGTACATTCTTCTGAACCGCTACTACACCCGCTGCACGAGGAAAACAACTTCTGGAAGGATGAGAAAGATCTTAAGAAAGACCACGATAACATCCAGCTTGGGGAGGAGCATCCCCATGTATCTAGCTAAGTATTTATTTCCCTTTTCAGTTTGACTATCTTTGAGTTTTCTATATATTTGCTAAAGTCATAAAAAGATGCATAATAAATAAAAACAAAATAAAAATTCATCTTAGCTAATATATATAGTAAGGTGTGATCTAAAAAATGAAAAACAAAATAAAAGAGTGTGTCTAGTTTTTAGGAGTTAAATAAATGAGCTCTAAGAATAATCTCTTGCAATGAAAATGATTATTAGTTGCTCTATCGTAATTCCTTTCAAGTATTTAGTTTTTAGCCTTGAATTATCCTGAGTTTTGGATAAGACTGTTTTGATATAAGAATTTACTCTGAGCTTGAAACTCGTGTCTAGCATACGCTTGATCTAAGTCTAGGTAAGTGACGGATATGATATGAGAAGGTATGAGCTGCTGTTTATCTTGTTCCTAGTGATACTAAAGTTCTAGAGATTTATCTTTTGAAAAAACATAAAAATCTTACATGATGAACTCCTATATGACAAAACTTGAATTCCTACCAAGGCCATATATGATATTTAGATTAGAAAAACTTCCACTCATATATGTTGCTTGTTTTGCATTGAGTTTAGTCAAGCTTTGTTGATGGTTTATGAGAGGTTTGTCATGCTCTTAAAATCAAGATCATGTACACACCACCCAAATATGCACTACTATTACACTGGGGGTAGGCACAACAACATGCCATCCATCTAGATTCACCCAAAAATGTTTTACTCCTACACTAGGAGAAAACACCAAAAATATGCCCTATAGGATATCCACCAAATAAATGCTCCAAGTTTTTGTTGCTATCTCTCAAAAGTTTTGTTGCAGTCAAAAGAGACATGGGGCTATGCAAAAGTTATTCATAAAAAAGAAAAAAATGGACAAGTGTCCGATATATTAAAAACAATGGGTACTCTGATGCCCGTCTAAAAAAGAAAGAGATGAATAAGATAGTCCATGTTTTCTTGCAAAATTGTTTCTAAGTTTCAAAAGAGAGATATGTTTTCAAGGAGCAAAGTAGAATTAGGTTAGCCACCATATATATATATCCACCATATACATCCACACATATGCACATCTTGATTTGATTCTATGACTTAACTCTCTTTGGATCCGAAGTTTGACTTTACAATATATGTATTGCAAGTATGCTCCCTATACTTTCTCCCTACTTGTAAACTCCACATAAGCCTTAGTTGTAGGAAGAGAAAGGCATAACATTATTATTGCCTTGATAAGGATCCACAAATACCACAAATATTGAAAGACTTGAGAGTGTCATACAAGGGAAGCTTTGAGTTTTATTTTTAAAATCTATAAAAACTCTGAAATAATGGTTGAGCGAAGAACTTGAGACATAGTGCTTGACTTGATTGTTCTATCTTTTAATTGCTCAAGACCTAAGTGAAGGCTGAGAAGCCCCATGGTGGAAGGTAATATGGATAAGTTTGAAAGTCAGATCGGTTTATTCTAATCCAGAAGAGAATTCTTGTTTGAACGCATATGTACTTTTGAGGAGTTGCTTCAATGTTTTCAAAATCCTTAAACTCCAGATTTAGTTACTAAGTTTAGTTTTGCTAAGGGACTAGCAAAAGGTAAGCTTGGGGAAGTTGTTGACGGTAGTTAACAACCAATATAAACCATCAATTAAACATGCATAAGGGCATAAATATAATCACCAATGAAGGTTTAGGGGTTTAAACTAATAAATTCCACAAGTTTTGGTGAATCTATGTTTCCAGCATGGTTTAATTAGAAAACCGCCAAGGAGGACCTAATTGTCAAAGGAAAATACGGAGTTCCGCCATGGTACCTACGTGGGAAGACTCTAGAATGGTCCAAAAGCCACATCACCAAAGCGAAGGGCCATCCCCAGACAGGTCGGGCCGCCTGGCCTCTTGGTGGGGACGGCCGGCCCCTATGGGCCCTACCTGTTAGCCTCGTAGCTATGTCAGTTTTCCACTGCCTTTGAGGATGTATCTAGGCCATTGCTTAAGTCGGTTTGATCCAAGGGCTCATGTTGAAACCTCAGGGCTATATAATCCAGCCCCTGCCTCTCCCCCCAGGCATAACCTAAGTCATCAAGTCATTTGAGAAGACAGAAACCTGAATCTCCTTAGAGCTCCTCCTCCATAGCATAGCTAGTTAGGATAGATATAGAGGGAGGCAAGCAGGACTTCACTTGGATTCCTGATCTTATCAAGAGCATGGTTACAATTGTTATACCACTCTCTCTCTCTCTTATTTCTCCATTATTTTTATATGCTAGTTACAATTGTTATGACAATCTCAGTGTTCATCTTATTCATGTTCTTTGTTATGATGTTCAACGTCTATGTTGATTATATACTTAGTATAGCTAGTTTATTTTGGCAGAACCGCCTAATCTAATGCTCTCTAAAGGATACTTTTCTTCCACTAGGCACTAAGTACCCAAGCGAGGACACAAAATTATGCAGTTCTGTCGAGCACACCCCGAGGGAGAACTCGAAAATCCATATTTTTCATCAGGATCATAAATGAGAGAATAATGCTTACAACATTCTTAGCCATTTCTTACATCACTTTATTACAACATTAGAGTAGTTAAACAAGTTGAACGTAATAGAGGAATTAAGACAGTTTTACATGTAAAAGAGTTTATACATTTTAGGTTTACATTTTTATCTTGCAGCGAAGAATGACATATGATCAGAGTTACATAGAAAATAAAGATTAATGGTGAATCATTAACATAGTGAACATTTATAAACCAGATATGATGGCAGATCATAAAACTTTTCTT
This sequence comes from Miscanthus floridulus, assembly GCF_019320115.1. Lineage (NCBI taxonomy): Eukaryota > Viridiplantae > Streptophyta > Magnoliopsida > Poales > Poaceae > Miscanthus > Miscanthus floridulus. The sequence goes on from NC_089596.1 coordinate 34,337,755, forward strand.
CTAAAAACTTTTAGTGAGGGTTATAAATAAACACTATGACTGTAGCGCGAAAGGAATCCTCTCTGAGCCCACCAGGAGGTTTCCACACACAAAAGTCAACTCTAGCATCCACCTGTCACCTGCAACAGGGGGAATAAAACCCTGAGTACACGATTGTACTCAGCAAGACTTACGCAACAGAAGGAAAAATAAAAGACTCCAAGGATATGCAAGGCTATCTGGCTTGTGGGTTATTGCATCTGCAGGACGCATTACTAAATGTGTGTCCTTATATTCGATTTTATTAGCAGTCATCATTAGTTAATTAACTAACCATTCTATGTAAGCACCTATGCTACTTTCAAGCAGGTGGTAAGCAATCAGAACCATTTTATCACCTTTCAAGTTCCAGTTCTTACTACGGTGCAAGACCATAGCTAAGTCGGTACCGTCTCACAGAAATGGCGATTCGCGGACCAATGTATCCTAGATGGGCACCTCGAAACACACGCCCCGTTTGTAGCCCAGGCACAAATGAGACCAACCCATTTCACTATTGTCAAGGGGTCCAGGTCCCCGTCCAAACTTGGACTCCAAGCCCCCACACTTGAGACTCGATCTCAGCATGGTGCTTAGACCTCCACCTTTCCCCGCCTCCAATCAGTCAGTCCGGAAAGAGCCAAAACCCACGACAAGAGCGTAATGAGCCTTCCTGCTCCCATAAGCAAGTATGTGCTCAGGATAATAAGTCTATGACCTAACTACCATCCACAACAACGGATGGTCCTCAATCGACACAAGCGGAACAAGTGCAATCCGAGCCTCGCTCGAATGCCTAACCAAGTCCAAATCCAAAGTACTATTCCACCTAGTCTCCAATTATACTCCATATATATTCCATGTGATAGTAATATAATAACAACAATAATATCTTTCCTATCTCTCGCGAGTGACAGGTAATCACTCGACTTCTACCGGATCCTATAGCATATCAATCTACATGATCCTGACATACTAGCAGGACTCATAGGATAAGGATATATATATATGCAAGTTGTTTTCATTCAACTCCTTAAAACTTAATGCACAAGCATAAAATAAAGTGCAGAATAATAGGGGTTATGCACCGGGGCTTGCCTGGGTAAGATATAACCAAGAGTTAGCATCCCATCGTGGTGACACGATCATCAAGGCACCATATTTTCTGCTACTCCAGATGACTCCGTGATCCATAGTTATTCCTATTATGATATACGTGGATGCAATGCAGAGACGTAATTAATCAACGGCAACTGCAACTCTAAGAATATGATTATGCCTCACAAGCTAACGAGATAGCTCTAATAACTAACGTGTTAGGCTACGTATCCATATTGCCAAATAAGACGTTGTTTCCCAAAAAGTGTTTTAGTTCAAAACTCTCAAGATATTTCTTTATTTTATTGATTTAATATATATATATTCAAACTAGGGCTCCTTAGCTATCTTAGCAAACTGATTATTCTGGAGCTACAAAAATTACAGTGAGAACCTAATAATTTTAGGAATTTACTGTGAAATTTTTAGAGTCAACACTATCACCAATTTATCACTAAAATTTCTACAAGTTTATATCCTAATAAAATTAAGCATCTCAAATTAATTAGCGAACTCCTAAAAATATTATGAAACTAGGTGAACAAGATCTACTAGCAGATAGATCGTGATTTTATGATCCTAAAAAAATTAGTTTCATAATTTTTTGGTCAACTACACAAATTTATATTGAATTTACAAGTTTGCCTTAGAAACTAAATTAGAAAATACTTAGAAAAAAGAAAAGGCCAGCGGCAACTAATTCAGCCCAGCAGCTCCTCGGCCCAGCGCGGAACGTGGCCACGCGCCAGCAGGCCGGCCCAATTGGCCCGCTGCGTGAGCGCATCTGCGCATTAGCAAAAGACCCCCCATGTTTTTAGACAATCAAACGGTACAGCGCAACACTATTCCCACAGACTCAAGCTTTCCACAAGGCACCCTGAGTTGTGTCGTCTTTGCAATAGGGTGGTCCCCAATGTCCCCGCTCATGACGGCGCGGCGACCATCGGCAAACCGCAGTCGCACCGAGCAAAAGGGACCCGTTCTAACCAAGCTAAGGGACCGACCACCATCTACGGTTTGGCCAACAACATGGTTTCAACACGTTTTAACGAAGTTTGGGCAATTTTTAAGAGGGCAACGTGACATCCAACACCACTACCACCTATACCATGCTCAAGTACTCACTTAGAGGCAACCAACAGTACAAGAACACGATCAAGCTAGTGTTTAAACAATTTAGTTAGAATTTGAATGCCAAAACGGCATTGTCTCCTTCCTTTCTAGACTTAGAAGAGGCAAGGATTCAGTTTGAACTAAACAACCATTAGCACTTTTGCCACCATTTTAAAAGGTCTAAACTTTATTAACTTCAACCAACAAGTACTTCATGAAATAGTCCATACTTTATACTAAACCACAGGAACAAAATATTTGAGCACTATTTAATTATTTTGCTCAATATAATTCGCTATAAATGATACTTTAAACATAAGTTCAAGTGCTTGTCGTCTTAACGAAAAGAGCTTATCTTAACTTCAAATTTGATTTTTGAGCTCCCAAGAGCACTAGTTAACAATATTTATTTTGATTTTTCTCAACCACAAAAGTTTGTCACATAGAATTTGTTTGTCATTTCATGTAAGTTTTAAACTCTTAAACCCAGTGAACTTGTTTTTGCTAATCTCTTTTAGGTCTTAATCTTGGTGCTAAGCAAGCTCGTAACACCAGCGGTGTTACAACCTTCCCCTTAAAAGAATCTTGTCCCAAGATTCAGAGCAAGAACCAAAAAGGGAAAACACGATTACATTTCATAGATCTGAAGGTACATAGGAGGTTGCATGGCTTCGCCCACTAAACCACTCAAGGATTTTAGGGACTACACGATTACAACAAAACAAGCACACAACCACTAGCTCACTCCAGAAATTGGCGAAGACGGGGACAATGGAGAAGCAATAAGAAAATGAGTATCCAGAATATGGCGTACGCCCAACAGATCCAGAAACAAGAGACTGAGAACTCAATCATCGTGAACCCTAAGACCAAACTAACCGAAGGTAGACTTGAATTTCTTCGACAAAAACCAGATCCCTTCTTCTTCTCATATTACATAATCACCTCTGATTGATGACCCTAGTTCCATGAACGACGACTCGGTCTTGTAGCTCTGCTTCGGATTCAAAGGGGGTGGGGATGAAGGAGGAGAGCTAGGGCATCTTATAGTGGTGAATGGAGGTGGGGCGCAGCGCACCGGGAAGTGGAGGCGGCGTGGAAGGGTAACTTATACTGGGCGAATGGAAGTGGGGCGCAGCGCACTAGGAAGTACACGGGGTGGGTGGTCGACATTGTGTAAGTGTGGTGCTTATACGTTGTTTACCTACGGATACACCCTATATTCTGGGTCATGTGGTAGATCACGGATGTGACACTTTCGTTGAGTCCGTTGTAGTCCACTCCTCGAATATAAGTGCACATAAGGTCTGATAACGAAGGTAGAACGAGCTCTGCCCTCAATCTTCCTTAGTAATATCCCTTATGTGTAGATATGATAATGATTATAGCCATGATTACTAGATGTAATTGCACTAATCAAATGTATGCTTTGACTTGTAATTAAGAATGACTTAGGAATTATTCCTCTAATATTCTACTTGACCATGCTAACGCTATAGAAAGGAGTGCTCTGAGTGATTTATCATTATTATTACTTATCATTTATACATATATTATCCTATGACTTATCCCTGTTGTGAGTAGAGTAATGGCTATGGTTTAATTCTCCTTCAATAGTATAAGTTATCAATACAAGTCCATGCTAGACCTTCCCAGTGGTAAAAATATAAATAACGATACCTGAAATACTCTCAGGTAAAATGCTACAATGATATATTATCTGTGCGCTTGCGGATACTTTTCATTCATAGATTTATATATATTCTCCTAGTCACATAATTACTAAAGAATTGCTTAGTGTTATTCTAGTAGTAATACAATGTTGTACCAACACATATCTCTGGTATCATCATTAGGGATGACAACCTAGTAAAGTTAGGGGATATAGGTTTATAATAGGTGGCTAAGTACTCAAATAAGTGACACGTTAATAAACACCAACAAGTAGTATCACTTAGTGTAATTGTGGTGTTTAGACTATAGGGTACCTTGGGTTGTGGCTAGTTCTCCGGATAGATTGTGGTAGGTGGCAAGTGGTGACAGCCCTGTCCATCCTCTGTATTCTACCACATTAGAATTAGATATTAAATCATAGGGCTCGTGGTGCTTTGCGCCTAATCAACCTTAGGGTGAGTTTAGGGAAGGTACGCCCCGAAGTATATTCATTGCTTATCTTGCTAGACAATTGATAAGTTGAATTAATTAAGACAGTACTTCATTTATCTTCACCTACTCTGTGACCATAGTTGTAGTTTCTTTTGTTTTATTATTTTTAGTTAGTTTAGTTTACTTTCATTACATTCATGCCTAGGTAATTCACTAGAACTCAATTAATCATTTGTTTGAGTCATACTACGCCTTCTCTGTGGAAATAAATATGATACTTGGTTTACTCCCAAGTGAAGTGCTACATCGATATATTCTGTGCGCTTGTGGAATTAATCTAATAGTCATAAGAAATATCAACAACCACAACTCCAGTTTCATATTTACTACTGCTTGGCTTTCATCAACTAACACTATATCGTTTGCTAAAAGCATACACCAAGAGATATCCCCTTGAACATTCCTTGTAACCTCATCAGTTACCAAGGCAAAAAGATACGGGCTCAAGGTTGGCCCTTGATGTAGTCCTATTTAAATCAGGATGTAATCCGTGTTACCATCATTTGTTCGAACACTAGTCACATCATTGTTAGCCTATTAAAACTTCAAATATATATACACAACATACTATTCTAGCTATGATCACTAAACCACTTTGCTTATATGCAATTTGGTTTACATTTGACACCAATATCAATTTTTGTACTGCTACAGTGATCACTTCGTCTTAATTATTATCGATGCGAATTTTGGCAAGATGGTAGTTTTTGATTCCTTTAGAAAAGAACAAAAGGAGTACCGCAAGTGTTCATCACTGTTTAATAGATGTAAGTAATCGTAGCCGATGACTTGCAAGACAAACTATTGTGTCCAATTGTTGTTGTAGAGACACTGAATCTTTCTTTGATGACATCGATTAAATAGCGCCTACAAATATTATGTTAGCAAAGGAGAAGCATGTAACAAAGATAAGACAAAAGAAGACAAACATTGTTCTACATCAAGAGTTACAACCATTTCTACCCCGCAAATAGTTAGCATACTAATTAGGTAGAACAATGCACTTGAGTGTATCATTTTTTTTTGCATGTCACCAACTTGAAGTGCGCGAAGCAACCTTTGGAAGCGTGCTGTGTGAATACTTTGTATGTCAATGGCTTAGGACCAATGGTGTTGCTACAATAACCCAAAAGAAAACAATCCGTCAAATCATTTCATATGCATATGTTCATTAATTTGAATTTAATTTATATATTTCCATTTGTTTCGTACAACACCATATGTTTTTTGCCCTCTGCCATAGTTGACCAAAAGGATATTCAAGAAATTCAAAATGATTTATGCAAATTCCTGTTGTGAGAGGTGATGTACGAGAATATATGGCTACTTCTTTGATAGGACTTTAGAGTATGCGAAAGACCCTAAGTACGGGGGTCGTCGCGCTTCGACCCAAAGGTCCTCTCATCAATGTTAACATGAAGCACAATGTTAATAGTTTGTAAACTAATGTATCCTAAAATTTGTTTGTAAATGGTGTGTATTAATTAACTAGTACCTTATAATAATGTATACATATTTGAAGTTATTCTGACTGAAATGAAATAGGGTATGAAATTTGGTGGAAACTGAGATTTCAAATCTGGCAAGAAATTTCAAAAATTTAAATTGTATTTCATTGGCGGTTTAGTTTTAGCAGAATCGATCTTCTGAGTAGATTTTCAAGGGCAGTTCATTTAAGCGAACAACACCTGAAAATATTGGTTTTAGTTGCGGTTGCCTTGCCACAACCGTTGCTGAGCATAAAGTTTCAAGGGCGGTTGCGTTAAGGTAACCGCATGTGAAAACATAGTTTAGGGGTGGTATTCATAGAGCAACTGCCACTGAATATCTATTTGCAAGGGCGGGTGGATTAGGTTGCATAGCTATGTAACATTCTCGGACAAGAAAAATATTGTAAAGATCTCCTCTGCCTCTTGTCCCGACCCATTGATTACATATTGCAAGTGATCTCAGTAAGTGAAAACTAAAAGAAGAAGGTGCCCTGTGCTAGCACACATACATGGCCTAGTGGGTTTTTTGCATGGTCGAAAATGAAACAAAATATGTTTATTTTGCCTCTAACATCATGTTCAAACAAATATTCCATCTTCACATCATTGTCTCTAACTCTCCATCACATTTGAATATAGTTGCAGCATAATCACATTATCTTGACGTTGCAGTAGAATCAAACAACCCTAACTTTAACCACTAATTTCAAACAATCAACGTAGTTTCACAACATGTAAAATATATATTATGAAAATATTTCTCATAGTGAACCAATCTGAAAACTTAAACTTGTTGCTAACTGAGAATATAAAAAACCAATGAGAATGTAGGTTGGATGACTCACGGAAAGTTAAGGAGAGCATGTGGGTGGCGGTGCTCCTAGGGGCCGATGACAATGCGAGGCAGACGAGGCGGGGATGGCGTGTGGCGGACCGTGGGGATGGGGATGGCGTGTGGCAGATGGGGAACGGGACGGCGCATGGTGGTGGACCATGTGGACAGGGACGGCACGCAGCGGACGGTGTCGAGGTCGGGGTCAAAGCCGGCACAATGCTCTTAGGGATCCCGCGGTCGGCGTGGATGCAGACGACAGTCGCTCTTATGGTTGAAAGTCAAAAGTATGGTCCATGGTGGTGCAAAAACTACACTATATCAATGTAGCTGTTTCTAGAAAAGCAGCTTCTGGTTCTATCCGTTTGATTGTGTTTTGCCTTTGATAGTAGAAGCACTTTACAGAAGCTGAACAAACACAACTTAAGATTAGTGAGAGGGTGAGGAAGAGGGAGAGGATCACTACAACATGGATATAGGGCTTTGAGCTCCTGGAATGGGGGTATATATCGAGGTTTCCATGCTAATGCCAACTTATAGTGCTGACACATATACTATTCTTGCTTCCATGTATAATTTCTTGATTTCCATGATGGCTCCTAGTTAGCAACATCATATGTACTTTAGTGTCTGCACTCAAGGTGTGCTGGCACAGATAATAAGTATTCGTGCCAGCATATTTCTTTGGTCTGCACTTTCTATCTTAGTGGCACCTTGACCACCATGGTTGAGCCGTTTGCATTGGTGTCGGTTGGGTCAACATTGACAAATCAACTGGCACGAGTATTTTTGGAGTAGTGAAGGAGAAATTAATTCCATCTACTCGAGCTTGCTCTAAAACCAGTTGCTTGACGCCGTGTGGTGCTAGCTTACCAGCAAAATGAAGTTGTACCATTGGGCATACAAATGTATACCATGAATGTGTTGTTGATGTTGTTGTGGTGCTGATTTGCAGTGGAATGTAGAGAAGATGTTTGGTTCATGGGATGACCAACTACTGGTTCTAGGTCGATCGAGGACATACAGTGTTTGACCACATCTCTTCAACTCTTCTTCTATTGCACTATATATGCACAATGATTCATGCATGACCCCTTGCATATATTTCTCAATGAAACTTGTTTTTTTGGCTAGTATAGAGAATGGTGACGGTTCACAAAGCAATGGGCACGAAAAAGAGGTACAGAAGGGGTGGTGGCATAAATTAAAATCATCAGTTAACCACGTGCATATATGTTGCAGTTTTAAAAAACTATAGGCTACATAAAACGATGGTTTAGAGAAAAAGAGGTTCTGAGTTTCTAGAGCACCAGAAAGGCCAAGGTTTTGACAATACCACTGCCTTTCAAAAAGTATATAAGCTGGTTTTGTTGCATCCAAATGATGCATAGCAATGCAAATTTCCAAAACTCTAGTATTTGTCCAGTTCTCTGAAAACGTTTTGCATCGGCCTAAAAGGAGTGGAAGCTGAGCCTCCACGATTCCACGTTGTGGGCACACCACGTCAACAGGCACGTTTGGGTCTCGGTCACATACTCACATCTATACAAATCTATCAGGTGATGCACACGCTATTTAACGCACCGCGCACACAAGACGCAAGAGGCACAGAGACACCGAACACTTTACACGTCCACACACGCGTAGCACGTTCGGCAATGGCAAAGCTCGTTGCCGCTGTCCTCGCCGTCGTCCTGGCGGCTCTCGCGGCCGGCACCGCCACCGGCATGCCGTCGGAGATCGACGACGGCATGCCGCTGATCCACATGCTGCGCCCGCTGCTGCATTCCGGCGGCCACCTGGGCCGGCGCGGCGGCGTGCCATGCGACAGCTGGCGGTTCGCTGTGGAGACGAACACCCTGCGCGACTGGGAAACGGTCCCAGCCCGCTGCGAGAAGTACGTCGGCAACTACATGCTCGGCGGGCACTACCGCAGCGACTCCCGAGCCGTCGTCGACGAGGCCATCGCCTACGCCGAGGGCTTGAAGCTCTCCGGCGAAGGCAAGAGGTCTGGGTGTTCGACGTCGATGAGACGACGCTTTCCAACCTCCCCTACTATGCTGAACACGGCTTCGGGTACGTTTCATATATTTATAGGTTGCATTATTAAAACATATACCTTATGTTATTTATTCCAATACGCTTTCGAATCGAACTCTGAAGATTGTGAGTACAAGTCATTGATTGGACAGCAAACCAACCAAACTGATCTAATTCATCAAATACTACTCTCAATGTATCTATCTGCCTGTCTATCTATCTCTTCTCTATCTCTATCTTTTTATATTTTATATTACACCTAAAAAGACTGTAAGTCATTATCTATCTGGTGATACCAAATCTTAATCCCTACTCATGCGTCCATCGATATGAATCATACTCTACTTGGAGCTCATACGTCCACATACTATCCATTTACGATACCAAGACCAGATCCACATGTCCGCGTCCGATATAAGGTCCTCGGATCTCACGCATCCGCATAAGATTACTAAGATTTAATTCAAAAAATTATGACCGCAATACAAGACACGGTCATATATCTAGTACACTTAATAAAACCGGACATGACTCATACTCAGAGAGAGTAGATAACAGATGGATATGGGGGAGATAGTGACCGACTGAGAGACGAGAGAAAAAAGATTTTTCTAATTAATATTAGGTATGTGTATACCTTAGGTGATCTGTTCACGTTTTGGAATCGAAACTCTGAAGATTGTGGGTAGAAGTCATCGATGGGACAGTAAACCAAACAAACTGATCTAATTCATCAAATACTAATAGACTTAATAAAACCAGACATGACTCCTGTACTCGAAAGAGTAGATGACAGATGGATGAACGGGAGAGTGAGAGTGACCGACTGAGAGATGAGAGAAAAAGATTTTTCTAATTAATGTTATGTATGTATAGATTTTTTTTCTACTATAAGCGATGGAACAAGAAAATTAGCCTATTTAATATTAGTTACAGTTATTAGTATAGATTATCGATTACTGACTATAAACTATAGATATAGATTATAGATTACTGACTATAAACTATAGATATAGATATAAAATAGACATAGATATAAACATATATGCACATAGGAGTATACTGATATATACTAACAATATACTAGACACGCATATGGATGCGTTCTGTGCACACGTACGGCCACACACTAACAGTGAACGACGCAGGTCTGAGCCATATAACTCGACGGCGTTCGGCGCGTACGCGAAGGAGGCAAACGCGCCGGCGTTGCCGGAGACGCAGCGGCTGTACCAGAGACTGCAGGAGCTGGGCGTGAAGCCGGTGATCCTGACGGGGCGACGCGAGGACAAGCGGGAGTCCACGGCCAAGAACCTCGCCGCTGCGGGGTACACCGGCTACGAGAAGCTGCTGCTCAAGTACGTACATATATCGTCCATTCGACCTGGAATGCTTTGCGTGTGACGACGGGCGTATATGCATGCCCGCAGGCCTCAGAACGTCAGGGTGACTTCGGTGGAGTTCAAGTCCGGTGAGCGGAAGAAGCTGGTGGACGCCGGGTACGTCATCGTCGGCAACATCGGCGACCAGTGGACTGACCTCCTCGGCGAGCCGGAGGGCGATCGCACGTTCAAGCTGCCCGACCCCATGTACTACGTCGGCTAGCTCTTCATACGCTCTTCTAGCTCTACCCGATCAGGACGGACGCCTGAATGAATAATAATTACCGTTGACGTATCAAAATAAATAAATGGACTAATAATTATAAAGTACATGGATTGATGGATATTATGGAGTACTGTATGCCTGGCCCTATGGCTTACAATCCAAACGGCGTAATAATATATAGTTCACACTCAATAACATTTCCGCTGATTTGCTTGCCCAAGTTACAAATAAATAAATGAGCAAAAGCGATTCATCCCTCAGATGTGCAGTGTGCTCTGCTTTGCACAGCAAAGACGAAGGGAAGGTTTGTCACTTCACCACACATTGGTCAAAGAGTTTTTCCAAAAATGATTCCATCTATATTTGTTCTAAGGGCAGCAGGTATATTTTTGATGATGTGGAGAAGAGAGGGAGGAATGTGAGAGAAAGATCGAGGTATTTGTTTTGTGAAGCATCGCATCATGCATGAGCAAAAATTTAGACTATAAGAGATATTTCACCACTGTATGAATTAATGCTGCCATGCAACTCACAAACTTTTTCTTTCTGATTAGATGGATTAAGGATAATTGAATTACTAGAAGACAACTTAACAGACAATCCATTACGTGGCGGTGCATGAGACAATCTATAAGACAGTGCCATTGTACTTTCCCTTAGGTCAATATCTGTAAAAAATATATAAACTAGAATGAAAAGGCTTATACCTTATTCACATAAAGGTACTTATCTTAAAAAAATGCTGTCAATCTAAATAAAATATCAAATGTTCATGGTCAAAATAATTTAGAAATTTTAACTTATGAAAAGTATTATATGTCTTCATACGGAGATGACACTTCTTCCTGCATAAGGAGGAATAACAAAAATGAAAGAAAAATGTGCAGTTGAAGATGACACTTCAACTGCAACAAACGATGTCAATCAAGACATGAAAAAACATGAAAGGCTACCGACGATTGAATACCTAATCGTTGAGGTTTTGATGTTTCATTCGGGCCTCCTATGTCTTTTTTAAGAAAAAGAAAATTTTATTATTCTAACCTCTGATAGAGTTTTGCACTCAACCAATCTATTATTACAGCTGAGCCTTCTACTAGATTTAAAGAGCTCACAAAAAGCAAAAGAAGAAAAGAAGACCAATTAACTAAGCACTGAGCCTATTCGGAGACAGTCACTCATGTTTGACGAAAATCTCCATTGTTGGAATCTCCAACATTAATTCGATAATACCCATTTCAGCGTAGGTCTATTTTCCTCTTTATGTAGGATAGACCATGAGCGCGACAAGGTAGTCCTGAAAGTAACTGTCAATAGAAGTATATCACTTTATTATAAAAAAAAATCGCATCATTTCTAGATAGCATCAATGTCACCTCAATTTCAAGGATTTATCAAAAGACATGAAACAATGCCAAATAAATCCCCTCCATTGGACCTACGCCTCGCTGTCCCCGGCACAAACATCCACGACCCCACTTTTCAGGTGTTGTTTTAGCTGTACACTAATCCACCTGAATTCATACATATTGTGCAGGATTAAAGTTCAGCCAAATAAACCATAACATAAGATTGCAGAAGCTTGTTGCAACGCCACACTCTCGATTCCCATGATTTCAGAAGTCTAATACATTGCAACCATGAAAAAGATAAGGATGCAAAATTAAAACTAATAATGGAGCATACTCTCTCCGTCCCAAAATAAATAACTTTATTAAAAAAATCAGACAAATTAAAGACATTGACAAAAGATGTATGTATCCTCGTCTCTTTTTCTTTCCCGAGTGATGTCTCCTGGATTTGGCAGTTATCATTTGCATGTACCCATGATTAGCTTTCATTTTAGGAGGCAATATCCCATGTTTCTGTAGATTATTATTTTTATGGAATAAATTTTAAATCTTAGAAAATATTTATTTTGGAACCGAGGGAGTACGTCGTTGACCAAGTGTATAATGGTATTTAATTTAATTGAACTTTACTATAGCACGGACGTGCAGTTTTAGTGCCATCCGACTGCACAGTCTTTTCTTTTGGCAAAACCTGATCCCAACGCCGCGTGGCCAACGTCCACCGCACCACAGGTCAACTCCGGCGTCGCTGCTCCTCCGCCGTTCCCTAATCTTAGATGAGATTAAGGGGCTGTTTGGTTCCTTCCCCTCCTCCAAAAATTTCTGTCACATCGAATATTTAGACACATGCATGGAGTATTAAATATAGACTAATTACGAAACTAATTACATAACTTGCGACTAATTTACGAGACGAATCTTTTAAGCCTAATTAGTCCATGATTTGACAACATGATGCTACAGTAAACATGTGCTAATGATAGATTAATTAGGCTTACAAATTTCGTCTCGAAAATTTGCCTCCATCTATATAATTAGTTTTGTAATTAATTTATATTTAATACTCTTATTAGCCTCTAAACATTTAATATGACATAAATTTTAGGAGCGTCTAAAGAACCAAACACGCCTAGGAGACTAACGAGAGGAGAGAACGGGTGTTGGAGAGAGAATGCGGAGACGAGCATCGGTGGATAACGAAACTGCGCTAATGAGTGGGGCCCACCTTGTGGACCGAAGGCTGAACGCCCTAACCGCGCGGTGGCAATAACCGATCGACATGGGTGGTCGATGTGCAGGAAGAATAAAAATCAACGGCGGATCGGATGTGCATGCGAAGTCGCAATAGCGTGCGCGGCTGTGTAAAGAAGTATTTGGGTAATTTAATTCATGTAGTATTGTTGGTATGTTACAATTTAAATTTACATCGATTAGTCACTATGCTGCTACTAGGATACCAGCTTCGCATCGACTAATGCATATGGTTGTTCAGGATACCAGCTTCGCATCGACTAATGCATATGGTTGTTCATTGTTATGCTGCCTGACGGGCTCCTGGCTCGCCGCACGCTGCTCCCTCCTCCCTGCTCGCCGCTTTCCATCATGGGCATGGGAGCATGGCCATCAGCGAGGATGCTGCGGAGAAAAGGCCCGCCTTCGCGGATGAAGTGAAGAGGATTTAGGAAGGGACTTAAGCAAGAGAAAATTGGAGAGCGACAGGGCGAATGAAGCTGCGCAATCACAAATTCACAGAGCGACAGGGCGAATGTATGCGCGGGTCGTAGCTAAGGATGAAAACGGTACGGATATTTTCCGACCGTATTCGAAACCAAATTCATTTAGAGGGTTGAGATCTATCCGTATCTGAGTCCGGATATCCAACATCTGATACCGTATCCATATCTGAATACTCAAATCGCATATTTATGATGTCGATATCCAATCGTATCCTATCCGACATAGTTGACACTATCCATATTCGAATCCGAATCCGGACAAAAATATGAAAACAAATGTAATATCAGTGATATCTGTCCGTATCCGATCCGTTTTCATCCCTAGTGATAGCCATTGAGTCCTTGGGCCAGCAACTCAGGCAGGCGCACGGACAAAATTGGCAAGTGGCCTTGTTGCCGCACTGACAGGCCCGTTCCTAGCCCAAAATTAGCATCCGTGCACTATATAAAGGAGTATACAATCGGTCTCTTCCGTTTTTTTTTCTCCCGTAGCTGATTAGTGGGAGGGGACACAATGGCACATTCCGGCGACTCAACGCCATACCTTCAACAGGGTCATCATTTATATATATCACGTAGAACATTTGTATAGAACTCAGCCATCGTATCTTCCAAAATCCTAGCCTGTCAGACCATCAAGTGTCCACTAGAGAGTCAAAAAGGATATTTTGAACAGAGGAGGGATTTCCAAAGATGTTGCTAATCTTGTAATTGCTTTGGCCCTACTGTATGTCATTTCTAAGGGGAATTTACTCGTTTGTTTAACCCCCCCCTTTGCCCTGATTAAGTGTGGTGTGGATCCACCATTGTAACCTAATCCTTCTTTCCTTTTTAATTGAATGACACAGCTCCTTCCCTATGTCAACGAAAAATTGGATGGGCATATTGACGGTGCTCCAGCAAACTCTAGCGCGCCTACGGCAGGGGCGAGGATGAAGAGGAGGGCGGGGTCAAGTACAAAAACAGGGTGCTAGCTCGACGGCGGGACGGCGCAGGCGAGGACGAGCGCAGAAAGGGAGCGCGGCGCAGGGAGGAAATCACAGCTTAATTTCGTCCTTTATTTAACACACAGGAAAATACGAATAACATTTGTGTAGAATGCAACCATCATATCTACTAAACACAGAAATATTTGAATTTCCTATTTCGGAACGAGCACACAGGCTAATTTCTTCCAACTTTCATGCTCAACATTTCGTTAGGCACATGACCTGCTCCGGCTTTCCCTCCCGTCTCAGCCCAAAAATACCATCCCAGGCTAAGAAAAATAAAATGGGGTTACCATAAAATATATTATAGCTTTATAGAGGAGACGAAGATATATATATTGTACCACAAAGGATTCATCCACTTTGAATAACATATATAATGATGAGCAAATTATTGAGAAATCGACAGGCTCTGCACTGATCAGTCAGCCTTATTTCCACTAAACTCAGGAAATTAACCTTAGGAATTAATGATAACATGGAGCGGTCATAAAGTAAGAAGCGAGGGGTATAACAAACAAAGAGCAGTTCATCACAAACAGGACAGGCATTGCAACCAGGCGACGGATTGATCGATGGGGCTGATGGAGATCTAGCCGCCGTTGGATTAATTATACGGAGGCCAGCGTAGCAGCATCGCTTACGCTTAGCCAATGTAGTAGAGGGGGTCAGGCAGCTTGAAGGTGCGCGCGCCCTCGGGCACGCCGAGGATGTCGCTCCACTGGTCGCCGATGTTGCCGACGATGACGAACCCTGCGTCCTGGAGCTTCTGCCGCTCGCCGGACTTGTAGGCGATGGCGGTGGCCTTGAGCCCGACGGGCTTGAGCAGCAGCTTCATCCAGCCGAAGTAGCCCTGGCGGCGGAGGTTGGCCACGGTGATGGCCCTCTGGTCCTCGGTGCGCCCCGTCAGGAACACCGGCTTGATGCCGAGGGAGATGAGCTTCTTGAAGAGCCGCTGCGTCTCCGGCAGCACCGGCGCGCTCCCCTCCAGCACGTACTCGTTGAAGCTCGTCGCGTTGTACGGCTTAGTGCTAGGCATTAAGATTGAAAAAAAACAATTAGATAGAGGTAAAGTATAGTTGGGAGCACGCGAAAGCCAGCAACGTTTGCGTGTACTTATCGGTCGGCTTATCAGATAGAATTTACAGTATTTTTCTTTCATAACAAAACAGCTTCAGCTGGCTTATCAGCCAGCTTATGTATCAGCCGAACCTGGCATATTCTGGGTGAACTGTAGGCAGCCTGCTCTTGGATAGGACGCTATCTAGATTCCAGAAATTGATAAGGTTTCTGTAGCCAGAAAGCGTTGGCCAAGCGGACCAGCAATATATCCTACTGCACGTACTCTGCACGCGTACATGATCCTAGTCTGATCTGGCATAATCTCATCGACGTCTCCGTCAGGCATTGTTTTGCTCGGCACATGCTGCCCTTGTCCAGGTCTCCAGGACAATCTGTGCCCCTTTCATTGAGATAGAGGACACAAAGAAAGGACATACATACATACATCGTACATACATACATATATATATATATATATATATATATATATATATATATATATATATATATATATATATATATATATATTTATGTTTTAATTTACACCTCAGTTTGTCAGAAGGTAGAAGGTTTTCTACTGGACTACTCCCACATGGCCATACGCAATTACGTTTGGAACATTTGTAACATGTAAATGTAAGAGTTTCTAACTTTGTGCTAAATCAAACTATTAATACAAGTATGATTAAGTTAATAGAAAAAACAACATTATTTATGAATGATACCTTATGAGCATCATGAGATCCATTAAAAGATGAGTATATTTTTACATTTTTCTTCTTTGATGTCAGAGATGGTAATGCTCAAAATTGGTCAAACTTTCAATAGTTGCACTTAGAATAGAATCAGAAGCATTTATAATTTTATTTGGATGGTGAGAGTAGACCGTTTTGATTTTTTTTCTAAGTCAAATTTATCTAATATTAAACAATACAAGTTTATATATAAAAAATATATCAATACCAGCATGTTCGCTTCCGTAAACTATCGTAAATTTTCAGGCAGAACAGTATTTCTCTCTCACATCAAACCAGCCAGCAGTAAATAATCCACGATCATTTACGGCCTGCCGAACAGGCTGAATACCACAAAGATGTACTATAAAGATGGTGGCATATTTTGTTCTATACAAAATTTTAAACTGCTTACACCTTGAAATGGACGGAATAGCTAGCGTTGAAGTCATTTTTACAAATTAAAAAACAATGTTCGGTCGTCAACTGATACGCTGGATTTTATATACGCATGATTTTAAATTAGATTTTTAGTGGCATATGGCTTAAGGACAACCGTCTCTCAAAATATACAGGACTATTTGTACTTACTTGTGGCTGACATATATATCCCATAACCAACCGCAGTAAAAATATATATTCTTCTACTCACTACGGGATACAGTAGATTTGCCGAGTGTCAGGGGCACTCGACAAAGGCCCAAAAACACTCGGTAACTGCTTTGCCGAATGCTATATGTTTGCCGAGTGTCGAATTAAAAGCACTCGGTAAACAAGAGATTTGCCGAGTGCCCGATGGAATGCACTCGGCAAATCCTCAGGCACTTGGCAATTTTACTGTTTTCCCACTAGTAGTAGTTTTAATCAACCACTGGTAAAAATAGGAGCATTTCTACTGAGGGTGATGCTGTATAAAACACAACTGAAATGATTTATTTCACTAGCGGTTCTTGTGTGTTGGCTCCTCCAAAAAAATCACTGCACTAGCGTCTACTTTTGTACATCGTCAGTGAAAAAAAATACGTACTAGCTAGCTCTAATGAAAACCGTTTCTATATTAGTGGGTCTAGCGTACTGTGGTGCTAGCAAATTATTGTGGTATTACCTCAGGCCAGCTAATTCTTAGCTTCCCACTTTCAGTACCGTTACGTACGTACGTGTAATTCCCAGATTAGCGTACGTATAGAAGTACGTACACGGGTAAATAAAAAATTACTACTATTAAACAACGCATGTACGTACGTACCCGAAGCCATGGGTGGCGTAGTAGGGGAGGTTGGAGAGGGACGTCTCGTCGATATCGAACACCCACACCTCCTTGCCGTTGCCGACGAGGTTGAGCGTCTCGGCGTACGCGACGGCCTCGTCGACGACGACGCGGGAGTCCCGGCGGTAGTGGCCGCCGAGCATGTAGTGGCCGACGTAGCCCTCGCAGCTGGCCGGCACCGTCGTCCAGTCCCGCTTGTTGTACGTCTCCACGGCCAGGCGCCAGCTGTCGCACGGCACGCCGGCGCGCCTGGAGAAGTCCCCCGCGGAGCCGAGCAGCGGGTGCAGCGCGTGGATCAACGGCGCCGACGACACGTCTTCCTTGAGGCGCTCCGCGGCCGCCTCGACGACGTACTGCGCCGTCGGCAGCATCCGCAGGCGGCTCAGCGGCCCCCGCCACGCGCTGCCGTCGCAGGAGCAGCCGGCCACGAGGACCATGAGGAGGAGGAGCTTGGCCGTGGCCATTGCCATTGCGCCACGCACTCGATCTGCGTGCTAGCTCTAGCCTCCAGCTACTACCTGGGACTGGGACTGGAGGAGGAGGACACTGTGCCCTGTTCTGCCATCCACAGGCGTGGTTGTGTGAACTTTTATAGAGCGAGCGTGTTTGCTTGCTCGGTCGCGGTAGTGTTGAGGGCCCACATGTCATCGGCCCAGCGCGTGAACCACGTGACTGACGTTGAGGGCAGGTTTGGACGTGCGCGATGGGACGAATGGTAAATGGTAATAGACGAGCGCGGCCGGCCGTGTACCCATTATTAGGCCTGGTTTAGTTCCACCCAAAATCCAAAAAGTTACTACAGTACCTGTCACATCGAATGTTTGCGGTCCGTGCATGGAGCATTAAATGTAGACGAAAAGAAAAACTAATTGCACAGTTTGGTGGGAAATTGTGAGACGAACGTTTTAAGCCTAATTAGTCAATGTTTGGACACTATTTGCCAAATAAAAACGAAGGTGCTACAGTAGTCCCAAAATCCAAATTTCGCGAACTAAACAAGGCCTTATTCGTGAGATGCGGAGGACCGATATGATGACATGACAGGCACAGCATGCATGCATGCAAAAGCTCTGATAGGCACAGGATACCTCTATGAATGAGACCAGGGGTGAATTTTAGCCTTCATTATTGGCGTGGCACGGCCACGACCACGATCAAATTTGACAAAACGTACTAGTTGACAGCTAGCTCATCGTTGTTGGGACCCCGTGACCTCTGGGCATCTCCATCACATTGATTTCAATCCCGCTGTAGCTGATATAGCAGCCCGCTATAGCTGCTCATAGCTGATATAGAGCACAGCCACTATAGGCCATAGCCGGATATTTTGAACATCTGTACAAACTCGGGTGTGTGTAATATTGGTTCATAGGTGTATTCTACTGCTACATAAATTAATTTTAGCCGTGACCAAAATAAATTAGTAGATGCAGTTTTTGAAAAAAAAAAAACACATGTACCCAAGGGCCTCAAATCAAGGCCTTGTTTAGATTGCTTCAAAGTTCCAAAGTTTTTTCACTCTCTCCATCGTATTGAATCTAGGGACACATGCATGCAGCAATAAATGTAGACACTACTAGAGAACAGACTTTAGAACGATGTCCCAATTTAGCATTAGCCTCGGCATTTTTTGCCCCCAGGACTAAAGGACCCTTTAGTCCCGGTTGTTAATAACAACCGGGACTAAAGGTCCCTGCCCAACGATCGTCCGCGGGGCAGGGGCCTTTAGTCCCGGCTGGTATTACCAACCAGGACTAAAGGTAAACCTTTAGTCCCGGCTGGTAATACCAGCCGGGACTAAAGCTTTTAGTCCCGGTTTGGGTGATGCCTCGGGAATAAAGATTAATCTTTAGTCCCGGTTTGGACCCCTAACCGGGACTAATAATCCCGGCCTATAATTCAGCTCATTTCTTCCTCCCCGAGCCCGAGCCATTCCATTCAAACTCCCTGCCTCTGTTTTTCAGCTTGCTGTTGTTCTTGCTCTCTCCCCCTCCATTGGTGTTGCTCTTCGATTTTGGAGGTAACAAACTTAATCCTCTTATGTTTTATCAGTAGCTTATCTCATTTTACGATGTAGATGCATGTGTAACTTTATATGTTGGACTTTATTATGATTTTATATGTAAACTTAGAAAATTATAGAAAATCCGTACTAGTTGAACTTGTGGACCGTGTTCAAGTCGGCGAGCATGTTCTCTGCCGAGCAGTAACGGACGTCAAGGAGGAGCTTTGATTCTACGAGGGAGAGCGGCAACGGTCGTGGAAGACCGTGTTCCCTTTTTCGTAGAATCGGAGCTCTTCCTTGGCCTAGTACGGTGACGTCCGGTGGAGAAATGCTCACCGAGTTGATCACGTAAGCAAGGTCAACTAGTACAGATGGTTATTTATTGAAACATATTTTTGAGCTATAATTTGATGGATATTTGATAACTTCAGACCTACAAATGTCATCTACAAATGTTACTATCCTCGGCAACCTAAACGTCCGCGAGCTCGCCGATATCGAGAAGGTCACTTAGAATTATTTTTTCCATGAAATGAACTACTTAGAAATCATGTCTTTTTTAGAATTAAATTTTCCATGAAATGAAAAACTTAGTAAATAGTTAGAAAATTATAGAAAATCCGTACTAGTTGAACTTGCGGACCGTATTCAGCTCGGCCAACATGTTATCTGTCGAGCGGTAACGGACGTCAAGGAGGAACTTTGATGCTATGAGGGAGAGCGGCAACGGTCGTGGAAGACCGTGTTTCTTTTCTCGTAGAATCGGAGCTCTTCCTTAGCCAAGTACGATGCTGTCCGGTGGAGAAATGCTGGCCGAGATGATCACGTAAGCAAGGTCAACTAGTACGGATGGTTATTTATTGAAACATGTGAAATCCGTACTAGTTTTGTTTAAATATATCATTTTAGAAAATATGAAATTTACACTAGTTTGCAAAAATAAGTATAGAAAGTAGATGACAACTGGTACCGGATCATCGGCCTCTTGTTCGGTTGCGAAACGACTGAGGCCAGAACTCCCTCTCATTATCTGCGGCAAGTGTAAGCAGAAGATTGTGATAGAGTACCGAGTCAAGAGACAGGGACCCAACAAGGGTCGTGTTTTCTACAAGTGCCTGGATCGCGATGTGAGTTTCTTACGCATTTTATCTTTATGGCTAATTGACCTACTTTTCTTGAATATTTTTGACTAAATATTTTTGGCTTTAATTACAGTGGGAGGGCAATGGATGCGATGGTTGGTACTGGGAGAAAGATTATGCTACATACGTGTAGAATTTGGGTGCGCTTGAGGTAGCGGCTGCTGCTGATGAGGCAGTGAGCCAGCAGGAGAAGCTTATTGATATTCAACAGAAGAATGATTTGTCTGTTTTAGTTGCGTACGATCATGAAATAATTATGTTACTGAAGTGCATTGTAGTTTTAGTTTGTTTAGTGATAGTTGGGATTGCTTACGTTGTAGCCAGACTTAGTTAATTAATCAACCGTGTGTGTGTCATTTATATTGTGTAATAAAATACTAAATTATGTTCAAGGTTTTCATAATTTGTCGTGTAATACAGATTATGTCACGCCATTAGATATACAATGCTGATCGCCGCTCCCAAGACTTTATTGAGGGCTTGCACTATTTCTTAGGTGTGGCCGAGGCAAATAAGCAGGATGGTTTCATGTGCTGTCCATGTGCCCTATGTAAGAATTTAAAGGAATATTCAAGCTCAATGAGTGTTCATTCACATTTGCTTAAGTCAGGTTTCATGTCAAACTATATATGTTGGACTAAGCATGGAGAAAGCGGGGTCATGATGGAAGAAGGTGAAGGAGAAGATTTAGACATTGATGACATTATTGCTCAGTATGGTGCCTTTGATGATACTACAATGGGGGGAGATGAAGAAGAGGTAGCGGTAGAAGATGATCTCGGTGATGCTCTTGGCGATGTCATTCGTGATGCACAACAAGAATGGGAAAGTGAAAAAGAGAAAGTTAAGTTCGAGCGCATGCTTGAGGATCATAGGAAGTTGCTATACCCGACGACCAAAGAGGGGCAAAAAAGCTGGGTACAACACTGGAATTGCTACAGTGGAAGGCAAAGAATGGTATATCCGACAAGGCATTTGGGAATTTATTGAACCTCATAAAGAAGATGCTTCCGAAGCCAAATGAATTGCCCACCACTACGTACGAAGCAAAAAAAGGTTGTCTACCCATTGGGATTAAAAATCCAGAAGATACATGCATGTCCTAATGACTGCATCCTCTACCATGGCAATGAATACGAGAATTTGGATAAATGCCCGGTATGTAAAGCATCGCGGTATAAGATCAGGTGCGATGATCCTGGTGACGTCGAGCGTGAACAACGTCCTAGAAAGAAAATCCCTGCCAAGGTTATGTGGTATGCTCCTATAATACCACGCTTAAAACGTTTGTTCAGAAATAAAGACCATGCAAAGTTGTTGCGGTGGTATAAAGAAGACCGTAAGGTAGACAATATGCTGAGACACCCAGCTGATGGGTCCCAGTGGAGAGCGATAGACAGGGAATTTCTAGAGTTTGCAAATGAGGCTAGAAACTTAAGGTTCGCCTTAAGTACAGATGGTATGAATCCTTTTGGAGAGCAGAGCACTAGTCATAGCACTTGGCCAGTTACTCTATATATCTACAACCTTCCTCCATGGTTATGCATGAAGCAGAAGTTCATTATGATGCCGATCCTCATCCAAGGTCCGAGGCAACCTGGCAACGATATTGATGTCTATTTGAAGCCATTAGTTGAAGAACTTCTAGTTTTATGGAACAAACCAGGTGTACGTGTCTGGGATGAGTACAAACAAGAACACTTTGACCTACGAGCAATGTTGTTCGTAACAATCAATGATTGGCCTGCTTTAAGTAATCTTTCAGGTCAGACAAACAAAGGATATAATGCATGCACACATTGTTTTGATGACCTTGATAGTATATATTTGAAAAGATGTCGAAAGGTCGTGTACCTTGGCCATCGTCGATTCCTTCCGTTGAATCACCAAGTAAGAAAGAAAGGGAAGCATTTTAAAGGTAAGCCAGACCATCGGAAGAAGCCTCATAACCGAACCGGGGAAGATGTACTCGTAATGGTCAAGGATGTAAAAGTAGTATTTGGAAAGGGACAAGGCAGTGAATCTATTCCCAAAGATGCTAAGGGACACGCACCCATGTGGAAGAAGAAGTCCATCTTTTGGGAGCTACCCTATTGGCAAGTCCTAGAGGTCCGCAACGCAATCGACGTGATGCACCTAACAAAGAATCTTTGTGTGAACCTGTTAGGATTCATGGGTGTGTACGGGAAGCCAAAGGATTCACTTAAAGCACGCCAGGACTTGCAGGGCATGAAAGAACGAGACAACCTTCATCCAGAGAAGACAGATGATGGACGTCATTACTTAAGTCCTACTAGCTACATGCTTAGCAAAGAAGAGAGGGACAGCATGTTCGAATGTCTAAGCAGCATCAAGGTCCCATCAGGATTCTCCTCCAATATAAAGGGTATAATAAATGTGCCAGATAAGAAATTCCTAAACTTAAAATCCTATGACTGCCACGTTCTTATGACGCAATTGCTTCCAGTTGCTTTAAGAGGAATTCTACCTCCACATGTACGTCTAGCCACCGTGAAGCTATGTGCATTCCTCAATACAATTTCTCAAAAGGCAATCAATCTAGTGGAACTAGCTACTCTACAGAATGATGTGGTTCAATGTCTTGTCAGTTTTGAGTTGGTGTTCCCTCCATCCTTCTTTAATATCATGACACACATCCTAGTTCATTTGGTGAAGGAGATTAGTATTCTTGGACCTGTGTTCTTACATAACATGTTCCCCTTCGAGAGGTTTATGGGAGTCTTGAAGAAATATGTGAAAGTCCATTCTAAGCCTGAAGGAAACATCGCCCAGGGCTATGGAATAGAGGAGGTCATTGAGTTCTGTGTTGACTTTATTCCTGACCTTGCCCCGATTGGCGTTCCCGAATTACGACACGAGGGGCGACTCAGTGGTAAAGGAACTTTAGGGAAGAAAACATATATCAGCATGGAAGACGATTATTTCAATAAAGCACACTACACAGTTCTTTAGAACTCGTCATTGGTGCATCCGTACATCGAGATACATAAGGAGTTCTTACGATCCAAATTTCCAGGGAAGACTGAAGCTTGGATTAGGCGTCAGCATATGGAAAGTTTCAGTGGTTGGTTGCGAAAAGAATGTCAAGGCGATGACAATATTGATGAGTAACTGTATTTGTTGGCTAGGCAGCCATCGTGGCATATCCTCACGTACCAAGGGTACGAGATAAATGGGAATACATTTTACACAGTTGCCCAAGATAAAAGGAGCACCAATCAAAATAGTTGTGTTCGCATAGATGGAACATATCCAAATGGGAATATACAAACATATTATGGCCGCATAAAAGAGATATGGGAACTAGACTACGCACCTAATTTTAAAGTCCCTTTGTTTCGGTGCCAATGGGTGAAGCTGACCGGAGGAGGGGTAACAGTCGACAAAGAGTATGGAATGACAACAGTGGACCTCAACAATATTGGGTACAAAGAGGAACCATTCGTCCTTGCTGCCGATGTGAGTCAGGTGTTCTATGTGAAAGACATGTCTACAAAATCAAAGAGAGGAAAAAACGAAGACATCAACTCAATGATCAATGAGCCAAAGCGCCATATAATTCTTTCTGGGAAAATAAATATAGTGGGAATTGAAGACAAGTGAGACATGTCAGAAGATTACGAAAGAAATGTCCGAATTCCACCCTTCATAGTGAAGAAAGATCTAAGAATCATGTTAAATGATGAAGACACTCCATGGTTACGACAAGATCATAACCAACGGTCATACGCCAAGAAGAAATTCACTGTTGTGCCCGCATGATACAACGATGCATGTTTAATATATTATGTTTTAGAGACGGATATTATGTAATATGTTATGACTTCACAATTGTAGATCTTGCTAAGATGATCAAACTTGGTATTCAGAGTTTTTTCATCTGAGGTCATTTAGTGTCTCATTTGAGCAAGTTTGACCAAGTCAAATTTGGTCAAATAAAAAAACAACACTTTGACTCTAGTATTATGAACTCTAAATGACTTTAAATTGAAAAGTTTTGAATACCAAGTTTGTTAAACTCAAAAAGATCTACAATTGTTGTTTTGGTCAACTTTCCATTTGAGAAAGTTTGGATGGTTCAAATTTGTGATTTTTAAATTTCGACGCCTACAAACTAGTTTTCGGGACCCTAGATTGTCTTAAATTGAAAAGTTTTGAATACCGAGTTTGTTAAGCTCATCAATATATACAATCCTTATATAGGCCATTTTTCATTTGAGAAAGCTTAAACAAAATGTAGTTCAAATTTCACAAGTGTGTGACATAGTTTTAGAAAGTATATATGAGATTCAAGAAGTTGTGACTAGTGTTTGATAAAAATTTCTCAAATGGGAAAATAAGCTATGTAACAATTGTAGATCTTGCTGAGATGATCAAACTAGGTATTCAGAGTTTTTTCATCTGAGGTCATTTAGTGTCTCATTTGAGCAAGTTTGTCCAAGTCAAATTTGGTCAAATAAAAAAACAACACTTTGACTCTAGTATTATGAACTCTAAATGACTTCAAATTGAAAAGTTTTGAATACTAAGTTTGTTAAACTCAAAAAGATCTACAATTGTTGTTTTGGTCAACTTTCCATTTGAGAAAGTTTGGACGGTTCAAATTTGTGATTTTTAAATTTTGACGCCTACAAACTAGTTTTCGGGACCCTAGATTATCTCAAATTGAAAAGTTTTGAATACCGAGTTTGTTAAGCTCATCAATATATACAATCCTTATATAGGCCATTTTTTCATTTGAGAAAATTGTAGAACGAAAAATACTACATTTTCTCTATTTTTATAGGTTCAACAAAAAATTCGTGTCAATTTTGGTAAAAAACCGAGAAAAAATTGAAACATTGATGTTACAATAATATGATAATAAATTTCCTATCGAATAATATTAGTTTTATTAATTTTAAGTTAGAAATATATTTTTGCATTAACAAAATACTTAGTATTAGTAACATTTATATTCTATATTCATAAAAGAAATTAAAAACTTTAGGTTACAAAATTTTCCTATTTACAATAAATAATTAGTTAATCAATAGTATTTTTTAAAATAAATATTGCAAAGTATTGAAGTTACTATGGAATTAATTGATTAACCTAGTATTAAACAAAAACAAAATCCCAGGCCTTTCCAATTACGCTGGCGGGTTGGCAAATTTTTCAGGGCTTCAATCCCGGCCCAGACCAAGAACCGGGACTAAAGGGTGGGCGGCAATTTCGGTGCCCGCCAAAAAATACCTTTAGTCCCGGCTGGTAACACGAGCCGGGACTAAAGGCCATTTAGTCCCGGCTGGTAAGACCAACCGGGACTAAAGGGTTGGACCTTTAGTCCCGGTTGGTATTACCAGCCAGGACTAAATGTCCTTTAGTCCCGGCTGGTGTTACCAGCCAGGACTAAAGGGTCGCGGGCTATATATATCGAACGTCTGTTCTGTTCATCTTTGATCTCGCCTCCGTCGCTCAGCCCCGCCTGGCCGCGCCATCCGCCGTCGTCGAGCTCGTCTCTGCCGCGCCGCCGTCGTCGTCTACCCCCGCCCGGCCGCGCCATTCTCCAGGCCCGCATCGCCGCACCCGACCCCACCCTCCGTCGTCGACGCTTCCCGCGCGCCCACGCCGTACGGCCTCCATCGAACTCGATCTTGATCTGCTGCTCTCGATAGACCAAGTTTTTTAGATTTTTTTATAAAGTCTCGGCTGTATGTTAGATTAAAATGTATTCAATTTTAATTAGTAGTTTATTGTTAGTTTTTTAGTTATTTTTAGATAGTTTTTGATATATTAGATTTAAATGTATTAAAATTTAATTAGTATTTTATTTAGATAGTTTATTTAGATAGTTTTTTATTATAGTTTTTGATATATGTTAGATTAAAATGTATTATCTTACTAGTTTATCTAATTTCATGTTAGATTTATTTAATTGGATTTAGTAATTATATATTCTATCTCTCTATATATATTATATCTAGAGAGAGATTCTATATATATGTATACATATGTACTTAATTATTTCTATATGTATATATACATGTACTTATTTTCATGTGTTGAGAGAGAGAAAATTGTATCTAGAGAGACATTCTATCTGTATCACATGCATATCTAGAGATATAGACATATGCACTTATTTCTATGTGTTGAGAGAGAGAGAAAATATATTGTATCATTCTATGTGTATATATATACATGTACTTATTTCCATGTTGATGAAATATTATGTGTAATTATATTTAATTGGATTTAGTAATTCTATATGTGTTATCACATGTACTTATGTTATGTACCATAGTAATTCTATCTATGTGTTATCTTGAAGATACAAATAGCTGCTCCGAATGATAACTTGAGTGATGACATAATGGCGGATATTATCAACGCCGGCACCAATGTGGATGTAGATGACACGAGTCAATACTTTGCTGATTATGAGGATATCCTGAATATGCCGGTGGTTGAAGATCAACAAATTGTCGCGCAAGAAAATACTAGCGAGGTATATTCGATTATCTATCATCTCTTATAGATGCATGCGTACGTATATTTGTTGTTAATCGTTGTGTTTCTACTCATGTAGCCGGTCTCTGGATCTACATCAACCACCGACAAAAGTAGGAAAGTCTGAGGGCCAAAAAAGCCATTAGAGGGCCATTTCATAATATTAGAATTCGACACCGACATCGGCAAACCATTGGGACCACATGCTCAGACATATGTCAATCAATGTGGGTTCGTTGTAAGGGATAGGATCCCAGTTAGTGCTCATGAATGGAAGTAGAAGATATCCGCTCCTAATGTTAGTTTTGTATCTGATCGTGACAAGAACCTAGCTTGGAGAGATATCACTCAGCATTTCACATTACAAGCAGATGATGCTTTGAAGGAGCTAGTGAGGGATTGGACAATGAAGAAGATGGCAACATTGTTCCAGAGTTGGAAGAAGACATTGTATAAAAAGTTTATCTTGAAGAATGCTACGCCGAATTTCAATGCTAAGGCGTTTGTCAAGTTGGAGTCCCATTGGGATGCCTTCATAGAATACAAGACATCCCAAGACAGTGAGGAACGTGTGATGAGGAATCGGCAGAATGCCCGACAGAAGCAATACCATCATCGCATGGGATCAGGTGGTTATAAGAGTGCTATTCCCAAGTGGTAGAACCTAGAAGCAGAGATTACTACCAAGGGAATCATACCTGAAACAATAGAGAAGAACTGGCCTCAACGCGCGAAGAATTGGTTCTACGCTCATGGGGGAAGCCTAGACCTAGACACTGGCAAGCTAATTTTCGGCCAAAAAATTGAGAGAGCAACATAGAGACTAGCTCGTGCTAGGGAAGAAGCTGATAGTGGTGTTTTCAAGCCCAACAGAGAGAAGGATGAATTGACATATGCCCTAGAGAATCCCGAACACGGTGGTCAAACAAGAGGCTATGAGGCGGTTCCGTGGCTACACGCATTCCCAGCAGACAAGGATACCTACAGAAGCCGCCAAAGAAAGAAGGATAAGGAGGTAGAACGAATCCGTGCATTGGAGCAATTTGTTGATGAGTCACGACAAGCATTGCTTGAATCACGTGAACGAGAAAAATCTCTTGAGGCAAGAATGCAGGAGGAGATCAAGAGGCAAGTGCAGCTAGCAATGAGTCAAATGCAATCGCAATCAATGCTGGGAGTCACCATTAGCCCCGTTGGTCAGATGAAAAGCAGTTGTGCTTCTACGGAGCTGCCAGTTATTCAAGACGACGCTAGGTTGCGCTTCCCTGTTGATGACATTACCGAGCCTCTAACAACATGTGAGCTGCACATTCTAGATGGTAATAATGCATCAATCATGGTGGCTATCGGGGTTGTATCTCCAATAGACCGAACAAAGACACCAAGAATCCATGGGTCAGTTATTCAACCTGGATATGCTAGCGTCTCGGTCGATAGAGTGCTCAAAGGTTACAGCAATGTTCCTCTTGACATTGAAGGCGGTGATGGGGAGAAGACACTAGGAGAAGCAGAAAAGACATTTATTCAATGGCGCAAACACTTCATCATCATTCCTGGGGCGCCACCGCTTCCCCTACCTCACCCTAGGTACGAATGAAAGTGAATGAAATATTATTTTCCATTAATTTTCTATTGGCTTAAAAAATAATTGACACACAACTTGTTTTTGTAGCAGGGTCTCCCCCCAGCCTAGCCTAATCATTCATTCCCCATCTCATCACAGCGTCGCGGGGGGCGAGACGACTTCATCCCCACGGCGATCGCCAACTCCTACACCGGCCCCATCGCCTCCACAACGATCTCTAACTCCTACACCAGCCCCACCGCCTCCACAACGATCTCCAACGCCTCCATGCTGGTCTCCACCAACACCGGCCACATCGCCTCCACGCCAGTCTCCAACACCGCCCCCACCCCCTCCACAGCGACGCACTACAAAGACGTCTAAGGTCCCGGCGGCAAAGAAGACCCCGAGAAAAAGAGTTATTTCTTAAGAAATACTTTTTGAAAAGATTGATGAGCAAATAGCAGCTGAAGAAGACAAAAAAGTGAAAGATTTTTTTATAGATACCAAAAAGAAGTGTCAAGCGGAGCTTAAGGAGAAGCCATACTTTTACCTACCACGAGAGGTGCTGAGGCAGAAGGTCGATGCTCACAAGAAAAAGATGATTGAACTTCGTAAGCCTTCGCCACTATCAGACTATGACCGCTCCCTCATGAAGTCACATGATGCAGATAAGAAAAGGAAAAGAGCATCAGGGAAGGATGTCCCACAGCTCGGACAACAGAAGCAACCAATGCAAAATCTTGTTGTTGCTAATCAATATGGTTCCAACATAGAAGTCTATCGACCAGACAACTCTGGAGAAGTGTCGGTTCAAGCCCTTAATGCTTTTTTTCAAGATACTGGTTTAACCTTGGATCAATTGACGGGTAAAGCTCCAATCCAGAACCTAGAAGTTGATACCTAGAAGACTTATAAATATGGTAAAAGTCTGTACAACCCTGCGGCTCTGAATGAATGGGGTACGCAAATATACTTACTCAACAAGTGGTACATGCAGGCGTGTGGCAGGGGTGAGCAGTGGATCTTTGTCAGATTTAGAGACCATCATTACTTCCGTGGCGATGACATCTTACATATTAGTTTCGAAGAATTGCATCAAATATACCACATGGATGCTCTGGACAAATCAATCATTAGCTCCTTTTGTTTGTAAGTGATTCTTACTTTTATTTAATAAACTCACTTCCATGCGTACGTGTATATAATTATCCTCACATGTAACTTATATTTATATACAGATTCTAGATGTCAAAGCTCCAAAGAATACAAGACACTAGTGTTGGCTTCATTGATCCTTATATCGTATTCAAAACCGGTATTATTGTCAAGGAGCGATGGGTATCTGAAGCACAGGAGAATATCATGATGTTCTTCGTGAAGCAGCACGACAAGACAACAATACTTTTCCCATACAACTTTGAGTAAGTGTTAATAATAATGTAGTCTACACATTTTATGTAATATCAATACAACTTATATGCATGTACGTGTGTGTATAAACCAATGCAGTTTTCACTGGATACTCATTGTCATTGAGTTAAACTCAAGTCGGTTACTAATCTTTGACTCGTTGAGAAAACAACGGGCACTATACCAAGATATGATAGACATTATTCAGGGGTAATTTCGATCTCTCGCGCACAACTATTATTGAATAGACTTTGCCATAATTTATTAACGATCGTACATTATTGGTCGCATAGGGTTTGGAAAGAGTTTATTTGGCAACATCACAAGGATTGCAAGGCACCACTTAATGTAGTTGAAATACCAGTAAGTTGTACTATATACACTTCCCCCACGTGTTTAATTACTATATCGTACTTCAATTTACGTGTGAGATGATGAGAATAATCTTCTTCTTGTATAGTGGTGTTTGCGGCAGGAACCAGGTAATAACTTGTGTGGATACTACGTTTGTGAATTTATCACTGCGCGCATAAGAAGAACTCCTGAAGATGTCCTCAGAGTACGTATATATCAATTTTTATTTATTTTTAAATGAATATATATACATATATGTGTATTAATACTTTTCCTTTTATTTCAAATGCAAGACTGAATGGTTGAAACAAAGGGTCATGTAAAAAGACCATCTAAAAGCAGTTCAAGAGTCAATAGCAGGATATCTTCTAGAAAAAGTGCTAAATCCCAACGGCGAGTTCTACTTTGATCCTAAGGAATAAATGATGTAAATTAAATGTTTATTGATATCGTTATTTTCGAGAACAAGATTATGAAAGTGTTGTATATATACATATATATATCTATAATATATATAGTTTCATACTTTATTCGAATATAATAATGCTCAAGATGAGAATTAGATATAATTATATGCATGCGTGTATTTATATTAGCAGCGTAGAATACGTACATAAAAACATATTATATATTAAACAAATACGTGTAACTAAACTGAAAACAAATTAAATAAAAAAAATGAAAAAGAAAAGGAACCTTTAGTCCCGGTTGGGGTTACCAACCGGGACTAAAGGGTGAATCGTTAGTCCCGGTTGGTCCCGGTTGGTGTTAGCAACCGGGACTAAAGGTCCCTCTTTAGTCCCGGCTCGATGACCCGGGACTGAAGGTTTCACCTTTAGTCCCGGGATCGTTGTCCCGACGCGGTAACCGGGACTAAAGGCTGTTACCGCCCGGGACAACAAGTTCATTCTGTAGTAGTGAGATAAAAAAATAATTAATTACACAGTTTGATTGTAAATTATGAGACGAATCTTTTAAGCCTAGTTAGTCCATGATTGGACAATAATTATCAAATACAAACGAAAGTGCTACAGTGCCAAAATTTTCTAACTCTTGCAATCTAAACAAGGCCAAGTATTTCTAGATAAAGGTATTGCAAGGCGGCACCTAAAAATCAATTTCTAGAATAGATTAGTAAGGTTGCTCTCCCTAGATATCTCACCAACTACCCCTAAATATATAGATAATAATGGTATGTATTGCAAGGCACCAAAAAATCTATTTGTAGAAAGAATTTGTGAGGTTGCTCTCCCTAGAGATATATTCTCAAGGATTCTTCCTTGTGACCTCAAGCTTGGTGCGAGCCACACAGTCATTTGTGACTGAATATCAGATGCTATTCTTTTATATTTACTCCCTTGCGTCCTTTTATTGAATATTTTTAGAGCTACAATTTCAAAATTGGCCAATATAAAGTTTTAATTAGATCCCGTCAAACACTACAATATTGGTATAGAGTATGTATTCCCAAAGTTGTTCGAAAAATTCATGCATTTGAATTTAAAAATATAAAAACTTAAAAGGTATATTTGCAAAGTCTGATCTCAAATAACAAAGGTTATTGGCTAGAAAGCTTTAGATCTCATCGAGCTTTACAATCGACAAAACTTGTCTTTATCTGATTTCATTTGAAAAAAGGTTATAAATTTATTTTTGTACAACGACTATTTTTAGAGACAGGCCACCATGCTAATAACATCTACTATAAGACGATTTGGGCCACGTTTAGATTGAAAGTTTTTTCAACCTGATGAATAGTACCGTTTTCGTCTTATTTGGCAAATATTGTCCATTCGTGGACCAACTAGGCTCAAAAGATTCATCTCGTGATTTCCAACTAAACTGTGTAATTAGTTATTTTTTTACCTACATTTAATACTCCATGCAAGCGGCTAAAAATTGATGTGATGGAGAGAGAGTGAAAAAATTTGGAATTTGGAGGTGATCTAAACAAGGCCTTGTATACACCAACCCTCTTTAGAATTAGTATCTCCATTTTCAAGGACCATCAATGTTACCAACCATCCCTAGCACTGATTACCATCCAGAGCATCCTTCACCAAACGTTTGTTAACTTGCCTCAAACTAATAATAGCAACTTGGGCCTTTAAAATCGTTGTAGTATTTTTCCTAAAACTTCTCTGTCATGTGACGGTACTCATGACACGCACGTATATGGGTTGACGCGGTACGTATATGGTACCTTGTGTTTATCTAGGCTATCCAACTTGGCTGCATTCATTTGTACTAGCGGAACCTATATATAATTAGCGACTGTTTCCGTGCGTTGCAACGTAGTCTAGGACACATACAAGATATGTAGGCTGCGACACAATAGTATTAAAATTGGTGTAGCACTCGATTTTAGAAACAAAACCAGATACATAGCATATATGAGTCCAGAAAGTCAAATCTTACATATAGCTATAAATAAGGGTAATATCAAAAGACAATGCTCAATATATAACGTACTTAGTATAAAGAATACAACCTCAGAGTATAGACAGCGAAAAGACAACTCCGATCTTCAGGTGAAGACTCCACTTCTACAGGAACAACTGACTGGTTAATCACAAGCCAAATTCCTCTAAATTCTAGCAATCTGGTACCCATCCAGGATTTTTTTCCCAAAATATGTGAAAAATAAAGCAAGCGTAAGTACATGTCGTACTCAACAATTATAACATAGGGTTCATGTGGCTCAAAATGCTGACACTGGTTTAACTGCGATTAGCTTTTATTGAGTCATGATTTTAGCAATAGGGTGGCAACAAAGTTATCATAAGCCCATAAATACATTATGAGGTAAACATGAATAATGAATAGCATAAACAGTAATCATTAATGGCCATCTTCATCATCCGTATCATCCATATTCTTCATCTATTTTGTAAGGGTCCAAGGCCGCTCGTGACCGTGAGCACGGCTGATATACCAGTTTTACATTCTACAGAGGTTGTACACTTTCACTGTGAGTCGTGATTTACCCTTTCGCCCGAGGTAGCTAATCTCTTGACCCACTTCCAAGGAAGGTCGGTAGGGTTCACTATGAAGCCTTTTAAAGGATCATCTAACAAGTTAGGACCATTAGATTCACTCGGCAAACAGATGTAGGAACCCCCCTTCCCGATGGCACAATGACACGCAGCCTATAGACAATGGGACATAGGCTATCCTATACCCAATTCGGTAAGCCATTCTTGCGCCAATAAAGGTAACCACTAACACGCTAGAAAAGGTCCTCATACTGAGCTAAAGCCAGAGCCATGTAGCCCTCCCAGCTGTACTGTAAGTCCTGGATATTCGCTTATAAATAAGTCCTTAGAGAGAGAAATCTAGAGCACCATAAAAAAAGTCCAATGCTCTAGCCCCTAATTTCATGTTGCTAAAAAACATCTTTTAATGTTTATTGCATATACCATTAGTCAAATTACAAGATCATGGTCTTTAATTGAGCAATAGCATCATACTACCCAATGCAATACCCTATTGGTATCAACGAATCCAGGATATCAAATAGCTAGGAAAATTACTACGGTTGCCAAGGTAGACACATGCATATAATTAAAATGATATTAAGGTGAATAGGACAACAAGGAAGGTCCCATACTATACTTGCCTTGAACAAAATGCTCCTGCTAATCTGGCTCGTCAAAGTAATACTCTTGGTCTCCCACGAATTACTCACCATCTATACTCGATAATCACAGCAACATACAAGCATCCAGAAGCAATCATGCATAGCAAACAAAAGCTATAGATTAGAATAATACACCAATCAACATAAAATCAACATGAAAAATTTGCAAAATGAATCTACATCTCACTACAAACACACAGACGTGAAGATCACAAAAATCGGAGATAAAACGAAGAAGTTATGAATTAAACAAGATTTCCTTTAGTAAAGTAATAGATTAAATCTAACCTCAAATTTTAAAAGTTGAAAACATACCTAATAGTATTATGAATATGTAGATTATGAAATTACGAACCTAACACGAGTTGAACGGATCAAATCGGAGTTAAAACAGAGATTTTATGGCTAAAACAAGATTAGTGGAAAAACTGTAAATAGGTGAAAACGTATTTTGAATCTAACCGAAGAAACTATGTTTTCAAAAGAAGAAAACGTATTTTGAATCAAATGGATGTGAAAAGTGTATTTTTAAATGGTTTTATTAATGAACTAGTCTATGTTGATCAACCTCCCGAGTTTGAAGACCCTAGATATCCTAATCATGTTTATAGGTTGTCTAAGGCATTATATGGGCTTAAGCAAGCCCCAAGAGCTTGGTATGAGCGCTTTCAGGACTTCTCCTTTGAGAAGGGCTTCACCATTGGGAAGGTCGACACCACACTATTCATAAAGAAGCTTGATGGGTATATCTTCATTTGTCAAGTGTATGTTGATGATATCATTTTTGGATCATCAAATGAAGAATCTTGCAAAGAGTTTGGTGAATTGATGTCGAAGGAGTTTGAGATGTCAATGATTGGAGAGCTTACATTCTTTTTTGGTTTTCAAGTCAAGAAAATAAGAGATGGGATTTTCATCTCTCAAGAGAAATATACTAATGATCTTCTCAAGAGATTCAAGATGGATGAATGTAAGCCAATCAAGACACCAATGCCAACTAATGGACATCTCGACATAGATGAGGGAGGTAACACGGTTGATCAAACTCTCTACCGCTCTATGATTGGTAGCTTGTTATATTTAACCGCATCTAGGCCCGATATCATATTTAGTGTGCGTATGTGTGCTAGATTTCAAGCTAATCCTAAGGAAACTTATTTAATTGCCATTAAAAGAATCCTTAGGTATCTTAAGCACACACCAAGCATTGGCCTTTGATATCCCAAAGGAGCTAGATTTGAATTAATTGGCTATTTCGATTTGGATTATGCCAGGTGCAAAGTTGATAGAAAAAGCACTTTCGGAGGGTTCCATTTGCTTGGTAGATCACTTGTGTCTTGGTCCTCCAAGAAACAAAATAGTGTGGCCTTGTCCACCGCCGAAGCAGAATACATTGTCGTGGGTGCTTGTTGTGCACAAATACTTTACATGAAGCAAACGTTTGCTAGACTGTGGTGTAGGTCTAGAAAAAGTATCTCTTTTGTGCGACAATGAAAGTGCGGTAAAACTTGCAAATAATCCGGTTCAACACTCTCGCACCAAGCACATAGATATCCATTGTCACTTTCTTAGAGATCATGTTGCTAAACATGATATATCATTAGAAGGTGTAAGGACCGAGGATCAATTGGTAGATATCTTCACTAAACCGTTAGATGAGGTGACTTTTTGTAGATTGCGGAATGAGCTCAATGTTCTTGATTTTAGCAACTTTACTAAAAGATGAGCTTGTGTTGTCCCTTGCATTGCATTGTGATATACAACATGTTTAATCTTTGGTAATGCATATATGGCTTATCTAACATGGTTAAGATAACCGCCGAAAAGCATGTGAAGAAGCTTAACCTTGGATCAAACTTGACAAGCAACTAGATTTACTTTCAAGTATTGCATTGCATATGCTTAAATGTTGTTTTGTTGTTAATTTTCAATTGCCCTCTTATTGCCTATTTTCTTAAAAAGAATTATAGCCTAAGCCAAAATATTTTTGAAAAATATGAGGGTTTGAGAGAGGTCACTCACATCAGTCTCAATTGGTGTTTATTTGGATCTTATTGGAGTTGGGACTTGATTGGGAACAGACATCACAAAGGACTTTGAAGGTTCGATGGAAAAGGAGTGACCGGATGCTGCATCGGACTCTGAAGTCTAGCATCTGGTTAGTTCACAGGAGGTGAACTGCTGCTGAGAAGGAGTGACCGGACACTGAAACTGTGTTCTCCTAGCGTCTGGTCAGATGGTGATCTAGCATCCGGTCGATCGAAGATGATGATGGCAGCTTTCACCAGACTCTGGCTACGTCCAGTCGGTGTCCACCGAACGCATCCGGTCGAGATTCCAGGAGATTTGGACCTCTTTAGAATCGACCAGACGATGGGTGGCTATGTCCGGTCGCTGCCACCAGAGCGTCCGGTCAGTAGAAATCGTGTGGGATTCCAACTCTTCTCTGTTTCCTTTCCTGTCACGTTGAGGGCCACT
The DNA here is from genome assembly GCF_019320115.1 of Miscanthus floridulus. NCBI lineage: Eukaryota > Viridiplantae > Streptophyta > Magnoliopsida > Poales > Poaceae > Miscanthus > Miscanthus floridulus. The sequence continues at coordinate 34,374,369 of NC_089596.1, forward strand.
ATTTAATCGCGCCGTGTTCTGCTTTTGAGCCGCAAATTTGCCTTGAGCTCGCCTCTACCCGCGCGCTGCCCAGCTCCAAGCCGCCGTGCTGCCTAGCTCCACGCCACCGTGCTGCCCAGCTCCACGTCGCCACACAGCCCCATCCTCCTATGCTAGAGCCACCTAAGCCACCGCGCTAGCCTCACCATGCCTCCTTCGCCCGAGCCGACCACGCCAGCCTCCCCGTGACTCCACTGCCCAAGCCACCGTCGAGCTCCACAACCACAGCATCACCTCCATGCCCTAGAGCCAGCGCTGCCATGCCATCTGCTCCCGTGCCCTAGTGCCAGCACTGCCGGAACCCTAGCCATCAATTCACTGCTCACCGCGAACCCTAACTTCTTAGTGATTCCTAGTGGTTCCCCGTGTGTCGTTCCTCTTCTCTTTGGTTCATCGGTTTGTCAGATAGCAAGCCCTCGATTCAATTTCATACCTAATTGCTTGTTTTTTAGGGTTTCATTTCTCTAGATGGATAATTAAAATTATTTGTATATCCTATGTATTCTATCGTGCAGCGAGTCGGTGCCGTTGAGGTCCTTTTTGCAGTTGTCAGTCAACTCGGGGCCAAGCTCATGAGTATGAATCGAGGCCAAGCCTCGGAAAGTGACAGTTGGCAGTTGTTTCTTGTCAGCAACAGTTGTTCTTGTCATATCCTTCCGATGGCTCATGTGAAGAACGTCGGAGGTGGTCCAGTTGATGAGGATCCGAGGCGTCCGCCTCGCTTGCCTACATATCCAAAAGGCAAGGCGACAAAGAAGCTGGCAACAAGGAAGCACAAGTATCTAGATGCAGATATAGCCAGAGCAGCCGCAGTTGCAGAGGCTATAGAGTGTGCTGAGAGAGGAGGTGCTCGTAGTGGTGTTGTTATTGCATATCAGCTTCCACCGGTGACAAGAGAAGCACTTGAGTAGGTTGAGCGCCATCATGGTGGTCCAGCTAGGACTGTCATAGTTGTGGGACGGCGAGTTGTCTTGGATGAGAGTCAGCCTCAGGGGGAGTCATAGCAGTAGCCATAGGCAGCAGAGCAGACTTAGGAGGGATAGCAGGCCAAGGAGACAGAGCAGGCACCTCAGCTATAGCTCTGCCGCTCTAGTCGTACCCATGCTCCAGTCACACCAATGGTAGATACACAACGGAGGAGTTCTCGTCCATTGCCCAGACCACAGGGTCCACCTCCAATGACTCATCTAGATCTGAGGGTCGCCATGGCCAAGCAGGTACAATAGCTCAAATTTGTGGATTTTGAGCAGTGGTTTCCGCTGAGGCGGGATGAGCGTGCATTAGAGGGCTTCTACACACCACTGCAGGAGGACTTCTACAATGCATATCTTAATAGTGGAGCTATTTTTAGATCTCAGAGGGTGTGCAACATAGAGTCTATTGTTGCAGCAGCTGGAGAGCATATTCACCCCTACCTTACATATCTACCAGGGCTGACAGACTTGATTGGACAGAAAGGATTGTATGTTCCATCTTAGGTCCAGGAGTTCTATGCTACACTATGGATTGACCCACAGCATAGATACATTCACTTTGCATTCAGAGGCAGAGATTATAGGCTACAAAGCTTTAGGGTCAGAGAGATACTCAGGCTTCAGGAGCAGCCCATTTGGCTACATGAGGTTTGCTATAGATAGACAGTGCCTCCCAGATGCCCTCATGGCGGTATGGTGCCTCCTACAGATTTGGTTCATCATTGCTTCATAGAGCCTTTTGGCGAAGGGTCGAGAAGGAACCCCAGTGATCTCACTCCCACTGCTCGCGTGCTTGAGGCTATCATGAGGAGGACATTGCTTCTAAGGATGGGATATAGAGAGGGTTTGACTCATATACAGCTATGGCTTCTCAACTCCCTGATGCAGCAGACCGTATTTGACATTTGGGATCTCCTTCTTTCAGAGATGGAGGATACTATTGCTGAGGGGTTCAGAGGTCACCGATAGTTGCCCTATGCCCACTAGATCATGTTTCTTATTCATAAGGTAGTTACAGTGAGGCCACCTGAGATGCTAGCTGAGTACAATGGTGCTACAACAGAGTTCCCTGCATATAACCTGACTCAGATGATCTGCCATAGTACACCGACTGCACCTAGCTAGCCGTGTTGTCGTCCAGAGGTGCCAGAGACTATAGCCCAGCAGGATGATACTATCAAGGGCATAGCAGCTATTGAGGAGGAGTAGTTAGATGCTTAGCTAGAGGGGATGGTTGAGAGCGACCCCAGTGATAGCTCAAATGAGGACTACCTCGATATCCCTTAGATGCCTGCACATGGACATGACCATGAGGCCGGTAGCTCTAGTTCAGCTCCACCTGCACTATAGACAGACCCCGCTCTACTTGCTCTACTTGAGCGGATGAGGCAGGATCAGGCTCGCCAGGCACAGGAGACAGCCGCTACTTTCGCATAGTTTCAGACTCGACAGGATGAGTTTCAGCGACAGCAGCTGGCTATGCAGCAATAGACGTAGGCGCTACAGCAGCAGCAGCAGGCCATGCATTAGCAGTAGCTCCTCATGCAGTAGCAGCTACTTGGGTTTATGCAGCATATTGTGATAGCTATTGGGGCTCCACCGCACAGTCTTCGCCCCAGCTTGGTCAGACTGCCACCACTTCTATGACTCTAGTGTTACAGCCTAGTGGGCTTCAGAGTCAGGGACAACCACCAGCATAGTTTGCTTCACCTACAAGCAGGTGTCCTAGTGGTTTGCCTTGCCAGTGCTAGTCCCGCAGTTCACACCTCTTCATACAGGCTTCACACCGGCTTAGACTTCCTCGATGCTAGTGCCAGAGACTATAGTGTCTAGGAGCCTTGGTGCATCTTTCAATGAGTTGATAGGATAGCCTACTCTACCATATCTACATGTCCTAGGTCCGTCTATAGTTGCACCTATTACCAGGACTACAGAGATGCTCCCTTCCTTAGTGGCATCATCAGAGCCGGCTGCTACAGTCATACCAGCACAGCCCACAGCAGCTCTAGTTTCTAATATGACCCAGACTGCTTCAACATCGCTTCTAGCTACAGAGGGTCAGACTGCTTAGAGCTCAGTGTCAGATGATGATGGCACTCAGTTCTAGCTCGCTCCTCGTACCTCAGCGCCTGACTCGTCTGCTGTAGCCCCGCCGACCGACCCTTAGGTTTTGGTGTTTGACGCCAAAGGGGGAGAGGGATCGAGTATGTTAGACTTAGGGGGAGCGACATATCTAGAGGGAGCTTAATTTATCTATTAGCTTATCTATTACATTTGGAGTTTTATGTGTGATACACTATTATGCATTCGGCATGTGTTTACTTTTATGCATTAAACTATATTTATGTGATAGTGATATCTACGTGGTCGTGATATATGACATGTGTGCTCTCTACTTTGAATTATTTATATGTCATATCACTTGTACTATGCTCATTTGCTTTTGCTTCCGCGTTTTTACTCTGATGCAAATGAGCTTTATTACTTGTACTCATGCTTATTTCATATCTTTTGAGTATATCATGTTGGCTTGGGTCATATAAGCTTGCCTAATACTTTTGTTCTTATTGCCAAAAGCTTATATGAACCAAGCATGTTAAAAACCTCATCTCTTTCACATACTCGAGGTGGTATTGTCATCAATCACCAAAAAGGGGGAGATTGAAATCATCTAGGCCCCTAGTTGGGTTTTGGTGATTAATGACAATACGTGATTACTGTGACTAACATGTGTTTTGCGGAGTCAATTAAGTTAGGTCATGGTAATGGAGATCGATTGGGCAATCATGGTGGTCATGCCCCTACGATGGAAATCATTTTGGTTTTCAAAGGATGGACGACAAGGTTAAAGATGGACTAGTTCTAAGTGTCATTGGGAGTTGAAGAGACACTTAGAGTAGTTTAGGACTTTGTGTTTCCTTTGGCCGTACTATTAAGGGCGGTATGGGCGGGTAGCTTGACCTAGGTGAGTCTAGTGAGTTAGGTTTGGTGCACACTTGCTAAATCTAGCACTAGGTAGCTCCAAAATAGCCCTTAGATCCAATGGAGCAAACTTCATTCACATATGATCAAGAGTTGGAAGTGAATGGAGGGTCAAATACTGACCGGATGCTGGCTCCGATGTGACCGGACGCTGGCTTAGAGTCCGATCAGTTCATTTGACCAAGGTGATTTTGTCTGGTGTGACCGGACGCTGAGAGGTGAAGTGATCGGACACTGAGGGCCAGCGTCCGATCGATTCTAGTAAGATTCCAGAGAGGGAAAATCACGACCGAATGCGTCCGGTCACACTTTAAACACTAGAGTTTAGGATGAACTGACCAGCGCGTCCGGTCAACATAACCGGAAGCGTCTGGTCTACTCCGTAGAGGCACATAACGGTTTGTTTTTTAGCCGGTGTTATAAATACCACCTCCATTCATGTGTGGGGGTACTTTTGCTCATTCCAACAGCTGAGAAACACCTTTAAGAGTGCCAAGAAGAGCAAGGTCCTAGTGAGGTGATTGAGATTTGAGAATCCCAAAGAGAGCCCTTATTAGTGAGATCAAGAGTAGCAAAGTGTCAATCCACCCTTCTCATTAGGCTTTTCGTGGTCAAGTGAGAGTCCGTGCTAGTTACTTTTGGTGATCGCCATCATCTAGATGACTTGGTGGTGATTGGGAGCTTAGTGATCATCTAGAGAGCTTGTGGATGACCCAACTCAAGTTGTGAGCGGTTGTGGGTGATTCACCGCTGACTGGAGTGTCGAAGAATCAACCTATTAGAGAGCACTTGATCCTTACATGGATCAAGGGGGAGCTACACCCTTGCGCGGGTGCTTCCAACGAGGACTAGTGGGGAGTGGCGACTCTCTGATACCTCGCCAAAATATCGCCGCGTTCCTCCTTCTCTCTTTACTTTGAGCATTTACTTTGAGCAATTCAATTCTTGTCATTTACATTCCTAGAATTGCCATGCTAGAGTAGGATTGGAACTTAGGGTTAGATCAATAGAAACACTTTCTAGGCACAAGGGGTTAATTGGGCTAACCATAGAGTTTAATTATTGCAAAGAAATTTAGAATTAGCCCAATTCACCCCCTTCTTAGGCATCTTGATCCATTCAAACATGAATAATGAATAGCATAAACTGTAATCATTAATGGCCATCTTCATCATCGGTATCATCCATGTTCTTCATCTATTCCGTAAGGGTCCAAGGCCGCTCGTGGCCGTGAGCACGGCTGATATACCAGATTTACACTCTGCAGAGGTTGTACACTTTCACTGTAAGTCATGATTTACCCTTTCGCCCGAGGTAGCTAATCTCTTGACCCACTTCCAAGGAAGATCGGTAGGTTCACTGTGAAGCATTTCAAAGATTCGTCTAACAAGTTAGGGCCATTAGATTCACTCGGCAAATAGATGTAGGAACCCCCTTCTCGATGGCATAATGACACATAGTCTATACACAAGGGACACAGGCTGTCCTATACCCGATTCGGCAAGCTATTTTTACGCCAATAAAGGTAACCACTAACACGCTAGAAAATGTCCTCATACTGAGCTAAAGCCAGAGCCATGTAGCCCTCACAGCTGTACTGTAAGTCCTAGATGTTCGCTTATAGATAAGTCCTTAGGGAGAGGAATCTAGAACACCATAAAAACAACTCAATGCTCTAGCCCCCTGATTCCATGTTGCTAAAAATCATCTTTTAATATTTATTGCATATACCATTAGTCAAGTTACAAGATCATGGTCTTTAATTGAGTAATAGCATCATACTACCCAATGCAATACCCCATTAGTATCAAGGAATCCAGGATATCAAATAGCTAGGAAAATTACTACGGTTGCCAAGGTAGACACATGCATATGATTAAAATGATATTAAGGTGAATAGGACAACAAGGAAGGTCTCATACTATACTTGCCTTGAACAAAATGCTTCTGCTGATCCGGCTTGTCAAAGTAATATTGTTGGTCTCCGACGAATTGCTCACCATCTATACTCGATAATCACAACAACATACAAGCATCCAGAAGCAATCATGCATAGCAAACAAAAGTTATAGATTAGAACAGTACACCAATTATCATAAAATCGAGATAAAAAGTTTGCAAAACGAATCTACATCTCACTACGAACACACAGACGCGAAGGTCACAAAAATCAGAGCTAAAACGAAGAAGTTATGAATTAGACAAGATTTCCTTTAGTAAAGTAATAGATTAAATCTAACCTTGAATTTTAAAAATTGAAAACATACCTAACAGTAGTATGAACATGTAGATTATGAAATTACGAACCTAACGCAAGTTAACGGATCAAATCGGAGTTAAAACTAAATCTACTAGAAAAAAACTAGTCCAGAATTGATATTTAAGCCACGAAAAATACTCCAACACCTCTAAAAATTTGGGAAAATTTCCTAGAGACTTTGGAACATGATGAACCCAAATAAAATATTTAGATCTCATGAAAAGATTGTTGAAAACTTGGAACATAAAGATTAAGGTGAAGGAGGTATAAAATTAAATTCTAGAAAAAAGCTGAAAAATTCCTAGAGATAGATATTCGTCTCCTAAACGTATTTAAAAAAACACACATTTTGCACATAGAAACACAAGGTGCGACGGTATGAATGCAACAAACACGTTTCTATCTTAGGATAAATTTTAATCTAATGAAAATTTATTATTTTCCCATATTTTTATGAGTATAAAAATACAAAATTAAATCATGTTAGCTCAATTTCAAGAGAAGCAAATTTTAGGGTGTTACAATCGGACTCTGTATTTAACATCGTCAGACGCGAGTTGTTCTGACTCTCCACCGTCCGCGTAGTTAGGAAGAGATGAACGAAAAAATAGGTGGAGAAAAAAATTATCTTTTAATATTAGATATAGATATAGATATAGATATAGATATAGATATAGATATAGATATAGAAGATAAGCACAATTATTTATCTTCCTTTTGCCTTATGTAATATAATCTTGGATCAATGGCAGCATGAATGCATTCCTCCCGTCTCGTCTTTGATACCTCGTCCGATCCTGTGGAACCAGGTCATGTACTATTCTGCCCCCGCCAACACCTTTTTCCTTAGCATCTGCACTGCGCTGCTACAGCGTGTGCTATTAGCAGCAGGGGGAGTTTCTTCGAAATTCTATGTTCTGATAAAATGTGTCTCACAAAGTTGCATTGTAGGGTAGTATATCAGATATCCCGATGCGCTCATTATTGCTAGTGTCTGATCGATCTGGAAGTAGACTCTAGAAACATCAGTGAAAAGAGCCAAAGATTAGCATGCATAGATTATATTCCCGCACAAAGAAACATTATTATACACGTACTTTTGGAGGTATGGTTATATAAAAAAATATGGACCATCTATCAATAAAAATCGGACAAGGAAGAAATAGGAAATACTAAGTGAAAAATAAAATAAAAGGCAGCTAAAAGCACTGATAGTACTTTTCAACCACCATAACAAAGCTTAATAATGTGAAGCTAGTGCCACGTAGATACATCCTTATTTGGTTGATGAGCTTGTGCCATGTGGAGTCTCGAGGTTTCACATTTTAGGACTCAAACTCAAATATCTGACTCAGCACCGGACGCATCTGTACCAAAGAGAGCTATATGAAATCTGGCCATTCCGATCGTTAGTAGAAGAACTAGGAAACTTTAAAATCCTCTAGACCATGATATTTTCCTGTATGACACATTCTAGGTCCATATGCATCCTACATATAGGAAATTCATAGGAATTCTCTCGTGCGTGGCCTAGTGAGCTCCTCGTGGCCGGCCGGGCGCATCTAATCTAGCTGCAGTGGTGGGTCGTGGGGCCACGGGCCACGGGCCACGGGCCACCGTGCCTCGATGGAGCGACAGGACGCGGCGGGCGCATCCGATCCGCGAGTACTGGCAAATCTGCCTGGGCCAGCCCAATAATGCGAGGCCTGCCGGCGTGTTGCATGCATTGCACTGATCACCACTGATTTGGTGTGTATGTACTAGCAGGCACCTGTAGATAGCACAGTGATCATGCGCCTTTTGACGTTCACTGTTTTCTAAGGAGTTTCCTCTGCTTTTAAGAAAGCGGTAAAGTTATTATCTCAACAAGGTACAGTGGTCTTAATCATAAGCGGAGTGTTACATGAAAACATTACAGGTCTTAATCATACACACTGTCCCTGTTACAATTACATTCCACCAGTATCTGAAATAGGGCAGGTAGCTGGTTTGAGGCCTTTCATCTAGTCGAAGACGATCTCCTTGATCTCATCCACGCTTTCTTTCAACTTTGGCTCAAGTATGAGAGAGGCCACTTCTACAAAAATGGTAAGAGTCGAAAACATCACACGTTAGAAGGGTTGTTTGGGTCCTTTCGTAAAAAGAAGGGTTGTTTGGTGAAATCTTCTCGATCGCCATAAACTTAGAAGGGTTGTGTCCGTTCCAGATGGCCAGGCAAGACCCGCGAAAAGGAAGAAAAAAAACGACGTTGTTTGAGGGAGATGAAGCTTTGCTATGGATCCACCTTCCCATAAACTTAGACCTCGGCACAAGAGGAGAGGATGGCCTCTTTCTCAGGATGCACCATGCAAGTCTCGTTACTCGTTAGAGGACATGTCAAGAAAATGTGATCGACGTTTTCAGGCTTGTCACATAAACAACAATTCACATCTCCTTTCTAGCACTTCTTTAGTACTATCGAAGCTTGTAGTTTATTGTTAAGGAGTTTCCATAAAAAGACTTTAAGCCTGTTCGGTTCTAATTTAAGCAGCCGTTTGTGCTGCTGCCAAACAGCCTAGCTGTTTGGCTGCATGCCTGGCTCTGCGCAACTTCTTTCCTCTAGCTGTAACTGCTGCAGCTGCTACAATGTTGACGGGGTTGCTCCTGCAGCTGCAGCCAACTGCCCTTTGATTTTTTTAGAAATCCTACAATTCTAAACAATTTAAACTCCTGCGTTTGTCGCCCACTCCTACAATTGCCCTGTACTGCGATCTTCTTGAAAGGCGGTGTGAATTCTCAAGTCGTCGTCCTATTTCATCCTCAGTAGTCAGTGTTTGGGTTCGAAGATCATGCCTTCCCAATTATTCCATCAATTGCTGCCATGGATTCCTTTCACCCTCAACTAACGATGTTCTGAAATAAATCTGCCAACCCTCTTTAGAAGTGTAGCCACAGTTCATCTCAATGAATGGGTTCACTTTTACCCCTTCTATTAAAAATATTGGTTGTTTAAGTGTTGGGGGCCAGGGGAAGACCCCCAGCCTCACCTCGCCCCAACATGGACGGAACAAGTTTCGCTGGGACTCTCGCCCGTGACGCCCTCGCGTGCTGCTGCGTGCGGAGCGAAGGTGCAGGAATAGGATTCACTTTTGACATTGTTTTGTTGCAGCTTCCCCACCGGAGGAAGACGCGCATCCACAGGTCAGAGAGGAGGGCTCCCCCCACGCCCTCGTGACGGGCCAGCGTGAGGGGACCTGGAATCTAGCAAGCCCAAGAAGCATCAGCAGCGACGTCATCAGGAGTGGTGGCTAGGACGTGGACAGTTCCGGTCATGCCCTCATGAACAATCAAATGATTTATTGTAACACCCTTGTGTTACGAGCTCGTTAGCACCGCGATTTAGACTGAGCGACCTAATTTTCGCGAAGGGAAATCCACAGAGTCAAAGTGTATTATGACCATTGTAGATCATATTACCCAAATTCCAGTCGAATACCATATCCATACAATGATAATATCAGAGTACATAAAGTGCGGAATTACATAAATTATTACATCGCCGCATTGGCGGAATCAAAAGTAGCATTCATTCAGAACAGCTTGAAGATAAGATCGCCAAACTCGAGCGTAGGAACGAACCCCTCAACCGTCAAACTCCTCGAAGCTATACTCCTCAGCAGAACCTGTGTGCCAAAATTTATCAGTACGATTTGTACTGGCCACTCCCAGCCTATGAGCAATGCTTTGTGGAAATTGGATGCAAGTTGGATATAATCAAAAGGAACCTATAAGGCTGGGGTTTCCTATGTATTAGCATATCAAGTGTATAATAATAGTTGGTCAAGTTTTAACACCATTCCCACACTCATTCCACCCCATTCCCTTCCAGAGCCAGGTTTCGATCCTGGGATCGATATACCACCATCTCCACACCATCACCATACCCTCGCTCAGTCGACAGGCCAACTCCCTCTCAGCACTGCCTCAAGGCCCGTAGCCCCTGGCTACGACCAACACTCTCTCACAGGGGGAGAAGAGAAGGACTCATCTCTTTATCTAGTTTAAGCGAAACCCAGGAAAGGTCCATAGCTGACAAGTCGGCACATGTATCGATCGATCAACCATACACTCTGCAGATGTTTTACATAACCACAAGATCTGCCTTCTTCGCTGACCATCGTCAACTGGGCTGATTCCGACCGCTTGCTAGCCTAGGATAATGCCACTCTACCATTCAACCCTGGTACACCCCAAGTCTAGTCTGGGGCGGCTGAAACTATGAGTCATGAGCCGGATCCACAAGGTCTCCATGAAGTCTCGGAAGGGTGTGGGGGAATCCTCTGCGCCCCGTACCTCCTTACACTGTCCGCTATCAACCTAACAGTAGTGGCAATATCCTACCAAGTAGTCCGACCGTCCCGCACCATATAGGGCGAGTGGTATGTAAGACTTCCCGGTGAATCTGAGTACTAGTAAGTCCTTAGGGATGACCAAGCCAGAATGTCTTCATCAGGGTTTCCATTTACCGTGCCACCACAGCACCTCCATCCCGGGCTCCTCCCATCACAGGTTCACACCCAGGACCACCTCATATACCATTTACCCACCACAGGTATCCATTCCAGGGGTGCCTAGGTAGCACCCCATGGCAAGACTTGCCCCAGGCTCATCGTATACTCTGATTTGGTGTGTACTAGCAGGCACCTGTACATAGTTCAGTAATCATGCGCCTTTTGACGTTCACTGTTTTCCAAGGAGTTTCCTTTGCTTTTAAGAAAGCGGTAAAGTTATTATCTCAACAAGGTACAGTGGTCTTAATCATAAGCGGCGTGTTACATGAAAACATTACAGGTCTTAATCATACACACTGTCCCTGTTACAATTACATTCCACCAGTATCTGAAATAGGGCAGGTAGCTGGTTTGAGGCCTTTCATCTAGTCGAAGATGATCTCCTTGATCTCATCCACGCTTTCTTTCAACTTTGGCTCAAGTATGAGAGAGGCCACTTCTACAAAAATGGTAAGAGTCGAAAACATCACACGTTAGAAGGGTTGTTTGGGTCCTTTCGTAAAAAGAAGGGTTGTTTGGTGAAATCTTCTCGATCGCCATAAACTTAGAAGGGTTGTGTCCGTTCTAGATGGCCAGGGAAGACCCGCGAAAAGGAAGAAAAAAAAACGACGTTGTTTGAGGGAGATGAAGCTTTGCTATGGATCCACCTTCCCATAAACTTAGACCTCGGCACAAGAGGAGAGGATGGCCTCTTTCTCAGGATGCACCATGCAAGTCTCGTTACTCGTTAGAGGACATGTCAAGAAAATGTGATCGACGTTTTCAGGCTTGTCACATAAACAACAATTCACATCTCCTTTCTAGCACTTCTTTAGTACTATCGAAGCTTGTAGTTTATTGTTAAGGAGTTTCCATAAAAAGACTTTAAGCCTGTTCGGTTCTAATTTAAGCAGCCGTTTGTGCTGCTGCCAAACAGCCTAGCTGTTTGGCTGCATGCCTGGCTCTGCGCAACTTCTTTCCTCTAGCTGTAACTGCTGCAGCTGCTACAATGTTGACGGGGTTGCTCCTGCAGCTGCAGCCAACTGCCCTTTGATTTTTTTAGAAATCCTACAATTCTAAACAATTTAAACTCCTGCGTTTGTCGCCCACTCCTACAATTGCCCTGTACTGCGATCTTCTTGAAAGGCGGTGTGAATTCTCAAGTCGTCGTCCTATTTCATCCTCAGTAGTCAGTGTTTAGGTTCGAAGATCATGCCTTCCCAATTATTCCATCAATTGCTGCCATGGATTCCTTTCACCCTCAACTAACGATGTTCTGAAATAAATCTGCCAACCCTCTTTAGACCATAGTGTAGCCACAGTTCATCTCAATGAATGGGTTCACTTTTACCCCTTCTATTAAAAATATTGGTTGTTTAAGTGTTGGGGGCCAGGGGAAGACCCCCAGCCTCACCTCGCCCCAACATGGACGGAACAAGTTTCGCTGGGACTCTCGCCCGTGACACCCTCGCGTGCTGCTGCGTGCGGAGCGAAGGTGCAGGAATAGGATTCACTTTTGACATTGTTTTGTTGTAGCTTCCCCACCGGAGGAAGACGCGCATCCACAGGTCAGAGAGGAGGGCTCCCCCCACGCCCTCGTGACGGGCCAGCGTGAGGGGACCTGGAATCTAGCAAGCCCAAGAAGCGTCAGCAGCGATGTCATCAGGAGTGGTGGCTAGGACGTGGACAGTTCCGGTCATGCCCTCATGAACGATCAAATGATTTATTGTAACACCCTTGTGTTACGAGCTCGTTAGCACCGCGATTTAGACCGAGCGACCTAATTTTCGCGAAGGGAAATCCACAGAGTCAAAGTGTATTATGACCATTGTAGATCATATTACCCAAATTCCAGTCGAATACCACATCCATACAATGATAATATCAGAGTACATAAAGTGCGGAATTACATAAATTATTACATCGCCGCATTGGCGGAATCAAAAGTAGCATTCATTCAGAACAGCTTGAAGATAAGATCGCCAAACTCGAGCGTAGGAACGAACCCCTCAACCGTCAAACTCCTCGAAGCTATACTCCTCAGCAGAACCTGTGTGCCAAAATTTATCAGTACGATTTGTACTGGCCACTCCCAGCCTATGAGCAATGCTTTGTGGAAATTGGATGCAAGTTGGATATAATCAAAAGGAACCTATAAGGCTGGGGTTTCCTATGTATTAGCATATCAAGTGTATAATAATAGTTGGTCAAGTTTTAACACCATTCCCACACTCATTCCACCCCATTCCCTTCCAGAGCCAGGTTTCGATCCTGGGATCGATATACCACCATCTCCACACCATCACCATACCCTCGCTCAGTCGACAGGCCAACTCCCTCTCAGCACTGCCTCAAGGCCCGTAGCCCCTGGCTACGACCAACACTCTCTAACAGGGGGAGAAGAGAAGGACTCATCTCTTTATCTAGTTTAAGCGAAACCCAGGAAAGGTCCATAGCCGACAAGTCGGCACATGTATCGATCGATCAACCATACACTCTGTAGAGGTTTTACATAACCACAAGATCTGCCTTCTTCGCTGACCGTCGTCAACTGGGCTGATTCCGACCGCTTGCTAGCCTAGGATAATGCCACTCTACCATTCAACCCTGGTACACCCCAAGTCTAGTCTGGGGCGGCTGAAACTATGAGTCATGAGCCGGATCCACAAGGTCTCCATGAAGTCTCGGAAGGGTGTGGGGGAATCCTCTGCGCCCCGTACCTCCTTACACTGTCCGCTATCAACCTAACAGTAGTGGCAATATCCTACCAAGTAGTCCGACCGTCCCGCACCATATAGGGCGAGTGGTATGTAAGACTTCCCGGTGAATCTGAGTACTAGTAAGTCCTTAGGGATGACCAAGCCAGAATGTCTTCATCAGGGTTTCCATTTACCGTGCCACCACAGCACCTCCATCCCGGGCTCCTCCCATCACAGGTTCACACCCAGGACCACCTCATATACCATTTACCCACCACAGGTATCCATTCCAGGGGTGCCCAGGTAGCACCCCATGGCAAGACTTGCCCCAGGCTCATCGTATACTCTGACTTGGTCGACACAACCCTCACCCTCCACACACCCAAGTCACACACGCAGCACTCTCCCCATAGCCCAGATAACACCACGCATTAATGTAGTATAAGCTTAGTAGAAGTACAAGCAAATGAAATATAGCAGTAAGTGTGTGTCTAGCCTAATAGCAGGGTATGCAGGGGTAAGGTTGCGTCAAGGTAGAGGCCATCAAGTAAGCATACTACCATGCAAGTCCTATCATAGTATGATTATAACAGTAAAGTAAAGCAATAGCAGTTCTATATTAGCCATGCGTAATAGGTGCTACGAGATTGGGTGGGATGTGGCACCTTCAGTGAAGTCATCTCCGTACTCCTCACGGTACTCACGATCCTCGTCCATCTAGTTCTCCTCCAAGTCTGCATACGATCGAATTATAGTCGCGTTAGCGATGTCTATAGAATAGCACAAAGAAGCAATGAAAATTCAAAAGAGCCAAATGCACTCAAACATGGGTTCATTATGTAAAGTTCGATTTTAGATGAATTTTGGTCCTGGTTTTGTATTTTTCTGAGGTCGTATGAATTAGTTATGAATTTCTGAAGTTTTAATCTTTTCTGAATATGGGAAAAGGCTGAATTAATCCTGTGCTGACACGTGTCACACTGTGACTGTTCCACGTGGCATGCTGACGTCAGCGTGACATCAGCATGACGTCATCATCTCGGCTTCGAGCTGACAAGTGGGATCCTATTGACGTCGTCTTGACGTCAGCATGACGTCATGAATGTCATCGTTTCCGACAGGTGGGGCCAGGGTCTCTTGGGTCACTGACTTGTGGGTCTGGTCAAAGTCAACATCAAGTCAACGGGGCGAGTCAACGGTCAACGGGTCATAGTCACTTACGTGTGGGGCAGAGCTGCTGACGTCAGCAGCTGACGTCACCGTGATGTCATCATGACGTCACCTCGGTTGTGTTGTTACTGACAGGTGGGACCCGCGTGACATCGTGATGACGTCAGCATGACGTCACTTGCTGACAAGTGGGTCTAGAGTCTCTGTGTCGTTGACATGTGGGTCCGATCAATCGGTCAACGTTGACCGGTCAACGGTCAACATGGACCGGGTTCGAACTGGGCCGGTTGGGCCTAGATATGGGCTCAGCTTTGGCCCACCACGTGGCATGCTGTGGCGCTGCCACGTCGTAGCCAAGGGCCTCCACCGGGCTTTGTCCATAGCTCGGCCCACACCGCATGGCTCACGGTGAACTGGTGTTCACGGTCCATGGACCGTAGGATGGGTCTTCGGTGGACCGAGTCCACCCTTCTTGCCTCTTGCCTGGTCCATGTGCACCTGGTGCAGGCGCATGCGGCCGATGAGGGGAATCCTCTGCTTCCTTCCCCGGCGTGTTCCCGCCGGTGGTGTGCTCACCGGTGAGCTCCCACAGCGGCGTTGGCGTCCAATTGAGGTGGGGAAAAGCTTCGTCAGGCCTCAGCGAATACGGTAGTGGGGTCAAGGTGGCGGCCAGGGCTTCCTAGGGCATTGGCCACGGTGGTCGGCGGCTCGGTCGTGGCGGTGCTCACCGGCGGGGCATCTCGGGGCTGTTCCAGGGGTCCTGGTGCCCCATTTCCCTTCAGACGGCTAGCGGGAGATAGAGTATAGCGTCGACGATGACCATAGGGCGTGGCGGAGTCCGCGTGCGGTGGTGGTGCATGGTGGAGCTCCGGCTGGTGGTCTGGTGCTCGTGGCCAAGGCACTACGGCCGGCTATCGGGGTCTCAGTCTACGCTACTATCCTCCGGGCGTCACGGTGGTGCTACGGCTATTTCCTAGTCCGGCGAGGCGGCAGGGTGCGCAAGTGGTGGCCGCACCATGACGGCGGCGTTGTGAGCGCGGCGTGCGCGTGCTCTGCTATGGCGTCCAAGGGCTAGGAGGAGGTCTCAGCAAAAGGACTCACCGAGTGGTGCTGGCGGCGTTCGGTGGTGAGGCGCGTCGTCGGGGTAGGCGCTTAGGGTGGCGCTCCGGCTCTGGTGATCGGCGTCTCCAAGCTCTCTACTCTCCGCCCCTCTTCCGAATTTCCCTCTCCGCCCTCTTCTCTCGGTGCGGTGCAGGCTATTGGGCCACCGAGCGGCGGCGTCGTGGGCTTAGGAATCCCTAGGGCGCTCTGGCATCGCTTTATAGCCCCGGGGTCCGAGCTTCATCCATGGCGGACGGGGCGGACGGCTGGCGATGCGCCGTTGGCATCGGATGATATTGCGGGCACAGGTGGTTGGCGCGGAGGTTGCGTGGGCGCGGCGCCAAGGGGATAGGGCCAGGTGATTCGCGTGACCCTGGGCCCGCGCCTGTCGTTTTGGTCGGGACTCGGTCGGAGGAGGTGCCGGCGTGGGGAGGAAGAAGATACTGTGGTAGGGGGTGGCTGACACATGGGGTCAGGTGGCAGCGGCAGCAAGGGGAAGCAGAAGGGCGTGCGGGCATGAGCAGCGCGCTGGGCTGGCTAGCGGGGCCGGGTGTTGCCACGCGCAAGCTAGGCTGGCTTGCTGGGCTGGCTGCTGCTGCGCGCAAGCTGGGCTAGCTAGCGGGCCTTCTTCTTTTCTTTTCCTTTTTCTGTTTTATTTTTCTTCTCCTTTGTTTAAATTCAAATTTGATTTGGAATTTGAATTCAAAATTGGTGTACCTTATTCATTGGAGTTTTAGATATGAGGCCCACAACATTCTTTTATATATATTAGGAACTTTATTTAGCTATTTTGTATAACTAAAATTAGGTGTATTTTTGTTATACAAAAATAGAAATAGTTTTCTCTCTAAGCATTTATTCTTTGGTTTGATTAATAATTACTTTATGGTTTATTTCTTTAAAGGAGTTGTTAGGCATTACATAAAGAAAATGGAAATCCAAATCACCATTTGAGTTAACAATGTATGCTATATTTTATTTGTCAGTATTTAAATAAACATAATTAACAAATGGCATGCCATGCTCATGAAATTGTTTAGTTGGGTTACAACTAATGCAACAGCTAGGGTTGGCTCCTACATATGTCACTCAACATTGCATGGGGTTTTGAAGAAATTTTTTTGTAGTTGTGATTTTTGGTGTGTGGATTTTGGGTTGTTACAGTGCTAACCCCTTAACAGAATCTCGTCCCCGAGATTAAAGCATAACGTACTCTTCGAAGAGGTAAGGGTATCGTAGCCGGAGGTCAGACTCTTTCTCCCATGTTGCTTCTCTCTTAGTGTGGTTGCTTCATTGGATCTTGCACATAGGAATAGTTTTGCTTCGGGTCTCTTTGGTATCTCTACCTAGAATTCGGACAAGATGTTCTTTATACTCGAGAGTGTCTTGAATGTCAAGTGTATCAGTTGGAACTACTTCTTCGGTCACTCTCAAACACTTGCGTAGCTGTGAGACATGGAATACGGGATGTACACCCACCAATTCCTTAGGTAGCTCAAGTTTGTAAGCGAGCTTTTCAATCCTTTTGTGGATCTTGTATGGCCCAACAAATCTAGGGGCTAGCTTTCCTTTCACATGGAATCTGACAGTTCCATGTAGCGGGGATACCTTGAGATAGACGAGGTCTCCCACATTGAACTCAAGTGCTCTTCTTCTTTTGTCAGCATAGCTCTTGTATCGACTTTGAGCAATCCTCAAATTCTCCTTCACTTGAGCAACTCCTTCTACATCTTGGATCTTAGTGGAATCAAAGAACGATCTTTCACCTGGTTGAGACCACATCAAAGGTGTCTTACAAGGTCTGCCATACAGAGCTTCAAATGGCAACATCTTGATACTGGCTTGGTAGCTGTTGTTGTAAGAGAATTCTGCATAGGGTACGCATTTCTCCCAATCAGAGCCATAATTCAGTACACTAGCGCGAAGCATGTCTTCTAAGATCTGTTTTACTCATTCTGTCTATCCATCTGTCTCTGGGTGATAAGCGATACTGAAATCAAGTTTGGTTCCAATGGACTTGTGCAGAGCTTCCCAGAATTGGGACACAAACTAAGGACCATGATCAGATACAATACTAGAGGGAGCTCCATGCAGTCTGAGAATATGCTCAACATATAGATCTGCTAATTTTTCGGCATTGGTCTTGGTCTTAACTGGTACAAAGTGAGCAATCTTGGTTAAACAATCAACAATCACCCAGATGGAATCATTGCCTTTCTGTGAATGGGGCAATCCAACTATGAAATCCATGGATATGCTCTCCCACTTCCACTCGGGAACATCAAGAGGCTTTAGCAATCCTACAGGCCTTTGATGTTCAGCCTTGACTCTATTACAGGTGTCACATCATGCCACATGTCCCGCAATGTCTGTCTTCATGCCTTTCCACCAAAAGTGTTTCTTCAAGTCCTGATACATCTTTGAATTTCTAGGGTGAATACAGTACTTAGAATCATGGGCTTTAGAAAGAATTTCCTCTCGTAGCACTGGGGCAGATGGAACACAGATTCTGTTCTTGAACCAGATGGTTTCTTGTTCCTCTTCCTAGTGGTTGGTCTTGTAGCCTAGTTTCATCAGACCTCAGAGATATTCAATCTCTTCACAACTTTTCTGAGCTTGATGGATATGATCTATGAGATCATACTGTATGCGGAGCTCATTCAACAAGCCATGCGGTAGTATCTCAAGTTGGAAATCATCAATCTCTTCCTTGAGCTCAGGTGGTACGGATTCAGTGATCAAAGTGTGACAGTAACTCTTGCGACTGAGAGCATCTGCGACTACATTAGCTTTTCTCGGATGATAGTGAATTTCTAGGTCATAGTCCTTGATCAACTCTAGCCATCGGCGTTGCCTCATATTTAGATCTTCCTGAGTGAAAAAGTACTTCAAGCTCTTGTGATCCGTATAGATATCACACTTGTTGCTTATCAAGTAGTGTCTCCAGATCTTCAAGGCATGCACACCTGCTGCTAACTCAAGATCATGGGTTGGGTAACGGTTCTCATGTTCTTTCAACTGTCGAGACGCATATACTATCACTCTTCCATCTTGCATCAGTACACAACCAAGTCCTTGACGGGATGCATCACAATAGACCACAAAATCTTTGCTGATATCAGGCAATGCTAGCACAGGAGTTGTCGTAAGTTTCTGTTTCAATTCCTAGAAGCTTTGTTCGCACTCGGGCGTCCATTCAAACTCCTTAGTCTTCTTTAGAAGGTTGGTCATTGGACGGGCTATCTTGGAGAAGTTTTCGATGAATCGGCGATAATATCCAGCCAATCCCAAGAAACTTGGGATTTCTGTCACATTACGGGGTTGATCCCACTCTTTCATAGCTTCAATCTTGGCTGGGTCAACTGCGACACCTTCAGCTAATAGTACATGGCCTAGGAAGGCAACTTTTTATAGCTAGAATTCGCATTTGCTGAACTTTGCGTAGAGCTGATGTTGGGCTAGTTTCTCAAGCACCGTTCTCAGATGATGTTCGTGTTCTTCAGTGGTGGGTGAATAGACAAGGATGTCATCAATGAATACTACCATGAACTTATCCAGTTCATTCATGAAAACCTTATTCATCATGTTCATGAAGTATGCGGGAGCATTCATGAGTCGAAAGGACACCACGGTGAACTCAAACTGCCCATACCTAGTCACGAAAGCTATCTTCAGGATGTCACTCTCTCGAATCTTCATCTGATGATAGCCAGATCTGAGATCGATCTTGGAAAAATACTTGGCACCTCGAAGCTAATCAAGCAGATCATCGATTCTTGGCAGAGGGTACTTGTTCTTGATGGTAACTGCGTTCAAGTTCCGGTAATCACTGCACATTCTCATTGAGCCATCCTTCTTCTTAACAAACAGAATAGGGGATCCCCAGGGTGAAGCACTGGGTCTGATATATCCCTTCGAGATGAGCTCATCAAGCTATTTCTTGAGCTTGGCTAGTTCATCAACTGACATGCGATAGGGTCTCTTGGCAATAGGTCCTGTTCCTGGCAAAAGATCAATAATGAACTCTACATCATGGTCTGGTGGCATACCCGGTAATTCTTTAGGGAATACATCGGGATAGTCTCTGACCATAGGCACATCATGAACTGTCTTCTCCTCTTTTTGTGATTCTGAACTGGCTTTAAGGGCACATAGGATAGAGGTGGACTTTCCGGACTGAGGTTCACATCTAACAACTTGGCCTGATGGGTGGGTCACTTGGACGTATCAGGGTGAACATGATATGATACCTCGGTGAATGGTTAGCCAATCCATGCCTAAGATGACATCTAGGTTTGTGGAAGGTAACATGGTTAGGTCGGCTTTAAAGATAAGACCCTCAATGGTAAGACTCACTCCCTTACAGATGTGGGTGCACTTTAGATCTCCTAAAGGTGAGCTAGTGATGATAGGCTTTCCACATGGGGTTATAGGCAGGTCATGCTCGCATGCAAACTTGGATGATATGTAAGAACAAGTTGCTCAAGAGTCAAATAGAACTGATGTAGTATTGCCTTTAACTAAAAACATACCGTACACCACGTCAGGGGCAGCCTGTGCTTCCTCGGCGTCTAGATGGTTGAGACGTCCACGGGTAGCAGATCCCTAGAACTGAGACTTCTGAGCAGCTGAGTTCTATGGGCACTCAGCGGCTTTGTGACCTGGTTGGCCACAACCGAAGCAGGTGAAAGGCATACCGCCTGTAGGGGTTGGCGCGGGTGCCTTCCAATTTCCAGTGCCTGGTGCGGAGCGGTTCTATGCTGGGCGTTCATTCATAGAGTGGGAACGGTTGAAATGGTTCTGAGTGTTGCGGTCCTGAGCATAACGGTCTTGGGTGTAACAATCCTAAGTAGGGCAGGAGTATTTGGCGGTGTAGCCTCCACTACCCCTACTCGATCCAGGGTTGTCATCCCTGTTGTGGCGAGAGCGTTCCCTAGGTGGTGCATCTCTACAGAACCTCTTGCGACCACGGCCACGGAAGGACTCCTCAGGCTTACGCTTCCTCTCCCTATACTCCTCTCCAGCTTCAGCACGGTCCTTCTCAATCTGGATGCAGCGATCCACCAGAGCACGCAGTGTGCTACTCTCAATACCGCCAAACTTCAGCTTGATGTGCGGGTTAAGTCCCTTGCGGTAATAGTATAGCTTCTCCTTCTCAGAGTTCACAACATAGGAAGGTGCATAGCATAGAAGGTTGGTGAAACGAGTAGTGTACTCAGTCACCCTGTCCTTTCCCATCTTGATGTTGTGGAACTCCTCAGCTTTGGCCTCCATGATACCCTTCGGAATGTGATACTCAGTGAATGCTTCGGCGAACTCATCCCACGAGATGTTGGCAGGGTCCTCATGGAAATCACTGAAACTATCCCACCAGGCGCGTGCTGCACCTATGAGCTGGTGTGCGGTAGCTCCGACACACTCATCATCGATGAAAGTAGTGAGGTCAAGCTTCTTCTCCATCTCCTGGAGCCAGTCATTGGCTACAAGCGGGTCAGGGTCGGTGCCATCATAGGTAGGTGGCCTTAGCTTCAGAAATCCTTCTAGCTTCCTTTGGAAGTCATTCTGCTGACGTCCCTAGCGACGGTTTGCTCCATTAACAAGAGCTGCAAGAAGTTGAGTCTGTTGAGCCATCACTTCTGCCAGGTTCAGTGGTGGTGGTGGCAGAATGTTCTCCTCAAGTGGTGGGGTATTCTCTAGGTTGAAGGGTATCCCTCCACGTCCACGGCCACGACCACGACCACGGTTGTTGCCACCACGCCCCCCATTTGGTTCGACTGGTTCGGGGGCGGGCGCACGTTCACGGTTCATTAGGCAATCAGATCGGTGGTTCTGCATCTGCAACATGGATCATAGGAATTTTAGTATTTGTGCCAAAAGTTCTTATAATTTAGTATGGTTACATGATTTTGACGATTTAAAGAAAAACATTTATTCTATCCAACACTCATTACAAAGAAGCAATAAGGTCCATAAAATGCAATAAGATCCAAAACATTCATTACATGGGTTTTATTACATAGCATCATCTTTAGTAGCTACACTTGAAGACTCGCGAGAATCGTACTACACATTAGTGTCTCATATTACATCTCATAAGGGGTACATCATGGGGTACCACTTATGGAAGCCACTAATATGACTCATGACCATGCAGGGTCATCTACTCTAGCTCGTACACCGCAGCTGGAATACGACTGTTCTCGATCTCGATCTCCTCGTCAGACTTGTGAAGTTGGGACACATACTTCAAGGCCTTGGCGAGCTCCTTAGTAGGCTTGGCTCTAGGTAGGGTAGGGCAGGCATCTAGGTTGAGGCGAGTTGGAGCTAACTCAAACTCCTCTATCCTAGGCTTCATCTTGCTATGAATCTCCTTGGGTAGCTGATCCCACATACCCTTCATCTCCCTAAGGCGCTTCTTGTCAGACTTCTGCCAAGCCTGCCATGTCCTCTCACACTTGTCCTGTAGGTACTCGTTCTGCCTGAGTGCCTCGATCAGGTGACCCTAGTTGTGAATGGCCTTCTTCCTGAACTCCTCTAGATCCTGAGTCATGGTCTTGTTCCGAGATTGGATTTTCAGCATATCAATCCCCTTGGACCTCTCTCTGTCTCCTCTACGGTTGAACTCGGCCTTCTTGTCGTCCAACTCTCTCTGCAACTCCAAGACCTTGCTGTCGAGGTAGCAGTTCCTATTGCCTAGGTCGGTGGCTTTGTCCTGTAAGTCTACGACCTCGGCTCTGTGGACTTCTTCATGATGGTTGAGCTCATCCTGTAGCTTGGCAACTGTCTCAAGCAGACTAGCTCGCTCATGTGCTCCCTGCAAGTCTCGCTCCTGGTACTCCCACAGAAGGGCCTGGTCCTAACGTCTCCTCTGCTCTAGCTGGGTCACGTACCTGTCCTGCTCTAGTAGGTGGATAGCCAAGACGTGAAGGCATCTGTCCACCTCGGCAAAGATAACTCTGCCGGCTGCGAAACTCTGCTCACTAGGGGTAAGGCTGAGGTCGAGGGCCTGGGGATGTAGATGGAACTCTGTCATCTTTAGGTGCTCGTAGTGGTCCCTCATCACTCTGCGAAGTGCCTTGTGTGAGATAGCTTACAGTCCCTCCTCGACTGTGTCCTCTATAGTCAACTTGGTGAAAGCTGGGACAGAAGGTAAGGTAGTGCTAGCTGGGAACTCGACTGAGGTGACAATTGGTCCTTCAATTCCTCCTTCCTGTGCTGGCTTCCCAGTGCAGGTGACCTTGACAAGCTCGTTAGGGACTCCTAACATGATGAGAACTCGGCAGAGGGTTTGTGCAAAACCCCCAAGCTCACGTAGGTCAAAGGTAAGCTTGGCGTGGTCCAGAGGTAGCGGTCCTAGAGACGGCCAGTCAGCATTCGTTGCCATCTGCATGTCTTAAGGAACAGGTGTTAGCAGGTCAATAATAGATAAGCCTTGCATAAAAGTAAATGCAGGGTTGGTATATAACCGAAAGAGGGGCTATTCATGTCCTATTTTATCGTCCATTTCTAAGGGTTTCGTCCTATGGTCAAGTATGGCTCTGATACCAACTGAAGCGACCTGATTTCCGCGAAGGGAAATCCACAGAGTCGAAGTGTATTATGACCGTTGTAGATTATATTACCCAAATTCCAGTCGAATACCACATCCATACAATGATAATATCAGAGTACATAATGTGCGGAATTATATAAATTATTACATCGCCGCATTGGTGGAATCAAAAGTAGCATTCATTCAGAACTGCTTGAAGATAAGATCGCCAAACTCGAGCGTAGGAACGAACCCCTCAACCGTCAAACTCCTCAGAGCTATACTCCTTAGCAGAACCTGTGTGCCAAAATTTATCAGTACGATTTGTACTGGCCACTCCCACCCTATGAGCAATGCTTTGTGGAAATTGGATGCAAGTTAGATATAATCAAAAGGAACCTATAAGGCTGGGGTTTCCTATGTATTAGCATATCAATTGTATAATAATAGTTGGTCAAGTTTTAACACCATTCCCACACTCCTTCCACCCCATTCCCTTCTAGAGCCAGGTTTCGATCCTAGGATCGATATACCACCATCTCCACACCATCACCATACCCTCACTCAGTCGACAGGCCAACTCCCTCTCGGCACTGCCTCAAGGCCCGTAGCCCCTGGCTATGACCGACACTCTCTCACGGGGGAAGAAGAGAAGGACTCATCTCTTTATCTAGTTTAAGCAAAACCCAGGAAAGGTCCATAGCCAACAAGTCGGCACATGTATCGATTGATCAACCATACACTCTGTAGAGGTTTTACATAACCATAAGATCTGCCTTCTTCACTGACCGTCGTCAACTGGGCTAATTCCGGTTGCTTGCTAGCCTAGGATAATGTCACTCTACCATTCAGCCCTGGTACACCCCAAGTCTAGTCTAGGGCGGCTGAAACTGTGAGTCATGAGCCATGCCCACAAGGTCTCCATGAAGTCTCAGAAGGGTGTGGGGGAATCCTCCATGCCTCGTACCTCCTTACACTATCCGCTATCAACCTAGCAGTAGTGGCAATATCCTACCAAGTAGTCCGGCCGTCCCGCACCATATAGGGCGAGTGGTACGTAAGGCTTCCCGGTGAATCTAAGTACTAGTAAGTTCTTAGAGATGACCAAGCCAGAATGTCTTCATCAGGGTTTCCATTTACCGTGCCACCACAGCACCTCCATCCCGGGCTCCTCCCATCACAGGTTCACACCTAGGACCGCCTCATATACCATTTACCCACCACAGGTATCCATTCCAGGGGTGCCCAGGTAGCACCCCATGGCAAGACTTGCCCAGGCTTATCGTATACTCTGACTTGGTCGACACAACCCTCACCCTCCACACACCCAAGTCACACATGCAACACTCTCCCCATAGCCCAGATAACACCACGCATTAATGTAGTATAAGCGTAGTAGAAGTACAAGCAAATGAAATATAGCAGTAAGCGTGTGTCTAGACTAATAGCAGGGTATGTAGGGGTAAGGTTGCGTCAAGGTAGAGGCCATCAAGTAAGCATACTACCATGCAAGTCCTATCATAGTATGATTATAACAGTAAAGTAAAGCAATAGCAGTTCTATATTAGCCATGCGTAATAGGTGCTACGAGATTGGGTGGGATGTGGCACCTTCAGTGAAGTTGTCTCTATACTCCTCAAGGTACTCACGATCCTCGTCCGTATGGTTCTCCTCTGAGTCTGCATACGATCGAATTATAGTCGCGTTAGCGACGTCTATAGAATAGCACAAAGAAGCAATGAAAATTCAAAAGATCCAAATGCACTCAAACATGGGTTCATTGCGTAAATTTTGATTTTAGATGAATTTGGTCCTCGTTTCATATTTTTCTGAGGTCGTATGAATTAGTTATGAATTTCTGAAGTTTTAATCTTTTCTGAAAATGGGAAAATGCTGAATTAATCCTGGGCTGACACGTGTCACACTGTGACTGGTCTTGACATCAGCATGATGTCATCATCTCGGCTCCGAGCTGACAAGTAGGATCCTGCTGATGTCATCTTGACGTCAGCATGACGTCATCAACGTCATCATTTTCGACAGGTGGGGCCAGGGTCTCTTGGGTCACTGACTTGTGGGTCCGGTCAAAGTCAATGTCAAGTCAACGGGCGAGTCAACGATCAACGGGTCATAGTCATTGACGTGTGGGGCTAGAGCTGCTGACGTCAGCAGCTGACGTCACCGTGATGTCATCATGACGTCACCTCGGTTGTGTTGTTACTGATAGGTGGGACCCGTGTGACATCGTCATGATGTCAGCATGACGTCACTTACTGACAAGTGGGTCCAGAGTCTCTGTGTCGCTTACATGTGGGTCCGGTCAATCGGTCAACGATCAACACGGACCGAGTCCGAACTGGGCAGGTTGGGCCTGGATATGGGCTGGGCTTTGGCCCACCACGTGGCATGCTATGGCGCTGCCACGTCGTAGCCAAGGGCCTCCACTGGGCTTCATCCACAGCTCGGCCCACACCGCATGGCTCACGGTGAACTGGTGTTCACGGTCCATGGACCATAGGCTGGGTCTTCGGTGGACCGAGTCCACCCTTCTTCCCTCTGGCCTGGTCCATGTGCACCTAGTGCAGGCACATGCGGCCAATGAGGGGAATCCTCTGCTTCCTTCCCTGGCGTGTTCCTGCCGGTGGTGTGCTCACTAGCGAGCTCCCACAGCGATGTTGGCGTCCAATTGAGGTGGGGAAAAGCTTCGGCAGGCCTCGGCGAATACGGTAGTGGGGTCAAGGTGGCGGCCAGGGCTTCCTAGGGCGTTGGCCACGGTGGTCGGTGGCTCGGTCGTGGTGGTGCTCGCCGGCGGGGCATCTCGGGGCTATTCTAGGGGTCTTGGTGCCCCGTTTCCCTTCAGATGGCTAGTGGGAGACAGAGTATAGCGTCGACGACGACCATAGGGCGTGGCGGAGTCCGTGTGCGGTGGTGGTGCATGGCGGAGCTCTGGCTGGTGGTCTGGTGCTCATGGCCAAGGTCCTGCGGCCGGCTATCGGGGTCTCGGTCTACGCGACTATCCTCCGGGTGTCACGGTGGTGCTACGACTATTTCCTAGTCTGGCGAGGCGGCCGGGTGCGCAAGTGGTGGCTGTGCCATGATGGCGGTGTCGTGAGCGTGGCGTGCGCGTGCTCTGCTACGGCGTCCAAGGGCTAGGACGAGGTCTCAGCAAAAGGACTCACCGAGTGGTGCTGGCGGTGTTCGGTGGTGGTGCAGTGGCGAGGTGCGTCGTTGGGGTAGGCGCTCAGGGCGGCGCTCCGGCTCCGGTGATCGGCGTCTCTGAGCTCTCTGCTCACCTCCCCTCTTCTGAATTTCCCTCTCGACCCTCTTCTCTCAGTGCGGTGCGGGCTGTTGGGCCACCGAGCGGCGGCGTCGTGGGCTAAGGAATCCCTAGGGCGCTCTGGCGTCGCTTTATAGCCTCAGGGTCCGAGCTTCATCCATGGCGGATGGGGCGGACGGCTGGCGATGCGCCATTGGCATCGGACGGCTTTGCGGGCGTGGGTGATTGGCGTGGAGGTTGCGTGGGCGCGGCGCCAAGGGGGACAGGCAGGTGATTCGCGTGACCCCGGGCCCATGCCTATCGTTTTGGTCGGGACTCGGTCGGAGGAGGTGCCGGCGTGGGGAGGAAGAAGGTACTGTGGCAGGGGGTGGCTGACACGTGGGGTCAGGTGGCAGCGGCAGCAAGGGGAAGCAGAAGGGCGCGTGGGCGTGAGCAGCGCGCTGGGCTAGCTAGCGAGGCCGGGTGTTGCTGCGCGCAAGCTGGGCTGGCTTGCTGGGCCGGCTGCTGCTGCGCGCAAGCTGGACTGGCTAGCAGGCCTTCTTCTTTTCTTTTCCTTTTTCTATTTTATTTTTCTTCTCCTTTGTTTAACTTCAAATTTGATTTGGAATTTGAATTCAAAATTGGTGTACCTTATTCATTGGAGTTTTAGATATGAGGCCTACAACATTCTTTTATATATATTAGGAACTTTATTTAGCTATTTTGTATAACAAAAATTAGGTGTATTTTGTTATACAAAATAGAAATAGTTTTCTCTCTAAGCATTTATTCTTTGGTTTGATTAATAATTACTTTATGGTTTATTTCTTTAAAGGAGTTGTTAGGCATTACATAAAGCAAATGAAAATCCAAATCACCATTTGAGTTAACAATGTATGCTATATTTTATTTGTCAGTATTTAAATAAACGTAATTAACAAATGACATGCCATGCTCATGAAATTGTTTAGTTAGGTTACAACTAATGCAACACCTAGGGTTGGCTCCTACATATGTCACTCAACATTGCATGGAGTTTTGAAGAAAAAATTTTGTAGTTGTGATTTTTTGTGTGTGGATTTTTGGGTTGTTACATACAGGATTTACCGAAATGTGTTTCTTGAATTTTAAAATTTTAACTTGGGTTTAAAAGTATCACTCGTGGCGAGTTATATTGCACTAGCTAGTTGAGTAGTTCTTGGATGTATTTCAAAACTAAAAGTTATAACTTTCTGAATTGGAAACGATAGACAATGATGTATTAGTATTTAAATTCTAGCTAATTTTCTTGAACGCTAACTTTATATTCTTGCATCGCTACTTGCATCATGTGAGTACTTTGGCGTGTAGTGGTTTGTAGGATGGTCTGATGTAGCGGGGTGATCTCAAGAACTTTTCGGAACTCTTTAGAACGCACGAAGAACTATTTTCGGTGCTCTGTTCGTGAACCGGCGCGCTGTGCGACGAACCCATCTTGGTCTTCTCGTATCTTCTTCCCTAGTCGCTCTTTAGTCGCACCGAGTGTTTCTGTGGGGTGTACGACCCCAGATACCCATGGCAGACCACATGGGCTGTGCCCCTAGGGGTGTCCCAGCCCATAAGAAGAAGCCTTGCGGGGCACGACTCTGCTCGGTGCCTTCCGTAAGACATCAGGAAGATATCCTGAAGATACTACGAGATCTGTTAGGATATGTATGATCCCAAGATTCCTGTAATCAGTTATTACTTTCCGATTATCTCTC
Source organism: Miscanthus floridulus (assembly GCF_019320115.1). Lineage (NCBI taxonomy): Eukaryota > Viridiplantae > Streptophyta > Magnoliopsida > Poales > Poaceae > Miscanthus > Miscanthus floridulus. Next base: position 34,402,652 of record NC_089596.1, read on the forward strand.
AGATCTAACCGACTTGTAACCCTGCCTCCCGGACTATATAAGGCGGGCAGGGACCTCCTCTAAAATCACGGCATATCATACGATAGCTAATACAAACCAATAGACCACAGGAGTAGGGTATTACATCATACTGACGGCCTAAACCTATCTAACTCGTGTGTCTCTGTTGCCTTCTTGTTTTTGATCTCACGCTCCTCTGCCGATCAATCTACCTTCGTGGGATACCCCTCAGAGGACTGCCGATGATATTCTGTCGACAGTTGATGCGCCAGGTAGGGGTGTGCGTGCTGTTTCCTTGTCGAACAAGATGGCTTTTTCTGCAGGCTCTTCGTCCCTTCCGTAGCCTGGCTAGATCTTCACGGTCGGATCCATCTCGTGGGTCATCAACGCTGACGGAGTCGGAGAGCTCCTCGAGCCGGGGCAGATCGGTTCTACGCCGACCACCCCCGCACCTACAACTGTAGATTCGATCTTAGAGCCAATTCCGAGGTCTCCTTCGGTGACGAGTCGCCGTCTGCTTTCTCGCTACTAGAAGAGGCAGATGAACAACGACGATCTGATCGAATCCATCGATCGGGTCGAACTGAAGCTCACCGATTGTCTCTCTGTCGCCAAATCAGCATTGGACACTCTGGTTTAGTGCCGACCACCCTCTGATCCCGATCTATCAGAGTCTGCTCAAGAAACTGTAGGGGTTATGGCCCTACCCTTCGGATTCACCAACGCCGCCGCCGCTTACCAACACACCCTAAGGGGAAAACTCGCCGACCAGGTCGCCATCCAGTTTTCACCAGCCGTCAACACGCTACACTTAGGCCGAAGCCCCGGGGCACACCTCCAGACCATCTCGGCAGAAACTATGGGCTCTGTGTCTCAGGGCTCTACGGAGACCCTCACCGAAACCTTCTCCGATCAATTTCTCCTTCCACCCTTCTGGGGTGGTGCGATCTTCAACGTCAGCATCGACAGCCCTCCTCAGAACGGCGAAACCGAGGAGGAGCACGTTGCTCGAGAGACCCGGAACATCAACCGCGCGCAGCGGTGAGAAAATGAGGCAACCATCACGAGGGCCGAGGCTGCTCGGAATAATCGGCTCGATTCTCAAGGAAGACCACTCTCGCTCCACCGCGACCTCGACAAAGAATTTCTTCGCGTCGACGGCCACGACGTCTTCAAGACTCCAAGCGCCAATTTGGCAGTAGCCGCCAACGAGCTCGCTCGTTTCCCTCAAACACCTAAGCTCGCCAAGATCGCCGCCATGCTTAAAGCTATCACTTTCAGGTCAATGAGATTCGCGAGGATCAGAGACCTTCATGCTCTACGAGCATGATTCACCGATTAGCTGCGCCGAGATCCAATCGCCGCCCCAGTCAAAGCCATTTCGCCGACCAGTCGCTACCTCTCCAGGGGGGACCCGAGGGGCATCGCGCCGAACACCATCGCCAGCATGACCAGGAGGTCGAACAGGATGCTAGAGTACATCTCAGCAACCTTTGGGATGCGCAATGGCGTATCGAGCAACATCGCTTTGGTCGCCATGAAGACGAAGTGCGTCACTGCCAGGATTATGAAAAGTAGTATGGCAACCCGGACTTAGCCCTCGAGCCTATCCCTGACCACAATGCCACAGACGATGGTGTCAACAACCCTGAGGGGCCTCCGGCTTTCACAAGGGCACTCCAAACACTTCGGTGGCCCCGTAGTTTTAAGATCACCGGGGTCAAGCCCTACGAAGGAAGAATGAACCCAACTCATTGGCTGTAGGCTTATGCCCCTGCTGTCTGCACCGTAGGAAGAGACACTAGCATCATGGAAAATTATCTCCCCATCATGCTCACGCCACCCGCCATGAGCTGGTTTACCAGCCTCGCGCCGGACTCCATCGGGTCATGGGAAGAGCTAAAGAAAGTCTTCACCAACAACTATATGGCCACGTGTACTTGACCCGGCACGAAGCATGATCTCAGCCGCATCAACCAGAAGCCATCCAAGCTCCTCTGTAGCTACATCCGACGTTTCTCCGAGATGAGGAACTCTATTCCCAACATCATGGAAGCTGAAGTCATCACCGCCTTTATCCGAGGACTCCACCATCGCGAGCTTCGCTCCAAATTCAACCGCAAGCCACCCACCGGTATCGGCGAAATGATAACTACCACCAACCAATACGCTGACACCGAGGAAGTCGAGGTGCACTTCAACGAGGATGCAGGCACTCAGCGCCCGCCTCACCACTACGACGATTGCCCCGACGACCAGCATCACAGCGACCGCCACCCCGATGACCACAGCTACCATCGTGATAGCGGCCGTGATCGAATAGGAGGACACATGCCTGGCCAAAATCGCCGCTGCCAGCCAGAACACATCATCGCCGCTATTAGTCAACCTCGCGCTAAGCGTAACTACGACGAACAGTACCAAAAGATCCTTGACGGCCCGTGCCCTCTTCACAAGAACGCCAAACACAAGATGAAGGACTGCATTGGTCTAGCTAGGGAGTTCTAGGACAAGAAGCTCGATGACGACGCCAACGATGGAGCCAGAGGTCGCCGACCACCTGGGGGCAAGAACAATGCCTTTCAGAACCATGATAAGGTGGTCGCCACCATCTTCGGGGGCCTCGCCTCCACTGAGAGTAGAAGGGAACGGAAGCTCGCCGCCCGATGAGTGCTCGCCATCACTTTAGATGAAACTACTGCTGACCCCAGCTATCGCCCATGGTCCGAGGTCCCCATCACCTTCAACAAGGCCGCCAGTGGGCAGACATACCCTACATAGGGCATTCCCCCCTCATCCTCGATGCAACCTACTCTTCAAAAAAGTCCTTGTTGACGGTGGTAGTGCTTTGAACCTACTCTTCGCCAGGGCCCTAAGGGAGTTGGGCCTCGCGATATCAGATCTCACACCCTCGGACTCCTCCTTCTAGGGTGTGGTACCTAGAAGGGCATCCAGACCACTTGGAGAGATCACCCTACCAGTACAGTTCAGCACGGCAAGCAACTACCGCATCGAGCATATCAACTTCTACGTCGCCAACTTCGACACCACCTACCACACCATACTTGGCCGGCCAGCTCTGGCCAAATTCATGGCCATACCGCACTATGCGTATCTGGTGTTGAAGATGCATTCGCCTGCAGGAGTCCTGGCTCTACGGGCCAACCTCTCCATTGCCTACGCCTACGAGACAGAGAGTCTCGCTCTCGCCGAAGCCACCGACCTCTCCATACAGATGGCTAGCGTGGTCGCTGAAGCCAAGATAGCACCTACCGATGACATGGAGATTCTAGAGCTAGAGCTTCCCCGTGCCTCCGCCAAGTCCAAGGAAATCAAGGAGGTCAGCCTCGGCCTTGATGATGCCTCCTAGACCATGAAGATTGGGGCTCACCTTGACCCCAAATAGGAAAGCATGCTCGTCTCCTTCCTACGTGCCAACGTCGATGTGTTTGCTTGGAAACCTACAGACATGCTGGGGGTACCACGGGAGAAGATCGAGCACTCCTTGAATGTCTCGCCAACTGCCAAACCGATCAAGCAGAAACTCTACCGATTCACGCCAGACAAGAAGGAGGCTATTAGGGTAGAAATAAAATGGCTCTTAGCTATTAGGTTTATAAAAGAAGTGTATCATCTAGATTGGTTAGCAAACCCTATTCTCGTTTGAAAAAAAGAGTAAAGAATGGAGAATGTGCGTTGATTATACTAATCTTGACAAACACTGCCCTAAAGACCCCTTTGGCTTGCCTCGGATAGACGAGGTTGTAGACTCTACCACCGGTTATGAACTACTCTCCTTCCTTGACTATTAGTTCGGCTATCATTAGATCTCCCTCAATGAAGAAGACCAGATAAAGACGTCGTTCATTATGCCTTTCGGTGCATACTACTACAAAACTATGTTCTTCGGACTAAAAAACGTCAAGGCTATCTATCAAAGGGCCATCCAGATGTGCCTCGACCAACAGATCAGCCGCAATGTCAAAGCCTACATCGATGATGTGGTCGTCAAGACCAAGACAGCCGACAACCTTATCGCCGACCTCGAAGAAACCTTCGCCAACCTAAACATGTACCGATGGAAGCTGAACCCTTCAAAGTGCATCTTTGGAGTTCCATCCGGTATACTGCTAGGCTACATCGTCAGTGCTCGAGGCATCGAGCCTAATCCTGACAAGGTCTCCGCCATCACCAATATGAAATGACCAACATGCGTCAAGGATATATAGAAGCTTACAGGTTGCATGGATGCTTTAAGCCGCTTCATATCATGCCTCAACGAAAAAGGGCTACCTTTCTTGAAGCTCCTCGAGGCCTCCAAGTGCTTTTCCTGGTCGGGGGAGGTAGACTCAGCTTTTGAGCAGCTCAAGTTGTTCTTAACAAAGCCACCGATCATGATAGCGCCAAGGCCAGATGAGACTCTGCTAATATACATCGCCGCCACTTCTCGCATCGTGAGCATAGCTATTGTCGTCGAACGCGAAGAGGTCGGGCATGCTTATAAAGTACAACATCCGGTTTACTTCATCAGTGAGGTACTTAATGAGCCCAAAACTCGTTACCCTCAGGTACAAAAGCTATTATACGCCATTCTCATTACGTCACGCAAACTCCGACACTACTTCGAATACTACAAGATTGCCATGGTCACTGAGTTCACTCTAGGGGACATTCTCCGCAACAAAGAGGCCAATGGCCGCATCATTAAATGGGTTGTTGAGCTCGACACCTATTCCATCGAATTCAGAAGCAGACCTACCATTAAGTCACAGGCGCTCACTGACTTCGTCGCTGAATGGACCGAGATCCAAGAGCCCATCGCCGCTGCATTCCCCGAACACTGGGTGATGTACTTCAATGGCGCCCTTAACATCAATGGTGCTGGTGCGGGCATTCTGTTCATTACGCCGACCAAGGATAAGCTACGTTTTGTTCTCTGGATACACTTCCTAGCCTCCAAAAATGCCACGGAATATGAAGCATGTATCCATGGTCTTCGTATAGCCATCGAGCTCGGCGTCAAACGCCTCATTGTGTACGGGGACTCCACGCTGGTTATCAGCCAGCTCAACAAAGACTGGTCCTGTTCCAGCGAGAAGATGGATGCTTACTACGCTGAAATCAGAAAGCTTGAAGGAAAATTCTACGACATCGAGTATCACCATGTGGAACGTGACCAAAATCAACTCGCCAACCACTTATCCAAGCTGGGTTCTTCTCATGCCGCGATCCCGCCAGGGGTCTTCGTTCAAGATCTCCCGGCGCCATCCATCAAAGAAGATAAGTAAGTCGAAGAAGTTCCCCCTGCCGAGCAGTTGGTACTTGCGGTACCTTTGTCGGTCGCCGATTGGAGGGAGCAATTCATCAAGTACCTTACCAGCGCCGAGGTACCCATAGACAAGACTGAAACTAAATACCTAGTTTGTTGAAGCAAGCTTTACGTGCTGGTGGACGATAGCTTGATGAGGAAAAGTGCCAAGGAAGGGATTCTACAGAAATGCATCACCCAAGAGGAGGGAGTGAAGCTACTTCTCGAAATTCACTCTGGTTCCTATGGCAACCATGTGGCCTCAAGAACACTATTTGGCAAGGCTTTTGGAGCTGGTTTTTATTGGCCCACAGCCATCACTGATGCAGAAGATCTCGTCCGACATTGTGAAGGATGCCAATTCTTCGCTAAGCAAATACACGTGCCGGCGCAAGAGCTGTAAATAATCCTAGCTTCTTGGCCCTTTGCATGCTGAGGACTGAACATGATCGGGCCTTTCAAGCCAGCACTAGGTGGTTTTCGGTATGTATATTATAACACCCCGGGTGTTTAAATATTAAAAACAGGACATGTCATCATATGCATTGCAAGGCATTGGTCATATTGCAAACTTTGATATGTATTCACTAAAACAAGTTTACATTTATGTTATGAGTGTTGAATTGAATTGTTTGAATCAAGTTCAAAATTTGGTTTGGATTTGAATTTTCGAGAAAACCCTGATTTTCAGTATTTAAATCCTACCCTGAAAACTCATTTCAAAATCTAAGCACATTTTGGGGTTGAGCCTTAAAGCAAAATTGTAGAGGTTGTTGAGTTGTACAAAGTTGGTTTTTGGAGTTTTCCAAGTTGTTTAGGAAAATTTGAAGTAATTTGAAAAGGCGAAATTCCTTAAATGTCCCCTTTTCGAATTCAAATTTTCATTTCAAAATGTATACCGAATTAGGGGGTGGTTATAAAAGCAAAGTTGTAGAACTTTTGATTTTGAACAACTTTTATTTTTTTAGATTTTTGAGTTGTTATACAAATTTGGGAGTAATTTGAATTTGAAAATGAATGGCAATTCTGTAATTACTATGAACAGTGTTCACCGCCTAAGCTACATGGCCGACGATCATCTTCGGCGTTCCAGGCGCGTCGTGGCCGTCTTTGGCGTCGCGCTGGCGCGGTGAAGGCTTCCGCGTGGCTTCTCATTGCTTCTAAGCCACGCTATTTAGCCTGAGCCATCGCCGTTCATCTCTTTTCTTCTTCCTCTGTTTTCACCGCCGCCGCCGTTGCCATAGCTCCGTTGAGCTTTTGCCGTCGACCTAGCGCCGTTGCCCTCTCGGTAAAGGCCGTCCCAGCTTCGTCTCTTCCTTGCGAACATAGCTAGCCAACCTTGGTCGCCTGAAATTGCCAAGAACTCGCTGTCCACGCTCTTCTTCCTCACGGCCGACCGAACCACCATCAACCTTGCCTCACCGTGGTCAGGCCACTCCAGTATGTCTCCACCTTCACCGAGCATACCGTCGTGTTTGTGGTGAGTTCCTAAGCGTGATGCTCTCTCCGCTTTAGTCTCTACCGTGTTGTAGCCGGAGTTGTGCCGTGCACCACCGTGTTTGCACCACCGTGGCCGCCATGGCTGGCATGGAGCTTCCTCCGGTGTGCCTGCTACTGTTCTGAGGGTCGGGATAGGTTCGCGGGGTGATGTTGATCAGGATGGTGTTGTCCACCTCGCCGGAGTCTCGTCGTCAGCCTGTTTTGGCCGACCGGAGTCAGCGGCACTGCCGTGCGCTCTGTTTGGGTCGCTGACAGGCGGGGCCGGGTCGTCAGAGAGAGAGAGAGTGAGAACAGAGAGATTTCTTATTTTCTAGATTTTGAATAGTGCAGCAACTTTAGAAATTCATAGGAAAATAATTATAGCTCCAAAAATTCTGAAAATTTGTGTGTAGCTTCTGTACATGTTCTATTATGGTTTAAAAATATGAAACTTGAAACTTGAATAAATTTTTAATGTTCCAAAATTTAGTCAATTAATTGATAAATGTAATTTCCATAGTTTTTGTAGAGCACTGTATAACTTCAAAAATTATGAAATTTATTTTGATACACTAATTTGTCATGTGGAAGCTTGCATAAAATTTTGAGGTCATTTAGAACAAGTTCATTTTGAGCTTATTTTCCAAATTAATTCAAAATTGAATTAAAGCAAACCCTAAGTGTTAGGTTAGGGTTTGATCTTGTTTTGGTCATGTTTTGTGACCTGTAGGATTTCAAGATCAGTTTGATCTAGTCACCTATGTCATAAGCCCTAGGTCGTTAATAAGTTAACTTGTCGTAACCCTAGATGTTAGTGTCAGTTGGTTTTGTTGGCTTGCAACTGTACCGCGAAGGAAAGTTGTATTCCAGTTGTTAACTTTTGCATCTATCATCAAGCATCATGTTTCGTATTCCGCATCATGTTAAACATGGCATTGTTACTACGTGTAGTGAACGAAGGTGAACACATGGTAGTTAATCAAGTTGCAGAGGAGGTTAATCCGTCTGTTGAGGTCGGATCGAATACTTGTGGAACATCGTAGGAACAGGACTTTTCCGTCAACGAAGGCAAGCCCTGGATGCATACAACCCTACCTTGTGTTTTACAAATTGATTTCGCTTTTGCTTTTCTATACTGCATTAAGTGATCAGGAGTCAAGTGGAAACCTAATTGGTGCATCACCAACCTTGTTTTTCCATATCTACCTTGATTACCTGTTTTATTCTTAAATGTTTAGATATGCTTAGTCATGCATAGTCGGGTGATTACCTGTCACCTAAGAATTTTAAATGGATCTTTGGTTACTTATGTGATCATGAAATATGAGCTTGTGGAGTAATAAATCTAGACCGGGCGAACTAGGTGTGTGTGAGCCACAAGACATGGAGGTCTTGTGAGCGGGTCCTTTCCGCCTGTGTCGGTTAAGGTCCGTCCATTGTTGAACTGTGTGCGGTGAGACTTTGTAGTACTAACCACATACTTCGGTAAGCCTTAACTTGGCTATTCTATTACGAGAATGGCTACTCACACACTAGGAGTGGAGAGATGGCGGGAATAGCGTGTACCCACGTGGCAATGGGCCGTATTGGTGGAGTACTGTATTCTCGGGTGGCGCAGATCCATTCTTGTTTTAGAGGATCCGAGAGTAGATTGATATATGTAGGTCGGGGACCTGCATATGTTGTGTGGTCTAGAATTCCCAGCTGGGTTTATAATCGGTTCGAATCATCATTGCTCCTCGGTTATGGAGACTCACTTCTCTGTTCATCATCGTAGTTTAATAACTGAACTTGAGAAGGTTTTGGATATGAAGTTTCATGATCTCAATACGGATTGTGTCATCTTTGTATATTATTTTATGAAGTTTTAAATGTTGAATTAAAGAATTTTGTTAAAGAGCTTTTACGCAAAATAACTTTGATTATTGCTAAATCTATACCTTGAATCCCTGAGCCTACATTCCTGAGTTTATTAGTTCTTATTTTGGTTAAGTCTTGTTGAGTACTTTTGTACTCAGGGTTCATTGACCCTTGTTGTAGGTGAGCCTCTTGAGCAGATCTATTTTGGATCATGCTGCATGACTATTGTTCGATCTGACGATGAGAAGTAAATGTGTGGCCCTTGGGCAAGGCAGTTCTATTGTGTGTTTTGTATTATGTTATAATGCCACTCCACTACTACGTTGTGTATTAATTATCGAATTTAGTTTGTAAGGTTTAAAACCACTAGTTTGAAAACTAAGTTATTATAAGACTTCCGCTATATTTACTCTAGTGTATCTATTTGAATAAACTGTTGTAATACTGCAATGACTCTGTATTGTGATCCTGCTTGGAAATTGTGGATGATTCGGGGTTCCCCGAGGACACCCGACATAATTCTTAAATTACCAGGAACATATGCATAGTAGTCAAAGGTCATTGGACAGTGACAAGTGCATGTGGGTCCTATAATTTAGGAGGTTCTGCCACATATATGTCGCCATTGACAAGTTCTCCAAGTGGATTGAATATAAACCGCTTGTCTCGGCTACTGCAAAGAAGGCAGTTGAGCTCTTCGAAGATATCATCCATAGATTTGGCCTACCAAACAGCATCATCATCGATCTCGGAACTACGTTTACTGGCCATCACTTCTAGGACTTCTGCGAAGACCATTGCATCTTCGTCAAATATGTCTCTACTACCCATCCATGAGCCAACGGTCAGGTCGAACGGGCGAACGGTATGATCCTTGATGCCCTAAAAAAGCGAATATATCAGAAAGAAGAAAAGCACCCGGGCAGATGGCTCAAGGAGCTTCTAGCTGTAGTCTGGGGACTACGCACTCAAGCTAGTCGTAGCACTGGTGTGACTCCATACTTTTTGGTCTACGGCTCAGAAGCCATACTACTAGCGGATGTTACTTTTCAAGCACCTAGAGTGGAAAACTATGATGAAGAGCAGGCCGAGGCTGTTCGGTCTAAGGACATTGATAGGGCTGAGGAAGAATGCCTAATCACCTACGTCCATACAGCTAAATACCTAGAAGGCTTGCGGAGGTACTACAACTGAAACATCAAAGGTCATTCATTTGCTGTCAGTGATCTTGTTCTCCGTAGAAAACAAAAAACTGAAGGGTTGCACAAGCTCTCTTCCCCTGGGAAGGGCCTTATGTCGTCAAAGAGGTTACTCGACCAGGTTCTTATTGCCTAAGTGACTTAGATGGAGTCAATGTTCCCAACTCGTGGCACATCGAACACCTTATACGTTTCTATCCTTGAAAAACTCTAGATATGTACTCTACAATTTTATTCAGTAAAGTTTTTGGTCTCCATAACTTGTCTCTATTTTGTCTCTATTGTGGCTTAACCCCCACTTATGGTCGCCGAGCTATATGCTACTTCATGACAAACTCCAATACGTAATCACCGTAACTGCGCCTACCACATTTCTCCAAATCGCCGAACATGATTTCTCCAAATCGTCGAACATGTTTTCTCAAAATCACCGAACACGATTTCTCCAAATCGCCGAACACGTTTTCTCCAAATTGCTGAACATGATTTCTCCAAATCGCCGAACACGTTTTCTCCAAATCACCAAACACGATTTCTCCAAATCGCCGAACATGTTTTCTCCACAATCGCCGAACACGATTTCTCCAAATCGCCAAGCACGTTTTCTCCAAATCGCCAAACATTTTTTGATCAGAGAGCAACATCCTTTCTTTCTTGTTCTCTTCGGAGATGTCCCAGTCTCCGATCTCTCCCTACATGTGCTATGGGCTCCACACTCTACGTTATGGGTGGTCGGCTGCGGTCCCTTGGTCACACCTATTTTTCCTACATGTCTACGAGCTCCGCGCTCGATGTTATGGACTATGGGTCAGCCAAGGCCGAGAGGTCAACATAGAATACATTGCTCGGACATCGCTTATGTTGCCTTTATCTCCAAGTTCACATAACAACTACCGAGCAGCACACGTTCCGCGCTGTTTTTTATGGAAAAGACCCAGTCACCGATTTTTCCCTATACGTGCCATGGGCTATGCACTCTACATCATGGGTGGTCGGCTATGGTTCCTGGGTCATGTCTGTTACTCCTACATGTGCATGGGGTCTGCGCTCAATGTTATGGACTATGGGCTGGCCAAGGCCATAGGGATCAGTAGCAGACCAACATTTTGGATGTTATTTGAACTATGCATAATCGCGTCAGGTTTGAAACTGCGAAGATTTTTTTGCCAAACTACAAGCAAACTACATATATTACATATACATGCACCTTATAGCATTTATTCGATGAATAATTGTTTCTTGCGCTTTCGTGCGTTCTAATTACACTGTCAAGCTTTTACAGATGATAATCTATGAGCTGATTACTAAGCTTTGCCGTTACCATCCATTTCACCAAACAGGTCTATATTGCCGGCCAGCATCTTCGCTGTGTCCTCCACTTCGTCCTCTAGCTGCTGTGTCCCCACGTTGTCCAGTCCTTTGGCGAACCCACCCCCTATCGACTGAAGGTCAATGGTAGGGTAATGGGACCAAACAATCGTGAGGACATGGGTAGCGATGATCGTAATGGCGTTGCGATTGAAGGTCTTGAAGTTCTCCCATGCTGCCTTGCACCTCTGGATTACAGTGTCGGGACGTTGACGCCTACCGTCATGCTGAGCGGCCGGTTCCAGATCGACATAGTCAAGCACCGGCTTAATTGCTACGATTACAACGTCGAAGTTCTCCTTTTGGACCTTGGCCTCCTGCACCAGCATGTCGAACTACGCTTTGGCTTTATGACGATAGCCTACAAGCGTTACAATGATCCATTATACAAGGAAGCTACTTCAACAGCAATTCCGACCACGAGGAATTCACCTTTCAGCTCCTCAGCAAGTTTGTCCGCCTGCTCTGCTTCCTTTGCTTTCTCCTGGCAAAGTTGATCGATGGCCTGGAGCATCTGACCAAGCTCAGCGTCTTGCTCTACAAGCACAATAGTTGTTCACAAAAATGCAGCTATTCAGCAATACCAAAGTACATTCGTTGATGTACCGTACCTGCTTTCTATTTGGATATACTGTTGAGTTGTTCGCTTTTCCTCTCTAGCTGCTCGGAAGCACTTTTTAGTTGGTCGAAGACAGCGGCAAGCTGCTTGGACTGGCTCCGCACCTGCTCAGACATAGCCGCCAACTTTTCAGTAAGGACCCCTTCTGGTATTCTAGGTCCTGCGTGTTTGACTCCACAAGGTCTCGTTTGCGTTGGGCCCTCTGGATATTATTCTCCGAGAGGTTCCTGGCCTCTTTGAGTTTTTCATTCTCCTCAGCAAGGGGCTCCATTCGCTTTATTAGCTAGCGGCGCTGCTCGGCAACTCGAGATATTTCCTGCAAAATATATGATGACATTATTGTTAACTAATTCCAATGAACAACAAGGACCTTTCCAGACGAAGTATTCACCTTGATCTATTTCACCACACTAGTAAGGGTAGTCTCCAGTCTCCTAAACTCCTTGGTGGTGTCCTCCTCTTTGACAATAACTATTTCATCGCCGTGCTTTCAGAGGATTCAGACTGCTTGGGGTCGAGGTTCATCACGCACGATCTCCTCCACCTCGTCCTCCTCCATTGCTGCTAGGGGGACCACTTAGGGGCTCAGTGGTTGGATAGCAGGTCCAACCACGCCCTCCGAAGTATCGGGGACCGCCGCCTACTCCTTTAGTGCTGAAAGCTTTTCCGCTCTTGATTCCACCATTGCCGAAGGCACTGTCGCCAACTCGTTCGCTGTAGTAGGCAGTTGCTCACGGCTACCAAGCCCACCAGGGGCAGCAATTGGCTCTCCCGCGTGCTCCCAAACACTCGGGGACTCCAGGATGTGGTCTACTAGCATCTCCACCGCTCCTAGGCCAGTTTCTGGTTGCTGCTCAGTCTGAGCGGGCGGGGCTAGATCAGTTGTTGGCTTTGGACTGTACAAATCAGTTATTCAGTCACAACAGAAGTAAGGGAAATATAGCAAAGTAACATCAGCACAAGGAGACTTACGGTTTGGTCTGACGGTTCAATTTCTTGAACCGACGGTGCTGGCCTGAGCCTCCGGGTGTAGCTACAGGGTCGACTCCTGTGCTCGGCGGTGGAATTCTCGGCTCTTCCTTGGTCGTCCTTGGTTCCGCCTGCTACTCTGGGGCTACTTCTGTTTGTTGCTCAGGGACCTTCGTTGCTCGCCCCACGGAGATTTTCGACATCTGCTGCGCAGCAATTCCCTCCACTCGTTGCTCGGGGAATCTCCTTGTTGGAGCTTCACGGACTCTTTTGCCTACCCTAGTTTGTTCCTCTGCACGTGGGTTGCGTGAAGGCCCTTTCGTGCTCAGGGGAGGGTTCGTGAGAATCTCGTCGTCGTTAGACCAATCGAACACCACGGTTCTTTATGTTCGATTGGTCTGGTCAGCATCCAGAGAGATGCCGCCTAGTTTCCGAGGAACAGTCGCTGCTGTTTTCCTCTTCTTCTGGGCCGGCTCATCTGCCGCCGGCCTCTTCCCTCAGGTTTTCGCCGACACCGGGGGAGGACTCTCTGTCCGACCAGTATCCATTCCTCTGAATTCCGAGGAGACAACGATGGAGCTTTCTTCAATTTGAATTGGTCATCGTGCATTGTCGATAGAATATCGTCGACAGTCCACCGAGGGGCACCCCATGATGGTAGATTGATCGGCAGAGGAGCATGTAATCAAGAACAAGAAGGCAATAGAGACACAAGAGTTATACAGGTTCAGGTCATCAGTATGACGTAATACCTTACTCCTGTGGTCTGTTGGTTTATATTAGCTATCGTATGATTTGCCGTCGTTTCATAGGGGTCCCTGCCCACCTTATATAGTCCGAGAGGCAAGGTTACAAGACGGTTAGATCTGAGATATAACCGGAAAGTAATAACAGATTACAAGAAATACGGGATCGTGCATATCCTATCAGGCTACGTGACATCTTCCGGATATCCTTCCCATGCCTTGCGGGAGGCGTCGAGCAGAATCGTGCCCCATAAGGCTCCTTCTCGTGGGCTGGACCGCCCCTGGAGGCGTAGCCCATGTGGCCTGCCATGGGTATCCGGGGTCGTACCCCCCCACAGCTAGTCCCCGAGCGCCTTGTACCCATTGTGCAACGCCGTCTTGAGCTTTTTCGAGCAGGTGCGAACCAAAACGGAGCTATCCAAATCATGGTCCAACCACCATAACGAGTCACCGAGCAGCTGAGAGCAACTGCCAAGCAGCGTGCAGCATCGCCGAGCAGTGTGTTCCGAGCACGGCTTGTCATAAGGGTGTAAGGAGCTCAAGTCCAAAATTGAAAATTCCTACATGGTAAAATGAAGTGTGCCCACTTAGAGTCCAACATCGATGGTAAAGATACCTGGTTTTATCTCTCAGAAGCTCGGAGTCTCTCAGAAGAAACAAACACATTCACCGCGAGGTGAAGTGTGCCCACTTAGTCCCCGAGCCTGGCAGTAGATGACGTAGTCATGTGGTGCCAGGCTCAAAAAATAATGAAACAACCAAGCTGGTAGCCAGTCCCCGAGCGTAGCCTCGATATGAAAAATGAACACATTCACCGCAAGGTGAAGTGTGCCCACTTAGTCCCCGAGCCTGATAGTAGGTGACATAGTCACGTGGTGCCAGGCTCAGAAATTACTAAATCGTCCGAGCAAATAGCCAGCCCCCATGTTTCTGGCGTAGATATCGGATAAACAAGCCGTGGTGAAAAAATCGGAGTAATGGTTGTGCAATATCAGTTATTGAGCCTCATTAAATTGCGGAGAAATCGGAGAATAGGTGGCGGCGATAAATGAGCGGCGTGGGCTACTGTTACGTAATAGCCCAAGTTGTGGCCCATTAAACCATTTTGGAGGAGTCGAAGTAGTGCTGATCGCGGGAACGGTTTCCCAAAAACCCTCAGGCGCAATGAAAACTGGAGTAAGTGCTTTATAACCGCGCCGCCACATACATTGCCTCCTACCTCACTCAGTTTGCCTTTCTTCCTTTATTCGCAAACCCTACGCTCCACATTCCGCACCATCGTGAGCACTCGCCTCCAACCCAGTTCCAATCCAGAGAAAATGGCGCCGAAAAGAAGGAGCCACAAAGCCAAAGAAAGTGGCCACCGGAGCCAGCCGCGACAAGGAGTGGGTGCCATCGAAGATGTCGGCAGCTGATCTCAATAGGATGGTGGCGGCGGGCATTCTCCCAGATCGCCTCACTGCTGGATGGCAGCCAGCTAGTGGTGAGCCCTTCCTGACACCACATACTGATAAGGCTGTAGTATTTGAGGATTATTTCTGGTGAGGATTAGGGTTTCCTGTCCACCCCTTTCTAAGGGATCTTATGGAGTTTTGGGCGATTAGCCTTTATAATCTGTATCCCAACACCATTCTGCATGTTTCTATCTTTATCCATTTCTGTGAGGCATTTCTCGGTGTTCTTCCACACTTCAACCTCTTCAGGCACCTGTTCTATCTGAAGAAGAAGGGGGGTAGCGGTTCCAAGGTGGTCGGCAGCGTGTACCTGCAACTCAGGGATGGGATGGCCAGCGAATATATCAGCGTACCGCTAAATACCTCCCTTAAAGGTTGGAATGCCAGATGGTTCTATATCAAACAAAGTCACCCAATGATTCGATGCAACGTCCATCACATCCCGGTTAATCATATTAACTGGTCGGAGAGACCCAACAATGCTGAGATGGAGCAGGTAATGGAACTGCTGGACTTGATTAAGGGCATTGAGCTTAGGGGTGAACTGGTGGCGGCTAGCTTCATAGTGCGGCACGTTCAACCCTACAAAGAGAGGGCCCACCCGGCATTTGACTATAAAGGTGACAACGATGGTACCTAGGAAAACACAGACCGTCTGACAAAGAAGGAAGTGATAGATCGTGCCATGGATCTATTTACTTCGAATGTCTCATTTAGCTGGCCAAAAGGAACAAAGGCTTTCAACTGCACCAATCCACCTCCTTAGGTAACCATTTTGCTTCGCGTCTATCAGGCATTAATTGTCGAGCATAGGACTGATTACTTATGAAAAGATCCATTCATAGGATAGGGCAATATACTTTTCAAATGTGCCGAGAGCCGATTGGCCTAAAGGAGTAGACGTTCGGCGGCCGCTACAGATCGAAGAGGATGAGCCGAGCTCCTCGTCGGATAGTCCATCCCCAGTGTCAGAGAAGGTCCGCGGGAAAAGACCGGTAGTAGACGAGCCGGTCCAAAAAAGGAGAAAAACCGCAAGCTCTCATGCACACAAACCAGGCGGCATCTCTCTTGGAGAGGACTGAACTATTCGGCCACGACGAACGGCTGTGCTGGAGTGGTCGGACGATGACGAGGACCAGTCAGCGCTTCCACCGAGCACGATGGAGGCTCCGGCGGATGCTGACGCTCCCAAGCAGCAAGCACGGGAAAGTTATGGTCGGACAACGGCGGAAAACCCGGTGATGCAAACTACCGATGTCCCCGAGCAACAAGAGGGGATAACCGCAGAACAAAGCATAGAAGGGGGGCCCCCGAGCACCAAGAAGAGCGGCAGCCCGCTGTAGAGGCGCAGGAGTCCTTCCATAAAGTAGACCAAGCAGCCGCGCCTGGGGGGTCAGGCAGGCATCGCCGATTCAAGAAAATCAATCGGAAGACCAAACTGTAAGTATATTTGCCTTGGAGTAATAATATTGTTCCTTGATTTCTCCTGGTTACTGAGAAGCTGATATTACGCAGTGCGACACCGAGGCCCGTGACCTCAGAGGAAAAAATGATGTCTCCTCTAGTCCAGGAGTCCCCGAGTGCTCGACGAACAGAAGACGGGCCAGCCGCTGCACCCAGCAAACCTGGCGATGGTGAATCGTTGGCACACACGACGGGCGTGTCGGTGACCGCAACCGTGGCTACGACCGAAAAAGTCGATACCTTGGAAACAGAACTGTAGCTGTTGTTGATGCGTCGGTGGTTAAAGATGCAACTCCATCAACGGCCGAGGAGCAAATGTCATCACCCGCAGGGATGCCAGGAGTGGTCGGAGCGGCGGTCCGACCACAGAGCCCCCTGGTGGTGCCTCAAGCAACGGTAGAGGAGGATGAGGTCATGGAGATCGAGCATGCCGCACCTAAACCCCAGTCCGTCCGGATTCTCCAAAAATGTGGGGAAGAGGTGGTAGTCGTCGAGGAAGAAAACACCACCAGGGAAATAAAGAGGTTGAAATCCACCGTCGCTGGAGTTATGACTCAAATCGAGGTGAGTACCGCGCCTATAACACCAATATATGTTGTCGGAGATCAAGGTTTACCTCTTGCATTGTTAATCCATAGGGGATAGCTCGGACAGCCGATCAACTGCACCAACTGTTAAAGAGGATGGAGCCCCTCACCGAGGAAAACAAGATACTCCAGGAGGCGTTAAGTCTTTCAGAGAAAAGTATTTAGAGGGCCCAGCGCGAGCGGGACCTTGCGGAGTCGAACTCGTGGGACCTTGAACATCAGAATGGGGTTCTGTCCGAGCGACTAACGGCTGCGTCCGAGCAGCTGAAGAAGACATCCGAGCAGCTGGCGATTGTATCCGAGGAACTTAAAAATATGTCCGAGCAGTTGGACAAGAAAAATAGAGAACTCAATAGTAAAACCGAGCAGCTCGACCGGAAGTGCCAGCAGTTGGAGGATGTATCCAAGCTGAAATCTGGTATTCTTTTTCACATAATGTACTTTGTAGTAATTGGCCGTATATTTTTTCCTTTTCTTATCTTTTGTTCTTGTAGAGCAAGATGCAGAACTCAACCAGCTTCGCTAGACCGTTGAACAAATCCGACAAGAGAAAACGAAGGAGTCGGAGCGAGCAGATAAACTGGCCGTAGAATTGAAAGGTAGGTACCCCTTGATCGGAAGTAAAGTCGTAATACTTTTTTGTTGTGATGAACCATTGTAATTCTTGTAGATTACCGACATAAAACCAAGGCACAGTTCGATGTGCTGGTGTAGGAAGCCAAAGTCTAGAAGGACAACTTCAACACTATAACTGCCGCAATAAAACCAGTGCTCGACTACGTCGACGTTGAACCGGCGCCCCGTCCTGATGGTTGGCAGCAAGGGCCAGACACCATCGTTCAGAGATGCAAGGCAGCATGGGAGAACTTCAAAAACTTCAACCGCGACGCCGTTTTGACCGCCGCTACTCATGCCCTTGCAGTGGTTCGGTCCCATTATCCGTCTGTCGACATCCAGTCGATAGGTGGTGGGTTCGCCGATGGGTTGAGCGACGCACAAACCTAGCAGCTGGAGGATGACGTTGAGGATGTGGCGAAAGTGCTTGTCGGCGATATAGACCTGTTTGGTGAAACAGAAACTGTTGGCGAAGCTTAACAATCTGCCCGGATATTACCGCCTATAACACTTGATTTATCTGGCTATGAAGAATCGTCATATTATCATCCCGATGCAGTTATGCATAATATAAGCGGTGTTCGATCAGTTAGTTTTCACTAAACTTGATGCCTTAGTTAGGTTGTGATCCGTAACGCATAACGCGGAGCCCATGCGTATGTTGGAGAAACAGGCGTTATCATAAGACCATGGCATACCGCCCAACACGCAGAGCACCAAGCTCATAGTACGTTTGGTGGGATGTTAGAGCCTTGGTGTCCTCCGGAGTTACCAGTGCGAAAAAACATGCTGCCCAGCAGCCAACTTGAGTAACTTGGCGAGAGAAAAGGCTAAAGCGGCGTCCGAGCAGTTAGTTCATGCCTGAAATCTAGGCCTTGACTAGCCCGTAGTCCATAACGTCGAGCGCAGAGGCCCTGACACGTGTAGGATGGACAGGCATGGCCAAGGCACCACAGCTGACCAACCGTAACGTAGAGGGCGGAGCCCCTAAGCACGTGTAGGATGTAGTCAGAGACTTGGTCTTCTCCATAGAAAACAGAAGGAAAAAAGTGTGCTGCTTGACGATTGGTGGGCTATGCTTCGAAATTTGGAACGCAAGATTGTCGTTGTTTTTGTAGAAAAACCTATGTGACCCAGAGGAAACATAGTAGGCAATTTTTGGAAAAATCGTGTTCGGTGATTGGGAGTTAACGTGTTCGGCGAATTGGAGAAATCGTGTTCGGCGATTTTTGGAGTAATCGTTTTTGGCGATTTTTGGAGTCAACGTGTTCGGCGAATTGGAGGAATCGTGTTTGGCGATCGGGAGTTAACGTGTTTGGCGAATTGGAGGAATCGTGTTCGGCGATCGGGAGTTAACGTGTTCGGCGATTTTTGGAGTAATCGTGTTCGGCGATCGGGAGTTAACGTGTTCGGCGAATTGGAGGAATCGTGTTCGGCGATCGGGAGTTAACGTGTTCGGCGAATTGTAGAAATCGTGTTCGGCGATCGGGAGTTAACGTGTTTGATGAATTGGAGGAATCATGTTCGGTGATCGGGAGTTAACGTGTTCGGCGAATTGGAGAAATCGTGTTCGGCGATCGGGAGTTAACGTGTTCGGCGAATTGGAGAAATCGTGTTCGGCGATCGGGTGTTAACGTGTTCGGCAAATTGGGCGTGCTTGGTGAACGTGTTGGAGATCGCCATGTCGTGGCGTATAGCCCGATGGTGATAAGTGAAACTTATAATAGATGAAAAATGGAGGAAAATTATGGAGACCATAACTTTATTAATATGAAAGTAAAGAATACATATCTGTGTTATTTCAGGGGTAGAAACGTATAAGGTGCTCTATGTGCCAGGAGTTGGGAACATCGATTCCATCTAAGTCACATAAGCGATAAGACCCTGGCCGAGTAACACCTTTGATGACGTAAGGGCCCTCCCAGGGCGAAGACAACTTGTGAAGCCCTTCGGTTTTTTGTTTTCAACGTAAGACAAGGTCGCCGATCGTGAACGAACGACCTTTGACGTTTCGGTTGTAATACCTCCGCAGACCTTCGTGGTACATGGCTGTGCGAACGCAAGTAATCAGACGTTCTTCCTCAGCCCGATCAATGTCTTCTGTCCGAACAGCTGCGGCCAGCTCATCATAATTTTCCACTCTAGGTGCTCGAAATGCAATATCCGCTGGGAGTATGGCCTCTGAGCCGTAGACCATAAAATATGGAGATACGCCGGTACTGCGACTAGCTTGAGTGCGTAGTCCCCAGACCACAGCTGGTAGTTCTTTGAGCCATCTACCCGGATGCTTTTCTTCTCTTTGATAGAGCCTTTTCTTGAGGGCGTCGAGGATCATACCGTTAGCCCACTCGACCTGACCGTTAGCTCTAGGATGTGCAACAGAGATGTATTTAACAGAGATGCACCTGTCTTCGCAGAAGTCCCAAAAATGATGGCCAGTAAAAGTTGTCCCGAGGTCGGTGATGATGCTGTTTGGGAGACCGAATCTGTGTACGATGTCTTCAAAGAGCTTGACTGCTTTCTTAGCAGTAGCTTTGACGAGTGGTTTGTACTCGATCCACTTGGAGAACTTATCAATGGCGACGTACACATACCGGAAACCTCCTAGCGCTGGTTTGAGAGGCCCAATCATATCCAGTCCCCAGCATGCGAATGGCCAGGAAGCTGGAATGGTCTGTAATTCTTGTGCCAGCACATGTATTTGCTTGGCGAAAAACTTACACCCCTCACATCATCGAATGAGATCTTCTGCATCGGTAATAGCCATGGGCCAGTAAAAACCTGCCCGGAAAGCTTTGCCTACCAGTGTTCTTGAAGCCGCGTGATTGCCACAAGAACCGGAGTGAATTTCAGAAAGTAGCTTCACACCATCGTCTTGGATGATGCACTTTTGTAGTATTCCTTCCTTGGCACTTTTCCTCATCAGACTACCATCTACCAGCACGTAATGCTTACTTCGGTGAATTAGTCGTTCAGATTCGATTTTGTCGGCGGGTGTTTCATCGCTGGAGAGGTATTTGATGAACTGTTCCCTCCAATCGGCGACCGGCAAAGGTACCGTGAGTACCAACTGCTCGGCTAGGGGTACTTCTACAACTTCCTTATCCTCTTTTATAGATGGTGCCAGGAGGTCTTGGACGAAAACCCCTGGTGGAGCCATGGCTCGAGAAGATCCTATCTTTGATAGCTGGTCGGCTGGCTGGTTTTGATCCCATAGCACGTGGTGGTACTCGATACCGTAGAATTTCCCTTCAATTTTTCTAATTTCGGCATAGTATGCGTCCATTTTTTCACTGGAACAGGACCAATCCTTATTGAGTTGGTTGATAACCAGCGTGGAATCCCCATATACCATGAGGCGTTTGATGCCGAGCTCGATGGCTATACGGAGACCATGGAGACATGCTTTGTACTCTGTGGCGTTGTTGGAGGCCAGGAAATGTATGCGGAGAACATATCGGAGTTTATCCTTTGTCGGCGTGATGAATAGAATGCCTGCACCAGCACCATTGATGTTAAGGGCGCCGTCGAAGTACATCACCCAGTGCTCGGGGCAAGTGGCGGCAATGGGTTCTTGGATCTCGGTCCACTCAGCGATGAAATCAACAAGCGCCTATGACTTAACTGTTGGTCTACTTCTAAAATCAATGGAGTAAGTGCCGAGCTCCACGACCCACTTGATGATACGACCATTGGCCTCTTTATTGCGGAGAATATCCCCCAGAGGGAACTCTGTGACCACAGCGATCTTGTAGTATTCGAAGTAATGTCGGAGCTTGCGTGAGGTAATCAAAATTGCATATAACAGCTTTTGTACCTGAGGATAGCGAGTTTTGGGCTCATTAAGTACCTCGCTAATGAAATAGATCGGACATTACACCTTGTAGGCGTGTCCGGCTTCCTCGCGTTCGACAACAATAGCCGTACTGACAACGCGAGAGGTGGCGGCAATGTAAACCAGCAGAGTTTCATCTGGTCGAGGTGCTGTCATGATTGGAGGTTTTGTTAGAAACAACTTGAGCTGCTCGAAAGCTGTATCTGCCTCCTCTGACCAAGAAAAAAGCTCGGAGGCCTTGAGGAGCTTGAAGAAAGGTAGCCCTTTTTCGCCGAGACGCGAGATAAAATGGCTTAGCGCAGCCATGCAACCCGTAAGCTTCTGTATATCCTTGACACACGTCGGCCGTTTCATGTTGGTGATGGCGGAGACCTTGTCAGGGTTTGGTTTGATGCCCCGAGCGCTGACGATGTAGCCGAGCAGGATATCGGATGGAACTCCAAAGATGCACTTTGAAGGGTTTAGCTTCCATCGGTATTTGCTTAGGTTGGAGAAAGTTTCTTCAAGGTCGGTGATAAGATTGTCGGTGGTTCTAGCCTTGACGATCACGTCATCGATGTAGGCTTCGACGTTGCGGCCGATCTGTTGGTCGAGGCACATCTGGATAGCCCTTTGGTAGGTCGCGCCGGTGTTCTTTAGTCCGAAGGACATAGTGGTGTAGCAGTATGCACTGAAAGGCGTGATGAACGACGTTTTGACCTGGTCTTCCTCCTTGAGGGAGATCTGATGGTAGCCTAAGTAACAGTCAAGAAAGGAGAGCAACTCGTAGCCGGCGGTGGAGTCTACAACCTCGTCTATCTGAGGCAGGCCGAAGAGGTCTTTAGGGCAGTTTTGTTAAGATCAGTATAATCAACACACATTCTCCATTCTTTATTCTTTTTCTTAACAAGAACAGGATTAGCTAACCAATCTGGATGATACACTTCTTTTATAATTCCGGCAGCTAAGAGCCGTTTTATTTCTACCCTAATAGCCTCCATTTTGTCTGGCACGAATCGGCGAAGTTTCTACTTGATCGGTTTAGCGGTCGGCGAGACATTCAAGGAGTGCTCGATCTTCTCCCGTGGTACCCTCAGCATGTCTGCAGGTTTCCAAGCAAACACATCGGCGTTGGCATGTAGGAAGGAGATGAGCGCGCTTTCCTATTTGGGGTCAAGGTGAGCCCCAATTTTCACTGTCTTGGAAGGGTCGTCGAGGCCGAGGCCGATCTCCTTTACTTCCTTGGACTTGGCGGAGGCACGGGGAGGCTCTGGGATCTCCATGTCATCAGTAGATGCTGTCTTGGCTTTGGTGACCACGCTAGCCATCTAGATGGAGAGGTCGGTGGCTTCGGCGAGGGCGAGACTTTCTGTCTCGTAGGTGTAGGCGATGGAGAGGTTGGCCCACAGAGATAGGACTCCTGTAGGCGAAGGCATCTTCAACACCAAATATGCATAGTGCGGAACGGCCATGAACTTGGTCAGAGCTGGACGCCCTAGTATGGCATGGTAGGCGGTGTCGAAGTCGGCGACATAAAAGTTGATATGCTCCACTTGGTAGTTGGTTGCCGTGCCGAACTATACTGGTAGGGTAATTTCCCCAAGTGGTCTGGATGCCCTGCCAGGTACCACACCCCAGAAGGAGGAGTCTGAGGGCGTGAGGTCTGTTGTCCTAAGGCCGAGCTCCCTTAGGGCCCCGGTGAAGAGTAGATTCAAAGCGCTTCCATCATCGACAAGGACTTTTCTGAAGAGCACCTTCTGGACAGTCGCGTCAAGGACAAGGGGAAAACACCCTATGTAGGGTATGTCCGCCCACTGGTTGGCCCTGCTGAAGGTGATGGGGATTTCAGACCACGGGCGATAGCTGGGGTTGGCGGTAGTTTCCTCTGAAGCGACGGCGAGCACTCGTCGAGCGGCGAGCTTCTGTTCCCTTTTGCTCTCATTAGCGGTGAAACCCCCGAAGATGGTGGCGACCACCTTGTCATGGTCCTGGAAGGCATTGTTATTATCCCCAGGTGGTCGGCGTCCTCCATTCCCACCATTGTTGTCGTTGTACTTTTTCTCCTAGAACTCCTTAGCCAAACCAAGGCAATCTTTCATCTTGTGTTTGGCGTTCTTGTGCAGGGGACACGGACCGTCGAGGATCTTCTTGTACTACTCATCATAGTTACGCTTTGCGCGCGGCTCATTGATGTTGGCAACAAAGTGATCTGGTCGGCGGCGGCGATTCTGACCAGGTTTGAATCCATCTGGCCGATCACGTCCGCTGTCCCGATGGAAACTACGGTCGTCATAGCGGCGATTGTTGTACTGTCGGTTGTCGTTGCAGTTGTCGTGGCGGTGAACGTTGTGCTGTCGGTCGTCGTTGCGGTCATTGTGGCGGCGAGGCAGGTGATTAGTGCACGTATCTTCGTTAAAACGCACCTCAGCTTCTTCGGCGTCTACGTACTGGTTGGCGGTTGTGATCATCTCGCCGATGCCGGTAGGTGGCTTTCTGTTGAACTTAGAATGGAGTTCTCGGTGATGAAGTCCTCGGACAAAAGCGGTGATGACTTCGGCCTCCGTGATGTTGGGAATATAATTCCTCATCTCGGAGAAGCGTCTGATGTAGCTGCAGAGTAGTTCGGACGGCTTTTGGTTGATGCGGTTGAGATCGTGCTTGGTGCTCGGCCGCCTGCATGTGGCCATGTAGTTGTCGGTGAAGACTCTCTTCAGATCCTCCAAAGAGCCGATGGAGTCCGGGGCAAGGCTTGTGAACCAACTCATGGCAGCTAGCGTGAGCATGACTGGGAGATAGTTCTCCATGACATTGGTGTCTCCTCCGGCGGCACGGACGGTGGTGGCGTAAGCCTACAGCCACTGAGTTGGGTTCATCCTTCCTTCATAGGGCTTAACTCCGGTGATTTTGAAACCACGGGGCCACTGGAGCGTTCGGAGTGCCCTGGTGAACGCAGGGGGCCCTTCCGGGCTATCGAGGCCGACATCAGCAGTATTGCCGACGACGATCGGCTCCAGAGCTGAGTCCGGGTTGCTGTACTCTTGCTCGTACTCCTGGCGACGTCGTACTTCATCTTCATGGTGCCCAAAACATCGTAGATCGATACGCCGTCGTGCATCCCGAAGGTTACTAAGGTGCACTCGGGTGTCCTATTCGACCTCTTGGTCGTGCGGGCGATGATGCTCGGCGTGGTGGCCTCCAACTCCCCCCTGGGGAGGTAGTGACTGGTCGGCGAAGCAGCTTTGACTAGGGCGGTGATTAGATCTAGGATCGGCTGATCGGTGGATCACGCTTGTGGAGCATGAAGGTCTCTGAACTTCTCGGATCTCGTTGACTTGACAGTGTGCCGCTTAAAGCATAGCGGCGACCTTGGCGAGCTCAGGCGTCTGCGGGAGGTGAGCAAGTTCATTGGCGGCCATGGCCAGATTGGCGCTCAGAGTCTTGAAAATGTCGTGGCCGTCAACGCGGAGGAATTCTTCGTTGATGTTGCGATGGAGGGACCTTCCTTGTGAATCGAACTGGTTATCACGAGCGGCCTCGGCCATCGCAATGACGCGTTTGTTATCACGCCGTTGCACATGGTTGGCGTTCCTGTTTTCACGGGTGGCGCGTTCCTCATCTGTTTCGCCGTTCCGAGGGGGGCTATCGATACTGACGTTGAAGATTGCGCCACCTCGGAAAGGCAGGAGAGGAGGTTGCTTGGTGAAGGTCTCGGCGAGGGGCTCGGTGGATCCTTGAGACTCGGAGTCTGGATTTTCCCCAAGGATAGTTTGGAGGGATGCTCCAAGACCCCAGCTGGCGTGTAGTATGTTGACGGTTGGTGGAAGCTGGTCGGCGAGCCGGTCGGCGAATTTGCCCCTCAGGGCATCCTGATATGTAGCTGCGGTGTTGGCGAGCCCGAAGGGCAGGGCGGCGAGCCCTGGAGTTTGCCGAGCATTGAACATCGACAGATCGGGATCAGAGGGTGCTCGGTGCTGAACAAGGGTGTCTAGAGCCGACTTAGCAATGGAGAGGCAATCGGCGAGTTTCAGACCGACCCGATCGATAGATTTGATCAGATCGTCATTATTGACATGCCTCCTCTAGTAGCAAGGAAGCAAGCGGCGAGTGGCTGATGGAGTCGACCTCGGAAGTGGTTCCGAGATTGGATCTGTGGTTGCAGGTGCGAGGGTGGTCGGTGAAGAACGGATCTGCACTAGCTCGAGAAGCTCTCCAACTCCGTCGGTGTTGATGACCCACGTGATGGATCCGACCGTGAAGATCTGGCTGGGCTACGGGAGGGACGAAGAGCCTATGGAAAAAACCATCTTGTTCGACAAGGAAATAGCACACACACCCCTACCTGGCATGCCAACTATCGACAGAATATCGTCGGCTGTCCACCGAGGGGCACCCCATGATGGTAGATTGATCGGCAGAGGAGCATGTAATCAAGAACAAGAAGGCAACAGAGACACACGAGTTATACAAGTTCAGGCCATCAGTATGACATAATACCTTACTCCTATGGTCTGTTGGTTTGTATTAGCTATCATATGATTTGCCGTCGTTTCGTAGGGGGTCCCTACCCGCCTTATATAGTCCGGGAGGCAAGGTTACAAGACGGTTAGATCTGAGAGATAACCAGAAAGTAATAACAGATTACAAGAAACACGGGATCGTGCATATCCTATCAGGCTACGTGACATCTTCCGGATATCCTTCCCATGCCTTGCGGGAGGCGCCGAGCAGAATCGTGCCCCACAAGGCTCCTTCTCATGGGCTGGACCGCCCCTAGAGGTGTAGCCCATGTGGCCTACTGTGGGTATCCGGGGTCGTACCCCCCACATGCATCCACTGACGGCAGCCAATCGTTTCTCAGCACATCCGAGAAATACACCGCCCTGTCCTGCAAATGGATCTTCACATGAGTAGGATTAGTTTATTGCTCGGCAGTATAAATAAACTTCTCAGAAACATATAGTCAGGATATTCACCTGAGGAGGCAGATTCTTGCAATTGAAGGGCTTTGTGTACCCTGACAACCTAAAGGTGGCTAGCTGTGTGAACAGCTCAGCAGTCCGCTCTTCGACGTCGTTCCTAGATAGTATTTCTAGCCTCTCTCGGGTACCATCGGCATCCCCTTTTAATTCAAAGCCTGGGTGTGCCCTCTTTTTATAGGGTTGTATGCGGCGCACTATGAAACTCGCCGCCACCAATCTGCCATTGGTCTTCATGCCCTTTATCAAGCCGAGAAGTTCATTCACTTGCTCCATGTCGTCGTTGCTCGGCAGCTCTGACCAACTCCTCTGGCTTTCTGGGATGTGGTCGGCATTACAATGAACCGCTGGGTGGCTTTGTTTCATGTAGAACCATCTAGTGTTCCACCCCTTCAGCGACGTGTTCAGCGGTATGGTAAGGTATTCACTCACCATCCCATCTCAAAGCTGGAGATACACGCCGCCGACCACCTTGGAACCAGCACCACCTCTCTTCTTCAGCCATAATAGGTGACAGAAAAGATTGAAGTGGGGTAGGATTCCGAGGTATGCCTCACAAAAGTGGATGAAGATGGAGATGTGCAAAATGGTATTGGGGTGGAGATTGCACAGAGTAACCCCCAGAGCTCCAACAGACCCCTCAGAAATGGGTGAACAGGAAACCCTAAGCCACGCCAAAAATAGTCTTCGAATACCACTACTTCGTCAGTGTGAGGCATGGGAAAGGACTCACCAAGAGTTGGTCACCATTCGGTGGTCGCACGGTCGGGGAGAACGTCGGCTTCCACCAATCAGTTCAGCTTAGCTTCTCCTATTCATGATGGCACCCACTCCTCGTCGCTCGTTGACAGTCTTGGGACTTGTCTTCTTTGATTTTGCAGCTCCTCTCTTCGGCGCCATTTCTCAGATGTGGTTAGGTTTCGGTGGCGGAGGCAAACGTGGTTGCAAATTCGGCGGCGCGAGAGATGAGGAGGAAGATGAAGTGGAAAAGGTGGGAACGGGGTCTGCGGTGGCACTATTATATAGGATTTTCCCCACGGTTCCGCATTCAAGGGTTTTTTGGGAACTGTTCCCGCGATCTGCGCCGCTCTGATTTCTCCGATGCGGCAAATGGGCCATTACTTGGGTTTCTGCGCAACCGCAGCCCATGTCGCTCATTTATCATTGCCTTCAGTTGCTCCTCACCAAAATATAGCCGACTTCTCCGCTATTTATTGAGGCTAAGTAACTGACACTGTACAACCATTACTCCAGTTTTATCTCCACGATTTGATTTCTCTGATAACTCCGCCTGCAGCTTGGGGACTGGCGGCCTACTCCGTTGGTCTTTGATTGTTTTTCTATTTCTGACCCTGGCACCACGTGACTATGTCACCTACTGTTAGGCTCGGGGACTAAGTGGGCACACTTCACCTTGCGGTGAATGTGCTTTGTCTCTTTTTGGGCCACGCCCGGGGACTGGCTGCCTGCTCGGCTGGTTTTCTACTATTCTTCAAGTTTCTGACCCTAGCACCACATGACTACATCATCTGCTATCAGGCTCGAGGACTAAGTGGGCACACTTCACCTTGTGGTGAGTGTGTGGGATTTTTTCTCGAAGACTACATGCCGATAGAGGAAGATTGACTCCTACAACTTTGTTTGGACTCTAAGTGGGCACACTTGGTCCACTGTGGAGAAATTTTTGATTCTAAACTTGAGCTCCTTACACCCTTATGGCAAGCCATACTTGGGTCACTCTACTCACCGATGGTTCATGGTGCTCGGCGATAGGTCATGCTGCTCGGCAACGGTTTACACTGCTCGGCAATGGTTCACACTGCTCGACGATGGTTCACGATGCTCGACAATTCAGCATGGTGGTTGGACCATGAGCTTGACTGCTCAGCATTATTCGCACCTGCTCGGATGAGCTCAAGATGACGTTGCACAATGGGTACAAGGCGCTCGGGGACTAGCTGTGGGGTGTATGACCCCGGATACCCACGACAGACCACATGGGCTATGCCCCTAGGGGCGGCCTAGCCCATAAGAAGAAGCCTCGCAGGGCACGACTCTGCTCGGTGCCTTCCGCAAGACATCAGAAAGATATCCTAAAGATACTATGCGATCTGTTAGGATATGTATGATCCCAAAATTCCTGTAATCAGTTATTACTTTCCGATTATCTCTCAGATCTAACCGACTTGTAACCCTGCCTCCCGGACTATATAAGGCGTGTAGGGACCCCCTCTAAAATCATGGCATATCATACGATAGCTAATACAATCCAATAGACCACAGAAGTAGGGTATTACGTCATACTAACGGACTAAACCTGTCTAACTCGTGTGTCTCTGTTGCCTTCTTGTTCTTGATCTCACGCTCCTCTGCCGATCAATCTACCATCGTGTGATACCCCTCGGAGGACTGCCGATGATATTCTGTCGATAGTTTCCCTAGCTAGCTGATGGCATGGACTTTGGGTTAGTAATGTTGGCCAAACTTTAACCGTGCTGGTTGGTGGCCTTGGCAACGCTTTAAAAAGCATGCACGGCATAGGTTTCGGCCGTTCGGTCTTTGGCCGCGGTCACCACGCATTTCTGCGCGATCTACCATGTCTGGCCACGCCGTTGCCTAGCTGCCGGCTGGTCACCTGGCTGAGTCAGCCGTCGTCGCCATGCGACTGTCACCGAGCGCCTGATCGTCTCCTGCCATGCCTTGCCCCACTACCCCTCACGCTAGTGTTGTGGCCGTTGGCTGTACTCTAGGCCAAACATGGGCGCAACCGCTCCCTACTACGCGTGAGCTATCGCTGACCGAGCACTGCTCTCACGCCCCAGCATAGGTCTACGTCCTAGCTGACCGGTGATGCCTGCCTTGCCGCGAGCCGTTGTAACCTCGCTGCTGCATGGCTGGGCGCGCATGGGCAGTCGCGCTGGGCTGTTGTGCCCACACCTTGTCATGTCCCATCGTGCTGTGCTCGGTCAGCGCCTTGCAACCTGCCGCATTTACGTACGTCATGACATCGCGCATATGGTGGCTGCTGCTGTGCTATGTCACCGTGCCTGTGTTGTGGCCGTCTCGTCGAGCTACCTCAATGTCGATTTGTCATTGCCCTTCCCGCGCGTTCACCGTTTCACTTCAGCCGCCCGCTCTCAGACACGGTCAGGTGGTCCCATTGTGTAGCCGCCCATCTCCGTTGTTCGATAGCACAGTCGCCTTGTCACTTGCACGCCACAGCAAGCCAAAGCACGCCCTGTGTTGCGCACTGCTGTCCACTGTGCCCTGCAATGCCATCATGCTGCTGTCAGCAGGCGCCATTCAAATTCACAATGCATGGTCCATCTCGAGTCGATTCTTCGCGTAGGTAGCTAGGTCACGAAGTTAGCTAAATGCCCGACCCTCATAGAGAAGCAGAAGTGCAGGGTGGCCGGCCAATTTGGCATTTTCGTCGCCGCCGATCAGCTCACCGCTGTTGCAGAGCACGCTTGGGGTAAGTCTCCATGATCGGTATTAGTTTGATTGCTTGCGCTCTTGGATGGCCCTTGACATGCCAATGTCGATGCTCATCGTAGTTTGGTGGGTGGTGTCACCGGCGTTGGGAATGACGCACTAGTGCCAGTTCGGCGCGCCGCTGCCCTTCACCGCACATGTGGCCAGCCTCCTCCGCGGCTTCACCGCACCAACCAACCGTTGTAGCGGGACCTAGGTGAGGCCTGGTACCTTCTCTACCCCTCCGCTCTCTCAGGTTCATAGCCATATCACTGGAATGCATGCGCCTTGGTCGCCATTCATGTATGCATGTGGGCAGACATGCCCCTGCATGCCACTGCCCTAACCATGGGTCGTTGTGGTCCTGTGTGGTTGCACGGACCACGTGCTGGCTCTACATCTCTCGCAGCTAGCGTCCTGCTGCCTTGGAACCTCCCCCGGCCGAGTTTGGCCATCGGTCGGCTAGCTCTGTGCCGTGCTCTATCTTGGGGGCGGTCGGGGACCAGGGTAATGCGAAGACGAGTGACTTTGAGGTCCTAAATGCAAAACGTGTGACTGAAGTAAATAGTGTCCATAGTTGTCAGGAAAATTAGAAAGACTACGAGGTCTCTTTTGCTTAACAGACGTCCCACCCTGGGCTTTCCCAGCTGGGCTAGCTTGCCGACGCCGTGCCTGGGCCATTCGCGCTGCATGGGCTGCCGGCCTCACTGGTCCGCCAGCCTACTGCAATCGCGCGCCGGGCCGGTCTGTCCGGGCCACTCGCTTCCACGCGGTGGGCCGGTTGGTTGTCGATGCATTGGGCCATGCTTGCCCCGCCTGGGCTGCCGTGGTCACTGGTCCAGGCAGGCTGGGCCGCTTCGGGCCCAAGGATCTTTTCTTTTTCATCGGTATTTTATTAATATTAGTAATCGGCTGAATGATTGGAAATTCATAGTAAAAAGTAGAAAAATCATAAAAATGCCAAACCAGTTTCGTTAAGTTTCTAAAATCATGGTCTATCTGATAGGGTATTTTGTTCACATAGTGTGATAATATTCTTGGGAGCTAGATAATTAATTTAAGGTTATTAATATGGTAAAAAGATAACTTGTAGGAATTATTGTGATAAATCGGTGATAGTGTTGCATCTAAATTTTTTACTGTAGGCTCTTAGCAATCTTAGATACTCGTGGTAAATTTTGTAGCTCCAGAATAATTAGTTTGTTGTGTTGCTAATGATGCTCTATTTTGAATAAGGATTAAATCGATAGAATAAAATAAAGAAACACCTTGGTTTATATAACTAAAATGATTGTGGGAAATAACGCCTTATCTGACAACGTGTATATGTAGCCTAAGCATAGTTGTCGTTAGAATTAGTCCGTTAACTCGAGAGGCGTACGTCATGTTTTGTGAGTCGCGATTGCAGTTGATTAATTACATCTTTGCATTGCATCGCATGCATATCATATAGGCACGATGATGGATCAACGGATCGATCGAAGGATGATTGGGAACCCAAAGATGGTGTAAGGGTATTTTCTCCAGGAGATGCTGCAATGGGCTTCTATCCAGTTGATGGTGGATGATCTGAAGATGCAAACACTAACTTTTTAGTATATCTTACCCAGGCAAGCCCCGGTGCATAACCCCTACTTTCTGCAATTTAAATTATATTTTTGCATTAAGTTTTAAGGAGTTGAATGAAACCCACTTGCATATATATCTTTATCCTATGAGTCTTACTAGTATGACAGGATCGTGTAGATTGCTATGCTACAGGACTTCGGTAGAGGTCGAGTAATTGTCTATCGCTCGTGAGATATTGGAAATATATTACTGGATTATTATCACTGGAAAAACATAAATGGTGGAAAGGAAAAATGGTGACCGGATAGGGATGTGGTTTGGGTATTGGTGAGTGTAAGAGGTTGTGTCATCATGGACACGGGGCATAGCTTGGTTACACTATTTTTCCCTATCTGGTCGGTTAAGGACCGTTCGTTGCATGAGGCTCTACGCAGGTCATAGACTTATTATCCCAAGCGCATACTTGTGTATGGGCGCTTGGAAGACTTGTTGCTCTCTTGTCGCGGATTTGGCTCTTTTCGGACCGACTATTAGGGTTTTATTTTGGTGGAGGAGGTCTTTGCACTGCACTGAGTCCAAGACTCAGGGGCAGGGGCTTGGAGTCCCAGTTTGGACGGGGACCTAGACACCCGGGACAGGAGAGTGATGGGTTGGTCCTGCTTGTGCCTGGGGTACAAGTGGGGCATGAGTTTTCGGGGTACCCAGCTGGGGGCATTGATTCGCGAATCACCGGGCGATCCGGTACGGCTTGTCTACGGTTTAGCATCATAGTAAGAACTGAAAGATGAAAGATGGACAAAGGAAATCTGATTGCTTACCACCTACTTGAAAGTGGTACATGTGCTTACATAAAATGATTAGTTAATGAACCCAATGCGGCTTTTAATAAAAATTGAATATAAGGGCGCATGCTTAGTAATGCTTCCTGCAAATACAATGAACCCACAAGCCAAATAGCCTTACATACCCTTGGTGTCTTTTCTTTCTTCCTGTCGGGTAAGTCTTGCTGAGTATAATTGAGTACTCAGGGTTTTATTCCCCCTGTTGCAGGTGACAGGTGGATGCTAGAGCTGACCCTTGT
Source organism: Miscanthus floridulus (assembly GCF_019320115.1). Lineage (NCBI taxonomy): Eukaryota > Viridiplantae > Streptophyta > Magnoliopsida > Poales > Poaceae > Miscanthus > Miscanthus floridulus. The sequence goes on from NC_089596.1 coordinate 34,435,234, forward strand.
GTGTGATACCCCCTGGTGGGCTCAGCGAGGATTCCTTTACGCTGCGACCGTAGTTGTTATTTAAAACTCTCACCAAATGCTTTTATAAATGAAAGCTATATAACATGTTGTCATAGCTTATATAACAATACTTCATCATGTCATGAATAGATATTTATTTCCGCTGTAACTCTGTTCACATGTTTATATTCCGCTATTCCACTAAATTATTTATAGCTCTGATAATATGATTACACTTTGCTATTATAATAATAAATGTTATACTCTGATCTATTAAAAGTGATGTAAGAAATGGTTATGAATGATGTAAGCTTTATTCTCTCATTTGTGATCCTGATGGCAAAAATGTGGATTTTTGGGTTCTCCCCAGGGGTGTGCCCGACGGAACCGAGTAATTTAGTGTTCTCCCTCGAGTGCTTAGTGTCTAATGGAAGACAAGCACTCCTGTGAGGCATTAGATTAGGCGGTTCTACCACAGGTGGTATCAGAGCGCAAACGAGGAAATAAAGTTTCAAAACCTTTTCTAAACTAAAATTTGATAACAAATTCTTTTCAAAAAGTTAGGACGTTTGTATGCGAAGTTATATAAGTAGCCCTATTACTATGGTTATGTATCTAGGATAGATGGCACTCTACTGACTTAGGTAGGCTTAATTAAGTTTTTTACAGGTACACTAACTCGAGCATAGTCTGATAATATCGACTAGTTACAGGTAGAGAACGATGTGCCAAAAATCTAAGGACGGTTGCCCTATATGTTGGCAACAGTGAAAGGACATAGAGGACGTGCATTCATGCATATCCCGTGTGTGCATTGTAGCACTCATATTACTTACTGATACGCTACCCACAGGTGTCACGCGTGTCGTGTTGCGCACGACTAGCCCGTTTCTGTTCCAGAGTTAGGTCTGCACTATGGCTTCATGTTTTGTGTTCGCCTATGGTTCACACCTATCGTGACCCATGTCTCCCCATACCTCTTTTTTGTGCTCTTGTCAGACCCTTGCCCTGCAGTCGTACTAGTCAGTAATGGCATCGCACGTCGTTCGCCTCGAACGTGCGGAATTTGGTCGATTTGCCGTAGTGATCCCGCACGGGAACCCTGGCGGACCGCGCCAGGATCACTGAATGCTCCGCCTTTATAAGTAGAGCCTGACTTAGCCATTGGCATCACCACTCGATGCACTTTAGCTCACTTAGCTTTTTCTTTGAGCCAGCTTTTCGCTCAGCGTTCCTTGCAACCACCGCCAGAGATGGTAGGAGCCTGGGTTAGTACCTAGTGCCTGAATGTTGAGGGTTTTCCCAAAATCCTGCATGCCACCCTGCAAAAGCTCGGAGTTAAGGATCATCTCGAGTATGAGGGCCGTGAGTATGAGGAGCATGGCACCGAGCGGTGTGAGGTTACCGTCTACATCGGGAAGAGTGAAGAGTTCCCCGACCTCACTGAAGCCTGGAGTGTGACTGCAACCGGGTTTAGCTTCACTGACACCTACCAGGTTGTGGCCCGCAAAGCCTTGCAGTACCTCTGCCAGATCTATGAGGAGCCCCTTGCCTGTACCCCCATGTGGTTCTTTCCACCTTTGGACAGGAATCAGCGGGCATAGAGGGCTCGCATGGAGGCTTTGCAAGGGTGGGATGTGCAAGAGGACAGTCCAACCATAGTGCACTTGACCACGTACCTGCTTGCTCTAGATGAGCAGTATGACCGGCAAGCCTTGGAGCTGAGGGCGTGCCTATGGCGCGCTGAGGAAGCCAAGGTCTTTAACCGGATGCTCCAGGTGTAGCTCGTCGAAGCGCATGCCAGTGCTGCAGCTGCTGAGAGCCGAGAGGCTGCCATGGAGGAAGCTCTAAAGGAGGTTGAAGATCGGCATGTCCATTAGCTGTGGGTGTCCTATCTTGTCACCAGGGCTGAGCGGAGGGCGTTTGCTGTTGAAAGGCAGGGTGCCCCAGTCTTGGAAGGGATCCCTATCCACCCGCCTAAAAGGAGGAGAACCGGTGATGCAGAACTGCCAGCACCTCCACCGTCGAAAGTGTCAAAAGAAGAGCTCATAATTCCTCCCACTCAGCCATTGCCCCGAGAAGATGTGGATTAGTTGCCTTGGGATGTTGTACCCATAGTAGTAGTGTTTTTTGTCACTATCCTCCGTATGGTACTCTTGCCATTGTTGTCATCCGTAGTTGTTGAGATCGTCTGACCGTATGTGAATGCTATGTCATGAATGGGAGCCTAAATGCCTGTACGTTGTACCCATGCAAGATCATTGGAATATGTATTTTGTTTATTTCGCTGTGTTTATTGCGTTCATCTACCCTCAATTTGTTAGATGTGCTTAAAGTTTTTCATGGGCAATATTAAGCGGGTTACAAGAGAAGTTGACATTTAGATGCCAGCAGATCAGCCATGAATATAGGCCACTATGTCGACTAACTGTGGATGTCCTAACAGAACACTTGAATCGCTTTAAAAGAAATCCGCCGTTGGATTTGAATTCCTTGTCCCTTGTTGTGAAGGGAACCTTTGTTGTTTGAATTTTTTCCCTTGAAATACCCCCCTTACTCTGTGGTCTATGACCCCACCACCTTCATGGCGTGTAAGTTGGTAGTAGTTGCCTGATTAATAGCTTATGGTGCCACAACGACACTGAGGGCTCCCTATGGAACAGCTGCCACATGGTGACGCTGCTCGGCACGCGCTGGTATCTTGGTTGTTAACCAAGTACTTGTACCAGGTTACACCGCCGCACCATTTGGTTTTAAAAAAAATCTCCTTGGAAATGTTCAGGTGTTCAAATGGGAAATCCACAATGGGTTGATGCAGAAGTGCTCTCTCAAGGTAAACAAGAGATGGTTTTGCGGAAAGAAAATATGACATGGTTTGGTTTATGTGAAAGACGGATGCAGTCGAGTAAAGGAAAGCAAAAGAAGACTAGTAAGGAAAGTTAGCAGTAGGTAGCCGGGAGTAATTAAAAAGTTTGAGTGGACGCCTTGTCCCAAGCCCTATGCTTAGTTGACCGCGCTATGCATGCTGGGTCATTTCACTACGTGCCCTACGAACGCCGCCTGTGTCGGGATCTATAGCACCCCGTTTTCACATGGCCGTGGTATCGTGCAGTGCCCGCCGCCCTTGTGTATTGTACATTTCTCCTTTTCCCAGCATCCAGTTGGCTCTTGACTCTCACGCATTGTCCCTCATACCGGACCCCCCCCTTCCCTCTCCTTTCTTTCTTCTTTTGGGGAACATGATCGCCCGCACGCTTGCCTCGTCGAGCGGACCCCCTATACTCCCCTTTATTTCCCCTCCGCCGCTCACGCAGGAAGCGCACCATGTCTGACCTTATCTCCATGGCATGAAGCACCTGTGTATCCCATCCACTCCGCCTCCACTTCCGGTGTGTTGCTCCCCACCTCCGTTCACCTCTATAAATACCCTTGTTCCTTGTTCTTCTTCTTCATCCCCATCCACTTCAATCCGAGCATAGCTATGAGATCCAGTCGCCATTGTGAAGCTAGGGTCATTAGTCTAAGGTGATGGTGTAATCTGAGGAGAAGAAAGGATCCGGTTCGTCGAAGAAGTTCAAGTTCCCTTTTTGGGTAGTCAATCTTAGGGTTCACGTTGTTTTACTTCTTAGTCGACTGTTTCTGGAACTGTTGGTGCTACGCCATGTTTTCGATAATCATCTTCTTGTTGTTTCTCCATTGTCCTCGTCTATCTCGAATTCTGGAGTAAGTCTCGGTTGTACCAAGTTGCTCTTAACCATGTATCCCTAAATCCCCATGTGGTTTAGTACTCGAAGTCGGGTAACCTTTCGTGTAATCCCTGATCTACAGAATGTAATCGCGTTTTCCCTTCTGGTTCTTGCTTCGAATCTTGGGACGAGATTCTTTTTAAGGGGGGTTGGTTGTAACACCCCTGGTGTTACGAGCTTGTTAGCACCACGATTTAGACCTAACAGGATTTACTAAAATGAGTTTCTTGAATTTTAAAATTTTAACTTGGGTTTAAAAGTATCACTCGTGGCGAGTTATATTGCACTAGCTAGTTGAGTAGTTCTTGGATGTAGTTCAAAACTAAAAGTTATAACTTTCTGAATTGGAAATGATAGACAATGACATATTAGTATTTAAATTCTAGCTAATTTTCTTGAACGCTAACTTTATATTCTTGCATCGCTAGTTGCATCATGGTGAGTACTTTGGCTTGGAGTGGTTCATAGGATGGTCTGATGTAGCGGGGTGATCTCAAGAACTTTTCGGAACTCTTTAGAACGCACGAAGAACTATGTTCGGTGCTCTGTTCCTGAACCGGCGCGCTGTGCGATGAACCCATCTTGGCCTTCTCGTATCTTCTTCCCTAGTAGCTCTTTGGTCACACCGAGTGTTTCCCTAGAGTAATGTTGGCCAAACTTTAACCGTGCTGGTTGGTGGCCTTGGCAATGCTTTAAAAAGCATGCATGGCATAGGTTTTGGCTGTTTGGTCTTTGGCCGCGGTCACCATGCGTTTCTGTGCGATCTGCCGTGTCTGGCCACGCCGTTGCCTGGCTACCGACTGGTCGCCTGGCCGAGCCAGCCGTCGTCGCCACGCGGCTGTCACCGAGTGCCTGATCGTCTCCTGCCGTGCCTTGCCCCGCTACCCCTCATGCAAGCATTGTGGCCATCGGCTGTACTCTAGGCTAGACATGGCCGCAGCCACTCCCTGCTGTGTGTGAGCTATCGCCGGCCGAGCTCTGCTCTCACGCCCCGGCATAGGTCTGCGTCCCAGCTGACCGGTGTTGCCTGCCTTGCCGCGAGCCGTTGTAACCTCACTGCTGCATGGCTGGGCGCGCATGGGCAGTCGTGCTGGGCTGTTGTGCTCGTGCCTTGTCATGTCCCGTCGCACCGTGCTCGGTCAGCCTGCCGCATTTATGTACGTCACGACATCGCGCATACGGTGGCTGCTGCTACGCTGTGTCGCTGTGCCTGCGCTGTGGCCATCTCGTCGAGCTACCTCTGTGTCGGTTTGTCATTGCCCTTCCCACGTGTTCACCATTTCACTTCAGCCGCCCACTCCCGGACATGGTCAGGTGGTCCCGTTGTGTAGCTGCCCATCTCCGCTGTCCGATAGCACAGTCGCCTTGTCACTCGCACGCCACAGCAAGCCAAAGCACGCCCTGTGTCGCGCACTGTTGTCCACTATAGCTAGGTCATGAAGTTAGCTAAACGCCAAACCCACATAGAGAACCAGAAGTGCATGGTGGCCGGCCTATTTGGCATTTCCGTCGCTGTCGGTCAGCTTGCCGCCGTTGTAGAGCACGCTTGGGTTAAGTCTCCACGATTGGTATTAGTTCGATTGCTCATGCTCTTGGACTGCCCTTGACCTGCCGGTGTCGATGCTCATCACAGTTTGGCGGGTGGTGTCTCTGGCGTTGGGAATGGTGCACTAGTGCTAGTTCGGTGCGCCGCCGCCCTTCACCGCACATGTGGCCAGCCTCCTCCATGGGTTCACAGCACCAACCAACCGTTGCAGCGGGACCTAGGTGAGGCCTGGTACCTTCTCTACCCCTCCGCTCTCCTAGGTTTGTAGCCATATCGCCGGAACGCGCGCGCCTTGGTCGCCATTTGCGTATGCACATGGGCAGACATGCCCCTGCATGCCGCTGCCCTAACCATGGGTCGTTGCAGTCCTACGTGGTCGCGTGGACCCCGCACTAGCTATGCATCGCTCGCAGCTGGCGTCCCGCTGCCTTGGAGCCTCCCCTAACCAGGTCTAGCCACCGGTCGGCCAGCTCTGTGCCGTGCTCTGTCCCGGGGGTGATCGGGGACCAGGGTAATGCGAAGACGAGTGACTTCGGGGTCCTAAATGCAAAACATGTGACTGAAGTAAATAGTGTCCATAGTCGTAAGGAAAATTAGAAAGACTACGAGGTCTCTTTTGCTTAACAAACATCCCGCCCTAGGCTTTCCCAGCTGGGCCGGCCTGCCGACACCGTGCCTAGGCCGTTCGCACTGCATGGGCTACCGGCCTCACTGGTCCGCCGGCCTGTTGCCGTCGCACGCCGGGCCGGTCTATCCGGGCCGCTCGCTTCCGCATGGTGGGCCAGTTGGTTGTCGACGCGTTGGGCCACGCCTGTCCCGCCTAGGCTGCCATGGTCATTGGTCCAGGCAGGCTGGGCCGCTTTGGGCCCAAGGATCTTTTCTTTTTCTTCGGTATTTTGTGAATATTAGTAATCGTCTGAATGATTGGAAATTCGTAGTAAATAGTAGAAAAATCATAAAAATGCCAAACCAGTTTCGTTAAGTTTCTAAAATCATGGTCTATCTGATAGGGTATTTTGTTCACATAGTGTGATAATATTCTTGGGAGCTAGATAATTAATTTAAGGTTATTAATATGGTAAAAAGATAATTTGTAGGTATTGTTGTGATAAATCGGTGATAGTGTTGCATCTGAAATTTTTATAGTAGGCTCTTAGCAATCTTAGGTACTCGTGGTAAATATTGTAGCTCCAGAATAATTAGTTTGTTATGTAGCTAATGATGCTCTATTTCGAATAAGGATTAAATCGATAGAATAAAATGAAGAAACACCTTGGTTTATATAACTAAAATGATTGTGGGAAATAATGCCTTATCTGACAACATGTATATGTAGCCTAAGTACGGTTGTCGTTAGAATTAGCCCGTTAACTCGAGAGGCATACGTCGTATTTTATGAGTCGTGATTGTAGTTGATTAATTACATCTTTGCATTGCATCGTATGCATATCATATAGGCACGATGATGGATCAACAGATCGATCGAACGATGATTGGGAACCCGAAGATGGTGTGAGGGTATTCTCTCTAGGAGATGATGCAATGGGCTTCTATCCAGTTGATGGTGGATGATCTGAAGATGCAGACACTAACTTTTTAATATATCTTACCCAGGCAAGCCCCGGTGGATAACCCCTACTTTCTGTAGTTTAAATTATATTTGTGCATTATGTTTTAAGGAGTTGAATGAAACCCACTTGCATATATATCTTTATCCTATGAGTCTTACTAGTATGACAGGATCGTATAGATTGCTATGCTACAGGACTCCGGTAGAAGTCGAGTGATTGTCTATCGCTCGCGAGATATAGGAAATATATTACTGGATTATTATCACTGGAAAAACATAAAATGGTGGAAAGGAAAAATGGTGACCGGGCAGGGATGTGGTTTGGGTTTTGGTGAGTGTAAGAGGTCCTTGCACCGCATTGAGTCAGGGACTCAGGGGCGGGGGCTTGGAGTCCTAGTTTGGACGGGGACCTGGACACCCAGGACAGGAGAGTGATGGGTTGGTCCTACTTGTGCCTAGGGTACAAGTGGGGCGTGTGTTTTTGGGGTACCCAGCTGTGGGCATTGATTCGCGAATCACCGAGCGATCCGGTACGACTTGTCTACGGTTTAGCATCATAGTAAGAACTGAAAGATGAAAGATGGACAAAGGAAATCTGATTGCTTACCACCTGCTTGAAAGTAGTATAGATGCTTACATAAAATGGTTAGTTAATGACCCCAATGCGGCTATTAATAAAAATCGAATATAAGGGCGCACGCTTAGTAATGCTTCTTGCAAATACAATAAACCCACAAGCCAAATAGCCTTGCATACCCTTGGAGTCTTTTCTTTCCTCCTGTTGGATAAGTCTTGCTAAGTATAATTGAGTACTCAGGGTTTTATTCCCCCTGTTGTAGGTGACAGGTGGATGCTAGAGCTGACCCTTGTGTGTGGATACCTCCTGGTGGGCTCAGCGAGGATTCCTTTACGCTGCGACCGTAGTTGTTATTTAAAACTCTCACCAAATGCTTTTATAAATGAAAGCTTTATAACCTGTTGTCATAGCTTATATAACAATACTTCATCATGTCATGAATAGATATTTATTTCTACTGTAACTCTATTCACATGTTTATATTCTGTTGTTCCACTAAATTATTTATAACTCTGATAATATGATTACACTCCGCTATTATAATAATAAATGTTATACTTTGACGTATTAAAAGTGATGTAAGAAATGGTTATGAATGATGTAAGCTTTATTCTCTCATTTGTGATCCTGATGGCAAAAATGTAGATTTTTGGGTTCTCCCCAAGGGTGTGCCCGACGGAACCGAGTAATTTAGTGTTCTCCCTTGAGTGCTTAGTGTCTAATGGAAGACAAGCACTCCTATGAGGCATTAGATTAGGCGGTTCTGCCACATTTATTCTCGGGGCTCAGCCCTAATTTAATTTCGCATCATCTCCAGGTATTGAGTATAAATACCTAGGGGCGTCACTGTTACAAACAAGATGTTTTTATGAATTAATGGGCATTTACTCCAAATTTATTCCGTTTCCACTACCGAAGACGGATTCTTTGCCGAGTGGCACTCGGCAAAGGCCGATGTACACTCGGCAAAGGTAGCTCGGTAAACAGTTTATCGGCAAAGACCTCTTTGCCGAGTGCATTATATCGGGCACTCTGGAAAGGCTTTGCCGAGTGCCAATCCAACACTCGGCAAAGAAAAGTGGCCGTGACGGCGAGCGCCACCGTGACGGCGGCTTTGCCGAGTGTCAAGGTCAAGCACTCGGCAAAGGTACCCGATTTGCCGAGCGCCATTGACTTAGACACTCGGCAAAGCTGGCCACTTTGCTGAGTGTCTTGTCGGCGACACTTGGCAAAGTGACGACCTTTGCCGAGTGCCTAGACCGTGGCATTCGGCAAATCTGTGATGTTTGCCGAGTGCAATGTCCATTGCACTCGGCAAAGCACGTTCCCAGGTAGTTCCCAGATGGTCACTTTGCCGAGTGTCATGGCCATTGCACTCGACAAAGTGACTGAAACCGCCTTTTTTATTTGTTTTTTACATCCCATCCAAACAAACAGAAGATATATATAACAAACATCACCAACATCACATATATATCATCAACAACACATATATATCACCAACACCACATATATATCACAAACATCACATATATATCACAAACGTCACATGTCTCAGAATATATCACAAATAAATTCACAAGCAATCCAAGTGCTCCATCATCGTCAACCACAATTGCAAATAGAAGTATCATTAACAACCACAAGTATCATCACTGATTTGGTGAAGGATTCGCTGAAGCATGAGGATCGTTCGATGCCGCCGATTGATTCTGCACAAAGGAGAAGAGATTGCATGTGTGAGACAAGTTAAATATATACCATACATGAATAAAACTTTCATACTCCACTAGGTTTGATCGTAAGCATGAACATACAAACTAAAACATTTATACTCATAGGAGTAGAATAGTGAGGAGGTAGAGATGGAGGTGGAGGTTGAGTGAATAGCGAAGGTGGCGGAGCTACACCCGTAGTAGCGCCAAGACTTTGCATGAACACACCCATATTATTCCCCAGGTGTCCAGGAATTATCAACGACAAGAATACGTTCTGTCATTGAAAGCATACACTGGGGGGAGATTGAGGGGGATAACGAATGCAGGCCAACATGTGTATGGGGCAGCCATCATTCCATAAGGATTGAACCCATCTGTTGCCAGTGCAACACGTACATTACGAGCCTCTTTAGCTTTCTCATGATGAATGCCATCAAAGTGGGTCCATGCTTCACCATCGGATGCATGTACCATCCTGTCAGGATTGTATCGTTTGCTATTTTTGTGCCATGTCATCTATTTTGCGGATTCCTCGGTCATGTATAGCCGTTGGATCCTTGGTATGAATGGAAGGTGCCATAGGATTGTCATAGGAATGTCAAGCTACCTCTTTTGGCCATCACCAGAATCTACCTCTAGGGACCTAGAGGATTTACACTTTGGACAGTACTTTGCTTCCACGTATTCTTTCCAAAATAGGACGCACCCCTTTGGGCAAGCATGCATCTGCTCATACGGCATCTTAAGTGCAGAAAGGAGTTTCTGTGACTCGTGCATGCTCTTTGGCAGAAGGTGACGCTCCGGAAGCAGGCGGCCAATAACTGTCAACATACCATCGAAGGCGTCTCGACTCAGGCTATACTAGGACTTTAACGCCATTATGCGTCCAATGGCATCTAGTTGAGAAACCTTTGTCTGGCCATGAAGGGGTTTCTATGGCGTGGCAAACATGTCGTAGAATGCCTTTGCGGTTGCCTCTGGCTCCTCCTTCGTACGTCCTTCAGCGAACTGTGCCTCATGATAGTCATTTAACAAGTCTGCTACCCCCACATCAGCATCATAATCCTCGACACGTGGTCTCACCACCTCCTCTCTCATACGATCGGCTTCACCTTGGTAGACTCACCGGGTATAGTCTGCTATAAATCAATTCTTCCAAAGATGTTTCCCCATAACCTTCTTCATTTGTCTTTTCCTGTTTGCACATTTGCTGCAGGGACAGCAAATTTTACTCACTCCTTTAGTAGCCACGCCAAATACCCGTTCTAAGAAAGCATCGGTCTTGTTGATCCATTCATTGGTGACCTGACCCTGACTTGCGTGGCCCATGTACATCCACTCATGGTCCTCCATCCTCTAACGTATATAGCGACAAGTAATATAAACATCAATTGCATCTAGACGACGTTCCTACTATCTAATAGGTGAGGATAGGTCCTAATCCCATGCAAGGATGCATATTTAGGGTTAGTTTCCATGCTCTACTCCTATCCAAGATAGAATTTTGGCAGCACCTCCCCGCTGTTCTCCAAATACACGTCCTACCAGGGAGAGTGTGTATCTAGAGAACAACAGGGAGCTGATGCCGAAACTCTGTCTTGGATCGGAGCAGACCATGGAAACTAACCCCACCTATGCATCCGCGGGCTGTCCAAAAAATGTGGACAATTCAAAATAGATACTGTTTTAGATATGGAAATATCTGCATATTTCCTACCATATCTCTTTCGAACGGGAGACGCCTAACTGGGTTACATGATCTACGACCATGATACGGAAAGAGGGGTTATACCTAGGGTGGCGGTGGAGTCAGGCTAGTGGGGCCGTGGTGGGTCGGTGCAGTGGCGAGGCGACGTGGTGCAGGCAGACCCGCAGCGGCGAGGAAGGCGATCGGGGTCGCCGAGGTACTCCGGCTCCGCTCCGACGGGCTCTTCTCTACAAAAAAAGAAACATAAAACTGTCAATACAAAATTTCGGCAGCACCTCCCCTGAAAGGTGAGGTTTCCAAAACCTGCAAGAAAACCAACGGCACGATGGCCGACATGCACATATATATGAATGGTACGATGACCGACATGCACAAGATTATATCCAACCACATATATATAACAATGTCACAACCACTCCTACGACTACCACCACTGCTACTCTACCACTACTACTACCGCAACTACTAGTAAAACTACGACGACGACGACGGTAGTGCATACCTAGTGGGCGTCATAGGGCGACGGTGGTGAAGGAGCCAGGGCGCCGGTGGACAAGGCGACGGCGCGGGCGCGGGCGGCGGCGGGGCCGGCGCCTCCTTCTTCTTCCTCCTTCCTCTTTCCTCCTCCTCCTTCTCTTCCTCCTTCTTCCTCCTCTCCTCCTCCTCCTCTCTTTCTCCTCCTCCGGCGGCGCGGGCACGGGCCGAGGCGACGGTGGCGCTGCCGCGGGCGGCGTGGGCGCGCTGGCGCGGGCGTGCGTGCGTACGGTGTGTGGGCTGGCTGGGCCAGGAGGTTAAATCCCCTCTTTGCCGAGTGCCCCCGATCTGGCATTCAGCAAAGTTTTTTTTTATTTTTTTTAGTTCTTTGCCGAGTGCCACCTGGCCAGGCACTCGGCAAAGAGGGGTTTTTTAATTTTTTTAAAAAAATCTTTGCCGAGTGCCATAGGTCCTGACACTCGGCAAAGAGACTCCTTTGCCGAGTGTCTTCTCCTGATACTCGGCAAAGACGCTCTTTTGCCGAGTGTCATTTTTTGACACTAGGCAAACCATATTTTTCTTTTCACTTTTGACCTCCAAAGTTTTTCTACAGTCCTCAGACGATACCTGGTACTCTATGTTCCAATGTGGCACATTTCTCAGACTTTTTCTATATTTCTTTAATTTATTTCATTTAATTAAATTTTCTTGGATAATTCAAATTATAACTACTAGTCATTTGAATAATGAAAAAAATGAATGAAAAAATGATATTCAAGTTATTTAGTATAATGTGAGGCCGTATCCAGGAATAGACCACCAATTTTGAACATCTTGTTCACGAAACATGACCACAAACTTGCGGTCGAGTTGTTTTTAAATTCTATAAAAAGCAAACGAAGTCCGAAAATCTAGAAACTTGTCAATATGTCAAGATATCATATGTGGAGGCTGTGATAAAAAAATTGAGCAGGTTTCGCGCAAGTTGTCACGTACGATGCTTGCAAACCGAAGTCAGCCGGTAGTGTTCCCACATCGCTTTCACCGAACTCAAGACCCGCATCACACAAAGCCTGTGGGAAACCCTCGTCCTCCCCCCGCCTAGTCTCTAACGAGGGTGGGAGGCCAGGTGTCACCCCACATTAAGCTTTGTCCTAAATCAAATTAAAATTGGGTACCTTTAACTTTACATGGAAAATATATTAATATCTAAAATGCTGGATTAATTTATTCCTTAAATTATGTCTTCATTGGTCAAAGTTAAAGGGAATTTTATGGTTAGGACAAAACCAAATTAGAACAACCTGCATTTATAAACATAGGCAGTACCAAAACACCGAACCAAGCGTATCTATCTTTTCTTTTTGAACATTATTGCGGATATCTTCATTTTTTTAGAAAATGAAAAATTCCGTCCTCTCCATTACAATGTTATCAGCCTATTGTTAACCTCTTCAATAGTTCAACGATTTTTATTGCAATGCAATTATGTTCAAGCAGAAAACCAACGGCAAATAGTAAACGATAACATGGAGTTCGTTATTATTAATCAAGCACGGAGGGCAGATATAACAGTAATCTAAAAGCAGTTCATCTCAAACAAGCACTGCAACAGGACGGAAATCGGCCATTGGATGATCACGCAGCTCGAAGTTGCGTTGCGTGTCCTCCTAGCTTAGCCAATGTAGTACAAGGGGTCGGGAACTTGAAGGTGCGCGCGCCCTCCGGTGGGCCGAGGATGTCGCTCCACTGGTCGCCCATGTTCCCGACAATGACGTCGCCGGCGTCCTGGAGCTTCTGCCGCTCGCCGGACTTGAAGGCGATGGCCGTGGCCTTGAAGCCGATGGGCTTGAGCAGCAGCTTCTCCCAGCCGGAGTAACCCTGGCGGCGGTGGTTGGCCACTGTGATGGCCCTCTGGTCCTCGCTGCGGCCCGTGAGGAGCACCGGCTTGATGCCGAGCGAGATGAGCTTCTTGAAGAGCCGCAGCGTCTCCGGCAGCACCGGCGCGCTCCCCTCCAGCACGTACTCGTTGAAGCTCGTCGCGTTGTACGGCTTAGTACTGTGATCAAGTAAAGAAACATGCTGATTAGCAAGGCTGCAGGTTGTTAAACGTATAGTTTAGACCATAGATCAACAAATATATTACTGGTCTCAATATACGGCTCATATATTCACTACTAACTACTATGTTAACAGCATCTCCAGCAGCTCCTCAATATAACTCCCCCAATAAAATAGTATTGGGTAGCCCAATAACTTTTTTTAGATTATTGGGGAGGTGCTACAGCATATACCGTCTAAAATCCCTCCCAAAATGTGGGACCCACCTTTCAGTTATAATTTGTTTATTTATTTTCCCTTTTTTCCTCTTCCGTCGATTCATCTTGTCCGCACATCACGTCGCGTCGGAGGCGCAGCAGCCATGGTGCCCCTCCACCCGGCAATGGCACGGTCATGAGCACGCCAGCTAGCCATGGTCGCGAGCACGCTGGCCAGCCACAGACGCGAGCACACCGACCATGGCAGAAGCTCGGGCAAAAGCGCCCCTCCAACAGCTCCGAGCATGATGGCGGGGCCTTGTCCTCGTGGCTGGTGGATTTGGCCGGTGGCTCCGGCGGCCATGGCCTGCACCGGCAGCGGCGTGCGGACCTAGCTGAGGGCAGTGGCGGCCATGGCTATTGGCAGGCCGAGGCGCAGCGGCGAGCGGGCCGTCCATTGGCAGCAGTGGCAGCGGTGCCCGATGGGTGTGCTTGACTCCATGGCAGAGAGAGGCAAGAGGGAGGAGGGAGGAGAGTGACAGTTGAGGTGGGCCCAGCTTATTGGGGGAGATGCAACCCTCTATTTGAGGGTTGAAGGGGTGTTTTTAGGCGGTCACAAAAAAGGGCCATATTGGGGACTGTTGGAGAAGAAGAAGTGAATTATCTCCCCTAATATAATTGTTTTAATGAGATCAGAGGTGGAATCGGAAGACTGTTAGAGATGCTCTGGTACTTCCCCGTCTAGAAAGGGATGCGCCCTGACTTCAAAATGCATGTTCGAAACAATTCATTGTAACACCCTAAAATGTCATTTGCAAATTAGTAATTAACTTTGAGCATTTATTTGATTTTCTATGTATTTTGAACCTAGGACAAATAATAAAATTTGGTTAATTAAAATTAACTATAAGGTCTAAAAACATGTTTGTTGCATTCATGCCGAAGCATACTATTTTTGGATGAGTGTAGGGCTAGGTTGTTTGAAGTTGAATTCAAATTTCATTTGAATTTGGCTTGGATTTGAAAACTAGAAATAGAAAAGGATTTGATTTTGAAAAACTTTCTTTTCTCCCTTTCCAGCCCAACTCCGGAACCGGCCTAGTTCTTCTTTTTCTTTTCCCGCGTCGGCAACTGGCCTGCTGGCGGCCTATCCGGCGCCTCCCCTCCCTTCCTTCTCCTCTTGCACGCGGCCTGGTCCGCACCGGCCTGTTCGCGGCCCGCGTCACGTCGCTCCGCGCGCGCCTGCTACTCACCACGCGGCCCAGCTCGGCGCCGTGGCCCGCATTGGCCTACCCCGCGTCACGCCCACGCCCGCTCTCTCACCCTTTCTCTGGTGACCGAGACCCGCTCGTCAGCGCCTGTCCTCCCCTTCCTTTCTTCGCTGCCGGTGATGGTGCTGCCGTCTATGGCAACACGCCACTATGCCCGCGCCCACATGGAAGTCGACCAAATCCGCCCGAGCATTGCTCCCTTCCTTCCACCACAGCTCCGCACGCTTCCCTTCCATCTACCGCAGCACCCGTCCGCCCTATAAAGCCATAGCCGAGCCCTCCCTCTCTGCCTTATGTTTGTCCGCTCGAGCTCACTCACCGCCACCTTGCAATCCGCTGTTCTTGAGCCCAATCATCGACGCCGACGCGCCTCGGAGATCCGCCATGACCCACCAGAGCCATAGGTATCCTCGATTCTTCAATTTGGTAACCTGTCGCTCGAATTAACCCTCACCCGTGCCTTGTTCTCTTTCTCTAGTTCACCGCCGCTTGGAGCTCTCCTAGACGCCGTGACCACCTCCATCCGACTCGTGGTGAGCTTCTCCACCTTCCCGCCCCTATTCCTTCAAATAACGCCCTGGAGCGCCGTATCGGCGAGCTCCAGGCACACCGGCCATGGCGTCGCCGTGGGGACTGTCAGTTCGACATATTCCCCCCTAAGTTTGCACCCCATTGAATTCGCATGAGCTTGTACGTCATTCCTGTGTGCTCGGTTTGACCCGGGGTGGTCCAGAACGCCGTACTGGCGTTCGCCGTGGCGGACGGCTCGCCGTCGACCATGGCGGGATCATCAGAGGCATAGTGTAGGCGATGAGAGGTATCCCGTTCACTCCTCGCCGTCAGATCTTGGATAAACGGCCGGGATTAAAACGCGCCGCTTCGGTGTGTAACCAGTCCACCACGGACTGTGGACTCGGTCCACAGCGCCATGTCATCGTGCGCCCACGCACACGTGGTGCACCGCGCCACTGACATGCTGACACGTGGCTGTCCAGTCAGCAACCACGTAGTCAACCCACGGTCAGCGGCGCACATTTTGTAGATTAGCCCCTCAGTTTCCAAAGAATCAACCCGCGGTCCAGTTTAGTTCAAATGAATTGTTTTTAGTCCTATTTTTATTCATTTTAGACCCTATAGTTTTTAGTAATATTGCGCGCCATCCATAAATTATTCAAATTCAGATTTTATTAGTTTAAATTCAAATTTGAGTTCAGTTTATTTACAGAAATGCCATTGAACCTTATTTCATGCATAACTTTTGCGTTTTAAGTTCGATTTGAGCGATTATTTCGCTCGCATGTTCGTAGCAGTACGTAGAATAGATTTATAAGCTTTTTAATCTATGTTTGTAATGTTTGGCATACTATTCTAATAGAAGTCTATTTGTATGTATGTAATGATTGTATTGGATGCTTGATTGGTGAATTAGAACACGTTTAGAGGGTGAGCAGTTCCTGGTGACTGAGGATCAACAAGAAGATCAACAGTACCCAGAAGAGAACTTTGAGGAAAGCAAGTGTAGCAAAGGCCCCTTGTACCTATGAACTTTACAATTCATATTCATGCATGTGTCTAATTTGAAATACCTTAAGGACTTTACCTAGATTATTACTTGTACCACATATCCTTGTTACCTAGGGTTTGGGTATGCATTTTGGATAGATGTTGCAGCGCTTAACATAAAATAATTATTAAACATGACTAAAGGCATTATGCAATGTGATAAAATGGAGCTTTTTAGCAACAATTAGGGGGCTATAGTATGGGGTTGAGTACTCTAGTGCCTCTCCATAAGGACTTAATCCTGAAGCAGCCACCCAGGAGGTTTCATACAACCCCGAGTGTCATAAGGCTCTGACTTTAACCTATTAACTAGATTGTACTAGCTCGTTTGTAGCTTTCCATAAGGGCAAGAGGGGGGCACTAGTTGGTATGTTTCCTTTCCTGCTAGGGTGTGTGTACCGTGCCGTGACCACGCATGCCACTCCAAGAGGAGGGCCACATGTAATACCTCTGGTGTTACGAGATTGCTTAGCACCTAGCTTAATGCCTAAGAGTAATTAGTAAAACAAAATTTTGGGTTTAAAAGTTTGAAGCACGTGGAATTATAAACTAATCTTGTGTGACTTGCTTTCGTAAATAAAATGAGCAAAGAAGTGTCGCTAGTCAACTTGTCTCGGTGTTTAGCAACTTTTAAATAATCTTGCAGACAAAAGTTGTTTAGGACTTGTTTTGGAAAAGTATGAAGAAAGCGCTTAAAAATGTCTGATAGTGAATAAATTGCGAATGGCTTGTTCTGTTGGATTGAGCATGAAAACAATTTTTATAAACCAAAATAAAATATAACTTGTATTTAGTACTTAAATAAATTCGAAGTGCAAGTTTAGTAGATGAAAATACAACGGTTGATTTGGTGAATAGGTGTTGTTCCATGGTATTTCTGATAGCTCAAAGATCAAATTTCGCTAAGTCGGCAAGCGCTAGTAGATGTTAGTTCAAACTAAAACCTGTGGTTTTCTAAATTTAGAAAGGTAGTAGACAATGCTGTTTTGGCAATTATATTCTAGCTAAAATACCTAAACACTCGCTTCATGTAATTGAACCATTGATTGCGTCGAGGTGAGTACTTGAGTATGGTATAGGGTGTAGTCCCGATGGGGGTCAACTTGCGCCCATAAAAATTGCCCAAACTCTTTAGAACGCACGAAGAACCACGTTTGGTGCTCTGTTCATGAACCAGCGCGCTGCGTGACGAACTCATCTTGGCCTTCTCGTGTCTTTTTCCCTAGTCAGTCTTTGGTCACGCCGAGTGTTTCCCTAGCTAGCTGGTGGCTTGAAAATTGGGTTAGTGAGGTTGGTCGAACTTTAACCGCACTATTTGGCAACTTTGGCATCGCTTTAAAATTTGTGCGCATTGCTGTTGCGGCTGTCGAGTTTTCGTGGCCACAGTCACCATGCCATGTCTGGCGCTGTGGCTGCTCCTGGCTGTGGCCGCTGCCCGCTGGTACCGGCTGCTCCTCATGCCGGGGTAGGCAATGCTTGTTTCCTCGAGGTCGTGTTGGGGTCATCACCGACATGTCCGAGCGTAGGGCCGTGTTGTTGTCACGGCGTCCGCCATCTGACCGGCGTGGCTCCATCCCCACCATGCGAGCTACCTACTCATTGAGTAGCCACCATTCTCTGCTATCCCATAGTGTGGCCGCCTTGTCGCTCTCACGCCACAGCAAGACAAATCACGCCCTATGTCGCGCACTGCTACCCACTGTGCCCTGCCGCGCCCTCGTGCTGTTGTCGGTGTGCGCCCTTCTAATTCATGACGCATGGGCCATCTCGGTTCAATTCTTCACGTCAGTTGCTAGGTCACGAAGCTGGCCAACCACTCGACCCGTAGTTAGCCACAGCCATGCTTTATTGATGGCCAATTTTTGAGTTCCATCGCCGCCGGTCAGCTCGCCGCCATTACAGAGCATGTTTGGGGGTAAGCCTCCACGATCAGCATTAGTTCGATTGCTCACACTCTTGTACTGCCCTTGACCTGCCGGTGTCGATGCTTGTCATAGTTGGAGGGGACATCACTGGAGATGGAGTGGCTCTCGGGTGCCAGTTCGGTGCGTCATCGCCCTTTCACCGCGCACGTGGCCAGTCCACCTCGAGCCATTCTTGCCCTAACCAACTCCGCAGCGGTGTCCGTGGTGAGTCACTATTCCTTCCCTGACTCCCCGTTTAGCCTCTGCCATAGCCTTCTCACCGAAGCACGCGCGCCATTGCCGCCATCCATGTCTGCACACGGGCAGACATGCCCTGCATGCCTGGGCCGTCGTAGTCCTGTGTAGTCACACGAACCCTGTGGTGGTCCTACGCCTCTGGCGACCACCCCTCCACCGCCGCCATGCCCTCCCTGGCCGGTCTTGGCTGTCATCGGACCGTCCCTACCGATGCCCTGCTCTAGAGTCCCTCATGGACCAGGGTTTGAAAATATAAGTAAGTATAGGGGGTAATTGTGATAAGACAGTGCGAGTAATGAATAATGCAAATAGGGTTTGGTGATTAGAAAAACGATCAAGGGTTTTAAGCAAAATGCGCCCGTGCCCTAGGCCTCCCCTCCTGGGCTCGTCTGCACTAGGACAGCCTTGTGCCGCCCCTAGGCCTGGTGCCATGTGTCCCGCGTCTGCCGGCCTGCTCTGGCTAGGCCACGCCGCTTGGTCGCTTGGACCGCTGCCGCGTGCGCGCTTGTGGGCCGAGCCGTGCCGCCTGGACTTCCGCTGCGCGTTGGGCCGCTCACGACCACGCGCGTGGTCGTCCCGTCTAGGCTACCTTGGCTGCTGGTCCAGACCGAGCTGGGTCGCTTAGGGCCCAAGGATCCTTCTTTCTAATTCAGTGTTTTGTTAATTTTAATAATCGGCTTAATGCTTGGAAATTCCTAGTAAATCATAGAAAAATCATAAAAATGCCAAACAAATTTTGTTAGTCTTCTAAAATCATGATCTATCTATAGTGTATTTTGTTTGCATAGGTTTGGTATGTTTTTAGGATTTCTCTAATTATTGTAACATGCTTAATATTGTTAAAAATGTGAACTTATAGGAATTATCGTCATAAATCGGTGCTAGTATTGACTCTAAAAATTTTATAGTAAATTACTAATATTATTAGCTGCTCACTATAATTTTTGTTGCTCTAGAATAATTAGTTTGCTAGATAGATAATGATGTCCTATTTCAAATATAGTAAATCGAATAAATGAAATAAGGAAAAACCTTGGAATTGTATAATTAAACACTTGTTGCGAAATAACACCTTTCTTGATGATGTTGATGTGTAGATTAGAACGTTAGTCATTAGAGCTAGCTTGTTAGTTCGTTGTATGTATTCTGTTTTAAGAGTTGTTGCCTGGTTAATTAACTGTTGCATCATCTCTACATCGCATTGCATACTAGGGACGATGATAGATCGTGGAGTCATCTAGAGTATCGGAAAAGATGGTGCCAGGTTTCAGGACACAAAGATGGGATACTAACTTTTGGTTATATTTTACTCAAGCAAGCCCCGGTGCATAACCCCTACTTTTCTACACTTTAAATTATACTTGTGCATTAAGTTTTAAGGAGTTGAATGAAACCCGCTTGCATATATATATATCTTTATCCTATGAGTCTTACTAGTATGATAGGGTCATGTAAATGGCTATGCTACAGGACTCTAGTAGAAGTCGAGTGATTGCCTATCACTCGTGAGAGATAAAAAAATATATTACTGTATTATCATCACTTGGAATATATAAATGGTGAAAGGAAAAATAGAGATCGGGTAGGGATATGGTTTGGATATTGGTGGGTGTAAGAGGTTGTCTCCTGCGGCCAACGGGGCATAGCTTGGTTACACTATTTTCCCCGTCTGTGTCAATTAAGGACTGACCGTTGCATTGGGTTCTAGATAGGTCACGAACTTATTATCTCGAGCACATACTTGGGTATGGGTGCAAGAAAGACTTGTTACTCTCTTGTCATGGGTTCTGGCTCTTTCCGGACCCACTGTCAGGGTGGTTTTTTTGGGGTGGAGTTCCTTGCACTGTACCGATTTCGGGACTCAGGGGCGGGGGCTTGGAGTCCCAGTTTGGACGAGGACCTAGACCCCATGATAGGAGGGTAGTGGGTTGGTCCTGCTTGTGCCTAGGGTACAAGCAGGGCATGTGTTTTTGGGGTACCCAGCTAGGCTCATTGATTCGTGAATCGCCGCCATGTCGGTACGACTTGTCTATAGTCTAGCAACGTAGTAAGAACTGGAAGATGAAAGCTGGTAAAAATGATTCTGATTGCTTACCACCTGCTTGAAAGTAGCATAGGTGCTTACATAGAATGGTTAGTTAATGAACTAATGTGACTGCTAATAAAAATTGAATATAAGGATGCACGCTTAGTAATCCTTCCTGCAGATACAATAAACCCACAAGCCAGATAGCCTTGCATATCCTTGGAGTCTTTTCTTTTCTCCTATTGGGTAAGTCTTGCTGAGTACAATTGAGTACTCATGATTTTATTTTCCCCTATTACAGGTGATAGGCGGATGCTAGAGCTGACTCTTGTGTGTGGATTCCTTCTGGTGGGCTCAGAGAGGATTCCTTTATGTTGCGATCATAGTCTTTATTTATAACTCTCACTAAATGTTTTTATAAATAGAAGTTTTATAATCTATTGTCATAGTTTATATATATCAATGCTTCATCATTTTATGAATAGATATTTACTTTCGCTATAATTCTGATCATATGTTTATATTTCGCTGTTAAATTAAATTGTTCATAACTCTGATAACATGATCATATTCTGCGATTATAAACAATAAACATTATACTCTGATGTTAGATGAAAAAAATGTAAGAAATGATTAATAATGATGTAAGCTTTATTCTCTCATTTGTGATCCTGATGGAAAAATGTGGATTTTCGGGTTCTTCCCTGGGGTCTGCCCGATGGGACCACGCAATTTGATGTGCTCCCTTGAGTACTTAGTGTCTAATGGAAGACGAGTACTCCTAGGAGGCATTAGATTAGGTGGTTCTACCACAGGTGGTATCAGAGCATAAATGAGGAAATAAAGCTTCAAAAACCTTTTTTAAAATAATATTTGACAACAAATTCTTTTCAAAGAATAAGAAGTTTTTATGCGAAGTTATATAAGTAGCCCTATTACTATGGTTATGTATCTAGGATAGATGGCACTCTGTTGACTTAGGTAGGTTTAATCAATTTTTCTGTAGGCACACTGACCCCGATGCCTAGTTTGATAGTATCGACTAGCTACAGGGAGAGAACACTATGCCAAAAATCTAAGAACGGTTGCCCTATATGTTGACAACAATGGAAGGACGTATAGTACGTTCATTCATGCATATCCTATTTGTGCATTGTAGCGATCGTATTACTTGCAGATACGCCATCCATAGGTGTCACGCGTGTCATATTGTGCACGACTGACTCATTCCTATTCAGAGTTATTTGTAAAACATGGCTTCGTGCTCCACGTTCGCCCAGGGTTCACGCTTGTCATGACCCACGTCTCCCCATACTCTTTTCTGCCCTCTTGTCAGACACTTGCCTTGTAGTCATACTAGTCAGTAATGGCCTCGGACATCGCTTGCCTCAAAAGGGTGGAATTTTGGTCGATTCATTCGTAGTGATCCCGCATAGGAACCCTGGTGGACTGCACCAGGCCCACTGCCGCTCTGCCTTTATATGTAGGGCCTGGCTTAGCCATTGGTACCACCACTCGACGCACTTTAGATCGCCTAGCTTTTCCTTTGAGCAAGCTTTTCGCTCAGTCCTTCTTCACATCCATCACCATGAATGGCAGGAGCCTAGGTTAGTAGTTACTGCCTGAACTTTGAGGGTTTTCCTAGAATCCTACATGCCACCCTACAAAAGCTTGGAGTCAAAGATCATCCCGAGTATGAGGGCCATGAGTATGAGAAGCATGGCACTAAGCGGTGTGAGGTTACCGTCTATATTGGGAAGAGTGAAGAGTTCCCTGACATCACTGGAGCCTAAAATGTGACTGCAACCAGGTTTCGCTTCGTCGATACCTACCAGGTTGTGGCCCACTAAGCCTTGCAGTACCTTTGTCAGATCTATGAAGAGCCCATTGCTTGTACCCCCATGAGGTTCTTTCCACCCTTGGAAAACAATCGATGGGCATGGAGGGCTCGCATGGAGGCTTTACAAGGGTAGGATGCGCAAGAGGATAGTCCAACCGTGGTGCACTTGACCACGTACCTACTTGCTCTAGATGAGCAGTATGACTGGCAAGCCTTGGAGCTGAGCAAGTGCCTCCGATGAGCCGAAGAAGCCGAGATCTTCTCTAGGATGCTCCAGGTGCAGCTAGCTAAAGCACATGCTAGTGCAGCAACTGCTGAGAGTCGGGAGACTGCCATATCAGTAGCCCTGAAGGAGGCTGAAGATCAGCATGTCCATCAATTGGGAGATGCCTATCTGGTCACCAGGGCCAAGCAGAGGATGCTAGCTGTGGAATGGCAGGATCCCTTGATTGTGGAGGGGATCCCTATCCACCCACCAGAAAGAAGGAAAACTGGTGTTGTAGTTCCTCCAGCACCACCACCCCATGAAGTGTTAGAAGTAGAACCCTTGATTCCTCTCACTCAGCCACTACCAAGAGAGGAGGCAGATCCATAGTCAGGGCAATAGAAGAATCCGCCGAGCCCGAGAATGAAGATGTGTGGTCCGGAGTACATTAGTTGCCTTGGGATGTTGTACCCATAGTAGTAGTGCTTTTCGTCACTGTCCTCCAGTATTATAATCTTTAGTTGTATTTCTTTTGTAGTGTTGAGGAAGTCCGACCATAGTGGATGATGAGTCATGAATGGGAGAGTGGATGTATGTTGTACCCATATAAGACCGTTGGAATATGCATTTTATTTATTTCGCTGTGTTGATTGCGTCCATCTACCCTTAAGTTTCATGAGATGTGCTTAGAGTTTTCAAGGACGATGTTAAGTGGGTTACAAGAGGAGTTACCATTCAGATGCCAGCAAACCAGTCGCGATTGGATGACATAGGACACTATATCGACTAATTGTGGATGTCCCAGTAGAACACTTGAATCTTCTTAAATCAAATCCACCGTTGGATTTGAATTCCTTGTCCCTTATTGTCAAGGGAACCCTTGTTGTTTGAATCTTCCCTTGCAATACTCCTCTTGCTCTGTGGTCTATGACCCCACTGTCTTCATGGCGTGTAAGTTGGTAATAGTTGCCTGGCTAATAGCTTATGGTGCCGCAACGAAACTGATGACTCCCTGTGGAAGAGTTGCCACATGGTGATGCTGCTTGGCATGCGCTGGTATCGAGGTCATTGACCAAGTACCCTTACCAAGTTACACTGCCGTACCATTTTTGATACAAAATATTCTCCTTGGAAATATTCGGGTGTTCAAACAGGAAATCCACAACGGGTTGATGAAATAGTGTTCCCTCTAGGTAACAAGAGGAGGTGCTTTTGGAGGAAGAACGTGTGACATGGTCTTAGTCTACATGAAAGACGGATGTGGTCAAGGAAGGGAAAGAAAAAGAAGAGTAGTAAGAAAAGTTAGCCTCAGGTAGTCGGGAGTGATTGTAAAAGCCTAAGTGGACATCATGTCTCAAGCCATGTGTTTAGTTGACAGCACTATGCATGCCAGGTTATTTTGCTGTGTGCCCTGCGAACGCCATCTGTGTTGGGACCATTAGCACCCCATTTTCGCGTGGCCACGGCATTGTACCGCACTCACCGTCTTTGTGCACTGTGCACCTCTCCTTTTCCTGGCATCCGGTCGGCTCTCGACTCCCACGCCCTCATCCCTATACTAGACCCCCCCTTTCCCCTCCCTCTTTCTTCTTTTGGGGACACGATCGCCTATATGCCTTCCCTCACCGAGCGAACCCCCTCTCCTCTCCTCTTCCTTATCCTCTGCTCGCTCACGTAGGGAGCACACCATGTCCGACCTTATCCCCATAGCATGAACCATCTGTGTATCCCATCCACGTCGTCTCCACTTCCGGTGCATTATGTTCCACCTCCATTCACCACTATAAGATACCCTTGGTCCTTGCCCTTCTTTTTCATCCCCATCCTCTCAAATCTAAAGCAGAGCTATGAGATCCAGTCATTATTGTGGAACTAGGTTCGTCAGTCAGAGGTGATGGTGTAATCTGGGAAGAAGAAAGGATCAGGTTTCAAAGAAGTTCAAGTCTACCATTGGTTAGTTCGGTCTTAGGGTTCACGATATTCGAGTTCTCAGTCTTCTATTTCTAGATCTGTTGGTCATACACTATATTTTGGATAATCATTATCTTGTTGTTTCTCCATTGCCCTCATCTATCTCGACTTCTAGATTAAGCCTTGGTTGTATTAGGTTGCTCTTAACCATGTATCTCTGAATCACTATGTGGTTAGCATTTGAAGTTGTGTAATCTTTCGCGTAATCCCTAATCTACAAAATGTAATCGCGTTTCCCCTCTTCTGGTTCTTGCTTTGAATCTCGGGACGAGATTCTTTTTAGGGGGGTTGGTTGTAACACCTCTGGTGTTATGAGCTTGCTTAGCACCTAGGTTAATGCCTAAGAGTAATTAGTAAAACAAATTTTTGGGTTTAAAAGTTTGAAGCACATGGAATTATAAATGAATCTTGTGTGGCTCACTTTTGTAAATAAAACGAGCAAATAAGTGTCGTTAGTCAACTTGTCTCGGTGTTTAGAAACTTTTAAATAATCTTGCAGACAAAAGTTGTTTAGGACTTTTTTGGAAAAGTATGAAGAAAGCGCTTAAAAATGTCTGATAGCGAATAAATTGCAAATGGCCTGTTCTATTGGATTGAGCATGATAACAATTTTTATAAACCAAAATAAAATATAACTTGTATTTAGTACTTAAATAAATTCGAAGTGCAAGTTTAGTAGATGAAAATGCAACAATTGATTTGGTGAATAGGTGTTGTTCCATGGTATTTTTGATAGCACAAAGATCAAATTTCGTTAAGTCGGCAAGCGCTAGTAGATGTTAGTTCAAACTAAAACCTGTGGTTTTCTAAATTTAGAAAGATAGTAGACAATGCTGTTTTGGCAATTAAATTATAGCTAAAATACCTAAACACTCGCTTCATGTAATTGAACCATTGATTGTGTTGAGGTGAGTACTTGAGTATGGTATAGGGTGTAGTCCCGATGGGGGTCACGTTGCACCCATAAAAATTGCCCAAACTCTTTAGAACGCATGAAGAACCACGTTCGGTGCTCTGTTCGTGAACCGGCGCACTGCCCGATGAACTCATCTTGGCCTTCTTGTTTCTTTTTCCCTAGTCACTCTTTGGTCGCGCTGAGTGCTTCCCTAGCTAGCTGGTGGCGTGAAAATTGGGTTAGTGAGGTTGGTCAAACTTTAACTGCACTGTTTGGCAACTTTGGGATCGCTTTAAAATTTGTGCGCATTGCTGTTTTGGACGTCATGTTTCCATGGCTGCGGTCACCACGCCATGTTTGGCACCGCGACTGCTCGACAACTCCTGGCCATGGCCACTGCCCCACTGGCCAACCTTGCTGGTACCGGCTGCTCCTCGTGTCGGGGTAGGCAACGCTCGTTTCCTCGAGGTTGTGTTGGGGTCGTCACCGACGTGTCCAAGCGTAGGGCTATGTCGTTGTCACGGTGTCCACCATCCAGCTAATGTGGCTCCTTCCCCACCATGCTAGCTACCTACCCATCAAGTAGCCGCCCGTCTCCACTGTCCCATAGTGTGGCCGCCCTGTCGCTCTCATGCCACAGCAAGACAAATCACGTCCTATGTCGCGTACAGCTGCCCATTGTGCCCTGCCGCGCCCTCATGCTATTGTCGGCGTGCGCCATTCTAATTCATGATGCATGGGCCGTCTCAGTTCAATTCTTCATGTCAGTAGCTAGGTCATGAAGCTGGCCAACCGCCTGACCCATAGGTAGCCACAGTCGTGCTTTAGCGATGGCCAATTTCTGAGTTCCGTCACCGCCAGTCAGCTCGCCACCGTTATAGAGCACATTTGGGGGTAAGCCTCCACGATCGGCATTAGTTTGATTGCTCGCACTCTTGTACTGCCCTTGACCTGTCGGTGTCGATGCTCATCATAGTTGGCGGTAGACGTCGCCGGAGATGGAGTGCGCTCGGGTGCCAATTTGGTGCCCCGCTGCACTTTCATCGCACACGTGGCCAGTCCACCTTGAGCCATTGCTGCCTTAACCAACTCCACAGCGATGTTCGTGGTGAGTCACTGTTCCTTCCCTAACTCCTCGTTTAGCCTCTTCCATAGCCTTCTCACCGAAGCATGCGCGTCGTTGCCGCCATCCATGTCTGTACATGGACAGACATGCCCTGCATGCCACCACAGGCCATCATGGTCTTGTGTAGTTGTTCAAACCCTACGGTGGTCTGGCGCCTCTGGTGTGCCATCCCCGGCCGGTCTTGACCGCCATTGGACCATCTTTACTGATGCTCTGCTTTGGAGTCCCTTATGGACCGGGGTTTGAAAATATAAGTAAGTATAGGGGGTTATTGTGATAAGACAGTGAGAGTAATGAATAGTGCAAATAGGGTTTGGCAATTAGAAAAACGATCGGGGGTTTTATGCAAAATGCATCCACGCCCTGGGCCTCCCCTTCTGGGCTCATCAGTGCTGGGCTAGCCTTATGCCGCCCCTGGGCCTAGTGTCATGCGTCCCGCGTGGGCCAGCCTGCTCCGGCTGGGCCACGCCGAGTGGCCGCTTGGGCCGCTGCCACATGCGCACTTGTGGGCCGAGCCATGCCACCCGGGCTACTGCCGTGCCTTGGGCCGCTCATGTCCACGCGTGCGCTTGCCCCGTCTAGGCTGCCTTGGCCGCTGGTCCAGGCCGAGCTGGGTCGCTTAGGGCCCAAGGATCCTTCTTTCTAATTCGGTGTTTTTTTAATTTTAATATCGACTGAATGCTTGGAAATTCATAGTACATCATAGAAAAATCATAAAAATGTCAAACCAATTTTGTTAGTCTTCTAAAATCATGATCCATTTAATAGTGTATTTTGTTCGTATAGGTTCGATATGTTTTTTAGATTTATCTAATTATTGTAACATGCTTTATATTGTTAAAAATGTGAACTTGTAGGAATTTTCGTGATAAATCGGTGATAGTATTGACTCTAAAAATTTTACAGTAAATTACTAATATTATTAGTTGCTCAGTATAATTTTTGTAGCTCTAGAATAATTAGTTTGCTAGATAGATAATGATGTCCTATTTTGAATATAGTAAATCGAATAAATGAAATAAGGAAACACCTTGGAATTGTATAACTAAAACACTTGTTGGGAAATGACACCTTTCTTGACGATGTTGATGCGTAGATTAGTACGTTAGTCATTAGAGCTAGCTTGTTAGTTCATAGTATGTACTCTGTTTTAGGAGTTGTTGTAGCCTGGTTAATTAACTGTTGCATCATCTCTGCATCGCATTGCATACCATTATAGGGACGATGATGGATCATGGAGTCATCTGGAGTATCGGAAAAGATCATGCCAGGGAGTAGGACACAAATATGTGATACTAACTTTTGGTTATATTTTACCCAAGCAAGCCCTGGTGCATAACCCCTACTTTTCTACACGTTAAATTATACTTGTGCATTAAGTTTTAAGGAGTTGCATGATCCCACTTGCATATATATATATATATATATATATATATATATATATATATATATATATATATATATATATATATATCCTATGAGTCTGACTAGTATGATAGGGTCATGTCTATGGCTGTGCTATAGGACTCCGATAGAACTCGAGTGATTGCTTGTCACTCGCAAGAGATAGGAAATATATTACTGTATTATTATCACTTATATATATAAATGGTGAAAGGAAAAATGGAGACCAAGCAGGGATATGGTTTGGGTACTAGTGGTTGTAAGAGGTTGTGTCCATTGGACAATGGGGCATAGCTTGGTTACACTATTTTCCCTGTCTGTGTTGGTTAAGGACCGGCCGTTGCATTGGGTTCTAGGTAGGTCATAGACTTATTATCCTGAGCACATACTTGGGTATGGGCGCAGGGAGGACTTCTTACTCTCTTGTCATGGGTTCTGGCTCTTTTCGGACTGACTATCAGGGTGGTATTTTTTGGGTGGAGTTCCTTGCATTGCACTGAGTCTGGGACTTAGGGTTGAGGGCTTGGAGTCCTAGTTTGGACGGGGATCTAGACCCTGTGATAGGAGGGTAGTGGGTTGGTCCTGCTTGTGCCTGGGGTATAAGTGGGGCGTGTGTTTTCTGGGTACCCAGCTAGGCTCATTGATTCACGAATCGCCACCGTGTCGGTACGACTTATCTACAGTCTAGCAACATAGTAAGAACTAGAAGATGAAATCTGGTAAAAATGATTCTGATTGCTTACCACCTACTTGAAAGTAGCATAGGTTCTTACATAGAATGGTTAGTTAATGAACTATTGTGACTGCTAATAAAAATCAAATATAAGGACGCACGCTTAGTAATGCTTCCTGTAGATGCAATAAACCCACAAGCCAGATAGCTTTGCATATCTTTAGAGTCTTTTCTTTTCTCCTATCGGGTAAGTCTTGCTGAGTACAATTGAGTACTCAGGGTTTTATTTTCCCCTATTGCAGGTGACATGCGGATGCTAGTGCTGACTCTTCTTTGTGGATTTCTCCTGGTGGGCTTAGAGAGGATTCCTTTACGCTGTGATAATAGTCTTTATTTATAACTCTCACTAAATGTTTTTATAAATAAAAGTTTTATAATTTGTTGTCATAGTTTATAAATATCAATGCTTCATCATTTCATGAATAGATATTTACTTCTGCTGTAATTCTGATCACAAGTTTATATTCTGCTGTTAAATTAAATTATTCATAACTCTGATAACATGATCATATTCCACGATTATATACAATAAACATTATACTCTGATGTTACATGGAAAGTGATGTAGGAAATGGTTAATAATGATATAAGCTTTATTATCTCATTTGTGATCCTGAAAGAAAAATATGGATTTTCGGGTTCTCCCCTGGGGTGTGCCCGATGGGACCACACAATTTGATGTGCTCCCTTGAGTACTTAGTGTCCAATAGAAGGCAAGTACTCCTAGGAGGAATTAGATTAGGCAGTTATGCCACACCATATACGGCTAGATGACTGAAACCTTAGCAGCTACGAGTTGTTAGTGTGACTAGCGAAGGGTTACGTAGTGAAACCCTGCCACTCTTCCTTGATAGAGGTGTTGTGGGCTTTGCAAACCCCAAAATTGGGAATCACAGCTTAGTGGGTAAAGTTGTACAATTTCTACAAAAATATTTGACCTGTTATAACAGCCGTGCTTATAGATACGAGTGATCTGGATCCTTCATGATTAGTGGTTACTA
Organism: Miscanthus floridulus; assembly: GCF_019320115.1. NCBI lineage: Eukaryota > Viridiplantae > Streptophyta > Magnoliopsida > Poales > Poaceae > Miscanthus > Miscanthus floridulus. The sequence continues at coordinate 34,465,028 of NC_089596.1, forward strand.
TGGATGGTTGGGAATTGATATAATCTTGATTATATATTAATATCACTTGGGATTTGGGGTTATTCACTAAAGTAGTGATTCAGGATGCTAAAACTTGAATAACTAAAATTGCGAACCGCAGTCAAACCATGTCTAGCCTTTGAGCCTCATAGATCTCTTTGATATACTTGCTAAGCATGGTGAGCTTACACTTGCTTTACATTCAATGAAAATCCTAGATGGGTAACAGATAACGTGTATGAGGAGTTTTCGGAGGATGTGTAGGACTACTAGGATGATGTACACCAGTTGAAGTCCCTGTGACAGATTGGGCTAATATTCCACTTGTGTAATAATGTTGCCAATGAGCAAAACTATGTATTAAAATTATGAAGAGATATGCAATGTAATAAGTACTTTACTTTGATGTTATTACAATTTGTTGGTATATGTGTGTTTGGACATCCTGGGCGCACATATATGAGTACTTGATTTTGCTATGCAAAATTGGGCGCGATAAATTGGTATCAGAGCTATAACTGACTATAGGATGATCAACCTAGTTAAAAATGGACGTTTTTAGGATCACATTATCTTTATTTTGCTACCTTTAATTTGCTATAAAATTTTTGTTTATATTCTATCCATTATCTATTGCAAAAATTATCTTATTCTAATCCTCAACCTTTTCAATATTATAGATGGTCCGCACCAAGCTGACACCCCGCAAGAGGACCATTGTGATGCCCACAAGGAGGACAAGGTTCATGTTTGGAAAGCGCGTTCCTGCACATCTGGTGGAGGCTCTGAGGAGCGTGGAGGAGGAACCACCTATGGAGGTGCCCATGGGGGAACCTCTAGAGGACATGATGGAAGATGAGCCCATGGACGAAGAGACGAAAGAGGGGCCCATGTTTGATGAGCCCATAGAGATAGAAGAATCTAGGGAGGAGCCCATGGAAGAAAATGGACAGGGTGGTCAGGAAGGAGCTGGTGATCCTGATGATGGAGATTACTCTGATAATTTTGATTCCGATGATGGGGATAATGATGGTGATGAAGGAGATGGTGGTGATGGTGGAGATGGTAATGGAGATGATGGTGGAGATGGTGACGGAGATGGAGGAGATGGTGGAGATGATGGCGATGATGACCATGATATACTACTGGCTCAGGGGTGGACCCGGAGATCCACTACAATTTGGAGGGCGATGCCTACTACTAACCTAAGCTTCTCTCACTCGTACGCCGCTAACACGCTAGGTGCACTGTTCAGTACAGGACGGAGCATTGGACCCACCCTGACTACACCGGCTTCTGGGAGACTGAAGTGTATATCCATGAAGGGACTCAGGTGCGCTACATCCACCGTGCCATCACAGCATGACTCACACGTGCAGCTACCATCTAGGATGCTGCTCGATAGGTGTTGGTGGTCAACCGCAACCACCACTTCGTCAACATCGCATGGGAGGAGGATCATTATCTTCCCTGCCATTGGAGCGGCCAGTCTACTTGCAACATTGCTGCACCATTTGGAGAGGTGAATCCTAGGCTTAGGCCTACCTTGATGAGCTTGGCATAGACCAACACCGACTTGGATCAGGCTTTGGATGAGCTAGATGTCATGGGGAAGGCATACATGCAGTTTGCCTGTGAGAATACTACATTGAAGCAACATCAAGGAGGTCCTGATGTGGAAACGCCGGGTGTTCCTACTCAATTGCCCCTGAGCAACAGAGAAGAATTTGGAGTCCCCAACACCAGCACCAACATCGACCCATAGGAGGATTTCCTAAAAATATGTAATAAACACGTAGATGCGCGAGAGGGTGTTTAGTTTCTTTTTCTTTTAATGGTTGAACAATTGTCATTTGAATGGTTGGATGATTGTCATGATGAACAATGTTTGATTTGGATTTTTGACATGATTGTGATGACTTGTGGGCATATCCACGGTCATTTAGTTTAAGATTAAGGCCTAAGAATGATATGAATAAATAGTTGGGTTTCTTTTTAACTTGCTGTCCATTCTCATGTTCTAGATGTTCAATGGTCATGAAAATTTTATGGAGATAAGTAGACCTCTACATCTTTCTTTTGGCTCTGGAATCACCTCAATACCTATTATAAATTGTGAGATACAGCTGTTGTAAGTTGGTATTTCTGTGCTGTCAGAAATCTGGAGCAGTACTGATTGTCATCTGTTTTTGCCCAATTAAACTTCAGAATCTGAAAAAGTGTTCTAAATTAAAGTTGTAGAGAATTTCATAAGCTTTCTATAAAGGTAACATTTGCATCCTGATGATAAACAGAGAGTGAGATATGCTCGTTTTACTACACTATTATTTGTTCAACTCGCCGGAAAAGTTCAGAACAATTATCTTCTAGTATACCCTACATATATCCCTTGTCTTGATCTTGTGATACCTACTCTTAATAGACCATTATCTCTTCAAGGTTATATATTATGGACATATAAGACTTATATGATGTATCTACAGATGGTGAACACCAGGAGGAACAACCAGGGAGGCGAGGACCTACCACTATGGAGCAGCGGATGATGATGCAAACCCAGTTGCTTCAGCAGATGGCTTAGAAACATGTAGAATATGGGCATGGGAATGGGAATGCACCCCCTCAAGTCAGAGACAAGAGGGTAGAGTTTCTAAAAGGACATCCACCCGTCTTCAAGCACTCCACTGACCCACTCCAGGCTGACGATTGACTATGTGCTATTGAGAGGTAACTTGAGATTGCCTAGTGCGATGACAAAGAGAAGGTCGTGTATGCTTCTGGACAGCTGCAAGGAGCTGCACTTGATTGGTGGGACTCCTTCCGCTTTGGCCGTACCGAAGCTAATCCCATCACCTGGCAAGAGTTTTATGGTGCCTTCCGCTCTCATCATGTGCCTGCTAGATTGATGAAGCTGAAGAAGGAATCCTTGGCTCTCAAGCAGGGGAGCATGTCTGTTGCTGAATATCATGACAAGTTCATACAATTATCATGGTACGTACCTCCTATGGTGAATGATGATGAGAAGAGACATGAGCTACTCATGGAAGGTTTGAATGATGGTCTCCAATACCAACTGCTGTCCCATTCCATTGCTAGTTTTCAGCAGCTGGTGGACAAGGCCTTGGTTATAAAAAACAAGCACCGCCAAATGGAAGACAAGAAGAGAAAGTTCTAGGGGCAACAACAAGGGGTAACTCTCATGTCCGCACTGCTCCTCGGCAAGCTTACCCACAGCAGCGCTATCATGGTCAGTCTAGTCTGGTCAATCACAACCAGCAACCACACCGTGCGCAACAATAACAGTATAAAACACCAGTTCTACGCCAGCAGCAAGTCAACAATGTTCCTGTGAGGAATAATGTCCCCAATGCTCCACATAAGAATGGAGCACCAAAGGCGCCAAATGTAGCCAATGATAACAGATGCTTCAATGGTGGAGTACCAGGGCATTACTCCAACAGATGCCCTAAGAGGATGGCTAACATGTAGCAGAACTATGTTCAAGGAAAGGTCAACCATGTAACTGTAGAAATAGCTCAGGAGGCACCGAATGTAGGGATCAGTACGTTTCTAGTCAACTCAAACTCAGCTACAGTACTTTTTGATTCTGGTGCTTTGCATTCCTTCATAGCATATACTTTCATAAAGAAGCATGATATTCTCGTATGTGTTATGAAGAATCCCATGTTAGTAAACTCACCTGGAGGGGAAATGAAAGCAAATTGGATATGCTTAGCTGCTAGTCTCAACATAAGGGGGGTAGAATTTCAAGCCAACCTTGTAGTCATAGACTCATCTGGTATTGATGTTATCTTGGGTATGGATTGGTTGAGGTCCCAGAAGGCAGTTATTAATTATGGGAATAGTTCCATGAATCTTACCACTCCATCCAGAGAGAAAGTTGAGTATGTGGCAACACAGTCAGCCATAGAAATCTGTCGAGTTAATCAATTGGAGGGCACAACCATAGAGGATATATGGATAGTAAACGAGTATCCAGATGTCTTCCCTGAGGAGTTACTAGGTATGCCACCTGAATGAGATATTGAGTTTATAATTGTACTTTTACCTAGAATTGCACCCATAGCTAAAAGACCTTATAGAATGGGAGTGAATGAATTAGCAGAACTTAAGAAACAAATGAGGGAATTGCTAGATAAGGGTTATGTCCAACCTATTTCTTCACCTTGGGGTGCACCAGTATTGTTTGTAGAGAAGAAAGATGGTACACAAAGAATGTGCATAGATTATAGATCACTTAATGAGGTCATAATTAAGAACAAGTATCCACTGCCTAGAATCGATGACCTGTTTGACCAGTTGAAAGGAGCTTGTGTGTTTTTCAAGATCGACCTCCGATCTGGATACCATCAGTTGAGAATAAGACATTCTGACATTCCTAAAATTGCTTTTTTGACCCGATATGGACTATATGAGTTCATAATCATGTCCTTTGGTCTGACAAATGCACCTGCTTACTTCATGTATTTGATGAACAAAGTATTCATGGAGTACCTTGACAAGTTTGTCATTGTGTTTATCGATGATATATTAGTCTACTTTAAGAATGAAGAAGAACATGAGGGACATTTGAGGTTAGTATTGCAAAAGCTTAGAGAACATCAGCTCTATGCTAAGTTTAGCAAATGTGAGTTCTGGCTAAAAGAAGTATCTTTCCTTGGTCACATAATCTCTAATGGAGGAGTAGCAGTAGATCCTAAGAAGGTTAGAGATGTGTTGAGTTGGAAGCCACCTCAGGATGTCAATGAGATTTGGAGTTTCCTTGGTATGGCTGGGTACTATAGGGGATTCATCAAGGGATTTTCTAAGTTAGCCAAACCTATGACTGCTCTATTAGAGAAGAATGCCAAATTTGTATGGTCTAAGCAATGTTACGATAGTTTTGAGGAGTTGAAGAAGAGACTGACTTTTGCCCTAGTGCTTATCTTACCTGATCTTACCAAAAGCTTCTCTATCTATTGTGATGCCTTATGGCAAGGTCTAGGCTGCATTCTTATGCAAGAGGGTAGAGTTGTTGCCTATGCATCCAGACAGCTGAGAAAACATGAGTTAAATTATCCAACTCATGATCTTGAGTTAACAGCTATGGTGCATGCTCTCAAGATTTGGAGGCATTACCTGATTGATCATAAGTGTGAGATTTATATAGATCATAAGAGTTTGAAGTATATATTCACACAGTCATATCTGAATTTCAGGCAGTGCAGATGGTTAGAGTTAATCAAGGATTATGATTTGGAGATACACTATCACCCGGGAAAGGCTAACATTGTAGCAGATGCTTTGAGTAGAAGCAGTTATGTGAACATGGCCTATACAACTCAGCTACCTAGAGAGCTGTGTGAGGAGTTTGAATACATGAATTTGGGTATTGTGGCTAACACCATGGAGTTAGAGGTAGAACCTACTCTAGAACAAGAGATTCATAAAGGACAGTTGAATGATGAAAGGATTAAAGATATTGCTGAACGTATAGTGATTGGTAAAGCCCCAAGTTTCCACATGGATGATCAGGGAACAATATGGTTTGGTAAAAGGATTTGTGTACCAGAAGTGAAGTCTATTAGAGAGTCTATCTTGAGGGAAGCTCATGACTCGACCTATTCCATTCACCCAGAGAGTACTAAAATGTATCTTGATCTTAAAGAGAGATATTGGTGGTATCGACTAAAAAGAGATGTAGCTAAACATGTGGCCATATGTGATACGTGCCAAAGAGTAAAGGCAGAGCATCAGAGGCCAGTAGGTTTATTACAACCTATGAACATACCCGAGTGGAAATGGGAAGAAGTTGGAATCGATTTCATAGTGGAATTACCCCCGTACATAAAGGGGATATGACTGTATCTGGGTAATTATAGACCATCTGACAAAAGTAGCACATTTCATTCCTATCAAGACAACTTATTTTGGTGCAAAGTTGGCAGAGCTATCATGGAAAGGATTGTATGTTTACATGGAGTACCAAAGAAGATTGTTTCAGATAGGGGTACATAGTTCACATCCCATTTTTAGTAGAAATTGCATGAGTCCATGGATACGAAGTTGAACTTTAGCTCAGCTTATCATCCTCAAACAGATGGGCAAACAAAGAGAACAAATCAGATTTTAGAGGATATGCTGAGAGCTTGTGCTCTACAGTACGGAACAAGTTGGGATAAAAGTTTGCCCTATGCTGAATTCTCTTATAATAATAGCTACCAGAAAAGTCTTAAGATGGCACCTTTTGAGGCGTTATATGGCAGAAAGTGCAGGACACCATTGTTTTGGAATCAAACTGGGGAAAGTCAAGTCTTTGGACCAGAAGTTTTGCAACTGGCGGAGAAACAGGTACAAACAATAAGGCAAAACTTGAAGGTTGTACAGTCTCGACAGAAAAGCTATGCTGATATGAGAAGAAGGGATTTGGTGTTTGAGATTGGTGACTTTGTTTATCTCAAAGTTTCACCTATGAGAGGAGTTAAGAGGTTTCATACCAAGGGAAAGTTGTCACCTAGGTACGTGGGACCCTTCAAGATCATCAACAAGAGAGGAGAAGTTGCTTACCAGCTGGAATTACCAGAACAACTCTTAGGTGTTCATGATGTCTTCCATGTATCACAGCTTAAGAAATGTTTGAGAGTACCTGAGGAACAATTACCTTTGGAAGAACTGGATATCCAAGAGGATCTATCATACAAAGAATATCTAGTGAGAATCTTAGAAATAGCGGAGAGAATCACAAGAAGCAGGATAATAAGAATGTGTAAGGTTCAGTGGAACAGACACTCTGTGGATGAGGCAACTTGGGAAAGAGAAGATGACCTGAAATCTGACTATCTCAATCTTTTCAAACCATTTGAATCTTGAGGATGAGATTCAACTTAAGGGGGGTAGGTTTGTAACACCCTAAAATGTCATTTGCAAATTAATAATTAACTTTGAGCATTTATTTGATTTTCTATGTATTTTTAACATAGGCCAAATAATAAATTTTGGTTAATTAAAATTAACTATAAGGTCTAAAAACATGTTTGTTACATTTATGCCGAAGCATACTATTTTTCATTGAGTGTAGGGTTAGGTTGTTTGAAGTTGAATTCAAATTTCATTTGAATTTGGCTTGGATTTGAAAACTAGAAATAGAAAAGGATTTGATTTTGAAAAACTTTCTTTTCTCCCTTTCTGGCCTAACTCCAGAACCAGCCTAGTTCTTCTTTTTCTTTTCCCGTGTCGGCAACCGGCCTAGCCTACTGGTAGCCCAGCCAGCGCCTCCCCTCCCTTCCTTCTCCTCCTGCACGTGGCCTGCTCCACATGGGCCCGCTCGTGGCCCACTTCGCGTCACTCCCTGCACGTGCCTGCTACTCCCCGTGTGGCCTAGCTCGACGCCATAGCCCACATCGGTGTGCCCCGCATCACGCCCACGCCCGACCTCTCTCCCTTTCTCTAGCGACCAGGGCCCGCTCGTCAGCGCCCTTCATCCCCTTCCTTTCTTCGCTGCCTATGATGGCACTGCTGTCTACGGCAACACGCCGCCATGCCCACACCTGCATGGAAGGCAACCAAATCTGCTCGAGCATTGTTCTCTTCCTTCCACTGCAGCTCCGCGCGCGTCCCTTCCACCTACCATAGCACCCGTCCGACCTATGAAGCAGTAGCTGAGCCATACCTCTCTCCCTTCCATTCATCCGCTTGAGCTCACTCACTGCCACCCTGCAATCCGCTGTTCCCGAGCCCAATCATTGACACCGACGTGCCTCGAAGATCTATCGTGACCCACCAGAGCCATAGGTATCCTCGATTCTTCAATTTGGTAACCCGTCGCCTTGTTCTCTCTCTCTAGTTCACCGCCGCTGTTTTACCTACCCGTTGGAGCTCTCCTGGACGCCGCGACCACCTCTATCCAACTCACAGTGAGCTTCTCCACCTTCCTGTGCCCCTATTCCTTCGAATAATGCCCTACAGAGCCATATCGGCGAGCTCCAAGTGCACCAGCCATGGCGTCACCGTGGGGACTATCGGTTCGACATGTTTCCTGCCCTAGGTTTGCACCCTAATGAATTCGTGTGAGCTTGTACGTCATTCCTGTGTGCTCGGTTTGACCTAGGGTGGTCCAGAACGCTGTACCGATGTTCGGCGTGGCGCACGGCTCGCCGTTCTCCATGGCGGGCTTGCCAGAGGCACAGTGCAGGCGACGGGAGGTATCCTATTCACTCCTCGCCATCAGATCTTGGATGAACGGCCGGGATTAAAACGCACCGCTTCGGTGTGTAACCGGTCCACCACGGACCGTGGACTCGGTCCACAGCACCGTGTCAGCGCGCGCCCATGCACACGTGGTACACCACGCCACTCACACGCTGACACGTGGCCATCCAGTCAACAACTACATAGTCAACCCACGGTCAGCCACGCACATTTTGCAAATTAGCCCCTCGGTTTCCAGAGAATCAACCCGCGGTCCAGTTCAGTTCAAATGAATTGTTTTTTAGTCCTGTTTTTATTCATTTTAGACCCTGTAGTTTTCGGTAATAATGCGTGCCTTCCATAAATCATTCAAATTCAGATTTTATTAGTTTAAATTCAAATTTGAGTTCAGTTTATTTACAGAAATGCAATTGAACCTTATTTTATGCATAACTTTTGCGTTTTAAGTCCGATTTGAGTGATTCTTTCGCTCACGTGTTCGTAGCAGTACATCGAATAGATTTATAAGCTTTTCAATCTATGTTTCTACTGTTTGGTGTAGTATTTTAATAGAAGTCTATTTCTATGCATGTAATGATTGGACTGGATGCTTGATTGGTGAATTGGAACACGTTTAGAGGGTGAGCAGTACGTGGTGACTGAGGATCAACAAGAAGATCAGCAGTACCCAGAAGAGAACTTTGAGGAAGGCAAGTGTAGCAAAGGCCCCTTGTACCTATGAACTTTACAATTCATAGTCATGCATGTGTCTAATTTGAAATACCTTAAGGACTTTACCTAGATTATTACTTGTACCACATGTCCTTGTTACCTAGGGTTTGGGTATGCATTTTGGATAGATGTTGCAGCGCTTAGCATAAAATAATTGTTAAACATGACTAAAGCCATTATGCAATGTGATAAAATGGAGTTTTTAGCAACAATTAGGGGGATAGAGTACGGGGTTGAGTACTCTAGTGCCTCTCCATAAGGCCTTAATCCTAAAGCGGCCACCTAGGAGGTTTCGTACAACCCGAGTGTCATATGACTCTGACTTTAACCTATTAACTAGATTGTACTAGCTCGTCTTTAGCTCTCCATAAGGGCAAGAGGGGGGCACTAGTTGGTATGTTTCCTTTCTTGCTAGGGTGTGTGTACCGTGCCGCGACCACGCGTGTCACTCCTAGAGGAGGGCCACATATGGCTAGATGGCTGAAACCTTAGCAGCTACGACTTGTTAGTGCAACTAGCGAAGGATTACGTAGTGAAACCCTGCCACACTTCCTAGGTAGAGGTGTCGTGGGCTTTGCAAACCCCAGCATTGGGAATCATGGCTCGGTGGGTAAAGTTGTACAATTTTTGCAGAAATATTTGACCTGTTATAATAGTCGTGCTCACGGATACGAGCGATCTAGATCCTTCATGATTAGTGGTTAGTATGGATGGTTGGGAATTGATATAATCTTGATTATATATTAATATAACTTGGGATTTGGGGTTATTCACTAAAGTAGCGATTCAGGATGCTAAAACTTGAACAACTAAAATTGCGAACCGCAGTCAAACCATGTCTAGCCTTTGAGCCTCATAGATTTCTTTGATATACTTGCTAAGCATGGTGAGCTTACACTTGCTTTACATTCAATGAAAATCCCGGATGGATAACAGATAACATGTATGAGTAGTTTTCGGAGGATGTCCAGGACTACTAGGATGATGTACAACAGTTGGAGTCCCTGTGACAGATTGAGCTAGTTTTCTGCTTGTGTAATAATGTTGCCAATGAACAAAACTATGTATTAACATTATGATGAGATATGCAATGTAATAAGTACTTTACTTTGATGTTATTATAATTTGTTGGTATATGTGTGTTTGGACATCCTGAACGCACATATATGAGTACTTGATTTTGCTCTATAAAATTGGGCGTGACAAATCATACAGCCATGCATCAGAAGTGGGTGACGGCTAATTAATATATAAAATTTTGTAGCCCCGCATTATTGGTCGAGTGGACCAATTAACCACTCGTCAGCTGAGCTAATGCAAATTATCAATGATCACATGGATTGCCGTCCAAATGTTCAACACCACTTGTCCTTCCCTGCCTCAGACGTACTGTACAGTGGAGAAAGGAGAGACGTTGAATGTTTTTTGTTTATATAGAAGATTATATATATTTAGATCTTCAACTAGGTTTATTGTGAAAATATATTTCATAATTAATATTAATGATACGTAATCACGCTCCTGAAATATAGAAAAAATGAAAAAATTAAGCATCGATACATCGGTTACCTTTGGCCTTAATTCTGACGACTTCATTCAAGTTCCCGTGGATATGTGGATGCAAACTTCGCTGGAGCGTACTCGTGTGCCAGTAATAGTACGTGTATACATACGTCATGACCAGGCAGCACGTACGTAGCATGTTATAGTTTTACTAGCAAAATGCACCTGTGCATCGCAACAGGAGAAAAAACTATAAAACGATCGTAAAAAACAACGACATGAAAGATATATATTATTTACGGTTTACCCTTTCTATAAAATTTAAAAGGTATAATTTATTTTATGGTAACCATGACATCTATAATATAAGTTAATTATTACAATAATATATCAATATCCTATTAAGCATGTATCAAATTAAAATACAACCTTGATATATATTTTTCAATTGCAAATATCAAAAATATCTATATGTAAATATATCATGGCTTTATTTTTCATACCATACATATGTTGCTACTGTATAATACTAACTGTGGTACACTCTTTACCTCAACATAAGCAAAATACAACGTGTCTATTGAAGGTAGGGATGAAAACGGCCAGAAACATGTGCGAAAACCCTTATCTCATTTCCGTTTCTATATTTATTGGCGGAAACAGGATCATGGTTGTGTCATCTATTCTAATTCGACCTGTGCATATATGGTGGGTTGCTATATTATGAAAAGCCTCCATATTTTATATTATAGGTAGAGAATGTATTTTTTAGAAATGGAAAATATATTATAGGTAAAGAATATATATATAGATATATTTACATATATATAAAGATTATTATCTCTGTGCATATGTAGTCTGCATAAACGGGCCTCGTACTCTAAAAGCGTTCTCCCTCCAACATTGAATGTGCCTTATCCTGATTTTGGCAAGATTATTATTCTCCACAATATGCAACCATATTTTCATATATTGATTGGGGTTTTTATTTCTACTATTTATTACTTAATTTAATGAGCTTTATGGTATATTTGGATCTCTTTCTCTAAACTTAAGAGGTCTAAAAACTTTCGAGCACTTTAGCTCATTTTTGAGGTCTAAAGCTCTAATGTGAGGTAGGCTAAAATTTAGACCTAACTTTAGACCATCTGTTTGAAGACTTTAGCTTTAAAGTTTAGAATAGAAGATCCAAACAGGCCCTTAGTCTACTAATACCATGGTGGTATATATGTAAACCATCCTGTCGTTTGCGTACGTTCTGGTTCGAACTCTACATATATTGCTAGTGTTTTTCTCTTTTTTGCCGTGATGCGATGGTCACCGTAGAAAATTTTTCTCCGGCGCGAAGTGAAACTGCGGGAACTACTGAATGGGACTTTCTCTGTACGGAAAAGCAGGTGAGCCGTATCTAATTAATTGATGGACTCTCTTTTAAATCCAACATGGACACGGAAACATAATAGATGGATAGAAAAAAAACACGGGAAGGAGAGATAGAAAAAATTACGGTAGAAATTTTGTCTCTTTATTATTAGGTATAGATATAGATTAGCATTATTAGGTATAGATTAACTCACGTTTGAGATCTAAAGCTTTAATGTGTGATAGACTAAAATTTAGAGTTAACTTTAGACCGCCTATTTAAAGATCTAAGCTTTAAAGCTGCCCTTAGTCTAGTAATATGACGGTGGTATGTAAACCATCTGGTTCGAACTCTATAGTGCTAGTAGTTTTCTCTTTTTTTCCATGTGATGTGATTGCTACCGGGGCAGGGAAATTTTGTCGGATGTATTTTTCTATTTTTCCCTGTGATGTGATGGCCACCGGAGTAGAGAAATTTCTCCGGTGCGATACTGCGGGGGCAACCGAATGGAACGGAATACATTTATCTGCTGCGGACTTTCCTTGAACGAAAAGCAGGTGAGCCGTATCCGCTTAATTTATGAACTCTTTCTTAAATCCAACATGGAGCAGAAAAAAAAAGTTAACAAAATTTTTCCCTCTTTATTAGTAGGTATAGATATAGATATAGATGTAGATATAGATGTAGATGTAGATATAGATTTAGATATACACTACCCCAGATCACGACAATACTGCCGGTTCAAAACACCTCATCACTGTCGGATTTTGAACCGACACAACCATATCAGCAGTGACGAGGGTTAGCTATCACTGTCGGTTCCTACAAACCGACAGTGTTCTTTAACTCACTGCTGGTTCTTTACTAAAATCGGTAGAATTCAGGTCCACTAACACTGCCGGTTCATGAGACCACCCGGCAGTGTAACCGCGAATATCACTGTCGGTTTATGATTCAACCGGCAGTGTTATCATAAGAATCACTGCCGGTTGTGAAAAGAACCGGCCCGACAGTGTAAACGCGAACATCACTGTCGGTTTATGATTCAACCGGCAGTGTTATCATAAGAATCACTGCCGGTTGTGACAAGAACCGACAGTGATAGCTAATCTAACGCTACCGGTTTGATGCTCAAGCCGGCAGTGCCATCATGACAATCACTAGCGGTTTGTTGTTAACCGACACTGATAGTTATAACAACATTGCTGGTTTGCTGCTAACCGACAGCGATGTCCCGTTCGTATTTTATTATTTTATAATTTATTTTAATTTATATTTTTTATGGAATCGGGTTTCGCTTTATATACGCTACGTAGACGGTAGGTCCATCAATATTAAATATTACAAATGTTACGGTTATATGTTCTTATCAAGATCTCGATCCTTCAAAATAAAAAAGAAATGTTCCCCGACTACACGGATTGTGCAATGCTTCTCGGACTTCTTATAATAATCTAGCGAGCCGCTCTGGTCCTTCAACTTCACGGATTGCATGATGGAAAATATTCCATCTTTTTCCAATACCTCGGCTAAGATGAATTTTGTTAGCTCCGATTGCAATGCGACGATCTTCATGTCTAACAGCCTTTCGTGGTTATATTTCTTGCGCTGTCGTTCAAAAAAGATGATATCCAAAGAGGAATCGATAAATCATTTTGTTGAATTATTAACAGACATAAATGAAATGAGGATTATACACACCAACTTATCTGCTTCTTCCGATTTTCCGCCGATGTAGCGAAGCATTGCCCACATTACATAAAACCCGCAATCATTGTTTCCCGACGGCTGTTTTAGATACTTCCCCTCCATTTCGACAACCTTGAATGGGACCTGCGTCCCACCGATGTCTTCTTCGGATACTGTGCAACATTAAAAGGAGAAACATTAGAAAGCGTTATGTGTGATTATAAAATAATATGTTATTAGGATCGCTTAGTAATTCAGCATCGCTACCAGTGCATCCAGATGATGAAGTGGTTTTTTCTTTGAGTCCCACACCTCGATCAGATTTTTAGCAAGATTTACATAAATGAAGACGAAATGGTTGCTGCAATCACATAATCCTAATTATCGAATAATCTTAACGAAAAAGAAGCATAAAATTAAAAGCCGAGAACACATACTCGCAGTTATAGGCTAGAAGTATGTGGGTTTTGTTCTTCATCTTGAATTCATCAAAAACAACAATCAATCTCACTTTCAGGTCTTTCACGTCACATCCATGGAGGCCGAAACATGTCTTCTCATTGACTCGCAAGGGGTCCAAGATGCCTATGTTATCCCATTTGCTTTTTAGTATGTAAAATTATGTTATACACCTATATAAAATCATGGGAAGTGCTCAAAAGTTAACAATTTGTGTCCCGAGAGAGTAGTTAATTGTAATATCATGCGTGTAGGGTACATACATAGTCCACAACGTCAACATTTATGTATCGAGAGAGCGTTTCTGGTATAGCAGGAACAAGCACTCCCACTCGACATCGAACTTCTCTTCTTCAGGATAATGAAAAACATATGGCGAACGGATAATAACTTCAAAACCAAAGTCCTCCGTCTCTGTTGCTTGAGCCATGTAATATTCATGCAACTGGCGCATATATGTTGTCAAATTTTTATCCTCGTGATCGGGAACCAAAAGATTGCCCCTTTCATACTTCATTGTTGGTGTTCCCGTCCCTTGTACATCATAATAGATGTTCGCGGCCTCTTCCATGGTTAATTCGGGGTTGTCTTCGACGTACTTCTGTATCTTCCTTAAATCTTCATTGTGTACTTCTTTGGCTCTTGTTGTAGCATACTAATTCTGTGTTTGCCTTTCGAATTTGGACTTCAACAAAAATGGAGGCAGTGAGGCACAGAGATTGAAGAAACTAACACAATCTTCCTTCGAGATGTGTGCTGTAAATTTTTCTTTCATCAAGTTTGTAACGCTGCCACTGAACGACCTTTTTCTTTTTTGTTGGTCCACTTTGGGAGCATTAGCGACTGAATCCAAGGACCTTTTCTGCGACTGCAAGGATGCCTTTGATCTAGTTTTGTGCTGAGGTTGAGGAGCAGGGGGATGACGACGAGAATTTGGTTCCCTAGGGCTAATGAAGATGGAGGAGGAGGAGGAGGAGGAGGCAGAGGAGTCTTCTCTTTTCTCGGTGCTGATGTAGATGGAGTCGAACGAGGAGGAATAGAAGGAGACCTCTGTCTTCTTGGGGGTGATGACAAGGGATGAGGAGGGGAGTGATCTCTATTGGGAGATGGTGAGTGATCATCAAGGGTGGGCGAAGACTCGCAGTCGTCCTCATCATCAAAGGATAATTGGTAGTCAAGCTTAATGAAGCGCTTGCGCTAGGCCACTTGAGAGCCTTGTTATGACCAAGTTTCGGCCTGTCTTCTACTACGGGGTACTCAATGTGTATCTTGTTATACTTCTTATCAAGTATTCTATTAATGGTGACACGAGCGTACCCCTGTGGAATTGGGCGGGCATTAATGGTCCTGTCTCCCGTAGGCTAGGCCTAGCCAAGCGCCACCTTGTCCTTTGTCTATTCCTAATGGATCTACAACTTGACATTGATGGGTTCAGTGATGCCATCCACCAGATGAGGCACATTTGCATCTTCTTTGCCGAGCGGGGTCGATCTGCAGCAGCTGCGACCCCTAAACTATGGGCTAAAGGCAGTAGGAGTAGGGTTTTGTGGTACTCCTGACCCCTTGGATAGCAAAATTTGTGGGACTCATGCTTCAACAGTCGCCTCAATCCGTGCAACCATTCTTTCTTCCATCTCTTTTAGTCGCCTCAAATACTCTGCCTCCTGGTCCGCTCTACCCCTCGAGCGGCTCTGGTAAGTGTTAGATTCTTGGGGGAATGCTAGTTTCCAAGGAACAACACCGGTTCTTCTAGTGCGACCAGGGTGCTCCTTGGTTCCGAGTGCTTGGATGAGCACATCTTTCTCCCTATTAGAAGTGCGAGTCCCTTGCCTCACCTCCTCAGTTACCTAGGAGATCATCTGGAGGAGTTCGCTCATGGGTTGATTTGTGGAGCTAAAGCTTCCATCCTTTGTGTGGCGTACATTTCACCCCATACAGTATATTACCGATCTTGGCTCCCAATCGGCGGTCTCAACCTAAACACCTTCCTCAGCAAGGCGATCTATCTTTTCAAGTTTTGCTTCAAATTCTGGCATCTTTTTGGCATAGCCACGAGAGCCGAGATGATAAGGATTCATCGCTTTCTATGAGTTCTCCTTATTCTTCCTACTCAGTTCTAAGTACTCCTCGGATAACCTATATTTCTTGAAATCCTGCCAGAAGTCCTTCTGCTAGCTAAATCGTCCTCCATCAAAATTTGGCTCTTTATTTTAGAGGACAAAATTCTTGTACAATGTCCCCTTGAAATTCTTGAAGCATGTCCCCATGATTTCTTTTGCTTTTTTCTTCACTAACTCCTTATCATACTCCGTTGGGAAAGTGAAATACTCTGGGATCTTGATATCCCATATGTAATCCTTCTCACTTTTGGGAACCCTCCACAGGTCATCATCTTTCCCAATCCACTTCCAGTACCTAATCGGGATGAAGTCCCTTATAGGTAACCTGAGTATAATCTTGTATTTGGTCAAAGCTATAGGCGGTGAGAGCGGATCCCCGAATTCATCAAACTCAGTGATGTGCTAGTGTGCATTTCTACCAACAGGAATCTTTGACACGCCTCGCTTGGATCTGGCCTTCCTGCTACCCAAACCCTCTGCCTCCTCGGCCGGCGGAGGCTCCTGCTAGAGACACCAAGTAAGCTATGACCCTCTCAGTTGATTAGCATGTGTGGCTACATAGTCACATGATACCAAAGTTACCTGGTCATCTTGGTCATTTTGACCCAGATCGAGCAGGGCGGACGTGGTCCATGGCTGTTCGTTCTCACCGTCTTGATTGACACAGTCACCGTTTGTCGGATCATGCGGCTCTCTCGTCCCAGCGATATTAGAAGCTTCTTGTTGCCAATCTGTTCTTCGGCGATGGGGTAACAGGTGACAACGAGTCATGGCTGTGACACGATCATGGTTAGTTTTGGTTGCGGACAACTACTAATAGCATATGTTCATATTATATATATATATATATAATGTTTAATGCTAAGTCTAATAATAAGTTCACATACAACAAATTCAAATAATAGCATATGTTCACTTAGAACAAATTCATTATTTGATTGACCACATATAACAAAGTCCACCTACTGTTCTACGAATCTAAGCCTACATCAACTTCCAGATAAGAAAAGCAATGACCATAGCCATAAATAAAAGCATGACATCTTTCCAAGACCAAGGAGCAATTCTCCTAATCTTCACATCTCCGGCGGGTGGTTCTCTTCAATCTCCAGTGCCAGCGGATGGCCATGGTTTGCATTCATTGGACCATAGTAGGCTAGTGGCCCATGGTTTGCAAGGTAGGCCAGATGACTATAGTAGGCCCTCAAAGCTTCAGCTTCTGTGTGTTTATTTTTTGTGCAAATTACCACGGTAGCGATTGACTTGAGTGTAGCAATCTTCCCAAGTTTGATAAATCCCAGGCACATGACCAACATGCACTACATACCATGCCATGGTTGTCTATACATTTAAGTAAATTAGGTTGTCATTCAAACATGATGTATTCTTATAAAATTTAATATATTTATGAATAACACACAACCATTGCATAGATAGGAGTGTTTGGAAAACAACTATTAGTTACAACCTGTTCCGAAAGAGGGACCAAAAGTTTTTACAGTGGTTCAAGCCTAAGACATGAACTTGAGCACTTTTTAGGCTTGGGAAGCACTATCTAGTTATAGGCATCCTTTTAGATATGAACTGCATAGACTTGTTGAGGCTGGGCTAGTGAGCTTCAATTTATAGTCTTTTGGCATGTGGTAAGTGGTAATGGTAACTCACTGAACAAGAGTTATTATTCAAGTTATATGGCCAAACTAAATCTATTTAATGTTCTTTATCCTTGACATGATAAAAAATTACCTGAATAATGGGACTATTTATTATTCGGAGATCAATGTGGTTTAGTAATTATACTTGCTAGCATGCAGCATCATATGTCATTACTTTTTTACTATGCACACGTAATATTTTAAGGAGGACCAACATTGTAGTCCACTCCGATGCTATCAAAGTCAGTTGAACAGTATCTAGCCATTTCCAATAAATACAAGGGCGTTTCTAATAGATTAAGACAATTAATAACAACTTGGAAACATGGTCATGTGCCAAGTTCTCTCTGTATCATAAAAAGACAAACACCTATTTTCATGATTTTGATCCCGGGTTATCAGAATGGGTTATATAACTGGTGGGAAATTTGAATCGCCATAAGTGGTCGTGATTCGGAACAGCAACTACAATGAAAAATCTAGTTCTGCTATCTGCTAACCCACCAAGCTGTTGGTGCATTCCCAAAGCGTGCTCATGGATGGAGCAGGTTGTGGCATCACAGGACCACTATGTGGTGCTCCTTCCTAGCTACTGGGCTGCAATCCACACTCACTCACTAATCATGACTGTGGAATCTACGGCAACTTATGATTATATCAAAAAGATAACAACACATGACCATAGCACATATGTTTGTAGCCTTAGTAATAGTTACTACAACTTATGATTATATCATCATTGCACATGACCATAGCCTCAGTCCAATTAATATATTAAGTCATCATAACCTTAGTCTAAGTCCCATCATAGACAAGAGAAAACACTCAGATTAAATATAGTTGTCATCGGCACTGACATCATAGGAAATGGACAGTGCTAAGAAGTAAGAAGACACCATTGGCAATGGATCAATGCTCAAATTAAAAACAACCATCTTAAGCATAGACATGTGCTTGGTATAGAGAAATCCTCATAATATAATCAATCGTCATTGGCATGGACATGTGCTCATATTTATATAACAAACATATTTCAACAATGGACATGTTCTCAGTATAACCATTTTCATTAACAAATTCAACTCGAGCTTGAGCAATCACTAAGAGGCCTCACAAAGATGGTGGGGCATTTCATCAAACACAAAGACGGCAGTGAGCCACACACTCACCGTGCGGGGTGGGAAAGTAGCTGTCCATGCGCTCCTGAAGGCCTCGGTGGTGGGAGTGCAGGCTTGGAGGAGGAGGGGCATGACCGGCGTCGTGGACAAGGAACGAGAGCACTGATAGCATGGTGGTCTGGCGTCGGGCAGTCAATGGCGTGGGGCGGTGCACGGGCATCAACGTTGAAGAAGAGGAGCGTGGGGCTAGGAACAGCAGCGCGGGGGCGGTGGACGGGTGCGCGGAGAACGGTGGTGCCCGTCGGCGTGGGGTGGTGCTCTAACGGTGCAGGGGGAGGGGTTGGCGCGGGGTTGAAATGAATTTGGAAGATTTCAACCCGCGCCTTGATATATACCAATGAGCTTCATCACTGCCGGTTCTAATAATAAATCATAGTGATGAGGAACCATCACTGCCGGGTCACTCCTCAAACTGGCAGTAATGGGAGAGTAGCAGTTAGGGGTTAAGTAGTATAACTTTTCCCTTCCTTTTGAATTCCTCCGACTGGCTCAACGGTTAAGACTCCGCAACTTAGCCCCCGAGACCCGTGTTCGAGTCCCAAGCGGTCCAATTTTTTTGTTTCAATTTTATAAATTATTAAATGACTTTGGGAAATTGTTCATCACTGCCGGTTGCAAGTCTAAACCAATAGTGATGAGGAAATATCACTGTCGGGTCAATCCTCAAACCAGCAGTGATGTTTGTGTAGCAGTTAGGGGTTAAGTAGAATAACTTTTCCATTTCTTTCGAATACCTCCGACTGGCTAAACGGTTAAGACCCCACAGCTTAGTCCTCGTGACCCATGTTTGAATCCTAGGTGGCCCAATTTTTTGCACTGGCAGTTTTCCTTCCATTATCATCGCTGATGTGCCATGCTCTGCTCAATTATCTATTAGCATATGTTTGCTTTAATTTAGGGACATGGATATGTTTATCCTTTTTCTTTTTGTTAAAAGGATTGGAATAAATGGAATTGATGTTGTTTCTTTTGCTACCTTTACCTATGCAAGCCACAAATAATCGATGCATAAATGTTTTAGAGGGGGAAAACCCAAAATGCCAGCTAACTCTGTCTAGCCCGCGACAATTGCCATGGGGTTCTGGCTAGTGATTTAAGAGTAAATTAAAATACTTCTACACCCACGTACTTATCTCCATGGACAAAGCGTTGCAATATCAATCAAATTGAATTGGCAGAGTGTC
Source organism: Miscanthus floridulus (assembly GCF_019320115.1). Classification (NCBI taxonomy): domain Eukaryota; kingdom Viridiplantae; phylum Streptophyta; class Magnoliopsida; order Poales; family Poaceae; genus Miscanthus; species Miscanthus floridulus. Next base: position 34,485,098 of record NC_089596.1, read on the forward strand.
GAGGAAAAAAGGACATGTATGAAAAAGTATGACATGCTCCCTGGAGTTTTGGTGTTGATTGCCTAGATTACTCATATTTGTGTTAATATAGAGAAGGGAAATTATTTCCTACTCTCAGGGAGTAGTTGCTCCTACTCCCATGTGTATATCTTTAGATTTAAGGTCTATATGGCCCGACAAAGTGTACGTTGACGAAGTATATGATCATACTAGACCATCTATGGTAGTATGTATGTTAAGTATGCATTGAGTATATGGTTATACTTATTTTGTATACTACTGTCATAGGATTAGAATAACATATTAAAAATACTTGTTGTTTTGAAAAAAATTCACATAGTATGATTTGGAGTATCATAAAATGAGTATATAAACATACTCAAACTAATAAATGAGTATGTACATGTAAGAATAGGAAAAATGCACCCATACAAATAATATATATAGTATATATGCTTTTGTAGTTCCATGTGAGCAGTAAGACACAAGAGGGAAAATTACGAATTCAAAATTATGCTATCTTTTTTGTTTCATGATACTACGTGAAATCATTTTATCGTTACTTTTGTGTTCTGGGTGATCCTTCGCTCTCTTTTTTCGTTCTATATCTTTATACTACAGCCTTAATTCTTTTTATGTAACATATATCTAGAGACTAGAGAATATAAGCGTGCATGGTGAATGACCAAATGCAAGCTAGAGTCTGATGTGCGATTTATCAGACGAATAAGCAGGACAAGTCGTGATTCAACAGAGTCAAATCTTGTCCATTGCCCCAGTATAAATAGTGGCGACTATGAATGCATAGCAGCCACACAAAACCGTGCCATCAAACCGGCAATGATGTGTGTGTAGCAGTTAGGGGTTAAGTAGGATAACTTTTCCATTTCTTTCGAATACCTCCGACTGGCTCAACGGTTAAAACCCTGCAGCTTAGCCCTCGAGACTCATGTTCAAATCCTAGGCGGCCTAATTTTTTGGTTTAATTTTATAATTTATTAAGTGGTCTAAAGGTCAAAAAGAAAAAATAAATTGCCCTTAGCACACATCCTATACTAGCGCATCGGTTAAGTCTCAGAACTATGCAGTCCGAGACCCGAGCTTGAACCTAAGGGCTTGCATAATATTTTTAATTTTTTATATATCACTGCCGGTTTTAAAAATAAACCGACAGTGATAACCAGCATCACTGTCGATTTCGTCTCATCACTGCCGATTTTTTGAAACCAACAGTGATGTTTATATATATTAAAAAATTTCTTTTATATACTGAATAAATAGAAGCATATGTATTCCTATGTCGAAATGGCTTGAAATTGTTTTGACAAGCATGTACATCTAAATTAAGACCACACATAGGATCTTAGGTTTTTCTGATTAGTTTTTTTATTTATTATATTTTTCTGTGTGCTGAATGAGACAAAAGAGGGTGAATTTCATCTTGGACCCAATAGATTTTTTTCATTGACCTCCACAAAATTCTTATCCCTAGGGCACGTTAGAGTCAGTGTAAAAGTTTGGCACTATTCTAGATCTTTTCGTGGGTAGACTCAGTTCAACCTATAATTAAACGGTGTCGTCGCGCGAAAATTCAGTTAAACCTCAGAAAGTATCAAACCATCTCTGAAAAATCCGAAACTAGATGTTTCCTTCACATGTGGTATGTGCAAGCCTAAGAAAAAGTTTGAGACCAATATGACATCGGAATATGTATGAACCACAGAAACCTTGATAACCTATGTGTATAGTCATGGTTCGATGAAAGGGCTCATTTACCTCTGTGAAGAATATATATTCTGCCTATGTCAAAATGGCTTAAAAGTTTTTTGGAAAGCATGTATACCCAAATTAAGGCCCTAAACAAGATCTGAGGTTTTTCTAATCATTTTTATTAATATATTTTTTCTGTGCTCAATGAGACAAAAGAGGGTGAATTTCATCTTGGACCCAATAGATTTTTTTCATTGACCTCAACAAATTCTTATCCCTAGGGCACATTAGAGTCGGTGTAAAAGTTTGGCACTATTCTAGATCTTTTCGTGGGTAGACTCAGTTCAACCTATAATTAAACGGTGTCGTCACGTAGAAATTCAATTAAACCTCAGAAAGTATCAAACTATCTCTAAAAAATCCCAAACTAGATGTTTCCTTCACACGTGGTATGTGCAAGCCTAAGAAAAAGTTTGAGACCAATATGACACCGGAATGCGTATGAACCACAGAAACCTTGATAACCTATGTGTATAGTCATAGTTTGATGAAAGGGCTCATGTACCTCTGTGAAGAATATATATTCCGCCTATGTCGAAATGGCTTGAAAGTTTTTTGGCAAGCATGTATACCCAAATTAAGGCCCCAAACAAGATCTTAGGTTTTTCTAATCATTTTTTTATTAATATATTTTTTTGTGCTGAATGAGACCAAAGAGGGTGAATTACATCTTGGACCCAATAGATTTTTTCATCAACCTCCACAAAATTCTTATCCCTAGGGCACATTAAAACCTTTTCGTGGGTAGACTCAGTTCAACCTATAATAAATCAGTGCCGTCGTGTGAAAATTCAATTAAACCTCAGAAAGTAGCAAAGCATCTCCGGAAAATCCCAAACTTTGTGTTTCCTTTACCTGTGTCACGTGCAAGCCTGAGAATAATTTTGAGACCAAATGACACCGGAATGTATATTTCTAGTTGCCCAACAAATGTTACACGAATTACATGCATGACAAAAATTAAACACATAAAGCCATACAAATTAAAATTAGAACCCAATTAAATTATGACCTTGAAAACCTAGCTAAATAAATATTAATTATTATCGGAATCACTGTCGGGTTCGATCGGGCCACGCACACTAACATGCCTCTATAGCCATATATGGTAATTGATGTTACGGATTATGTATCCGATTGTATCGATGAAGGTCAATGCCCGTATGAGTGCACTCTCTCGTGCCTCACAATACCAAAAGATTGGTTGGCCATAGATGTAACCTATTGAATGACCACTTCCCCTATTAGTAATCCTTATGCAGTACTAGCGTCCTTCTATATTGAGCTGGCCAAGGTTTCCATTACAGAAGTCCTAATCGTACCCGAGTTGCTCTATAGCTTGGTCTAGAACGGCCCACATGCAGCATAGGTAAGGTCCTGGAGCGCAATCTGCATGCGAAGAAAAAGAAAAAAATTAGAGAATGTTATTACAATAATAAACAACAAATAACCACGACTTAGGTATAAGTGACCATTTTACCACATCTGCACGGTTGTAGCTCGCAAACAATTCGTTTGCTTGCGGGACGGTGATATCACCAGCATTTAAAGCAAGTGCCTTGAAGTGTGAGAAATCAGGCACATCATAGCAAACATGTTGAAGTGCCTCTAAAAAGATGCGCACGACATTAAATTAGGCGCTTATCATGTCCGGGCTCTGTCTTCCCGTCTCATGGATATGGTTCCGATGATTTGCACCCATCAAAGGGATGGAAAAACTGAGTTCACATGTCCATAGCTGACCACTTGCATTAGATGCCGTGTTCTCGATGATGTTCGAGATAAAGAACTAGCTAAGTGTTGTTCACAGCCAATCTATTGGGGATATAGTCTGTGACATATATGTATGTAGCAATGATACTAAACTAATTACACTTATTTGTTAGCATCAAAAAACAAAAGATGTTGGAAAATATTTCATACAATAGCTAGAACAGGGAACTGTGGAATGGCCACATTAGGAGCGAATGGCTCATCGCTAGGGTGGAAACCTAGTTCTTGTGGTGGGGGAGGTCCATTGTTCATACCACCTGATCGATAAAATGCCAAAAAAATAAACATAAAATATATGCACAAAAAAAAATCTTCCAAGTAAAATGTGGCAACATAATTAAATATAAATCGAATGCAAGGAATAAGAATATATATAAATGTAGAATACAAACAAACATGAATATAAATATAGATCAAATTAATATAGATAGAATATTGGAGAAGACAACATATCAACACCATTGAAAAATATAGGAGCCATGACTAAATCACATAGAGAGAGAGTGGATTTCTTGAGAAGTGAGAGTGAAACGTGAGAAATAAGACTATGAGAGTTTGTGGGTGGGTGGGATCGATGTATGTGGCCGGTGGTTTGTTTTATATATGGGGACATGGACATCACCACCGGTTTTTAAGTAGAACCGACAGTTAAAGTTAATATCACAACCGGTTTTTACATAGAACCGATAGTGAAAGTTCGGTTAGTTTGCTTTATTTATTTATTTATTAATAGAAATAATGCAGTTAATTTATATTCTAAAATAACACAAAAAAATGTGTCTTGATTATTTAATTCTATGATAATTAATTAATAGTATATAATTATCAAATAATAGTGTTTGTGAACATCATCTCAATATTTGATTACATAGTTAATAATTAAATTATAGAGATGCGCACAAAATATAATTTAGATATTCAGTGTGAATTGCTGATACAACGTCTGCATAATGATTACATAGTTAACAATAATCTAACTATCTTTAGGTGCATCAATAATGAGGGTCTCATTGTGATCAAGCCGTACGTAAATAGGTTCGTCACCCTCATGAAGGATAGGTACGAGTACGTTCGCCCCGAATGGAGGCATTTCCTGATAGCCCCTGTAGTCTTCTTCGTCCATCACTCCATCGACACCGACAATCTTCCTTTTCCCTTCTAGGACTACTTTTAGCCTTCCTTTTGTCTTGTTGTCCCTTCCATAGAAGACTTGCATAACATCTCTTGCAAGGACGAAGGGGTCGTCTCTGTATGCGGTTTTAGTGAGATCAACGGTAGTGAACCCTTTGCTGTCAGTGTTGATTTCCTCAAGCCAGACCCACTGGCAGCGAAAAAGAGCAACCTTCAATGGATCATAGGCTAGCTCCCATATCTCCTCTATGAAACCATAGTATGTCGCCTGCACGTTGCCATTTTCGTCGTGAGCATCAAAACGAACACCACAATTTTGGTATGTGCTCTTTCCATCTTGCTTTTTTGTGGAAAATGTAAATCCATTGATCTCATACCCTTGGTACTTAAGATATGTACTCGAAGGTCCCTTGGCTAGGGCATCCAGTTGATTACCCAACTTTATTCTAAGCAAGCGACGTTGCAACCAGCTGACAAATTCCTCCTTATGTTTTTATCCAGCCAAGCCTATGACCTGCTCGAATACAGAGTTTGCAGCGATTGCTTGTGCTCATCAATGTATAGCATCACACCCTCGGCTTGCTAGAGAATAGTGAATTGTGCCTGTCTAAAAGAAACAGGGTCGTCTACTGTAATAGATTTCTCCCCGATCGTTCCTTTGCCACGTAGTCTTCCCTCGTGACGAGATTCTGGAACTCCAACCCTTTTGATATCTAGATAATATGTGTAGAACTCAATGGCCTCCTTCGTTGACCATCCTTCAACCATGCCCCCTTCTGTCCTAAATCTGTTCCTAACATACCTCCTAAAAACTTTCATCAATCTTTCGAAAGGGAACATCTGATGTAGCTACATTGGGCCAAGGGCTCTAATTTGGTCAACAAGATGAATGAGCAGATGCAATGAGATATCAAAGTAAGTCGGCGGAAAATGCATCTCAAGCCTAACAAGAGTTTCGGCTATGTCCCGCTGTAGCTGCTCTAGCGTGGACACATCAATGACATTTTTTAGATCACATTGAAGAACGAGCAAAGCTTTATGATTGGGGCGCGGACCTTTGGGGGAGGATACCACGTAGGGCAACAGGGAGCAGCTGAGTCATAATGACATGACAATCATGGGCCCTCATAGGGCCATAGTTGAACTTGAGTTCTCTCATGTTCACTAGCCTCTTTGGGTTTGCACAGTAGCCCATCAGGACTTTGAGCTTATTGAAGAAAGAAATAAGCGCACACTTTTCTTCCTTCTTCAATGTCCATGACGCAACCGAAAGTTCGACATGGCCATTCTCTAGCTCCATGGGATGCAGCTCCTTCTAGATTCCCAAGTGTTGCATGTCCAGGCGTGTAGCTAGTGAATCCTTTGATGTCCCCCCGGTGTCCATCAAGGTGTTAAGAGTGTTAGCGCACACATTTTTAGTGATGTGCATGGGATCGAGACTTGGCGTACACTCAGAAATGGCCAGTAAGGTAGTTTCTAGAAAACCATTTTTTTCTTTCAAATGCTCCCATCAGGTGCTGCTACTGCATTGCCCCCCTTCCCAAGGACAACCTCCAATTTGTTGAGTTCTCGAAGTATCATAGGCCCGTCTCAATATTTTAGAGCTAAGCACTTCTCAATAGTACCATTGAAATCTTTTCTGTTCCTATGGTAAGGGTGATCCTTATGTAGGAACCTACGGTGTCCCATATAAACTATTTTTGAGTTATTTGACAAATTTACCGCATCGGTGTCGTCCAAGCACTCGACACATCTAGTATAGCCTTTTGTCTTCTCTCCGAACAACAAACCTCGACCTGGCAGGTCGGTGATTGTAGCGATAAGTACTCCCTTGATCGTGACATGTTCCTTTTTGTACTCGTCCCAAACATCTCCACTAGTTCATCGATCACTGGTTCCAGAAACACATCGATGTCATTCCCAGGTTGTCTTGGTCCTTGGATTAGTAGTGGCGTCTAAATGTATGACCGCTTCATACAGACCTAAGGTCGAAGGTTATATATATAGAGCGTCACTGGCCAGGTGCTATGATTGCTTCTAACCTGGTCAAAATGATTCATCCCATCTGTGCTCAAAGCAAACCAAAGGTGCCTTACCTCTCCATTGGTGTCCTTATAGAACATAGTATTGATAGTCCTCCAGTCATGCCCATCGGCAGGGTTCCTCATCATTATATCTTTCTTACACTCTTCGCCATGCCAGCGCAATAGCTTGGCTGACTTTGCACATGCAAATAGCCTATGCACTTGGGGAGCTATAGGGAAATACCAAATGACCTTTACGGGACCTCCTCTGGTCTTGGTACCCTCATCTGACGGCCCTTCCTTATACCATGGAGCTTGACACTTGGGGCACTTGTTCAAGTCTCTGTATTTTTCTCCGTACTACAATATGCAATCATTAGAACACGCGTGGATTTTTTCAACCTTGAGAATGATGGGGCAGATCATTTTCTTGGCCTTGCATAAATGTCTAATTAGAAAAGTGCTCTCTAGAATGGAGAAAGAACTAGAATGAGAATCAAGCAATGTAGCCATCAAAACGAAGCTAATTAAGAACAAAATCAAAGGATTGGATGTTTGTTACTAACCTTAAAGCAGAAAGATCAAGCCATTCTTCAAAATCCAAGCGCTAGCTTCATGGTGAAGAGCCGCCACAACAATGGAGGGAAGGGCCTAAACGCACGCCTTTGTTCTCGGGATGGAAGAGAGGAGGAAGGAGAGGATGGCTGCAGCCTTTTTGTGTTGTAGGCTTATCACCGTCGGTTCTTGGCTAGAACCGATAGTGATAGAGCCCAATCACTATCGGTTCTTGGCTTAAACCGACAGTGATGAGTGGCCATCGAAACACTACCAGTTCAAGCCACAAACTAGCAGTGATGTGGTGCTTCACTGTCGATTTTAGACCAGCCCCAATTATTTTTTCATTTTCAAGCTCATAACCGGCAGTGAAGGTACATCACTGCCGGTTGTCACAAATCCAACAGTGATGTCCAAATCTAGCATAGTGATACATATAGATGTAGATGTAGATATGGATATAGATTACATCCGTTGGTTGAATCATGTCGTGTGTGTATGTACCCGAAGCCCTCTTTGGCGTAGTAGGGGAGGGTGGAGAGCGAGGTCTCATCGACATTGAACACCCACA